>NC_045792.1:63943755-64588695 GCF_009873245.2 Balaenoptera musculus | reverse complement strand
GCCTAGCAAAGTTTCTCAAGATCAACGCCCCCTTTTCTGGAGCTGTCGGGAGGGTGTGGATATGGGATGAAGTACCGGCTTTCTATCACCATATACGGAGTCAGAGAGTTGGGAGGCAAGATTTGTGTCCTGGCGAGGCCTTTTGTGCCTAACATTGAATGAACGGTCTGCCCAGGCCTAGCGAGCCCCGAGGAGAGGCACTAAAGCAGCCCCAGGGTCCCCGGAACTCCCATAGCTCCACATTGTGCCCCCACCCCGCCCCACCCGGGGACTTCAGAGTGCAGCCACAGCCTTGCTTCTGAGGCTCCACCCCATGAGGCAGCCCTTCCCACCCACATCAACTCCCCAGCCTCAGTAAGACACACCCAGTGGGCCCAGCGCAGCCACACAGGCGTGTAGATTTCCATTTCTCCATTACAGAGCACATGCACCCAGCACAAATAGTTCCCTGCATCTGAACCAGAGAAGGATGGGAGGGATGTAAAAAACATCCTGTGTCTTGGGTTGGAAGGCCTGCATTCAAGTGCCAGCCACTGCTATTACTTCTCCATGTGACCTTGCACCTGTCACTTCAATTTCCTGATTTGTTCTACTCGACTGTAAAACGAAGCACTAAGATGGGTGACTTAGCTCCAGCAAGCGTGTTCTAGGCTCTCTTCCTCTCAGAGAACCTGCCACCATACTGAAGTCAGTTCTGGGTAACATGGGGTCCTACTCAGCACACACACCTGATGGGACAAAGGGTGGACACCCCACCCAGGTTGAGTCTTAGGCCACAAGGACAGAGTTAGCTATATGGTGTTGGGCGCCATATGCCAGGCAGAGTGACAGAGCAGCTGAATCTGCAGAGTATCACTGCAAGCCTTGGAAAAGAAACTGGTTCTACAGAGAGGAGAATGGAGCAGAGAGAGGCACGTGGCCCCAGAGAGAGGCAGATAGAAGAGTAGCCTGATGACTTTCAGTCCCTGTGAAGCCCAGTTATAATTCCTCCAGTGGGGTGCCTGGAAATTCCCCTGTATCCTGGTAACCAAACAATTGCTGATGAAGATGTCTTCTCATATTGGCTGCCAATTAAATAAAACCTCAACCAATAAGAGTACCTTGCAACTTTATACTTTCCAAAGACCTCTGACTTCACTTACCCCATCTGAAAAGTCCACTAGACCAGGGAGATCAGTGTTATAGGAAGGGTTGTCATTGCACAAAGGAGGAAATGGAGACCCAGAGAGGGAAAGAGACACACCCGAGGTCACTCGGTGAGTTAGTGAAATGAAGGTGGAAACAAAGTTGTGTCTGTTCGTACCATGGAACATCTCCAGAAGTGCCGTCAGGGGCTCTCTCCTTCCCATGGCACCTCACCTCTCCAGACCAAGGCTGTGACAGAGTCAGACTGTCTGCAGAACTCTGCTATGGAACAGTCTTTGCCCTGGTCTGTTATGTATTCTAGAAAGTAACAAGGGATAGACTTTGGGGATGTTAGACCTGGGGATATGGCTGCCAGGCACAGCACTCAAGGGAAAGCTTTGCAGACACCTCTGCTGTGAAACCAGACAATGGCCACAGGCCCAGAGGGCACAGCCAAGCTCCCATGTGTGGTGAGAGTGTGCAGAATTGGGTGAACACTAGAGGCGAGGAATGAAGACTGGAGTGGCCGGGAGACATTTGTAGGGCGTTGGCCTGGAACACAGTCTGGCCCTGGACACAGCTGCTAGAGAATCCCTGGGCTGTGAGCAGCACAGAAGAGGTGAGCACAGGTGAGAGATCACCAAAGCATCTCCATAAAAATCAAACAGCTGGAGAGGATGGCGAGGAAATGTCCTGCTAATTCTTCTAAGATCTTTTTGTTCTGTTAAACACTGCTTCCGGAGAAAAATGAAAGATGAGGTTTTGAAAGATGCCATTCTGATGAGCAAAACGTGCATTTTGAGCAGACATTTGCACTACACCATTTTGAGTCTTAGTTCTCTCTGTAGCCCGGCTGTCAGTCACAGGTGTGGCACAGAGCAGGCTCTTCAGAAAAATGACTGAGTGCTGGCTCTGAGCCCAGGGCTGGCTTAACTTTAGGCTCTCCCAGCATCCCATTTTACAGATGAGAAACTAAGGCTTCCAAATCCCAGGCTTCACAGCTACTATGTGTTAGACTCGGGGTTTGAATCCAAGACACTTGGCTCCAAACCCTTGGCTTAGCCTCTGGGCTATATTTGATGCTCCTCAGAATTCTCTTTGGACAGTACTTGTGAGGGGTGGGCAGGCTGGCAGGGGCCCAGAGGCCGAGAGGGGGGCCCGGGGCCTAACTATGTAGGGCATCCATACCAGCTGTGTTAAGAGTTTCAGCTTGTCCACCCTTGCTGAGGGGCCTAAAAAATACTTTCAGCGGGGTCTGCATCTGTGTTTTGGCTGCGCTGTCTATAGAGTGGAGTCTTTGAAAGAGCAAGGTTCAGAAAGTCAGGGAAAGCTGGGTATGTACCTGGGGCTGGTCTCTTCCCTTCTGTGGGCCTTCATTTTCCGACCGTAAAACGCAGGTAGATGAGATGGCCTTCTGGTCCCCTCTCGCATTCTCTATTTCCAGATGATTCTCATGGGTCATCCGAATCCTACCCACAGAGGAGAAGCTTATTTAAGCTTCAGGTTAAATAACTGAGCAGCTGGCACATGGTCGGCCCTCAGTAATTGTCCCAGAGTAATTTAAGGGGTGCCTGAGGCATCTGGACTTTCTCATCATATCTGTGTCCATCCCCATAATTTCCTATCGCTTGATGAGCCATGAGGGCTGTAGTAAAGCCTGTGGTTTATGAAAACGATTTCAGAGCTCAAATCCCAACCAAGGGGCAGAAAACCCCTGAGAGGAAGAGTCCAGAATGTCATTGAAACTGACAAAGAGATAGCATAAAATAAAAGGAAACGAGACCAAGCTCCCTCATGAATACAGATGTGGAAATTCTAGACAAAACGCTGGCAAATTGAATTCAACAGTCTATTAAAAGAATAATTTACCATAACCTAGCAGGATTTACCCAAAGAATGCAATGCAAAGCTGTTTTAATATGAGCAAATCTGTTTAGAGAACACATCAATGGGTCAAATAAGAGAAACTGTATGATTATTCTCAGTAGGATCAGGAAAATCATGTATGAAGATTCAACATGGATTCCTAAAGGGGACATTCTCTGAAATACTAGGAATGGATGGTACCAGTGGACATTGATGGGTTTTTTTAGTGGAAGAGCACTCCACATCTGATCCTCCTCCCTATGTTTGAGAAATTACCCACTTTCTGAATTTTGGTGGGAGGCAGAGCTCCTCCCCGTACAGAAATGGAGAAAACAGCTGCCCACTGCTCTGGGTATCAGCCCCACCCTTGCAGCAACAGTGAGGCACTTGGCCTAAACTCAAATGGCAGAGAAAAGATGACAAGCAGAAGAGAATTTTTTTTTAATTTCAACTTTATTGAGTGCAGAAATTTTTTTATGGTGGTTCCATTAATAGCAGCAACATCAGTTTGCAGGGACAGCCGCAACAGAAGCGCAAGTAGCTGCATCCAGGCCCCAGGGCCAGGAGGGCTGGCATTTCAAGCTGTGGATCGCATATTCCAAGAGGGACGCAGCACGTCCCTCTCTGTTCTGCGTCATGATCTGGGCTTCGGTGCAAGCTGCCCAGGCTACCTTTGTTCCTGACATTCCAGTGATTCTCTGAACTATCCAGGATCCAGTCAGTAAATTCCTTTTCTGCTTAAATCATCCAGAAGCAGTTTCTGTTACTGGCAGCTAAGAAATCTTAACGATACTGAAGGCTATTTCCTTAACATAATAAAGAATATGTCTTTTTTCCCCCCAAAGCTGTGGCCAAAATAATACATAAATAATGGCATTCCTATTAAAACAAAGAGCAAAACAAGGATTACAGCTAATACCAGTATTATTTTTTGGCCTGTGTATCCTTGTCTTTTTAAAAAAGGTTTATTGAGGTACAATTTGCATACACTAAAATTTACCCCTTTAAAGTGTACAATTTGATAGGTTCTAGACAATATATACCATCATTTAAGCACCACAGCACCCAGTATATAAACTATTTCCATCACCCCAAAAAGTTCCCTTAAGTTCCCTTAGAGTCAACTCCCTCCCCTACCCCAGCCCTGCCAACCATTGGTCTGATTTCTGTCCCTATACTTTGGCCTCCTCCAGAATGTCAGAAAATAAAATCATACAGTAGCCTATGGTGTCTTGCTTCTTTCACCTAGAATATTGCTTTTGAGATTCGTCCAAGTTGCTGCCTGAGTATACTCTATTGTATAAATGTACCAAATATGTTTTTCCATTCTGTGATTGATGGACATTGGTTTAAGTTTCAGACTATTATGAATAAAGCTTCTATAAACATTTGTCAAGGGTTTTGTATAAACATATATGTTTACTTTTACTGGGTAAATATCTGAAAGTAGAAATTTAAGTAAATATTTAACTTTATAAGAAACTGCCAAACTGTTTTCCAAAGTGCTGTACCATTTTGCATTTCCACCAACACTATATCGCTCTGCCTCTTCACCAGCATTTGGTATTATCAGTCCTTTGATTTTAGCTAATAAATGTACAGTAGTATCTTGGTTTGGTTTTCATTTTTTATTTCTCTAATAACTGATGATGTTGAGCATCTTCCCATGTGTCTGTTTGCCACCAATATATCTTTTTTGATGAAATGTCTGCTGTTTATCATCTTACTATTGAGCTGTGAGGGTTCTTTATATAGTCTGAATACAAGTTTGTCAGATTTGTGTTTTGCGAATATTTTCTCCCAGCTGGGCTTGTCTTTTAATTTTCTTAAGAGTGTCTTTCAAAAAGCAAAAGTTTTTATTTTGATCAAGTCCAATTTATCAGTTTTTTCTTTTATGGTTCATGCTTTTTGTGTCTTATCTAAGAAATCATTGCCTAACCCAAGGACCCAAGGATTTTTTTCTCCTACGCTTTCTTCTAAAAGTTTTATAGCTTTAGCTCTTACATTTGAGTGTATGATTCATTTTGAGTTGATTTTTATGTATAGAGTGAGAAAAGGATCAATGTTCATTTTTTGCATATAAATGTAAAAATTTACCCTATTACTATTATTATGTAACATTGTTCTAGAAGTTCTGGTTGGCATAATGAGATACAAAACATAAATAAGAAGTAAAATTATTGGAAAGGAGAAGAAAACCATCATTATTTACAGTCAATATGAATTTCATACCCACAAAACTCAAGAGAATTCACTAAAAACACATAGAATTGATACGAATTCAATAAAATGATTCATTACAAAATAAACATGTAAAAATCAGTAACTTGTCTATATAACAACAGTAATCATTTAAAGCATATAATAGAAAAATAAAGAATCTGGTGCAGAATAGCAACAAAAGACATAAATGCCTGCATATAATCTTAACAAAGAAAGAAAGCCTATATGATGAAAATCAGAAAGCTTTATTGAGGATAAAAAAGATAACTAAATATAGATGTGTCAATCTCTTAGATAGAAAAACTCAATGATATAAAATTGTTAATTTTTCCAAATGAATTTCTAATATTGGGGGTTTTTTGGAACATGACAAAATGATTCTAAAATTCATCTGGGAACCAAGCAACCTGGAAAGGCAAATCAGCGCTACAAAGAAGTCTCGCTTCCCATCGGTCAAAAGGGCCATGCTGAATAAAGTGTCAAAACCAGAAATGCAGGACAGGCCATGGAGAAATGGGAGCCTTGCTACGCTGATGGGCGGGATGTAAATTGCCAACAGCCACTCTGGAGAAGTGTACGGTGTGTCCTGAAACATCTCAAAAACTCAGCTTACAGATTAACCAAGATGGCGGAGTAGAAGGACGTGCTCTCACTCCCTCTTGCGAGAGCACCAGAATCACCACTGGCTGCTGGACAATCATTGACAGGAAGACCCTGGACTTCACCAAGGAGGATACCCTGCGTCCAAGGACAGAGGAGAAGCCACAGTGAGACGGTAGGAGGGGCGCAATCAGAGTAAAATCAAATCCCATAACTGCTGGGTGGGTGACTCACAGACTGGCGAACACTTATACCACAGAATTCCACCCACTGGAGTGAAGGTTCTGAGCCCCACGTCAGGCTTCCCAACCTGGGGGTCCGGCAACGGGAGGAGGAATTCCTAGAGAATCAGACTTTGAAGCCTAGAGGGAATTGATTGCAGGACTTTGACAGGACTGGGGGAAACAGAGACCCCACTCTTGGAGGGCACACACAAAGTAATGTGTGCATCGGGACCCAGGGGAAGGAGCAGTGACCCTGGGGGAGACTGAACCGGACCTACCTGCTGGTGTTGGGTGGTCTCCTGCAGAGGCGAGTGGTGGCTCTGTTTCACCGTGGGGATAAGGACACTGGCAGCAGAGGCTCTGGGAAGTTCTCCTTGGCGTGAGCCCTCCCAGAGTCTGCCATTGACCCCACCAAAGAGCACCGGTAGGCTCCAGTGTTGGGTTGCCTCAGGCAAAACAACCAACAGGGAGGGAACCCAGCCCCACCCATCAACAGTCAAGTGGATTAAGGTTTTACTGAGCTCTGACCGCCACAGCAACAGGGAGGGAACCCAGCCCCACCCATCAACAGTCAAGTGGATTAAGGTTTTACTGAGCTCTGACCGCCACAGCAACAGTCAGCTCTACCCACCACCAGAGCCTCCCATCAAGCCTCTTAGATAGCCTCAACCACCAGAGGGCAGACAACAGAAGCAAGAAAAACTACGATCCTGCAGCCTGTGGACCAAAAACCACAGTTACAGAAAGATAGAGAAGATGAAAAGGCAGAGGGCTATGCACCAGATGAAGGAACAAGAAAAAACCCCAGAAAAACAACTAAATGAAGTGGAGATAGGCAACCTTCCAGAAAAAGAATTCAGAATAATGATAGTGAAGATGATCCAGGACCTCGGAATAAGAATGGAGGCAAAGATTGAGAAGATGCAAGAAATGATTAACAAAGACCTAGAAGAATTAAAGAACAAACAAACAGAGATCACCAATACAATAACTGAAATGAAAACTACACTAGAAGGAATCAATAGCAGAATAACTGAGGCAGAAGAACGGATAAGTGACCTGGAAGACAGAATGGTGGAATTCACTGCTGCAGAACAGACTAAAGAAAAAAGAATGAAAAGAAATGAAGACAGCCTAAGAGACCTCTGGGACAACATTAAACGCAACAACATTCGCATTATAGGGGTCCCAGAAGGAGAAGAGAGAGAGAAAGGACCAGAGAAAATATTTGAAGAGATTATAGTCGAAAACTTCCCTAACATGGGAAAGGAAATAGCCACCCAAGTCCAGGAAGCGCAGAGAGTCCCATACAGAATAAACCCAAGGAGAAACACGCCGAGACACATAGTAATCAAAGTGGCAAAAATTAAAGACAAAGAAAAATTATTGAAAGCAGCAAGGGAAAAACGACAAATAACATACAAGGGAACTCCCATAAGGTTAACAGCTGATTTCTCAGCAGAAACTCTGCAAGCCAGAAGGGAGTGGCATGATATACTTAAAGTGATGAAAGGGAAGAACCTACAACCAAGATTACTCTACCCGGCAAGGATCTCATTTAGATTTGATGGAGAAATCAAAAGCTTTGCAGACAAGCAAAAGCTAAGAGAATTCAGCACCACCAAACCAGCTCTACAACAAATGCTAAAGGAACTTCTCTAAGTGGGAAACACAAGAGAAGAAAAGGACCTACAAAGACAAACCCAAAACAATTAAGAAAATGGTCATAGGAACATACATATCGATAATTACCTTAAACGTGAATGGATTAAATGCCCCAACCAAAAGACATAGACTGGCTGAATGGATACAAAAACAAGACCCATATATATGCTGTCTACAAGAGACCCACTTTAGACCTAGGGACACATACAGACTGAAAGTGAGGGGATGGAAAAAGATATTCCATGCAAATGGAAATCAAAAGAAAGCTGGAGTAGCTATACTCATATCAGATAAAATAGACTTTAAAATAAAGAATGTTACAAGAGACAAGGAAGGACACTACATAATGATCCAGGGATCAATCCAAGAAGAAGATATAACAATTATAAATATATATGCACCCAACATAGGAGCACCTCAATACATAAGGCAACTGCTAACAGCTATAAAAGAGGAAATCGACAGTAACACAATAATAGTGGGGGACTTTAACACCTCACTTACACCAATGGACAGATCATCCAAAATGAAAATAAATAAGGAAACAGAAGCTTTAAATGACACAATAGACCAGATAGATTTAATTGATATATATAGGACATTCCATCCAAAAACAGCAGATTACACGTTCTTCTCAAGTGCGCACGGAACATTCTCCAGGATAGATCACATCTTGGGTCACAAATCAAGCCTCAGTAAATTTAAGAAAATTGAAATCATATCAAGCATCTTTTCTGACCACAACGCTATGAGATTAGAAATGAATTACAGGGAAAAAAACGTAAAAAGGACAAACACATGGAGGCTAAACAATACGTTACTAAATAACCAAGAGATCACTGAAGAAATCAAAGAGGAAATCAAAAAATACCTAGAGACAAATGACAATGAAAACACGACGACCCAAAACCTATGGGATGCAGCAAAAGCGGTTCTAAGAGGGAAGTTTATAGCTATACAAGCCTACCTAAAGAAACAAGAAAAATCTCAAGTAAACAATCTAACCTTACACCTAAAGAAACTAGAGAAAGAAGAACAAACAAAACCCAAAGTTAGCAGAAGGAAAGAAATCATAAAGATCAGAGCAGAAATAAATGAAATAGAAACAAAGAAAACAATAGCAAAGATCAATAAAACTAAAAGTTGGTTCTTTGAGAAGATAAACAAAATTGATAAGCCATTAGCCAGACTCATCAAGAAAAAGAGGGAGAGGACTCAAATCAATAAAATCAGAAATGAAAAAGGAGAAGTTACAACAGACACCACAGAAATACAAAGCATCCTAAGAGACTACTACAAGCAACTTTATGCCAATAAAATGGACAACCTGGAAGAAATGGACAAATTCTTAGAAAGGTATAACCTTCCCAGACTGAATCAGGAAGAAACAGAAAATATGAACAGACCAATCACAAGTAATGAAATTGAAACTGTGATTAAAAATCTTCCAACAAACAAAAGTCCAGGACCAGATGGCTTCACAGGTGAATTCTATCAAACATTTAGAGAAGAGCTAACACCCATCCTTCTCAAACTCTTCCAAAAAATTGCAGAGGAAGGAACACTCCCAAACTCATTCTATGAGGCCACCATCACCCTGATACCAAAACCAGACAAAGACACTACAAAAAAAGAAAATTACAGACCAATATCACTGATGAATATAGATGCAAAAATCCTCAACAAAATACTAGCAAACAGAATCCAGCAACACATTAAAAGGATCATACACCACGATCAAGTGGGATTTATCCCAGGGATGCAAGGATTCTTCAATATACGCAAATCAATCAATGTGATACACCATATTAACAAATTGAAGAATAAAAACCATATGATCATCTCAATAGACGCAGAAAAAGCTTTTGACAAAATTCAACACCCATTTCTGATAAAAACTCTCCAGAAAGTGGGCATAGAGGGAACCTACCTCAACATAATAAAGGCCATATATGACAAACCCACAGCAAACATCATTCTCAATGGTGAAAAACTGAAAGCATTTCCTCTAAGATCAGGAACGAGACAAGGATGTCCACTCTCACCACTATTATTCAACATAGTTCTGGAAGTCCTAGCCACGGCAATCAGAGAAGAAAAAGAAATAAAAGGAATACAAATTGGAAAAGAAGAAGTAAAACTGTCACTGTTTGCGGATGACATGATACTATACATAGAGAATCCTAAAACTGCCACCAGAAAACTGCTAGAGCTGATTAATGAATATGGTAAAGTTGCAGGATACAAAATTAATGCACAGAAATCTCTTGCATTCCTATACACTAATGATGAAAAATCTGAAAGAGAAATTATGGAAACACTCCCATTTACCATTGCAACAAAAAGAATAAAATACCTAGGAATAAACCTACCTAGGGAGACGAAAGACCTGTATGCAGAAAACTATAAGACACTGATGAAAGAAATTAAAGATGATACCAACAGATGGAGAGATATACCATGTTCTTGGATTGGAAGAATCAACATTGTGAAAATGAGTATACTACCCAAAGCAATCTACAGATTCAATGCAATCCCTATCAAATTACCAATGGCATTTTTTACGGAGCTAGAACAAATCATCTTAAAATTTGTATGGAGACACAAAAGACCCCGAATAGCCAAAGCAGTCTTGAGGGAAAAAAATGGAGCTGGAGGAATCAGACTCCCAGACTTCAGACTATACTACAAAGCTACAGTAATCAAGACAGTATGGTACTGGCACAAAAACAGAACCATAGATCAATGGAACAAGATAGAAAGCCCAGAGATTAACCCACGCACCTATGGTCAACTAATCTATGACAAAGGAGGCAAAGATATACAATGGAGAAAAGACAGTCTCTTCAATAAGTGGTGCTGGGAAAACTGGACAGCTACATGTAAAAGAATGAAATTAGAATACTCCCTAACACCATACACAAAAATAAACTCAAAATGGATTAGAGACCTAAATATAAGACTGGACACTATAAAACTCTTAGAGGAAAACATAGGAAGAACACTCTTTGACATAAATCACAGCAAGATCTTTTTTGATCCACCTCCTAGAGTACTGGAAATAAAAACAAAAATAAACAAATGGGACCTAATGAAACTTCAAAGCTTTTGCACAGCAAAGGAAACCATAAACAAGACGAAAAGACAACCCTCAGAATGGGAGAAAATATTTGCAAATGAATCAACGGACAAAGGATTAATCTCCAAAATATATAAACAGCTCATTCAGCTCAATATCAAAGAAACAAACACCCCAATCCAAAAATGGGCAGAAGACCTAAATAGACATTTCTCCAAAGAAGACATACAGATGGCCACGAAGCACATGAAAAGATGCTCAACAACACTAATTATTAGAGAAATGCAAATCAAAACTACAATGAGGTATCACCTCACTCCTGTTAGAATGGGCATCATCAGAAAATCTACAAACAACAAATGCTGGAGAGGGTGTGGAGAAAAGGGAACCCTCTTGCACTGTTGGTGGGAATGTAAATTGATACAGCCACTATGGAGAACAGTATGGAGGTTCCTTAAAAAACTAAAAATAGAATTACCATATGACCCAGCAATCCCACTACTGGGCATATACCCAGAGAAAACCGTAATTCAAAAAGACACATGCACCCGAATGTTCATTGCAGCACTATTTACAATAGCCAGGTCATGGAAGCAACCTAAATGCCCATCAACAGACGAATGGATAAAGAAGTTGTGGTACATATATACAATGGAATATTACTCAGCCATAAAAAGGAACGAAATTGAGTCATTTGTTGAGACATGGATGGATCTAGAGACTGTCATACAGAGTGAAGTAAGTCAGAAAGAGAAAAACAAATATCGTATATTAATGCATGTATGCGGAACCTAGAAAAATGGTACAGATGAGCCAGTTTGCAGGGCAGAAGTTGAGACACAAATGTAGAGAATGGTCATATGGACACCAAGGGGGGAAAACTGCGGTGAGGTGGGGATGGTGGTGTGCTGGATTGGGCAATTGGGATTGACATGTATACACTGATGTGTATGAAACTGATGCCTAATAAGAACCTGCAGTATAAAAAAACAAACAAAACAACTAATACTAAACTTTCATTGGGTTATTTGTATGGAAATATGTTAATATAAATGTTTCAGACATTACATGAAATTTCTAAAAATCTTATATTTGTATTTGTATGGAAATATGTATGGAAATATGTTAATATAAATGTTTCAGACATTACATGAAATTTCTAAAAATCTTATATTTGTATTTGTATGGAAATATGTATGGAAATATGTTAATATAAATGTTTCAGACATTACATGAAATTTCTAAAAATCTTATATGTTCTGGTATAATGTTATAAGTAATAATCCTAGTTATTACTTTAAAATGTATATCTCAGAAATAACTAATTTTCTTGTCAACTGCATTATTATGAACTTTCATCAAATCTTTAACCGTGGTCATTTTTTAAGTCTTTTGTCATTTACAGACAGTTCTGGGTGTACTCTGATGATTTTGCAAATATGTTCCTATAAAAGGGTTTCATCTTCAAGAAATTCATGGAAAAGACTCTGACAAGTACAGGTTTCTGGTAACTGACTGTACTGCTGAACTGAATGAATAAGCATTTTCAGAACTCTAATGAAAAACTGATGAACTCATAAAAGTGCTAACAAAAGATCAAGATGAAAAAAAAATTAATTACATGGGACTGAGTGAACTGATGAGGATGAGTATAATTTTTGTGACTTTCTGTCTGAATTTAAAAAAAAAAAAATCCCACAAGGACTCAGAGGCAAAGAATATACAAATCAATTTTCACTGCAAAGTAAAGGAGCTGTTACAGTGGAGGATTACTGGACTGAATGTCAATATTATGACATAGTATGAGTGTGTTTCATGTTTGGTAATTGCAATCATTGTTGCTTTTGTTGTGGTCATCCATGTACAATGCTTGGTGTCAGTCTATTTATGTCTTGTAAAAATAAAATACAGTGTGTGTGTGTGTGAATAAAAAAAAAAAAAAAAAAAACTCAGCTTAGAAAAAAATAAAAAAATAAAAAAAAAAAAATAAAATTCATCTGGAAGAGTGAACAGGAAAGAATAGCTTGGAAAAAATGCATTGAAGAGGAGGACCTGCCCTACCAGATATGAGGATACTTTATAAAGATATAATTCAAATGTTGTGATAAGGGTCCCAAATCAAATAAATAGATGGGTCAATATGCTGGAATATGATAAATTAGTCTGAAACAGAACCTGATATATATTTAAACTTTACATATAATTAATCTGGTGGGATCAAGAAATGTTGCAGGCAGAGTAACAAGAATGGAAGAAAGGAAACCGGTTAAGAGGCTACTGGAAGAGTCCAAGAGGAATACGATGGTGGAGAAGTTCACTGGGTCCCTAAGATAAAGGAGCTCTGCAGTCATCAGGCAGGCAGGAACACCCTCTGGGAAGCAGGCATTACAGGCTTGTAGGCAGGCACATCCAGTGCCCTCTACTGACAAAAATTAACATTGTGCCAGCTGGCAAAGGAAATGGATGTAAAGGGCCTTGATCCATTTCCATAGTTCAGGCAGCAAACAGTGAATTTGGAGCTGACCGAAAATACATTGATACCAACACAGGATGTAAATGCCAAACCACACTTTTCTAACATAGTTAGGGTCTCAGCTCTGGACATATTTGCTAACATCCCAATGGCCAAAGCAAGTCACTTGACCAAATCCAATATCAATTTGGGGGCATGGGGGTGAGGCAGGGGAAGCATACTCTATAGAGACGGAGAGGAATGAATATTTGCCAAATAATAATCTACCACAGAGGTGATACTAGTAGGATGTCCTGATGGATTGAAAGGGAAAATTTTTTAAATGTGATGAGTTTTAGAGTTTGGATATGAGCAGCTGGGTAGCTGACAATGCTACTTACTACAATAATATAGAAAGACTGGAAGATGAACAGGTTTGCACGATGAACAGGGTAAAATCAAGAGTTTTGCTTTGGACTTGTTAAATATTGACATCTAAGAGAAGATGTCAAATAGGCAGCCAGATATATGTCCAGGGCTCAAGAGAAAGGCCACATTTAGTGATATGAGCACGATAATCATCAGCTTATAGAAAGTGATTTACACCCTGGATCTGCCTGAGGTCACCTGGGGAAAGAGTGTAGCTGGTGCAGAGGAACTGTCCAAGGATGGAGCCCTGGGTACTTCAATGTCTAGGTAACAGAAAGGGAGAAGCGTTCAGTAGGGGGATGCAAAGTAGTCGCTGGTCTTGTGGAAGAAATCCAGGAGGGTATGGTGTCCCAGGAGCCAAGAGAAAAAAAGGTGTTTGAAGAAGGAAGAAATGTCAAACTGAGTAAAGTTTTACTGGGAATTTGAATAAGATGAGAACAGAGATGGAGGTAGTTGGTGACCTTGGCAAGAGCTATTTAGCGGACCAACTCTATGAAGAAGCACTGTGCTAGGTGCTGAAGATAAAAAGATATATAAGATACATTTCTTGCCCTTTAGGAAATTACAGCCTGGTGGGGAAGGCAGACATGCAAATAAATCACTGTAATACAGTGTGATAAATCTTAGAATAGAATAACATTTTCCTAAATGTGTTCCACTGAACACTCTTTGAGGGAGATGTTAATCAGTGCTCTAAAACCATAGTGTTCCAAGACCAAATACACTTGGGAAACACTGCAGACTGAACCCAGGCTGCAGCGCCAACAGTAGGGCTCTCAGCACTATGCTCAGGGTTTAGGAAACCAATGCACTGCACCTTGGGGGCCTGTCTATACACCCAGGTCTAGTCTGGCACTCTGAGGATTAAGGGAAAACAATACCAATTCCACAGCAGAAGCAGCCACCGGGGAGGGAAATAGATGACACTGAAGAGCAGCCTCAGGGTGCTCTCAGCAGGAATGCGGAAGCAGGATTGCCCTGCCTGTGCCCAGGATCCTGCGGCTGAGCAGGCGACAGGAAGGACTGTCCCAGGACCCCCAGGTGGCCTTGTACCACAGGACCCAGTGTCTGAGACCTCCCAGCTGAGCCTATGGACCTGCATTCCTGGGGCAACCACTTATGTTGCAGCAGAGTTGAGAAGTCTGGCTTCTGATTAATTTGTCAGTTTCCTGAGAGGCGGGAAAATTAAATCACCAGCCGGCTCCTTAGCCGTTTCAGGTCTTCTTCAATTTTTCCCTAACAGGGAAGGCACTGGAGGCAGCAGAGACCCCACTGATACTTTGATGCACAAAATGCATGCTGATGAACAAAAATCTACTCGTTAGTCTGTAGCTCTGGGATTCTCAGGTGCTTTCTGAAGTGTCCTACCTTGGGCAGGTAGGGAGCGGCAAGCAGAGTGAAGCAGCAGGGTTCTCAGTCATACTTACTTGTGGGGATCAAAGGAAAACCCTGATCTGGCAGAACAGGCGCATGTTGGGAGGCTGGAAGATGCAGGTTGTGATGCCCAGAGGACATGGCAAGCTCAGGCAAGGCGGGAGCAGGTGCCAGTGCCTGGGGTGTGGGCTGTGGTAACAGAAGTCCAGGCAGCAGAAGGCACTTCAGGACTATGGTTCTGAGTGATGGCTCAGTCACAGCACAGCCCCAACCGATGTCTAGGAGTAAATCAAGTGGCAGCCAACCCTGGGAGAGGGATGGGCAGGGAGAGTTGAGGGTGAGGAACCGGAGATCAGCACAGGGAAACTGAGACAGAAGTCCAGACCTACAGACTGAGATAATATGGTGAGGATAGGAATGTGGGAGTAGATTTTTTCCTCAGCAACTCAACCCTGAGAAAATTGTCCCATAACACTTCGTCCTGATCAGAGCTGGAGAACCCGGGTCTGCCCTTCCATAGTCCTAGCTGTGGGATGGGAAGACCACCAGGATATAGGAGCATAAGCACCACGGATAGAAGGAGGCCACGGGGGCAACACCCTACCTCCTCATTCCTCCTCTTGAATTTTCAAAGACCCACCTGAGCACAGGTTCTTTGGTTTAAAGGGTTGTGTAAGTCATCTTTTTAAGTCAAGCAAAAAAGACTCTTCTATTTGGAGCTGTTTTTGTTGCAAAGAATCAAATGGCACTCTGACTGGCCCCAGAGCAGAGATGTGGTTCATTGCACACAGAGAGAACTTGCACTAAAGTTCAGGATAAGGCGCCCAGCCAGGCCCCACGGGGCCTAGACATGGGAATATCTTGTCTCTCTAGGGCCACATGGTCTCTCTAAATCTGTTTCCATTTGATTCTTCTCTTGATCAACTGGCTTCCTCTGCTTACACATACTATACATGGCCCCCCGTGGCAGCCATGAATCCTGATTCTAGATCACTTTTAGTCTAAAGAGCCACCATCAACTGCCCACAGTCCCTGCACCATTCATCCAAAGTCTTTGAAACTGACTGACCATTGGCAAGCCAATGAGTCCTTGGCTGGTAATGGCAAGTCAATTGGTCATTACTCAATAGGTCATTAACCAGAAAATGGGTCAGCTATTCACCAACTATTGCCAAGGAAGATGGAGTCGTATCATATACTTGCACTATTCCTTCCAGGGGATGTGGGCAGGCCAGATACCAAAACCTAAATAGTATAGAATTGTATAATTACCAGAAATGCAGACTTGTTGAAAGAATATATAGCAAAGCAGGTGTGGTAGCCCAAATAATGCCCCCCAAAGATGTCCACATCCTAATCCCTGGAACCCATAAATATGTTACCTTATATGGCAAAAGAGACTTTGCAGATGTGATTAAGTTAAGGATCTTGCAATGGGAAGATTATACTGGATTATCCAGGTGGGCCCAATGTAATCATAAGGGTCCTTTAAGAGGGAGGCAGGATGGTTGAAAACACAGTAGCAGGAGATGTGACAACAGATACCATAGACTGGAGTGATTCAAGGAAGAGGCCACAAGTTAAGAAATGCAGGCAGCCTCTAGAAGCTAAAAGAGGCAGGGAAGTAGAGTCCCTACTGCAGCCTCCAGAAGGAACTCAGCCCCACTGACATTTTGATTTTAAACTTCTGACCTCCAGAACTGTAAGAGAACAAATGTGTGTTCTTTTGAGCCACTAAATTTGTGCTAATTTGTTACAGCAGCAATAAGAAACTAATACAGTTGGGAACCATGGGACATCATTATCCTAACTCGACATGCACTCTGGGGTCCAGGGCTTCTCTAAAAAACCAGAACTGCAGCTCATTACCATTCAGGACGCAACTTGAGTTCAAGCAACTATTGCATGCCTTTCCTCCTTCCAAAAAAGAAGGTTTGAATGAGTTAGTTCATCACTAGCTAATATGCAGTATTCCTATTGAACAAAGGGTCATGCTAATGGAGCCCCCTGAGGGGTTTCATGCCAGTACCCCTTAGTGGAGGGTGGCTTCTGTCTTGTCCAATCAGTCGGAGCCAGGGCAGCAAGATCACTGCCAAACAGCACACATTCACAAGAAAAGTTATGGAGGAAAGATAGGTCTGGGCTATTTGTGGGAGTCATTTCAGGACATCTCCTGCAGCTGGTAGGTTTTAACCTAGAGAAGTTTAAGAAACAATCTTGAGGTTTGAAGAGAAGAAAGACACTTTCTGACCTCTTTATACCGACTTTAATGCTGCAGCTTGAATTTTTAGAAGCTTTAGAGGTAGAGACTTAGGGTTTCTTTCTTTGGGGTCTTTTGATCCCAGCCCCACTGTCTCCTAATGCCAGTGCTGAAGGCAGCCCTCCTCCACAGGTCAAAGGTGACCATTCCTCCTGCCTCCTACCTTGCCCTTGGCCCTGAAGTTTGGTTTTGTTTTGTTTGTTTGTTTTAGTACATTTATTTATTTTAATTTTTTTTATTTTTGGCTGTGTTGGGTCTTCGTTGCTGCACGCGGGCTTTCTCTGGTTGCAGCGAGCAGGGGCTACTCTTCGTTGTGGTGCACGGGCTCCTCATTGCAGTGGCTTCTCTTGTTGCTAAGCAAGGGCTCCAGGCGAGCAGGCTTCAATAGAGTGGCACGTGGGCTCAGTAGTTGTGGCTTGCGGGCTCTAGAGCGCAGGCTCAGCAGCTATGGCGCACAGGCCCAGTTGCTCCGTGGCGTGTGGAACCTTCCCATCAGAGCAGAGGACCTTGTGACCTAAGGCGGATTCTTTTTTTTTTTTTTTTTAATTTTTAAATTTATTATTTATTTATTATTTTTATTTTTGGCTGTGTTGGGTCTTCATTTCTGTGTGAGGGCTTTCTCCAGTTGCGGCGAGTGGGGGCCACTCTTCATCGTGGTGCGCGGGCCTCTCACTGTCGCGGCCTCTCTTGTTGCGGAGCACAGGCTCCAGACGCGCAGGCTCAGTAGTTGTGGCTCACGGGCCCAGTTGCTCCACGGCATGTGGGATCTTCCCAGACCAGGGCTCGAACCCGTGTCCCCTGCATTGGCAGGCAGATTCTCAACCACTGCGCCACCAGGGAAGCCCCCCCTAAGGCGGATTCTTAACCACTGAGCCACCAGGGAAGCCCTGAAGTTTGGTTTGAAGGAGAGCACAGGCTCACTGCCTGCCCAGGAGCAGTATTTTTAGGAGTTTAAAGAAAAGAAAAAAGAAATTGTGGAAGCCAATTTCAAGTTCTAAGCATGAAAAGAGATGCAGTGCTTGAGCTTCTAGAAATCAGGATGGCTTAAGAAGTCAGAGACATTTGAATTACTGCCTTTGGGACTGGAAGAAACCCAAACAATTAGAGGTGTAAAGGCACAGGATCCACAGCTTGATAGGTGTTGATATATCCCTAAAACCAGGTCTCCGGGCCCACTGGGGCCTGACCTCTTTTTAAGATTGCTGGGGAAATGCATGTAATAAGCTTGGTCTGAAGGTTCCTTGACAATTCAGTTTGCATTGGTCTTTTCCTATAGTGTTTGCTTTATTTACTACTATTATTTTTTAAGTACTTATGTTTTCCTCTTATAATATGCTACCCTTTTTTTTTTTTTTTAACAATTGGGCATCCCAGACCAGACTATCCAGAAATAAACCGGTACTTTTCTGTGGCATTTGTTAAAAGGCAAGGATTTTTTTAACTCATTATTTTTTTTGTGTACTTTCAATGGCTTGTCTCATAACCATTCCATCAACTTTCTTAGCTTGAATCCTCATTTAGGTTTCCCAGTCCCTATTATTAAATTAAAACCTTTAAAGTGTTTTAATTTAAATTTTATTGAAAAGATCATATGTATCTCTTATGATTCCTTTAATAAAGATTAAATAATTAAAATGCATATGTATTTTTAAAATATACCTTTATATAGTGCATATATCTACCCAAGAAGACAAAGCTTATCTGCCATATCCTACCTTTTTTGTCACACAAAAAAATTGATAATCTGGTTTCGAGCATAGGCATGGGTAGCCGCCAGTGAGGGTCCCTTGGGGCAGGGTCACAATGACCAGTTCATCTCATTATCTCCTAGAGAATGAGAGATCAGCTCCGTGTGCCAAGGCCCCCCTCCTGCAAGGTCTGACCTCCTCACGATGCCAGAGGTCCACTGTGAAAATCCCAGGAGCATGTGGGTGGCTCTGGGGAGAGCAGTGGAAAGTCTACAGAAGGTTGGGCAGGAAAAGGGCCTCAGCACACAAGACCGTGGTAGAGACAGAGCTGGGCCCTCTGGGCATCTCTGTCTCCCTCATCTTTATGGAGGTCACTTTTCTGCCCCTTATTCGGGTACAGTCCCAGGGCTACACTCCTGCCAACAGCATCTTGGAGGCAAGCTGGATAAACACTTAGGCTGCCATGAGACCTGGAAGCTGTGTGCCCAGCGGCCAGCACATGGAGAATAACCAGGTGGGGTGTGGAAAACCCTGTGTCTCCACCTCACATCTGGGCCCTGACTCTCCAGCTGAGGTAGCTCCGTGACAATGGCACATCCGGGCTGGGGATGGGATGCTGAGCAGAGGTGCCAGCAGCTTTGTTAGGCCTGGATACGTCACGTGCACGGACATGGCCTGGAAAACGGGGAACCATTCCCAGCCCACCTCAGACCCTCAGCACCTCCCAGAGGATTTGCTGAGACCCCAAATCATCTGGTTGAAGGAGCTATCAGGAAACTCTACAAAGGGCTTGGATGATAACGCGGAGTAAATTACCAATCTCGGTTTAAATCATGCCCACTTGCCTGCCTCCCCAAGTGCATCTGCTTCAAGAATCAGGAGAATGTAGCCCTAATGGCAGAAATGTGAGCAGTGGCAGTGGGGCCACTGGGCAGAGAGCCCTGCCCACTTTCCCCTTAAACTAGAAGGCATCTGGTCCTGCCCCAAGGCTCCAATGGGCACCTGGAGCCCAGGGATGGTGGGTTCAGCGCCTGACTGGAAGAACTGTTGCTTAGGTCCGTTCTAGCATGGGGCTCAGGGGGCTCTGTGCTGTGAGGCGAGCCTTCAGGGCCCTGTTTTACCTCCACAGTTGAAGCAGTCATAGATATTTATGTGCTTTTTTCAAATTTTTAAAGTTCCTCATGGAAACTGCACATGTTTTCCTCAGTAACCGCCCCCCCCGCCCAAACTAAATGAAGCTACAAGCTTCAATTTATACAACTCAATATTTATACCAACTGTGATGATCTCTTATGGATCAGAAGCTCTGACTGGCAGTTACATATGCTTTTGGTGAATAAAACCATGGAAACAAATTTATTATTATCTGTAAGGGGAGAGTACATGGTAGAGAGGATTTCCCAAAGCATGGAGTCTGAGGGGGAAAACAACACAAAGAGTATCCATGGTGATGGGAAGGCTGGGAGCACCAAAAAAAAGAACATCAGGGACGGGAGCAAGAGCTAAGAAAGGTTGTTGGATTGGATTCAGTCTGTTAAAGTGAAAAGTCAGGCATCATAGTAGGAAGAGTGCAGGATACAAATGGGGAGAACTCTGCTCTGTGACCTTGGGCAGGTCCCTTTCCTTGCTGGCTCTGTTTTCACACATGTGCAAGGAAGGGGTTGGACCTGCCTGATTCCCCCTCCCAGGGCCAAGGCCCCTGATCCAACCTGGGGAAAAGGGGTTGGGGGTTATGGTGCCACTTCAAGGCTGTGTGACCTTGAGCAAACTGCTCTACCTCTCTGAGCCTCAAGTTCCCATTAATACTAATGCCTACCTCTCAGTGCTTTATGAAGTCTCCAGGATTATCCCAGCTGCTGATTTTACTGCTGCTTTTGACCTCTTTTGAACTCTGACCACTGGCTAGGATTTAGGGTTGTGGCACAGATAGTTAGCTCTGAGATTGCTTGCTGAGCCCAAGACTAGCTGTGCACAGGCTTCCTATGTCTGCCTCCATCCCACGGTTCTCTGCCTCCTCTCAGGGCTGGTCTCACTTTGCTCTCAGCTTTCCCATCTCAGCATTTCTTCACTCTTTCCTTTTCAGCCTGACTGCTGATGTGAGTCCTATTGGAAGAAATTAGCAAACCCTAGGCAGATGTGTCTCAGCTTTGGAGTGAACGGCAGAGCTAATCCATCCCCTCAGAAGCAACATACCCTACCATCTGAGACATGCCAAAGGCAATTTTTAAACAGTATGGTGTTAGAAGTTTTCTGAATACAAGATAAAGAAAGAGTTTGAATATCCTAGAGTAAAACACATGCTTAAGACAGAATTTGGCTACTACAATTCCTTGGGGATAAGTGGAGGGAAAAGCTGTCCCTTCTCTGTTTAAAGAAATGGAAACCTTAGGAGGCTACAGAGAAAAAAAGAAGAAAAAAGAGAGAAATCTGTAAGTGAAAAATAGAAATCACAATATTAAGAGCCTCTATTAAGGTAAATCTCTTGCTCAAAGATTGAAAGCCTCAGTGCATGTGGAGTTTAGCTCTGGTTGAGGGTAGGGAGGGAATAAAGTGAGAAATGACTCAGAGGTTGTGACCAATGGTGCCTTTTGAGAGGGGGCATTTGGGGGGATGTGTGTGGGGAGAGGCAGTTTCAGAATGTGGTAGGAAGCCTCCAAGGGGGCCCCAGGGATCCCTACCTCCTGGTATTCATGCCCTTGTGTTAATCCCCCCGTCTTGAGTGGACTGGTAATGAATAGTGTTGGATATCACTTCCAATATCTGGTTACAAGAGACTCAGGCTCCCATCTTGCTCACCCTCTGACTTGCTTGCACTGAAAGAAGCCAGCTGCCCTGTTATGAGCTGCCCTATGGAGAGACTTGTGTGGAAGGAACTGAGGTGGCCTCTAGCCAACAGCCTGCTGATAGTCCTCACTCCACCAGCCCGGTAGGAACCGAATCCTGCCAGCAGCCGTGGGAGTGGGCTTGGAACTGCATCCCCCTCCAGTAGAGCCATCAGATGAGACTGCAGCCCTGGCTAACATGGGGGCTCTTTGGGAGGAAGAGAGTGTTGAGTCATATGCTCTACACACTTTACTTTGAAACTTGAATTCATTCTGTGAGGTACAGAATGTTGGTACCTCCAAGGTGCAGATGAGAAAACCAAGACTCAAAAAGGTTATAACTTGCAAAATGTCATGTAATAAGTAAATAGAAGAATGGGGATTTGAACCCAGGACTGACTAACGACTGCTTAGTGTGGAAATACACTGTGTTTACTTTCCATGTTCCCAGTGGAATTTAGAAATAAAAATGGATAGCTGTTCAATTATCCCACCACTAAACACATGGAGGCAGTAAAAACCAGGGCTGGAACCCTGTGCTTCCCAAGGACAAACCTTCCCTGGGTGGGAGATAAATGCCCACACAGCAGCAGCAGCAGAAGCTGCTCACAGCCTGTAACAAATGCGGGGGCGGGGGAGGGGGCAAATTCTCCATGTGCAAGTGATCTTGTTTCTTTAATTTTTTTAAAATGTAAAGACAATAGCTAAATTCAATAACACTATGAGCCAAGTACCACTTCTAAGATCTTTACATGTTTTAACTCAGTTAAACACCCCTATGAGGAAGGTACTATTATAGTCATCCAATTTACAAATGGGGAAACTGAGGCACAGAGAAGTAAATAAGTTGCTCCAAGTCACTCAGCTGTAAGAGGATAGCCAGAATTTAAACCCAGACAGTCTGGCCCCAGACTTTTATGCAAGGTCCCCAGCAGAAGTCTCTCTGTGTCCTGGGCTGTCACGTTGCCTGGGCCCCCAGCGTAGCTTTGGGCTTAGTTGGCCTGGGTTCCAGGTTCCCAACTTTTGGATTCAACCCAGTTACTAAGACCCTCACCTCTGACTCTCCCCATTCAATTCCTGCCTCCTAGTTCCCAGCAAGCCCCTTCCACCCTGCCTCCATCCACCCTGGCTCCTGAGTTGCCCTTGCCTGCACCCTGGTCCACACCTGCACCCGGGCCCATGCCTGCTTCCTGGCCCGGATCCCAACTCACCATCCTGCCACCTGGGGGCTCTGCCCACTGCCATGCTGCTCCAAGGACAAGACCAGCCCCTGGGACAAGCCCCAAGCCCAGAAGGCATGTCACTCAACAAGCCGGGGGGCAAGCCTGTTGGGGTTGAAAATGGTCCCTATTCTGAGGATATTATCTGAAGACAGATTGTTTCCAGGAAAAGAAAATAGCAATATGGAGGCAGGAAGAGCATTACTGTGTGGATAAAAAGATGACATATGCAAATGAACCCACAGAGTTAGATTAAGGTTACAGACAGTTATGGCAGGGAAGATAACAGAAGCTGTTATAGACCTCTAGGGCACAATGAAAAAGCAAATCTGCCCATGTTTATGCAGATAAAGGGGCTGTTAAAGAGGCCCTAACATTGATCATATGGGGTCTCAATAGCCCTGCAGTGGACTAGAATGAGAATTTTGGGATGGCAAGGAGGAGGGGCCCCGGAGCCGCCAGTGATCCAAGGCTCCTCTCTGGGAGACTTTGTCGAGCAATCAGCAAGATCATGGGCTATTTGGGGTGGCCATCCGAAAAGCTGAATGCAGTGAGGGATGAAGAGGTGGGGCTAAAATGCTAAAAGCAGCATTTTCAAACAAGTCTCATTTCAGCTTAGTCTTCCCATCTGTGGTGATTTTAAAAATAGAGTTCCCAAATTGCCTGTAGCATCTGGGGAGTGGGGTCTGTGGGCAGACACCTGCTCACCAGCGAGAATTTGGGATGGCATTTCTGAATGAGGTTCTTACGGTTTACAGATTGATCAGTAAAGCACACAGATTTACAGCATCCCAGATTAGCAGAGCTGGGAGGGCCTTAAAAATGACTTAATCTGCCCACAGAGGGTAAGTGACATACTAAGGTCACACAACTGGTAAGTGATAGGGAGGGGCCAGAACTCCACAGTCCTAAGTCCCAGTTCAGGGCTGCAGCATCCCCTGGATTGAGTGAAAGGAAGGACCTTGAAAGTGTCTCCTTGAAGGAAGTGTAGAGTAAAAGGCATGTGGTTGCCATAGAAAAAAATAAGGGGGAAATGAACCAAGATGCATAAATAAATTCAGATCTGACTTTCTTCAGGAAAAAAAAATTCTAATAATTATTATCCCTCATCAGCTTAACAAAAGCACGAAGAAAAAAACATTATCCTAACACAAGTATGTAAAGGCAAGAGTAGGAAAGAAGAAGCAGTTGATTCCCATAGAAGTCAACCATCCAGGTGGGCTGTCTGTCCCATCCATTGATCACACTTTTGAGGATCCATGAAAGTCAGCAGCAAACTCTGTCCCTGTTCCAGGCGACTGTCCTAGAGCCCCTTTACTTCCTCTGTGTCCACTGTGCCTGCTCTTGTGTCTCTGGCTCCCAGATTTCTGCATCTGCTCCGCAGTTCTGACATTTCTTCTGGCCTTTTCAGATTAGTCACTTAACCCCTTCTCTTGGACCTCGGTTTTCTGCGTGGCTTTAAGCTCCATCCTATTTGATGTTTCCTGCTGTCCTACTGAGAAACTCCCAGCTCTAGCTGCAGCCCCTGCAGGTCCATATGCTGGACTAGCTCCCAGGCCTCTCAAATAAAACATTTTGTCTTCGACCTTGCGTTTCCACCTGGGGGTGAGGGAGGAGGTTATGACAACTTTCCATATCCCATCTCTTGGGAATTTGGAGCAGTGAGACAAAAAAGAAAAACCAGAGCACTAGCTGAAGAAAGGCAGGGCAGCTGGTGCTAAATGTGCAAGGTGCTCTCGGCTAAAGTACCAGCCTCATGGCCCCTGCTCCTCCTCCAGTGCACAGGTGCACGTGGCAGACAGCAAGAGGTAGGCAGAGAGGGGCACCAGGGAGAGGAGTGCACTACTTCTCCCAGTTTTCTCCTACAACTTTCCCTGGCCTGGGCTCTCGGGCCCTGTGGTTTGCAGAGGAGAGGGAACTGACCTATGTTTGTCAGCACATTTTGGTTGTAAGTGACCGAAATCTAGCTCAAATCAGCCACAGCAAAAGGGATGTATTGGATGCTACCTAATAAGTGCAGGGGGAAATGGACTCAGGCTTGGCCGGAACCAGGGCTCCAATGGAGTGAGCCAGGCTGACCTTCCCTCTTTCTTTCAGCCTGGCTTCTGTGGAGGTGACAACTTTATTCTGCAAGCTGACATTCTCCAGGTGGCGGGGAAATGGCTGCTGGCAGACTCCAGTCCTTATCCTCAGAGCTGACTCTCCAAAAAACAGAGCAGACTCTCAGGGCAGACTGGTTGGCCCTGCAGGACTGTGTGCCCAGCCCTGGGCTAAGCACATAGCCGGGAGATGAGCTTCTTCAAAGCATGGTGTTGGGGAGGGTATGGACGAGGTGCCATGACTACAGCTCTCACTGAGCCACACTGAGTCAGGGAGGAGTGGTTCGCCAAAGGAAAGGATGTTGGGCAAACAAACAAAAATCTGTTCCCTATGGGATCTTCATTGCCTATTTGTCTGGGGAGCAGAGGGTAGATTATTCACCACTCAATGGTGAATTGAATTCACCTTTCAATCCATGTCAGCCCCCTCCATGGATTACACAGTCCAGGGCCACGCTGTGATAAAGGTTCAGTCGCCCCAACTGCTTGGGCCTGTGCAAAGGCACACCAGAGAGTTCTCTTACTCTTTGCTTAGCAGTAAGAAGAAAATAAGCTTGAGTATTAGACCCAATTCCCAAAAGTCCTGAGGAAGTTGGCTAGAGAGCATTTTCCATGACGATGACCTAAACCTACAGCCACTTTGAACAGGAACGCACATGTCTCAGTGTGAATCTCAGTTTGTAACCCAAGGCAACTCCGTCAACACAACAATAAACCCCTTTTCTGGCCTGTGGGTAGGAATAATACAGTCCCTGCCTTAATAAGATAGCAGTAATACCTCCAATTTCACTGTCTCATTATTTCCCTCTGCTCATACGAGACTGCAACCCTGGGGGCCCCAAGTGATGTCTTGGCTGTGCTCACACACCAGCCAATCCCGTGCACTCCTGGTGGCCTTCTCCATCCTTAACGTCCTATCAGGTCTCATGGGCTCTGGACTCGTGGCCCCTTCTCCGCAGAGTGGCCCCACTGAAGCCCTGGATCTCCCCGCAGGCCAGAGCACTGCTAGGTGCCAGGCATGAGGCCTCACTCCCTGACACCGTCCCCATGCTCATCGGGAGATCTAATGGTGTGGCCTCTGTGTCCTCTGTGAGAACAGCTCCTGCAGCTTCTGCCTGTAATGTCTCCCTCCAAGGGGCTGGGACACCCATCCAGGGCTTGGGGATGGGCCAGACAGCAAACCAACTCCCACAAATAGAGCTTCACCATTAATTTATCCATTTCATACCATAAAAACAGGCATGGATGTTCCTATTGTGTGTCAGGCACTGTTTAGATTCCAGGGCCATAGCAGTAAAGACAACAGGTAAATACCCTTGCCCTTATACAGCTTACAATTTAGTTCGAAACACAGACAATAAATAAACAGAAGCATTGTATAATATCAGGTGGTATTAAGGGCTGTGTAGAAAAAGTAAGAAGACTGAGGAGATGAAAGAGGTGCTCTTTTAAATTCAGTGGTCAAGGAAGGACCCTAGGGACAGGTGACATTTGAGCAGAGACCTGCGAGGAGTAATGGGGTGAGGCACGCATGTTGGTGGGAAGGCGTCCCAGGCAGAGGGAACTGCAAATTAAGGAGACTGTGCCCGGGGTTTGGAAGAACAGTCAGACGGCCAGTGTGCCAGGAGCCTGGGGAACCTCAGAGAGTGTAGGACATGAGCTCAGAGGCAGCAGAAGGCAGATGAACCAGGGCCTTATGGGTCACCATGAGAGCTTCGTTCTAAGGTGATGGGAAGCCAGACGCCTGCAGGCATGTCTGAAAAGACCTTTGAGGCTCATCTGGATCCCCAGTTACAGAGGAAAACGCAGGGCATGGTGGGGCACAGAGCCTCCCTTAAGAGTTCACATTGAACTAGGTTTGAGGGATGACGAGGCGTTTGTCAGGTGGAGGAAAGAAGAGGAAAGCATCCCAGATAGAGAGAAGAGCATTCACAGGCGAAAAATGGCAGAAGAGCAGAAAGTGTTCCTGGGATGGTTGGGCATCCGTTTGGCTGGAGCTTAGCACGGGAGGATGTCAGCACAGAAGACAAGGCTGTGAAGTAGCTGGGGCCAGATGGGAGGGACCTGGCATAAAGCAGCATCTCCAGCTTTGTTAGAAGCACACCACCTTCCTGGAGAGCCACGTCAGTCCCTAATGAGCTGAAGTCACTTTGTCGCTTACAGCAGAAGAAACAAGCATGTTCTGGGAGGCATAGGGTCCATCTCCCTGTCCCTCCTCCCCAGCCCTCTTCCGCTCCTGAAATCCAGGCAGCCGCCTTGGGCAGCATCAGAAGTGCCGAGGTGCTTGAGGATTTCAGACAGCATTACCCTCATCCAACAAGTGCTTTACTTAATCTGGGGAAATGAGGTGCTATTAAATTAATCTCTGAACTGTCATTGCCAGAAAGCTAAGGACGCTGGAGTAACAGGCAGAGGATGGAGCTGGGGAGACAGACAAGGCAACAGAGGTGGCCGATTTTGTGAGTTCCTGACCCAGGTCTGCCCAACAGATTCATTGCAACACGTGGGCTTCCTTCTGCTGTACAGGCACCATGTTGAAGAGACTCAGTAATTAAAATAAGAAATGAGAGTCCCCTGATAGGTTACTGAACCCAGGGCCTTAAAAATGATGGAGAGGTAGCCGGCCTCTGCCGTGGAGGGAACCCAAAAGTAATTACCAGGATACTTTGCAGACTATTGAATAAGTCCCTGTAACTGGCACATTGATTTATGTAAGACCCAGAGATTTTGAGAGATTTCAGAGAATATTAAGAATCAATCAATATTTTAATTTATTTTGGGGTCCAGGAGACTTCAGCTCTGCAGAAAACCACTGGGAGGAAACTGTGACCTTTGGAATACAGCTGGCTGGCAGACAGTGGGGAGGCACCTTGGACAGGAGCCTGTTTGGCAGCAGCTGCAGGGAAGGACTTCTCTGCTCTGGAACATTCTCTTTCTTCACGGCATCCGTCAGGGATGTCAGGCAGCCAAGGGGTGGAGGGTCTCATGGTGAATGTGCTCTGGGGCCTGGGGCAAGGAGGCTTGCTCCTTTCAGGACAGAGTCCCCAGGGCCTGCAGACTGTTCGCCTTCCAAGGACACACTGCCGTGATCTGGGGACGTCTTCGCAGAGCAGAGCCACCTGATGATGCTACATCTTTGGGGGAGATGCAGCATCTTCTCCCCTGGGCCACAGTCTCCCCATATGCCCTCCCACGGGAGGGGTGAGGCTTGTCACACCTCCCTCCCAGCACCTGGGCACCTGTCTCCCACCATAACCCCCCACGCTTCTGACTCCCTGTAAGACATAAGCTCCCTTTGGGAAGGGACCACATCTGATCCGTGTTTGTGTCCCCAGCACCTGGCATCACACCTGGCCCAGAAGAGGCGGATGTAAAAGACAAAATGCATTGAATCAACGAACGGTCAAATGAACTAAGAAAAAATAAATATTCATTCACGAAACTGTTTTGTAAAGGTCACACAATGTGTTGGATCAGTCAAGTTTCAGCAGTAAACAGAGGGCACATGGGGTCATGAGGAGTTTAGAAGGTGAAGACAGAATGTAGGGAACTGGCCAAGGCAGGCAGCACCCTGGGGGAGACACAGTGAGGGGAGACAGAGCTGCTGTCACCCCAGGGCTGGTGGGGCTGAGGGAGATCAGTGACCAAACCTGGAGAGGGCCACCTGACGGGAGCTGTGGCCTTGTGCAAGGAAGGCAGCCCCTCCCTCACCACCTGCAGGGATAGAAACGCCGACCTCACGCTCCCCCCTTCCTCGCATCTCCTCCCTCGTTCCCCCATCAGCCAAAGCCAAGTGGAAGCCAGAAGGCAGGGGTGCCCCTCACTTCAGGTGGAGAAGGATGGAGAGAGGAGCAGAGCACAGGGCTGTGGGATAACCCCACCTATGATGCTCAGACTTGCCCACCAGAGAGCAGGGCAAGCCTGGGCCGCCCAACTGATGGGCCTAACCCAGTGGTTCTCAACAGGGGGAAATGTTCCCCCCAGGGGACATTGGGCACTGCCTGCAGACAGTTCGGCTTTTCACAATTTGGAGAGGGAGGGAAGGGCTTACTGGCATCCAGTGGGTTGAGGCTAGGGATACTGCGAAACCTACCAAAAGGGACAAGACAGCCCCCCCGTAAGGAAGAATTCTCCAGCCCAGGATGTTGATAGTGCTGAGGTTGAGAACCCCGGGCCTGACCGAATGTTCCAGACAAACCCCGGCTCAGTGCAGGCGCTGCAGGGCCCCTGTATGGGGTGGAGGATGTTGCCCTCCCTCTCCTGGGAAAGGCGGCATCATTTGGTCTGACCCAGTCAGCCAGTAAGTGACCTGCGTTCTGCCTTCTCATGTGCCCTGGGAAGCGGCCATGCCTGGGCAGAACCTCGTCACGTGCCGCAGAGTCCCTGAGGTGGCCAGGGTGGCGGAGGGACCTCTGGAGGACACCGTCCAAGCCCTGGGCCTCCCCTGCCTGGCTCTGCTTTCTCCCAGAGGCCGACCCCCCTCTTACTCCCCGGGTTTTCAGCTTTACATTCACACATTAGAAACATTTGGTAAAAGTGAATCAAGTCTTACCATCTGTCTCTTTCACTTTTGTTATGTTTGCAACAAAAAGAAGAGTCAGGAAGAAATTGAATCCAAACTGCAAATCACGTGGTGCTCCCCGGCAGCTGAGACCCTCCAGAGCAAGGCTGGTCCTCAAGGAAGGGGTGGCCTCTGCTGGGGCCCAGGACAGGGGCCACCCCAAAATATGCCACAATGGCATGTTGATTATTTTGAAATAAGGTTAATTAAGAAACAGCTGATACACAGGGACATTCTGACCCTCCCCTCTGTCTCCCTAAAAGCAGGAGATAAATCTCTCATGTGAAAGGTGCACTCCCTGCATCTTAGAAGGACACTCTTATCAACAGAAATAGAGAATTTGGGCTGAGAAGCCTATATATACAAATCTTGCTCCTTCTTTAATTTACTCCCCCAAGCCCAAACTCTGTTTAGATTCTTCACTAACTGAGCACCCAAAATCTAAGTTTCTTTGTCCTGTCAATTTCTCACAAATTTATTGTTTCTTTGTCTAAAAAGTATAAAAGCTGCCTGCTTTGACCACTTCTTGGGTTCCATTTCTATGAGACCTCAGTGCAACAAATTAAAAATGTGTTTCTTTTTCTCCTGTTAATCTGCCTTGAGTCAATGGTATTATTAGTCCAGCAACAAGAACTCAAGAAGGGTAGAGGAGGAAGCTCCCCACTCCTAGCACCTCTGAGGGTACAGAAGTGGAGAGTACACAGAATGTGTTCCCATGATGATCTCACACACTCCTCACAGCAGCCCTGGAAAGTAGGGATTGTTGTCCCCATTGACAGATGAGAAAACTGAGGTTTGGCAAGAGGAAATTCCTAAACCAAAGTGTACTCCCAACCAGGAGCAAAGTGAGATCTTGAGCCATCCACTGGGGCTATGGACTCTACAATGGGGACAATACTGCTTCCTGTTTCATCCAGGCAGGAAACTGTTACCTCATCCCCACTGGGGTTTAGGTACCATATTGAAAACTGTTGGAGTTTTAGTGACCGTGGTCCTCAAGAGAGCCCTATTTTTCTCCCTGTCACATCTTAGAGAGTTGGTCCCTCATCTGACCCTCTGGGGCCACAACTGGGGAGAGAAAAAGCTTGATTCATACGCTCGTGCCGCAGATGTTTATTGAGAGCCAACCATGTGCCAGGTGCTCCACGTGTGATGGCCGGAGACCAACATGCTGAGCAGGGAAGGAGATAGTGAATAAGAACCCTTGAAACCAGATCAGAGAGGAACATAATAATGGTAGACTACACTTACTGAGCACCCACTACGAGCCAGCTACTGTTTAAGTCCATTACACACTCAAATTCTCATAAGGTGGGTACCATCACAGCTCCCATTTTACAGATGGGAAACTCAAGCAGTTAAGGAACTTACTCAAGGGTACTGTGAACAACAAGAAAAAATGTTGCCTGCCGTTTCAGTAAACAAAGAATGTTGCCTGACATCAAGCCATCAGCCACTGCAGCCACCAAGCCCCCCACTCCCCATGATGCACACCCTAAGGGGAATTTAGGATGGAGAAAAACAGGATACTGGCCCTAGATGGTTAAGATGCACATCAAAGGAATAATTTCAATGAGCCCGGACTCTTGCATCTTCCCATACATAAAAGGCACTAAAATCATTAATTTTAGATGTCTGGGGTTCTGTGTGTGTGTGTGTGATTAGCAGTAATATTTTGATATTCGACTGCATGTTTTTTTTTCAGCAAAAACTCCTAAATATGCCGGCTCTTCCCTTACCTCTTTGGAACAGTTTCTCAGAGTTGTCTGAGATGCTGTATCCCAGGCTATAGTCCTCTGTAAGGCCACTGAATAAAACATAATTCTCAACTTTTAGGTTGTGCATATTTTTCAGTCAACAATACCTTGCTTAATAGTTGGGCTCTGTTCTGACACATGGATGAACTTTGAAGACACTGTGCTAAGTGAAATTAGCCAGTCACAAAAGGACAAATAAAATACAGTCTGATTCCACTTATATGAGGTACCTAGAGTACCTCATATTAAAATTCATAGAGACAGAAAGTAGAATTTTGGTCATCAGGGACTAGGGAAGGCAGAATGGGGAGATATTGTTTCATGGATACAGTCTTTCAGTTTGGGAAGATGAAAAATATCTCCATTATTCTGGAGATAAATGATGGTGATGGTTGTGAAACAGGAGGGAAGGGGGCAGAGCACAACCTTTAAAAGAATGACATAACCATAGGGCATGACAAAAACTCGTTAGAACCAACTAGGTCCAAGATGGCGGAAGATTCAACTTCCAGGAGATATTGAGCTTCATTATACGCTCATTGTAATGCATTAGCATGTTAAATGACACACCCACCAGTGCCATAACAGTTCAGAGCTAACCATGAAAGGCCAAAAAGTAGGTGATGGCCCAATTCCTGGAAATCCCCGCCCAGTCCCCAAAATACTTGGAATAATCCTCCCACTCATTAGCCTATGAAATTACCCAGCCCAGAAAAACTAACCACCCCATACTTCGAGGCCTCTCACCTTCTGAGAGGCCCACACTCTGTCTGTGGAGTGTGCTTCTCCCAAGACCATTCTCGCCTCTTGAGACGGACCTCATTCTATCTATGGAATGTGTATCTCTCCGAATAAATCCACTTCTTACGTATCACTTTGTCTCTCACTGAATTTTTTTGGGACAAGATATCAAGAACCTGGGCTTCATTAAGTCCTGAGACCAGGTGTGTGCTTTCAATTAAAAGACCGTTGGCTCAAGTCCCAATCTGGGTTTTGGCTGGGTTCGAGTCCCAGCCTGTGTGCTCAAGTCCCATCTGAGTTGCACTGTTTCAGCTGCACACCAACGTGGATGTACTTAGTGCCACTGAACTGTACATTTAAAAATGGTTAGAAAAGGGGCTTCCCTGGTCGTGCAGTGGTTAAGAATCCACCTGCCAAGGCAGGGGACACAGGTTCAAGCCCTGGTCTGGGAAGATCCCACATGCCATGGAGCAACTAAGCCCATGCGCCACAACTACTGAGCCTGTGTGCCACAGCTACTGAAGCTTGTGCACCTACAGCCTGTGCTCTGCAACAAGAGAAGCCACTGCAATGAGAAGCCCATGCACCACAACGAAGAGTAGCCCCAGCTAACTGCAACTAAAGAAAGCCTGCGAGCAGCAACAAAGACCCAACACAGCCAAAAATAAATAAATAAATAAACAAATAATTTTTAAAAAATGGTTAGAATGTACATGTTATATTATGTATATTTTCCCACAATAAAAAGTAAAACTTTTTTTTAAGCCGACTGTTAAAATTCATAAATTGATTTTTTTTTTAAAGCTAGGCACTGAAACCCATTCTCTTAAGCATCCCTTGTATTAGCCAGTTCATCCCACAGTGCCACATCTAAAGAGAAAACAGGGACTTCCCTCGTGGCACAGAGGTTAAGAACCCCCCCGCCAAGGCAGGGAACATGGGGTCGAGCCCTGGTCTGGGAAGATCCCACTTGCCACAGAGCAACTAAGCCCATGCGCCACAACTACTAAGCCCGTGTGCCACAACTACTGAAGCCCGTGCGCCTAGAGCCCATGCTCCGCAACAAGAGAAGCCACCGCAATGAGAAGCCCACGCACCACAACGAAGGGTAGCCCCCGCTCGCCGCAACTAGAGAAAGCCTGTGCACAGCAACGAAGACCCACCGCAGCCAAAAATAAATAAATAAATGAATGAATTTAAAAAATAAAATAAAGAGAAAACAGACCTGCTGTAAGACAGTAACTGAAATGGTGGAATGGAGTCCAGAGATGCAGGTAAATTAGGGTCCAAAACTAGGAACAGGCCTGAAGCAAACAGGCTGAGATACTGAAGCTGGGGGAAGGACTTTGAGCGGATAAGGGCAAGAGGTAGCAGGAATAGGGCTGGCTTAGGATGACTTATAAATGTGGTCCTGGCTGCTGAAACTCTGGACTCTTGCCAGACTAGGGACAGCCTATGCCAGGGGCAGGGAATGACGAGGCATTAACCCAACAGTGTGGCACATTATCTTCCTTCTAGAAATTCTGCCCAGGTACCTGGATGTTTTAGAGTTCTGCAGATGAGACCTGAATGGCACCAGGTAGACAAGGTGTAGAGCATAGTGAGCCCTGGGATGATATTACTGAGCATTAGGGGCCAGCAGGGGATTCCTAAGCTGGCATCAGGATCCAGGAGGCAAATATAAGATGAAGGCTGCTGGAGAGGGCAGCACAAAGGTGTGGAGGTGGCTGGGGCCACATTAAACAGTATCATGGGTGTCAGTGGCCAGGAAAAGAAGCCAGAGGTTGGAAGCTAGAAGGAGCTGATGGGTGCAGCCAAGGGAGAGATTGGACAGAGGAGGGAATGAAGGACAGGTGGGAGCTGATGCTCAGCAGGTCAGAATACAGAGGAAGGCAGCAACTGGAGACACGCGGGTTCACAAAGCTAAGTCTGCAAGTGCGGAAGGGTGATCTGGGCCCTCCTTTTACATAGGACCTGGGGTCTGCCCCAGACCAGAGACAGGTCTTAAGTGGCACTGGCTTCCATTAGTCGACATCCCTCTGCAGCTACATCTCATCTAGGGAGGGTACAATGATCATCTTTAGAGAAGCTTGGTGTACTAGCACAGACCCAGGAGATCTGGCATCTCATCCCAGATATACCTGGGTCTATGAGTTCCTGTTCCCTCACCAGTAAAGCGGACGTGACACTAGCTCCTAACAAACCTCACAAGCATGTTCTGAGGATCAAGTGAGAAAACGGGGGTGTCCATCCTAGGACATCTACAATAGGTGATTCATTTGTGAGTGGGCTTGAAAATGTTAAATAGCAAAATTACAGCAGGGCAGAGGCCCACCCTTGCCACTAGGAGAAAGGAAACAATGTGACATCGGAAATAGGCAAGGACTGGAGTGGTGAGGAAATGGTGACTTGCTATATCCTAATTAAATTACTATATTCTAATTAAAAAACAAAAACAGAGGTTTATAAAAATTATGCTACTATGAAGCCAGTGCCAGGAAGAGCACAATATTGCAGACAGAGATTTATGAATAATCAAGGACCATGCCCAGCCCTGGGCTGTCTGACTACATGAGGTCTGGAAGGTCGAACAGCAGAGACCCCAGGCCAGGGAATGTGGGTGGTTGGTGGGAGCTGGTGAGGGGGGCAGATTTCTTGTCCCCAAGCATCTGCTAAGACCACCCAGACACCATCTATTTCCAATGGGCTCCATAAACCTTCCCCACTGCTCCTGGGCCCTCTGACTCTGTCCAGTCTATAAATAAAATTAGAGTTTCATTAAACAACAATAATAATGGAACTGGGAGTTAAACAATAGAATAAAACATATAACTTAAAAATAATAATAAATAATAATGATTACTTCCTACAGGCCTGATACCAAGTTCAATATTTTGTATCTATTATCTCATTAAATCTTATAAACTGTGTGTCTTATATGTAAAGAACCTGAAGTTTTGAGAGGTTAAATAACTTGTCTAATATCATCCCCACGACCAGCAAGAGGAAGAGCTGGGATTTGAACCCAAGTCTGTCTGGTGCCAAAATTAGGCACATTAGTCCACTGTGCCCCTGATACTTTGAGGGCCAGCAAGAGTGCTGGGCATAACCCTGCCTATTATATAAATAATCTCAAGTATGATGGGAAAGGAAATGTCACTAGGATGACCTGGACAATTTATGGTCATTTAAAGATTAAAGAACGGGATTGAGTAACCTAAATCCACTGAGGATTTCATTGGGGAAAACATGTAAATGAATTTAGGAACATCCACTGGGTGCTTGGCCAGCAGCTGTAACTAGCATTCCCCAAGGACTAATTTCCATGTAACAGCTCTTGGTGTAAAGACTTGAGTGAACAATTGTAATAATAGGCAGGTTAATCTGCCCCATTATTTACACTTTGTGAACTGTTGAGCACAGGCAATAAAGGTTTTGCCAAAGCAGAGCAGATCCTGAGAAGTCATCTCTGCCTTAATTATTACTGGGGTAAAGCGCTTGTTTCATCTGTGACTCTGGGTATATTGCAGAGAAAACAGAATATAAAGCTCCCACAGGGACTGAGTGGCTGGACCAGTCCTGTCATTTCAGTTTCAAGGCTTGGAGAAAGGTTTAGAGGCGTGGTGGCGATTAAAGCCATCAATCACTGGCCGGCCTCCACAAGCTTTGGAGTCAAACTTGGGTTTGAAGGTGGTTTCCTCTGTGTAACCATAGGTAAATTACTAGAACTAGAAGTTTCCAGAGCTCCAATCTTCTTCCCCCTCCTCTGCAAGCCTTTTGGTGAAGCAATTTATTCAGGAGACTAAAAACATGGTCTGGTTAAGCCTTCTTTTTTGTGTTCTGGAGAAAAACATACTGGCTAAATTTAGAGGATAGCTATGGGCCCTTAAAATGCTTGATGATCAGGCTGTTTTGCCTTCTTTCCCTATTTGCTTCATTTCTAACAATAACCACAAGACAAACTTCCTTGGTATGATGGAAACATCACAGACGTTGCAGTGGGAGAGAATGGGTACAAATCCCATCTCCCCACCCGAGCTCTGAGATCATGGCAAAAAGCTTAATCTCTCTGAGCATCCCTGAAACTCCATGAAGTAGAAATTTGCTGAGATGTAAGAACAAACTGTATGTAAAGTGATTCTCTGGTAGTCTCTGCTTGAACTTAAGTGTGGAGTCTAAATATCATTTTATTGTAAAATATAACATATATACAGAAAAATGTATAAAACAAAAGTGAACAGCAAAGAAAAAGAAAAAATGTAGAGGGCAGTGATTTGTCACAAAAGAATACCTGTGAAATCAATTTCCAGGTGAAGATTTAGGTCAGAGGTCTGCAAACTTTCTATTAAGGTCCAGAGAGTAAATACTTTACTTACCTGATTCAGTTCCTTTAGCAACTACTTAACTCCGTCATAGTGTTGTGAAAGCAGCCATGGATAATAGCACACAAGTGGGCCTGACTTTGTCCCAGTAAAACTTTATTTACAAAAATAAGCAACAGACTAAGGTGCTGACCTCTGATTTAGATGAGTATCAGCACTACAGAAGCCACATCATGCTTTCACCTCAACAGGGGCAACATTACCTTGATTTTTATGACAATCACTTCCATACTTTAAAGTTTTACTACCTAAGTATACATCCCTAAACACTAGCGTTTTGCCTGGGTTTTGCACTTAAATAAATGGAATCATACATTAATTATTCCTTTGAGTCAAGCTTTTCCACCAAATATTACTGGCATATAGCTCTAGATAATTTAACTTTGCACATTTAGATTGTTCCCTCTTGGGGACCATGGTGAATAATGCAGCTATGAATATCCTTATACAAACCTCTTGGTCCACATGTGCACGAATTTTTGTTGGGTATATATCTAAGGGTGAAATTTTTGTGTCATATGGTATGTATACGTTCAATTTTGAAGCCTAAGAGGTCAAATTGTTCCACATATACTCCCAGTATTTCGTATTACCAGACTCTTGAAATGTATCCATTATGGTTGAGTGTAGGGGTATCTCATGGTTTTAACTTACACTCCTTGGTTAGTAATGGGGTCTCTGTGTTTGTTGGTCATTTGGTATCTTCATTTGTGAAGTGCCTATTCAAGTCTTGTGCCTATTTTTCTACTTTGCTAATTGTCTTTTCCTTATTGGTTTGTAGAAGTTCTTTTGACATACCTATTATCAGCTCTTTGTCAATTATATGTATAGCAAATATTTTCTCTCATTCTTGGCTGAATTTTCACCTTTTTAATAGTGTTATGTGATGAACAGACAAGTTCTTAATTTCAACATAGTAAACCTCAGTAATGTTTTCCTTTATAGTTAGCACTTTTTTAATATCCTGTCTGAGAAATCTTTCCCTACCAAAGTTATAAAGAGCTTCCTTTTGCTAAGTTGCATTTATCAGAATATTGCCCACCTTATCTAAACCTAGGCTATCTTATTCATAATCCGCCATTAATATAATCTTATTATTTTCAGTATCAGCAGAATCTCTAGCAGTGCTACCTTTTTCTTTTATTTATTCATTTATTTTTAATAAATTTATTTATTTTTGGCTGCGCTGGGTCTTCGTTGCTGCGCACTGGTCTTTCTCTAGTTGCAGCATGAGGGGGCCACTCTTTGTTGCGTTGCATGGGCTTCTTATTGTGGTGGCTTCTCTTGTTGCAGAGCACAGGCTCTAGGCGTGTGGGCTTCAGTAGGTGCAGTGCATGGGCTCAGCAGTTGTGGTTCGTGGGCTCTGGAGCACAGGCTCAGTAGCTGTGGCGCACGGGCTTAGTTGCTCTGCAGCATGTTGGATCTTCCCAGACCAGGGCTTGAACCCGTGTCCCCTGCATTGGCAGGTGGGTTCCTAACCACTGCACCACCAGGGAAGTCCCAGTGCTGCCTTTTTCATCCCTAACATTGGATAGGTACCTTCTCTCTTTTCCTCTTGACATACTCAATAGAGGTATATCAAGGACATTAGTCTTTTCAAAGGACCAACTTTGGGTTTTGTTGATCCTCTTCACTGTTTCATTTGTTTCATTAATTTCTGCTTATATTTATCATTAATTTACTTTGACTTTCTTTGCTATCACTGTGTTTCTCTTTTTCTAACTTCTTGACAAAGATACTTGATTCAGTACCTTGTACTATCATAGTATAAAGATATTTTCTTCTTTCCCTACCTACATAAAAAATTTTGATATTTTTATTATCATTTAGTTCAAAAATGTTTCTAATGTCCTTTGTGACTTCTTCTTTGATCCATGGGCTATTTTCAAATGTATTTCTAGATTTCTAACAATATGCAGAATTTATCATTATGCCTTTAAATCAATATCAGTATTGATTTCAAGTTTAATTGTATTATAGAAAAAGAACATACACTGTGTGATCTCAATTCTTTGAAATTTGTTGAGACTTGGTTTTATGACACAGCATAAGGTCAATTAGAATAAACTGTTCAATGTATGCTTGAAAAGAAATATGTGTAGCCTTAATTTGTTGGGTGGAGTAGTTTTAAATGTTTATGAGGTTGTTTGCTGATCATGCTATCCAAATATCTATATCCTTGCCCTTTTTTTTTACCTACCAAATATTGAGATCAATGTGTTAAAATCTTCCAATGCAAGTGTGGATTTGCCTATTTCTCTTCATAGTTCTGTCAATCTTTATACATTTTATGAGTATGTTATTAAGTGCAATTAACATTTTAAATTGTAATATCTTAAAGTTGAATCAAATATTTTATCATTCTGAAATTTCCATCTTTAGTAATGCTTTGTGTCTTGAAGTCTATTTTGTCTAATATTAATATAACTATGCAAGGGCTTGTGGGATTTGGGGGTTTTTTGGTTCTGTTTTGTTTTGTTTTTTGTTGTTGTTGTTGTTAGTGTTTAGAGAAAAAAAATCCTTTTCCATTCTTTTACTTCTAAACTTTCTGTGTTTTAATATTTTTCTCTGTGCCAAGGTTTGAATATTGTTTATTGACCTGGCTTTTGCTGTGTCCAATCTACTGTTAAGCCCATGCATTGAGATCTAAATTTCAGATACTGAAATTTTTAGTTCAAAATGTCCAGTGTAGACTTTCTATCTAGATCTATGGGGAGACATTTGAGACCATCAAAGCATTCTGCTCCTCATCAAATTTTCCCTTTGATTTACTGTCTATGGATGCTTTGTGTCTGATCCAATCTTTACTCTGATGGTTATAAAATGGTGATTTTCCACCTCCACAACTCCCTTGCATTTACTAGTTAGTGTTCCGTTGTAAGAAATATCTGCAACATACTGAATGTGCCCTCTCTTCTCATCTATCTATCTATCTATCTATCTATCTATCTATCTATCTATCTATCTATCTATCACATGAACTTATAATTCCTATTTAATATATGGGTTATAATCCATTAAAGTCCTAATTTGTTTTGATGCTCAAATAGTCCTACCATGGACGCCCTCCCTTTTAAAGTAGCTTCTATATCTTTTTTGACATGCTCTCATTCTTTTTTTAAAAAATACTTTCTTACTTTCTGGCACAAAAAGATGTCCCAGGTTTATTTTGTACCCTCCCTGATGCTGCCCTGGAATTAGCTATTTCTCCAAAGATACTTGGTTTCCTCCTAGTGAGGAATGGTATATTTTTGCATTTAAAAACAATTTTTATTTTATATTAGAGTATAGTTGATTAACAATGTTATGTTAGTTTCAGGTGTACAGCAAAGTGATTCAGTTATACCTATACATGTATCCATTCTTTTTCAAGTTCTTTTCCCATTTAGGTTGTTACATAATATTGAGCAGAGTTCCCTGTGCTATACAGTAGGTCCTTGTTGGTTACCTATTTTAATTTGTCAGTTTGATTACTATGGGTTATAGGGTTGTCCATATATTCATGAGATTGGGGAAGACAGATGCACTCCCAAATTTTAAATAGTTTAGATGCTCAGTAGAACATAGTCTCAGAGCCCTATAAAGTGGTTACTAGACAAAGAACCTTGCTGGTGAGAAGTTCAGACAGTCCTGAGGGGGTGGGGGCTCCCAGTAGCCATATGGAAGGTCTGAGGAAGGAGGGGGTAGGCCTGTGGGCTGGAGATGGCTGAAAATTTGCACCCTGCAAAGCTCACCCACTCCTTCCTCAGGACTCTGATGGTAACAGACTTCTCAAATCCTGGAAGCCATCCCTGTGCCCTTGGAAATACAAACTGGGTGAGAGGTTGGCAGGACACTTCATTAGGTACCTCTGAAGACTGAAGAATCTCTGAGGAAGGGACAGTGATGAGGCCAGACAGGGAAGGAGAGCATAGACCATGCTTACAAGGGGCAGGAAAAATGAAGGAAATATAATCAAATTCAGGAGTGCTTATTGGCTCAGGTTGTCACACTCCAAAAATAGTGAATGGGTTTGGGGTGATGGGGGATGGAGAGATAGAGCAAGAACAAAAATCAGTAAGATCAGTGAAACAGAATGGAAAGCCAAAAATAGATCCAAATATCTATGAGAATTTAGTTCACAGTAGAGGTAGTTTCTCAGATGACTGGGGAAACCATGATTATTCAGTAAACTGTTTGATCCAAAACATTAACCATTGTGAAACCGCTAGGTGGTGTTTCAGGGGGCTCCGAGGAGCTCCAGTTCTTTATGTCTCAGTGCAGAAAGGATTCAGCAAGAGCCAAAGTGATAGATAAGAAGCGATTTACTAGAATATGACACTTGTGAGGCTTACAAGTGGGTGAGCAGGAGGGTGCTGTGCCCTGAGAACTTAGTGGGCTACAGTTTTATTATCAAAGGAAAAGTGGGGAGGGGGAGAAGACCACCTTCTTCCTCATTCTTGAGTAGATGTCAAGCTTCCATCATCAGCTCCTCCTCCATGTCAGGTGGGGGAGTTTTCTTGTCCCTACATGGTCAAGCTGGGACTGTCATGGCACAACGGAAATGAGCAAAAATGTGGTAACATATACTAAAAACGGTAAATCATCTCAGGTGTCAGTATAATGTCACCTTTTTCTTATATTTTTGTTTTTAGTGTGCACAGAGGAGCATGTCGTAGGAATCATTAACTTACTGACCTCACTGGGCAGGATGTGGGTCTCATTCCACCATTGTTTTATTGTTTGGGGGCATGTCGTATGCTTCTGTTGCAAGGTTTTGTTGCTAAGCAAGCCTGCTTGTTTTTTTGTTTTGTTTTTTTAAAAATTTATTTATTTTATTTTTGGCTGCATTGGGTCTTCGTTGCTGCACATGGGCTTTCTCTAGTTGCAGTGAGCAGGGGCTACTCTTGGTTGTAGTGTGTGGGTTGGTTAAGCAAACCTGCTTTCTTGAGTAATCATTAACTTATAGGGGTCTCCCATACTTTTTTCTTTACTTACAATCCCCTAGTGGGATTAACTATTTAATTACCTACTTTGTCCCTTTACTCTGTCCCTATCAATTGGGTCAAAATAGAGTCAGGTCTCCATAAAGAAAATACCTTATAGAAAATAACTATCTAATAAATTACCATATAGAAAAATACTATATAGAAAAATAAGTATCAGATAAATTAAAGATTTGAATTTGAATATTTTTTATAAAAAAATAACATATTCAGGAAAAGGGGACAGTATATGAGCAGATTTATAAAACTTTAGTTTCCAAAACCTACATATGTGAACAAAAAGAAGATTAATGAACAACAACCATGGGGGAATCTGGCTCCAAATCAGCATAGTTCTCCAGAGCAATGAATCCATATAAGACTTTAAGTCTCAGTAACTAATGCAATCACAGTTATAAAACATAAAGTGAGCACTGTAATTCTTGGAATTAAAACTACATTAGGAAAAAATATATATTATAAATTAGAACAAAAACCACAGACTATACCAACAAAATCTTGGCAGTGGGGAGATGTGAGGAAAGAGTATGCATTAATTTTCTCAGCTTTCACGGTAGGTGAGGGTGTCTGTAGATATTGCTTTATCTATGAAATTGAGAATCTGAGACTGAAATTATGTTCAACTGTGTCCTTTAAGTACACAGCCAGACTTACTAAGTAGTAGAGCTGAAAACCTGCTCTATTTCTTCCAAATTAGCAAAGCAGAAAATAAAAAACAGACAACAACGGCAAATGATAGAAAACTCAGAAATAGCAAGATAGAATTTAAAAAGCAGAAAATAGAAAATAGATGACAGACATAAAAATAAAAACATCTGATAAGACAATAAGTGTTCAAGCAAGACATTCACCTAATACATAAAAAGAATTCTCAGACTGAGTTAAATAATCTAAAATCTAGCTCTATATAAAACAACACATCTTGTACTAGACATCTTTAATTTGCTCTCCACATCCATTCTCTGCCATTCTCCACTGCTTTGTGAGTCAAGAAGCCAACCGACACCAGTGTATCACTGCGATGACTTGCCCTCTGGCTTCCAGCTAGGCTTGGTCATAGGAGGCACCAATAGGAGCTCTGAGGGAGGGAAGAGAGTGAAGTCAGGGCACTTATTTCGTTGCTTCCTTCATGTAGAGTCACTGTGCTGGCTGCCTCCTGCCACCAAAGGCCACAGCTCCCATCAGACAGGCCCTCTCTTCAGGTTCTAATAACTGACACAGGGGTGATAATGGTGCCCCATTGCTAAGTACAAGGGTACTGCACTGTTCCTAGTGGTTTCTCCACATGTGCACACCTCTGCAAATGGTTCCTTTGTTAAATTCTCATCAAATTATCCAGTTTGAGCATGGCATCTGTTTTCTACCAGGACGCCCAACTGATACACACTCAAACAAAGTTACTCATAAAGCTGAAAGTAAACAAATGGAGGGAAGAATACTAGGTAAATTTAAAATAAAAGAAGTCAGGGTTTGTTGCCCTCAGAAAACACTGAGTTCAAAGAAAGAGTATTACATGGGATTTAAAAGGTCACATTATAATGATAAGGGGTAAGATCCACATTAATGTAAAATTGTCTTAAAGGTATATGTGGTAAATTATTTAGAATTAAAATATATGAAGCCAAAAATTGCTGGAAATGCAAAGAGAAAGAGGCCAACTGGACATTTTAACACATCTTAGTCTTTAAAGCTCAAGTTAAACATTATTGGGAAAACTGGTGAAATATGAAGAAAATCTGTAGTTTAGGTAATAATAAATTTATAATAAATTTGTACTAAAGTTAATTTCTTAGCTTTTACAAGTGTATGACAGTTATGTTGACTAACATTAGGGAAAGCTAAGTGAAGAGTTCATGCAAACTACCTGTACTATACTTGCAAACTTTTCTGTAAATCTAAAATTATTTCAAAATAGAAAGTTTAGGGCTTCCCTGGTGGCGCAGTGGTTGAGAGTCTGCCTGCCAATGCAGGGGACACGGGTTCGAGCCCTGGTCTGGGAAGATCCCACATGCCGCGGAGCAATTGGGCCCGTGAGCCACAACTACTGAGCCTGCGCGTCTGGAGCTTGTGCTCTGCAACAAGAGAGGCCACGACAGTGAGAGGCCCGCGCACCGCGATGAAGAGTGGCCCCCGCTTGCCGCAACTGGAGAAAGCCCTCGCACAGAAACGAAGACCCAACACAGCCAAAAATAAATAAATACATTTATTAAAAAAAAAATAGAAAGTTTAGAAGAATATCAAGTTAATAAAAGGTTAAGATACAGAAAGTCTGAAGGACATAATTAACAGTTTCAACTTAAGAACAGAAACTACTCTTTATTCTCACATGGCCATGACATGCGAAAATTCTCTATATATTAGACAAAAAAAAAAAACCCTCAAAAATTTCAAAAAGTAAAAACATTGAACCATATTATTATCCAAAATTCAAAATTAAAGTAGAAACAAAACAAAATCTCTGACCATTTTTAAATTTTAAAACTTTCTCCAATACCCTAAACAACTCCTAAGTTTAAGAAGAAATCAAGGGAATTTCCTGGCAGTCCAGTGTTTAGGACTTGGCACTTTCACTGCCGGGGGCCCAGGTTCAATCCCTGGTCAGGGAACTGAGATCCGGCAAGCTGCGCAGCATGGCCAAAAAAAAAAAAAAAAAAGAGAAGAAGAGGAAGGAGAAATCAAAAACACAATTGCAGAAAGTACTTTGCTGGTTGCATTTCCTGTAATCATTTTCCTCCCTTCCTTATTTTGAACTTTAACCTGCACTTGTTCATATATCCCCTCTTCTCTAGGACATCATCTGTTTCAGGTGAGGTGGATTCCAATCGCATTTCCAGGACGTGAATCTTGATTGGTTTAAATCAAATCAGTGGTCTCGCTCCCACTGCCAGTGATTAGTTTAGGAAGGAACACATAAAATAATCCTAGCAAATGAACTTTGAAGAGCAGTCTGATGAGTGACTTCTGGGAAAGTCCTACTTGATTGCTAAAAAGAAACAGTCTCTTTTCTGCATCTGGAAACTGTCATGGGCATGTGATACCAAAATCTGCATCTTACCACCATGAAAGGAACTAGCCTAAAGACAAGCCCTATATACTGATGATGGCAGGACAGAACAGTCAAGAATGTACATGGGTCCTTGAAGGTATCATTAAACTTCTGAATAAACGAGCCCTGAAATATTCCTGCTTCAAACTCCTTGTTATGGGAAATCATAACTCCTCAAGGCATTTGAATCAGGGTTTTCTGTTATTTGCTGCTGAAAAAAAACTTAACTAGTATATAAAAATCCCTGGGAAATAATGAAAATGAAAACATTACATACTAAAATCTATAGGATGCAGCCAAAACATCATTCAGATGAAAAATCATTTCTTTTTATCTTTTTCGTTTCTAATCTACACACACTGCCTCAAACAGATTAAGCATTCAAATCAAGAAGTTAGAAAAAAGAAAGGCAAAATAATGTCAAGGAAGGTGGGAGAAAATAATTAATTAAAAAAGAAATTGAGTGTTTTCTCTATTGCTAACCAAATGCTGCATCTAGGCCTACAACTTCCTTTAAACTAGAGCATTTCCCCCTTCTCAGCTTCCCTGTTATCCCTTGACCTCAGCTGCCACTGAGGGTAAATGGTAAGCCAAGCTCTTGTCCCAGCCTTTCTGGGAAGATGAGCATTTACCAGGCCCCTGCTACACCTTGCTCATCAAACCACTCTGTTCATCCCCAGATAATCAGAAGCGGACTATACTTCTAAGGTTCCTGATGTATGAGAAAGAAAGATTCTGACTCAAATATTGTAGGAAAAGAGCATTAAAATGTACAAAATCTTTAGAATCCAGTAAGAATCCATACCAGTCCAGAAAAAACATATCCCCCTCGTCTCTCTAATAAGGGTGCCTATTAGCTCCTCATGAGGAACCAGCGGATATTTTCATTAGAACACTTTCTAGGTCACTTATAATTGTCTGCATATATTTATGCTGAGGTCAAGGTAGAATACATTCTAGAGCATGAGTTCAGAAATTCTCCAGAGTTCTTTTTGTCCATCTCTTTAGATCTTACATTGAAATGACATCCAGTTAAAGACATACGTTTGGACTTGGGAGACCTAATCTGACTATAACAAACAATGTCCTGATCTCAGAATGGGCAAAAACAAATAAGCAGCTCCCCTACATTGTCATAATTATCATCATCATTGTCATCATCACGATCATCACAAAGACAACAATAATAATAATAGCAGATAACCTTTACTGAGCATTTGCCATATGGCAGAATCTATGCTAAGCACTCTATATGCATCATTTCCTTTAATCTGAACAGTAGAGGAAATAAAAAGTGGGATTCAAACCCAGGCCTGTTTGACTCCAAAACCTACATTTTTAGCCACAACACTAAACTAACCACACCTGGCTCTTCTTTTTTCTATCTGATCATGCTAAATATTCTACTTCCACAATGGTTTCCACATTTCATCCTCACACCAACCCAGTGAAGCTAGAGTGATCATTGCCATCTTACAGATGAGGCTTGAAAAAGTGAATAATATTCTCAGATCATGCACTGAGTAAGTGGTAGAGCCAGAGTCTGAGCTTCCTGCTTCTCCTCCAAAGCGCAGACTTTTCCATACAGCCTCTCTTGATGCTAACCATTGCTCTCCTGACTATCAGGGGCACAAAGAAGACTAGAAATTGCCCCTGGGTTCAACATGGAACTTTTCTCTCTATTTCACTTTTTCTCACCCCTGGAAAACAAAACAATTCTGTGCCCTTCAGGATTCATTACCACCTTCATTATCTTCAGGTGTGTATTGTTTTTTTTGGTTTTTTTCAGTCTCGAAGATTTTTTTTCTTCTCCATTTTCTTATCAAGGGTTGTACACAACCTATAATTATGCCACTCAAGGTGACAGCCACTTTAGCAGTTCTCCACATATTAGCACACAATTTAGGGAATTATCAGAGGGCCCCAAGGAAAGCATAAATTTCAGCCAAAGCAATTGTTTGGATAGGGGAGCTTCCCAGAAATGAGATTCAGTTCTTTTCCGGAAGCTCTCCAGTCCTTTTTGAAAGGCGACCAGAGCAAAGTGGTAAATGCCAAATATTGGAAAGCAATCTGTCAAATATTGGAAAGCAGACTCTTATCCCAGTCTCTTTCCTCAACTGAAACAGTACTAAATTATAAACAAATCAGCCCTGTGCCTTATAACAGAAAGAGATGCTTAATATGTAAAGTGTTACTCAAAGAAAGTTAAACCCTCAGCACAATAATAGACATCTCTAAAATGCATTCTATCAGCAACTCTTACAATACTTTTTGAAATCCCCTAAGGTAAGATTAGGACTACTAAATTCCCTGCACTTCCCCTGAGTATCATGAGATCTTCCCTATCTAAGTATCAAAACACCAGCTCCTCCCTTGCTGACCACAGGGTAATTCTCACAGGTGATCTTAGATTATGCCTGGGTGTAAAAGAAAACCTGTGAATTTCAGGGGCTAAAGAATTGGGATGTGGTGTTCATTCAGCTTCTGGTTGGTAAGCACTTTCCTCCTTTCTTCTGTAGGAAACAGAAAAGTCTCATTTTAAATTCCAGGACTATGGTCTAACTTTGCACAATCAATTAAGCCCACATGAAAATCTTGGAAAAACTCTGTGGTGTTCTACTTCTGGCAATGGCAGACTAGGTTGTTTTGGCCCACATCTTTCTCTAAAAACAATTACACAATTGAAACAAAATATCTCGAAAATCTGTTTGAACAGGTAGGAAACTATTAAGATTACTTAAAAATTTAGGACATGGTAAGAATAAAGTAGAGAAACAAGAGAGTTTAGCCTAGCATTTGGGCTTTCCCTAGAAGCAAAGGACAAATCCAAAAGCAAAAGCAGTGATTGAGAGGCTGAGAAACTGATCAAAGTTTTCAGAAACTATAAAGATGGAGTGACAAAAAATTGGAGTTCATGATCTTCCAAGAGGGAAGGAGTTTTTAGTTCCACAATTTCCATTTAATTCTTTTTGATAGTTTCTAGTTCTCTGCCAATTTTTTCCCATCTTGATATTTACTCTTTAAGACTTTTAATATAGTTATTTTAAAATCTGTGTGGGATAAATCTAACATCAGGATCTTTAGTGAATATGTCGTTTTGTCTGTTTTTTTCTCTTGTATTTTTCATAAATCTTATCTTCTTGCATGCCTGATTATTTTTTTACTGTGTGCCGCACAATGTGTATAATAAATTGTAGAGATCATTTGTGGCTCTGGTATTTTACTCCAGAGAGAATTTACTTCTGCTTTTGGAAGGTCACCTTAATTACAATCAGATATTAGATGATTCAAAGTTGAGCTTCAGACCTTGTGGGGCCTCATCTATTTTTGGTTGACACTTTCTTCCAAAGAGGGAAGGATCCTGGTAAACCCCAGAGGGTGTTGGTTGGCACCCTAAATATAAGACTACAGAATGGATGAAAGTAAAAGCATGAAAGAAGATATACCATGAAAACACTAATCAAAAACTGGGATAGCTATACTTAAATAGACATTAATACAAAAAGCATTACAAAAATCATATTTTGCAAAAAGCCTTTAAATCAACTAAAAAGGCCCACTAGTCATTTTATTGGCTTCCTTCTCTTACTGATTAGATCTCAGGTTGTTTTTTTTTTCTCACATTCCGTAGGAATTTTGATTGTTTATTTCAAAAACCAGTTTTCTGCCATCAATTTCTGCCACTCCTGATGGATATGTATATCATTAAACACTTTTAATAGCTCTTGGTTCAAAAAAAAAAAAAAAATCTCTGTTTACTAGAGATAAACAGAGATTTCATAATAATAAAAGAGTCTATCCAATAGGAAGCTATTAGAATTCTATATGTATATGCATCAAACAACATAGCCACCAAATGTATTAAGCAAAGTAGGCCCAGCTTATCTATGATCACAGAGGGGGTTAATGGACTATATCTGTTTAACTTGCCTTGTACCACCAGAGCCTAATAAAATGCCTGGCACATGTTAGGTACACAGTAAATGACTTAAAAAGCCAGTATTACAAACCAGAATGCCTAATATTTCTACTTGTACCCATCCCTGTTGAAATTCTAATAAACATATTACTAGTGCGTAAAACATATACAAACACACACACACACAATTTTATGAAAAGACCAGTCTTTCCCCCACTGAATTTTTGGCACTCTTGTCAAAAATCTATTGACCATAAATGTCAGAGTTTATTTCTGGACTCTCTATTCTATTCCATTGAGCCCTATGTTTATCCTTATCCCAATATCACACTGTCTGTAGCTTTATGGTAAATTTTGAGATCAAGAAGTGTGAGTCCTCTAACTTTGTTCTTTTTCAAGATTGTTTTACCTATCATGACTCCTTGAATTTCCAAATGATTTTAGGATCAGCTTGTCAGCTTCCTCAAGGAAGACAGCTGGGGTTATAAGATTGTGTTGAATCTATAAACCAGTTTTGGAATATTGCCATCTTAACAATATTAAGTTTTCTGATCCATAAACATGGGATGTCTTTCCATTTATTTAGATCTTCTTTAGTTTTAACAGTTTTGTAGTTTTCACAGTATCAATTTTTCACTTTTTAAAAAAATTTATTCCTAAACTATTTTATGTTATTGTAACTGGAATTATTTTTCTTAATTTCCTTTTTTTGGACTGATCATTGTAAGTGTATAGAAATACAATGGATTATTGTTTATTAATCTTGTATCCTGAAATCTTGCTGAACTTGTTTATTAGTTCTAACCATTTTTAGTTGGTCCCTTAGGATTTTCTATATACAGGATCATGTCACCTGTGAATACATATAGTCTTACTTCTTCCTTTCCAATCTGAATGACTTTTACTTCTTTTTCTTACCTAATTGCCCTGGCTAGACACTCCAGTACAATGTTGAATAGAAGCTCTTAATGGGGATCTTTGTCTCATTTCTGATCTTAGAGAGGAAAGCATTCAGGGTTTCACCATTAAGTAATATGTTAGCGGTGGAGTTTCATAGCTGCACTTTATGAAGTTGAGGAAGTTCCTTTCTTTTTTTTCAATTTAATATTATTTTTAATAGTGGATATTGCTATTATGACATTGTCTGAATAAAGGTGCCTAGCATAGCATTTTGTACATCAAAGGTGCTCCACTAATTATTTGTGCTCAGATGATTCCTAGTCTCCTTGGGTTTATGAATAAAATGATGCCTATGTTCTGTGTACGTGGGTTTCATACTCGTGGGTCTTTTTCTCCCATCTTGGTTCTTTCCAAGATTAGGACAACTCCAAGGAAGTTCCTTTCTATTCCTAATTTGTGAGTGTGTTATCATGAAGGAGTGCTGGATTTCATCAAATGCTTTTTCTGCATCTATTGAGTTGATCATGTGGCTTTGTCCTTTATTCTGTTGATATGTTATATTAACTGATTTTCAAATGTTAAAATGTATGTTGTTTTAAGTCACTAATTTTGTGATAATTTGTTATGCAGCATAGAAAACTAACACAGCTACAGAATAATAATTATTATGATAGTTAACATTTATTGAATGCTATTACATGTCAAGAACTGTTTAAGTGCTCCCCATTAGTAATTCACTTATTCTCAGAAGAACATTAGAAGAGACCACTATTATTATCCCCATTTTATGGATGGGGGACAGGAGGCTCAGAAAAGTTAAGTACCCTACTCATTGCCAGGTAACTATTCATACATAGCAGAAATGAAATTTGAACCTAGAAAGTTTGGCTCAGAATTTAGGTTTCTAAGTAACAAGGACTTCTCTTCAAATCATCCAACCAATGGCTTAAGTAAGCACCAAAGAACCAGCTCTCCCCACTAACTGCAGCCCTGGTTGAGTGCTAAGGAGACTGACCTATCCCAGCACCATCCCCCAGAGCCAAAGACGCTGGCATCTGAGCAGTTATCTATAGAGTTACTCAAAAAGTGAGGTTAAAATTCTCTAGAAGTGTAACAAGATGTAAAAAATCTATTTGTTGAAAGAGCTCTTAGAAAAAGCCCTTCAGAGAGCAACTTGGGATGGAAGGCAGGGCCTCCCAGGGGCATCTCCAGTAATACGTAGAGGTGGTAGCAAACCTGCTTTCTAAGGAGGGTGGGCCTGTAACTTCAGGGTCTTGTTTTGCTAAGTATGTTAAAAAAAATTTGGGCCAGAGCTGAATTGCTTGAGACAACAGAGGAGAAAGTGCACCTGGCCCAGCACTTTCCAGCTTTGCTCTTCCTCAAGGCTACACTCAGCTTCTTCTCTAGTTAAATGTTGAACAAATATTTAAAGAATATTTTGTTGGAGAGGCATCAAATTATCAGCCTGCCTAGGGTGTCCGCATGTCGCAGTCCAGCCCTGCCTTCCCCCATTAGGACATGGCAAAGCCAAGGGCTCTATATCCAATCTCGGTAATTAGCAAGAGTTAAGCTTTGCTCTGTGTCCACAAACAGTATTGATTGTGGTGTTTCTGCTTCCCTGATCGGAAAATTGCAACACTTTGGCTTCAGTGTTTTTAGCAGCTTATAGCTGAGCATTCATTAATTATGCAAAACAGGCTTCAGGGGAACGATTCTATTGAGTTAATTAATATCGAGTGTTCCTAGCCAATTAGCAGCCTTCTCTCTTATTGTGGGGAGGTTGCTGTGGGACATGCCAGGCAGAGCTGGCTCCCCTCACACTTCTGCTCTGTCCTACCCCATCTCCCTTCCATGACAGCAGTCAGGAGCACCCTTGATCATGGAGGCTGCAGGCATGGACTTTCTCTCCAGCCCTGGGCCTACCTTGATCCTGGACCATTTCAACGTCCATTTAGATCTTGCATCTTAAAGTGTGGTCTGTGGACCAGCAGAACCAGCATCACTGAAGATGCTTCTTGAAAGGTAGAATCCCACCCTAGACTTCATGAATCAGAATCTGTATTTTAACAAAATCCTTTAGTGACTCACATGCATATTATAATTTCAGAATCACTGATGTAGAAAATGCATCCAAGACACTCACCCTTTTTATTTTTTATTTTTATTTTTTTTAACATCTTTATTGGAGTATAACTGCTTTACATTGTTGTGTTAGTTTCTGCTGTATAACAAAGTGAATCAGCTATACTTATACATACATCCCCATATCCCCTCCCTCTTACCTCTCCCTCCCACCCTCCTGATCCCACCCCTCTAGGTGGACACAAAGCACCGAGCTGGTCTCCCTGTGCTATGCTACTGTTTCTCACTAGCTATCTATTTTACACTTGGTAGTGTATATATGTCAATGCTACTCTCTCACTTCGTCCCAGCTTACCCTTCCCCCTCCCCGTGTCCTCAAATCCATTCTCTACGTCTGTGTCTTTATTCCTGTCCTGCCCCTAGATTCTTCAGAACCGTTTTTTTTTTTCAGATCCCATATATATGTGTTTGCATATGGTATTTGTTTTTCTCTGACTTGCTTCACTCTATATGACAGACTCTAGGTCTATCCACCTCACTACAAATAACTCAATCTCGTTTCTTTTTATGGCTGAGTAATATTCCATTGTATATATGTGCCACGTCTTCTTTATCCATTCATCTCTCGATGGACACTTAGGTTGCTTCCATGTCCTGGCTATTGTAAATAGAGCTGCAATGAACATTGTGGTACATGACTCTTTTTGAATTATGGTTTTCTCAGGGTATATGCCCAGTAGTGGGTTTGCTGAGTTGTATGGTAGTTCTATTTTTAGTTTTTTAAGGAACCTCCATACTGTTCTCCATAGTGGCTGTATCAATTTACATTCCCACCAACAGTGCAAGAGGGTTCTGTTTTCTCTGCACCCTCTCCAGCATTTATTGTTTGTAGATTTTTTGATGATGGCCATTCTGACCAGTGTGAGGTGATATCTCATTGTAGTTTTGATTTCCATTTCTCTAATGATTAGTGATGTTGAGCATCCTTTCATGTGTTTGTTGGCAATCTGTATATCTTCTTTGCAGAAATGTCTATTTAGGTTTTCTGCCCATTTTTGGATTTGGTTGTTTGTTTGTTTGATACTGAGCTGCATGAGCTGCTTATATATTTTGGAGATTAATCTTTTGTCAGTTGCTTCGTTTGCAAATATTTTCTCCCATTCTGAGGGTTGTCTTTTTGTCTTGCTTATGGTTTCCTTTGTTGTGCAAAAGCTTTTAAGTTTCGTTAGGTCCCATTTGTTCATTTCTGTTTTTATTTCCATTTTTCTAGGAGGTGGGTCAAAAAGGATCTTGCTGTGATTTATGTCATAGAGTGTTCTGCCTATGTTTTCCTCTAAGAGTTTGATAGTGTCTGGCCTTACATTTAGGTCTTTAATCCATTTTCAGTTTATTTTTGTGTATGGTGTTAGGGAGTGTTCTAATTTCATTCTTTAACATGTAGCTGTCCAGTTTTCCCAGCACCACTTATTAAAGAGGCTGTCTTTTCTCCATTGTATACTCTTGCCTCCTTTATCAAAGATAAGGTGACCATATGTGCATGGGTTTATCTCTGGACTTTCTATCCTGTTCCATTGATCGATATTTCTCTTTTTGTGCCAGTACCATACTGTCTTGATTACTGTAGCTTTGTAGTATAGTCTGAAGTCAGGGAGCTGGATTCCTCCAACTCCGTTTTTCTTTTTCAAGATTGCTTTGGCTATTCAGGGTCTTTTGTGTTTCTATACAAATTGTGAAATTTTTTGTTCTAGTTCTGTGAAAAATGACATTGGTAGTTTGAAAGGGATTGCATTGAATCTGTAGATTGCTTTGGGTAGCATAGTCATTTTCACAATGTTGATCCTTCCAATCCAAGAACATGGTATATCTCTCCATCTGTTTGTATCATCTTTGATTTCTTTCATCAGTGTCTTATAGTTTTCTGCATACAGGTCTTTTGTCTCCTTAGGCAGGTTTATTCCTAGGTATTTTATTCTTTTTGTTGCAGAGGTAAATGGGAGTGTTTCCTTAATTTCTTTCTGATTTTTCATCATTAGTGTATAGGAATGCAAGAGATTTCTGGGCATTAATTTTGTATCCTGCTACTTTACCAGATTCATTGATTAGCTCTAGTAGTTTTCTAGTAGCACCTTTAGGATTCTCTATGTATAGTATCATGCCATCTGCAAACAGTGACAGCTTTACTTCTTCTTTTCCAATTTGGATTCCTTTTATTTCTTTTTCTTCTCTGATTGCCATGGCTAGGACTTCCAAAACTATGTTGAATAATAGTGGTGAGAGTGGACAACCTTGTCTTGTTCCTGATCATAGAGGAAATGGTTTCAGTTTTTCACCATTGAGAACGATGTTGGCTGTGGTTTGTCATATATGGCCTTTATTATGTTGAGGTAAGTTCCCTCTATGCCTACTTTCTGGAGGGTTTATATCATAAATGGGTGTTGAATTTTGTCAAAAGCTTCTTCTGCATCTATTGAGATGATCATATGGTTTTTCTCCTTCAATTTGTTAATATGGTTTATCACATTGATTGATTTGTGTATATTTAAGAATCCTTGCATTCCTGGGATTAAACCCCACTTGATCATGGTGTATGATCCTTTAAATGTGCTGTTGGATTCTGTTTGCTAGTATTTTGTTGAGGAGTTTTGCATCTACGTTCCTCAGTGATATTGGTCTGTAGTTTTCTTTCTTTGTGACATCTTTGTCTGGTTTTGGTATCAGGGTGATGGTGGCCTCGTAGAATGAGTTTGGGAGTGTTCCTCTCTCTGCTATATTTTGGAAGAGTTTGAGAAGGATAGGTGTTAGCTCTTCTCTAAATGTTTGATAGAATTCACCTGTGAAGCCATCTGGTCCTGGGCTTTTGTTTGTTATAAGATTTTTAATCACAGTTTCAATTTCAGTGCTTGTGATGGGTCTGTTTATATTTTCTATTTCTTCATGGTTCAGTCTCGGAAGGTTGTGCTTTTCTAAGAATTTGTCCATTTCTTCCAAGTTGTCCATTTTATTGGCATAGAGTTGCTTGTAGTAATCTCTCATGATCCTTTGTATTTCTGCAGTGTCACTTGTTACTTCTCCTTTTTCATTTCTAATTCTATTGATTTGAGTCTTCTCCCTTTTTTTCTTGATGAGTCTGGCAAATGTTGTATCAATTTATCATTTATCAATGATAAATGATTTCTCATTTATCAATTAACATTTATTTAACATTTATCAATGTTTTATCTTCTCAAAGAACCAGCTTTTAGTTTTATTGATCTTTGCTATCATTTCCTTCATTTCTTTTTCATTTATTTCTGATCTGATCTTTATGATTTCTTTCCTTCTGCTAACTTTGGGGTTTTTCTGTTCTTCTTTCTCTAATTGTTTTAGGTGTAAGGTTAGGTTGTTTATTTGAGATTTGTCTTGTTTCTTGAGGTAGGATTGTATTGCTATAAACTTCCCTCTTAGAACTGCTTTTGCGGCATCCCATAGGTTTTTGGTCATCGTGTTTTCATTTGTCATCTGTTTGTAGGTATTTTTTGATTTCCTCTTTGATTTCTTTAGTGATCTCTTGGTTATTTAGTAACGGATTGTTTAGCCTCCATGTGTTTGTATTTTTTACAGTTTTTTTTCCTGTAATTGATATCTAGTCTCATAGCGTTGTGGTCAGAAAAGATACTTGATATGATTTAAATTTTCTTAAATTTACCAAGGCTTGATTTGTGACCCAAGATATGGTCTATCCTGGAGAACGTTCCATGAGCACTTGAGAAGAAATTGTATTCTGTTGTTTTTGGATGGAATGTCCTATAAATATCAATTAAGTCCATCTTGTTCAATGTATCATTTAAAGCTTGTGTTTCCTTATTTATTTTCATTTTGGTTGATCCGTCTAATGGTAAAAGTGGGGTGTTAAAGTCCCCTACTATTATTGTATTACTGTAGATTTCCCCTTTTATGGCTGTTAGCATTTGCCTTATGTATTGAGGTGCTCCTATGTTGGGTGCATGAATACTTACAATTGTTATATCTTCTTCTTGGATTTATCCCTTGATCATTATGTAGTGTCCTTCTTTGTCTCTTGTAACAGTCTTTATATTAAAGTCTATTTTGTCTGATATGAGAATTACTACTCTAGCTTTCTTCTGATTTCCATTTGCATGGAATATCTTCTTCCATCCCCTCACTTTCAGTCTGTATGTGTCCCTAGGGCTGAAGTGGGTCTCTTGTAGACAGCATATATACGAGTCTTGTTTTTGTATCCATTCAGCCAGTCTATGTCTTTTGGTTGGAGCATTTAATCCATTTACATTTAAGGTAGCTATCGATATGCATGTTCCTATTACCATTTTCTTAACTGTTTTGGGTTTGTTATTGTAGGTCTTTTCCTTCTCTTGTGTTTCCTGCCTAGAGAAGTTCCTTTAGCATTTGTTGTAAAGCTGGTTTGGTGGTGCTGAATTCTCTTAACTTTTGCCTGTCTGTAAAGATTTTAATTTCTCCACCAAATCTGAATGAGATCTTTGCTGGGTAGAGTAACCTTGGTTGTAGCTTGTTCCCTTTCATCACTTTAAATACGTCCTGCCACTCCCTTCTGGCTTGCAGAGTTTCTGCTGAAAGATCAGCTGTTAACCTTATGGGGATTCCCTTGTATGTTATTTGTTGTTTTTCCCTTGTTGCTTTTAATATTTTTTCTTTGTATTTAATTTTTGATAGTTTGACTAATACGTGTCTTGTCGTGTTTCTCCTTGGATTTATTCTATATGGGACTCTCTGAGCTTCCTGGACTTGATTGACTATTTCCTTTCCCGTATTAGGGAAGTTTTCAACTATAATCTCTTCAAATATTTTCTCAGTCCCTTTTTTTTTCTCTTCTTATTCTGGGACCCCTATAATTCGAATGTTGGTGTGTTTAATGTTGTCCCAGAGGTCTCTGAGACTGTCCTCAATTCTTTTCATTCTTTTTTCTTTATTCTGCTCTGCAGTAGTTATTTCCACTATTTTATCTTCCAGGTCACTTATCCGTTCTTCTGCCTCAGCTATTCTGCTATTGATTCCTTTTAGAGAATTTTAAATTTCATTTATTGTGTTGTTCATCATTGTTTGTTTGCTCCTTAGTTCTTCTAGTTTCTTGTTAAACATTTCTTGTATTTTCTCCATTCTATTTCCAAGATTTTGGATCATCTTTACCATCATTACTCTGAATTCTTTTTCAGGTAGACTGCCTATTTCCTCTTCATTTGTTTGGTCTGGTGGGTTTTTACCTTGCTCCTTCATCTGCTGTGTATTTCTCTGTCTTCTCATTTTGCTTAACTTACTGTGTTTGGAGTCTCCTTTTCGCAGGCTGCAGGTTCGTAGTTCCCATTGTGTTTGGTGTCTTCCCCCAGTGGGTAAGGTTGTTTCAGTGGGTTGTGTAGGCTTCCTGGTAAAGGGGACTGGTGCCTGTGCTCTGGTGGATGAGGCTGGATCTTGTCTTTCTGGTGGGCAGGGCTGCGTCTGGTGGTGTGTTTTGGGGTGTCTGTGAACTTATTATGATTTTAGGCAGCCTCTCCGCTAATGGATGGGGTTGTGTTCCTGTCTTGCTAGTTGTTTGGCATAGGGTGTCCAGCACTGGAGCTTGCTGGTCATTGAGTGAAGCTGGGTGTTAGTGTTGAGACGGAGATCTCTGGGAAAGCTGTCGCCTATTGATATTACGTAGGGCCAGGAGGTCTCTGGTGGTCCAATGTCCTAAACTCGGCTCTCTCACCTCAAAGTCTCAGGCCTGACACCAGGCTGGAGCACCAAGACCCTGTCAGCCACACGGCTTTTGGGAAGTGTGAGGTCTTCTGCCAGTGTTCAGTAGGTGTTCTGTAGGAGTTGTTCCACATGCAGATATATTTGTGGGGAGGAAGGTGATCTCCACATCTTACTCCTCTGCCATCTTGAAGGTCCTCCTTCCTCGCCCTTTTTAATACAAGTTTCCTGCTCATTTACTTTAGCCACCATAAACATCTATTAACACATCTAGAAGCTTGCCTTTCTTCCACCTCTGAAATCTTACCAACCTGTCCTGATCTCTGACCATTTTTGAAGTCCAACATGCAAATCTCTGATTCTCTTACTCCCAGCACATATCTAAGGGAGACCTCCAAGCCATTGACCATGTTACAGCCTCCCAATCTGTCTGTCCCCTTGTAGCTCCCTTTCTTTCTTCATGATGAGCACCACTTTAATTGTTCTCTCTTCATGATGCTCAATTCTCCTGCCCCATATAGATCCTATTACAAATGCTAAGGCTTCTGTGTTACTGAGAGATCTTCTATATGTCCCTAGCAGCTTTCTCCCCCATTCCAGTCATTATTCCAAACTGTTACCCCCTTTTCAAGCTCCTCATCTAAGCAGGTGACCTCTCCTCTTATCCCAAAGAGAAATCCAAGTCATCCAGACAACTCCCTATCTTGTCACCTTCAAACTTACTTTATCTGCATGGGTCTCTTTCTCCTTTCCCTACTTCCTCAGTGAGAGAGGTGTCTCTCCTCCTCAAGCTAGACTTTCAACCTGCACTCTGCAGACCCTTCCCAGGTACGGAAGGTCCCTTCAGGAGCTTGGTGCCATCAACCACTATTTCCTATAACTTCAACCCTTTCCTATCTACTGTTTCCTTCCCCACAGATTATAAATGTGCACAAGTCTCTCCTTTCTTTGAAAGGGGGGCCTCTTATAGCCCATAGCCTTCCTCAGGTAACCTCCTTTCTTTAGCCCTCACTTAACAGTCAAGCTTTCTCAATTCCCATTCACTCCTCAGCTTTAAACAATTCCCCTGAGACCACTAGTGACTGACTATCAGATCCACCTTCCCTTCCCTTATCTGGCCTCTCTGTGACACTAGCATTGCTTCCATGTCCTCCTTATTAAAGCTTTCTCTTCCAATTTGATTGAGTGGCACCACTCCCTCCTCCTGACCCTTTGACCACTCAATCATCACTTCACCGACTCTGATTGCTCCTCTTTCCCTGAAATATCTATGTTCACCACATTCTTTCCTTAGCCTTCAGTTTTACACACTTCTCTCCTAAGTTACCTTGTTCAAACCTCAGTTTCAACTGCCAGTATGAAGATAAACCCAAATCTGTCTCCAGCCCAGAGCTCTCTGCAGAGCTTTACAATTCTATATTCAGATCTTACTGAAGGACGTCTCTATACAGATGACCGACAGACACCAAAAACTCATGTCCCACATGCATCTCTCCCATTCCACTTCAAAGCCATTCCAATCTCAGAGAAAGAGACCACCATCTATCCTGAAACCAAGACAGAAACTCAGGAGTCAATTCTGTCCATTTTCTCTATCTTTCTCTCTCTCCTTACCTATGGCCCCCTCCTCATCCTTCTCCCCATCTAGTCTCCCAATCTCTTAGATCTGTCAACTTCTGTCTCCATTGCTATCGTCTTAATTCAGACCCTTGTCTTTTCTCCTTTAATCATTAAATATCTATATGTCTCTCTGTCTCCTATCAACCCCTTCTCAATCGATCCATTTCCACATTATTGCCAGAGGGCCTTTCAAAAATGTAAATCTGATGATGACTCCAAGCCATACTCTTCAACATTCTTCAATGGATCCCCAAAGTCTTCAGAATAAAGTTCAAACTCTGTCTTCATAGCTCCTAACTACATTTCTTGTTCCTCATCCCCTGCCACTCCCTGTGCCCTCCCACCACAGCCCCTGCACTCACTGAGAGTTTATCACATCATACTGATCTATTGGAAATCCCTCAAATGTAGCACATAATTTCCTGTCCCCAGTAATTACAAATTTTGTTCCTTCTACCTCAAATGTCTTTCATACCTTTCTTCTTCTGGTTAATTGCTACTCATCCTATAAAACTCACCTCTAGTTTTGTCTCCTCTGGAAGATTTTTGACCATCCTTCCAGCCATATGATGCCCTTTCCATGTGCTATTAACAGTAATATTGTAAATAACTGTGAGTACTTTTCCATGTGTCTATTCTAAGTACCTTGCCTGCTTAACCTCATTTATTCCTCATAATACCCATTTGAATTATTATTATTATTATTATTATTATTATTATTATTATTATTATCATCCTTATTTTACAATGAGGAAACTGAGGTTCAGAAAGGATAAGTAACTTGACTGAGGTCACATTGCAAATGCACGTTTCAAACCAAGGTCTATGTGACTCCAAATCCTAACCATCACATTATATACCACCATGCCCCAGGGCACACTGTGCCTACTTTTACCAAAACCTTTATCATGGGGTCCCTTAGCCTCTGGTCATATGTTTGTCTCTATCTGCCCCTCTTAGTAAAGGCAATAAGATATTTGAAGTCAGGGACTAGGCCTTTCTTATTTGTGTACTCCCCCAGTGCAGACCACAGGGTATTAGACCTGTGCAATGAACATGAGGGTATTCGTCAGCTTGAGCTGCCATACCAAATTGCTATAGACCGGGTGGCTTAAATAACAGAAATTTATTTTCATAGACTGCAAACTCTAAGATCAAGGTTCTGGCAAGGTTCAGTTTTTGGTGAGAGTTCTCCCCTTGGCTTGCAGATGGCTACCTTTTCACTGTGTCCTTACATGATAGAGAGAGAGATCTCTGGTATCTTTTTTATAAGGGCACTAATTCTATCAGATCAGGGCTCCACCTTTATGACCTCCTTTAACCTTAATTACCTCCTTAAAGGACCTATCTCCAATACAATCAACTTGTGATTTTAAGGTTTCGACATATGAATTGGGGGAGGACAAAATTTAGCCCATAGCAATGAGCTACACCCCTCCACTGTTTCAGCGACTGTATGGCATCAGTCCTGCCAATAGTGGAGACTGCATGGCTTAGATCTTTGGAGCTATTGGAAGTATCTGGGATGATCCCAGGAAAACATCACAGAGAATAGTGAAGGATGCATAGACTATATATAGGTTGAAAGGATGCAAAAATCATTTCTGATTGGAGGAAGAAGCAGCAGGGATAAGGTGGAACAGTGCAATCAAAGTCACAGATGGATGTTGACCTGAGTCCCTGATCCTCCATCAAAATGCCTAATTAGAGGGGAATTAAATTAGAAAACACATGGAATACCCTACAAATTCCTCCCCTGATTCTAACACCACTGTGGCATTGGGAGCATATTAATAGAGCAAATTTAATGAAAATTTACTATGTAAATGCACTGTGCTAAGTACTGTGCATACACTATCTGATTTAATCCTCACTCTAAATCCAAGGAGGAGGATAAATGTTGTGTTGTGTGTTTTGGATTGGGATGATGATGCTTGTAGTCTTAGCATTTATTTCCCTGTTGTCCTTCCTCAGTAGACTCTTTAAAACCAAAAACGGAGTTTATATCTACTTCTGAGCCAAGAATTAAAAGGGAAAAAGCTTCCCCAACCCCACTTCAGAATCCAAAACTAAAAGGAAGGTGTTAGTAAGAATTAAAGTAAGGAACCCTCCCAATAATTGTGATAATAGCTAGAATTTATCGTACCCTGTTCTGTGATTTAAGAGGTTTACGTATATTTAATCTTCACTACAACCCACGAGGTAGATGCTATTAAGATTAGAGAACTAGAGCTGAGAGTGGTTAAATAACTCGCCAAGGTCAAACAGCTGGTTAGTGATGGAACCAAAATTCAAGTCCAGGCAGTCAAGCTCCGGCCCATACAGACTCTAGGCCACTAGGCAATGCTGCCTCCTCCAAGAAGGTAAGGCTCAAGGTGAAACTGAGCAGGACCCAGTGGGGCCTTCCCAGGGACAGATGCCCCTCCCCACCCAACCCCTGCCCATGTCCCCTGCCTCTTGCTTATAGAAAAGCTTTATCTCCTAGTCCTTCCCAAAATTCCAAAGAGCAAATTTAATCAGAGAAGTGAGAAAACACGGAACCAAAGTAAACAGTCAAGCAAGACAAACTAATAATAGTTTAGCCATAAAACAAAATCAAGGACCTCAAGGGCTCCTCCTCAAGGGCTATAGATAATATCTTGAGCCATATTCCTGAGTTGTTTTGCAGATACTGAAACCCCCACCAAGTGGAAGAAGTTCACACACTGACCCCAGACAGCTGGAACCAAAAGGTTGATGATTGAGATTCCCAAAACATCAACTTGTTACCTCACCATCAACCAATCAGAGAATTGAGCACAAGCTGATTATACATCCCAAGACCCTCTCCCTCACACTGTCTTTTAAAACCCTTCCCTGAAAGCCATAGGGGAGTTCGGATCTTTTGAGCATGAGCTGCCCTTTCTCCTTGCTTGGCCTTATGTTGGACGCCTTGCAATAAACACTATACTTGCCTTCACCACAACCCAGGGTCAGTAGATTGGTTTACTGCACACAAGTGAGTGGACCCAAGTTTGGTTTGGTAACAAAGGAAGCCAGGTCACCTCTGGTTGCTCAGGTATCCCTCACAACTTAAACACCCTTCCTTGAGAGCAGAGACCAACTTCGGGGTTTTGTTCTAACAAGTAGAGCCCTCCTGGGCGCATCTCACCCTCTGCACACAGATGGGGGCTGTCACCATGCCGAGCTGAGTGCTTCCCAGGCTACCTTTGACACATCCTAGAACACATGCTGGTAATAAATACCATGAAAAAAAAAATTGAAATATAACTGCCCTGACACTGGGAGGGAATGGGAGGAGCTGTGGCATTGTCATGTGAAATCTGTCCTGTTGAATTTTTCAAATTTCCTCTGTGGAAGTGAGCCAACCAGAGCCTCCCTGGGAATGAAATGAAGGGACCCAAAGCAAAGACTCAGTGTTCGGGTCAGAGCCCATTATGGTGACCAGTTCAGGCAGTAGGTGGTGGTATTAATGCACAATTTCCGTGGTTCATTTGAAGATTCATCGCCCTTTCTCTGGTATGCATGTGTGCATGTACCCATACACACACACATGCACACAAACCTCAAAGTACAAGGGGTTTGGTTGGCCTCTATGTCCATTTTCTGGAGCAGCATTTCCCACAGGGTTCTGTCGACCTTCGTGTCGAGGAAGGTTAACAGGCTTGGGGCTGATACAGGGTCCTATGCTCTGATCATTTGGGGAATGCTGGATTAAGCAAAGTTACCTGTTTCCCACGGGGCTTCTCAGGGCCTTGAATACATTCATGAATGCTGTGGGTCTCCAAGAGCAGGACAGAGTGTGCAGAGTTGACACAATTCCTTTGCCCACTGGTGCTGCAGGGAATTCACTGCAGGAACTGCTTTCTACAGCAGAAGCCCTGATCTTCCTCTCTCCTCAAAGCTCCAGATGCTGAGGTCACTCCCTGAAGATTCTGCCCACCCCAGTTCTGCAGCCAAGCTGACCAGGGCAGGAAGACATTCATGATCTCAGCCTTACCGACAGTGGGCCTTGAGACCAGATGCACACTGAGCATAACTTGCTCTTGCTTCTGACCCTCTCCCTCACCACAGGTGGCCTCAGGCCTTACATCTGGGCTCCAGTCCAGTTTCTCTGCCCAGCATTTGATTTCTATGCTGGACTTGAACCCTGTCCTCAACCCCACCCCGTTTGGTGGGACCCTGACCCTTGCCTCTCTCTTGCCACTCCCTCCCCAGGGGCTCTGTTCTACAACCAGATGCCCTGCTTCTTCCTGGGAGCCTCCTGTAACTGGAATATTTGCTGAGAATACCACTGCCCCTCTGTCCGCATGACCTCACTCATTATCTACCACTTGGGTGTGACCCCCACCTCGCCCACTAACTGGCCCCTGGAATGGATATCTATTGTATATGTCCAAGTATGGCAAACCTCTTGGCCCTTGCACATTAGAATACCCACTACTCCCACTGATGCCAGACTCACAGCCAGTCCATGTGCCAGTCCCCAAGCCCATCCAGTGCTACCTACTGGTCAATCCCCACTGTTCTCCATTGCTCTGGTCCTGGCATGCTCAATGGCCAGGCACTTCCCAAACTGTGAATAGGAGCTTGGCGTTGTTTATATAATGTCCCCATTATACTGCAGGCCAACAAGACACACAACTGAGGTTCAAGGCTTAAGACCAAGGCACAAATGGTGCTTCTTTGGGCATGGTGCTGCCTGAGTGGTGTGAAGTTCATTCTGATAGTTTAGATATTCTGGGAAGTACAAGACAGTTATATTAGATCAATGGTTCCAGGTATTTGGATTTTATGGACGACTACAATTTCAAAAGTACTCTTTGGGAGACTTTATGATGTTGCCAACCAAATAAGGGACAATAGGAAAATAGCAATAATCTGTTACCACTATCATTTCATATAATAAGCTATATCTTAATACCAAAGAAAGTAAGGACAACAATCTCAGCATTTGAAAAATGAGTTCTATGGAGAAGTTCTACACTCTCTGTGTTTTATCAGAGACCAGTAGTAATTGATCATGAATCAGCCCAGGTATAGGGCCTGGAATTTTGGAACCACTGCCCAAGGGGGTCTCCCAGATCTCCTCATATTTCTGCTCATCCTTACCACCTAGAGCCAGACATATCTGACAGCTCAGATTATTGGATTGTACTTCCTTTTATGAAAACAAATCTTCCTACAACTCTCATACCTTGGTCTTTGTTCTGCCTTGACCCAGAATGTGTTGACTGTCTCTTTTCTAAGGCCTCCCTCACTCCTCCCCTAGGTCAGGGCTGGACTCTGAGGAAGAACCCCTCTCCACCTCCCCACCCCAGAGAAAGCGAGAGGTCCGAGCACTGGGGAGGCTTCTACAAGCCTTCCTTCCTCCCAGGCCTGCCTTCGATGACACAGGAGCAGGAAGATGCCCAGACAGAAGGCAAGAAGCCAGAGAACCAAGGGAGGTAGGGCTCCTGAGCAGTGGGAACGAGCCTTGTGTGACATGAGAAAGCCTTGGCAGGATCCAGGGACTTTGTGGGGTGTGCCTCTCCCAGCAGGGTGCAGGGCTCTGTCATCACTAAACCTAGAACAGTTGAGGGGGTGTCATTACAGCAGGGGAGGGGACATACCTGCAAGACCCTAGCTGTGCCCTTTCCTCTCCAAGAAACACCCCTGTACCCCTTGCCTGGGGAGCATGGTCCCAGGACACAGCTCTGTGGGTCTCATGTTAACATACATTAAACTCAACCACCTGTTTTTGTAATATGTGTAGGACAGAAATTGAGCTGAATGTATTTCCATAAGTGGTCCTGCACAAAGACCCATAACCCTCAAAAAGAAAACCGACTTTGTCACCTTGTAAAACCAGTTTCAGTACCACTGTCTCTATGAGCTGAACAAGGGGCATATGAACATTTGTTCCTAATTAACAACAACAAAAACCCACCTCACTTATTCTGAGTAACTAATCCTAATCCCAGTTCCTGAGGTGCTACTTGTCATGTTTCATTTGAGAAAGGCATCATCACTTCGCCATGGTGCTAAGAACAGACTCCGGGTCTCTGCATTGCACACAAAATGGCAGCTCCCATTCATCATGGATCAACAAGACAGCAGGGCAGGGGGACTGGCTGCCCAAAGACTTGGTAACAACCCAGCACCTGTCAAAGCATGGGCCAATGGAGATGAAAACCGTAGCATTTCCACTAAAAACTGTAGGGGCAGGAGAGTCCAAGACCTGCCAATCAGTGACTCACTCATAGATGTTTTCTTGGGCCCCAGCTGCAAGATCTCAGCCTGGAAACCATGTGTGGTTCACTCCTTCCACCTTCCACCTAATTCAGAATCACTAATTTAAAAGCTGCATTCTGTGGCCCTTATGCAAGGGTCCATGAATCCAAAACTGGGGCTGCAGAAGCTGGTAGCACACACGAAGCCTCCAGGATACAGACAAGCAAGCAAAGGGTTCCCAGAACCCCAGGCTCCACCCTCCTCCCCTCTGGCCAAAATCTCTGAAAGCAGACGCTGGCTCAGGGCCCAGAGGCCTTTCCCTCCCTGTCTTCTCTCCTTTTCATCCCACTTTAATTATGAAAAGAGGTCTTAAAAGACTCAGCCTGGCACAAAGTGAGGTGAGGGGTTCACAAACTTTTTCTGTAAATGGCCAGATAGTAAGTATTTCAGACTTGGTGGGATATGCCAACTCAGTTGCAACTACTCAACTCTGCTGCTGTAGTGCAGAAGCAGCCGTAGACACTCCATACATGAGAGGTGTGGCTGTATACCAATAAAACTTTATTTACAAAACGAAGTGTCAGGTAGGATTTGGCCTGCAGGCTGTAGGCTGCCAACCCCTGCTTTACAATAAGCAAAGTGAAAACAAATGCAAATGTCAAGTACAACTTTACTTTTTAAATGAACTGGATTGGAATGGGATGGGATGGGATAGGATGGGATGGGATAGATTAGAATAGAACATGAAGAGTTTATTGCATGGAGAAATGCATATTTTTGTGACTATTTTGTTACAAATATGTTTTATCCAAACACACCATATATATATGTGACTGTGTTCTAGGTAGTGATTATAAATGTACTTCTTAGTCTGAGTCAGGATGAGAAACTTTGGAAAAACACTGGTTTAGTGGATAGAATCTTCACCTGGAAGCCAGGTAGCCTGGGTTAAAATCTCCATTCTGCCACCAGTTTACACTTTGATCTTCCAGAAGTCACTTCCCCTCCCTGAGCCTCAGTGGCACCATCTGTAGACTGAGGGATTTAGAAGTGAGTTAACTTCTGGTTCTGAGGCGGTACTGTCATCATCTAGTGCAGAGGATCAGGGATGCCCACAAACCAAATGATCTAGCTCAGAGACTTCAGTGTCCCTGCCCCTCTCCAGCCCTATCTCATTTTAGCGGAGAAATACTCACTTCATGTCATAGCTTGAGGCCTCATTTAACCAATCAGCTCCAGTTTGTGGATGAGACTGAAGCCTAGAGAGAGGAAGGACCTGCCCAAATTCACTCATTTCAGAATTGCTGAACCACACTCAAACATTGATTTGATTTTTAAATCTAAAGCCCTTTCCTTTTTCTCCATAGCATGTTCCTCTTTGAGGAGAGTAGTTTTCTGCAGCCCCAAAACCCCAAGCTGCAGCTCACCCTCTATTCCTACTTGGGAATAATTCCTGATCAATTCCTAAACACTTAAAAATGAAGCAATGACTGCCAGGCGCCAGTGCGGGTTTACCAAGAACAGGTAAGGTCATCTCACATCCTTTCCTTTTTTCATGAGTTATTAGATCTGCAGACCAGGAAAATCAAGTGGAGAGCATGCATCTGAGCTTTCAGAAGGTTCTGACAAGGTGTCTCACAGGGCCCTACAGAGCAGCTGGTGAGATATAGGCGGAGAATGAGTGAGTGAAACAGGTTCATGACTGGTAGACCAACCATAACCAAAAAGCATCATTTTATGGAGCAAAGAGGGTCACGGGAGGGAGACTCTGATGCCTGTGAATAAGTGGAGGGAGTGGTGAGGACTCTGGCAACAGAAAGGGGTACAATCCGCCTAAGAGAGCAGCACCCCAGTCACCCAGCAGCAGTCCACTGTGGCCATGAGGGAACCCAGGCAAGTTGGAGCAAGAGCCCCTGCTTTTTCAAAGAAGGTAGGAATCTGGACTTGCCGTGTACGTGGCAAGGACATTCCATCTAAAAACCAAACACTGTGTGAATGACCAACAGAGCATGTCTGCAGGCCCAATACAACCCACAGATGCCAGCTTGTAATGTCTGGATTAAAATTTACTGTCCGTTTACTAGAGGAATTTCTCCAAGCAATAACACAAGGCTCTGTTCTCTGTCCTGTCCTGTTCACCATTTTCATCACAAACTTAAATGAGGACACAGAAGGCATAATTATCACACAGACAGATGTCAGGAAACTGGGAAGGGGGGCTGGCAGGATCAAAATTCAGAGTGATTTTTGCAGGCTGAACCACAAACCCCAACATGTCAAGATGAGACTTATTAGAGAAAAATGTAAGGGCCCACCATAGGCCAAAAAAAATTATACCATAGTTGGTCGCATTTGTGCCATACTGTGCCTTTGGTGAGCTCTCTGTTTCCGCTCCTTTTCTGGTGGGTCCTCCTCCTCCTCTGGACTTCCGGAAGGGAGAAGATGCTGTTCCAGGACCCCCTAGGCCCTTCCCCTTCCTCAGCCTGGGGCTTCTGCAAACACCTGCTCCACCTCCTGCAGGCTGGAGCCCAAGCCTGTAATATCTAAGCTGAACCAACAAACCAAGTCTGATTATTTTAGTAAACTTTGGGGTACTCAACACCATGGGAGTCACCTAGACCTAAGGATGTTCCCTGAGCCAGGCCTAACTCCATGATGGCCTTGTCCCTCAGGCTGTGGGGAAGATCAGCCTTCGCACCCCCTGGGCCATGAGAAGGTAATAAGCCCCATGAGGGTGGGGATCCTGTCCATAGCATTCTTCACTGCGGGACCAACGCCAAGCACAAAGCCTGGGCCAGATTAGATATGCAGTAAATATTAGTGGTCAGGGCTATAAAAACACACTGTTTCAATAATCAGAGAAATGTAAATACTGACTATGAATTAGAAGACACTAAGAAATTATTGTTAATTTGTTCAGTGTGATAATGGCATTGTTGCATATGAAAATATCTCTTTTCTGTTTTGTTTTGTTTTTTATGGGGGAGGTACAAACTAAAGCCATTTAGGAGATGACATGATGACTGAGATTTGCTTTAATATACTCTAGCCTAAGAAAAAAGGGGGGCACTAGATCAAACTCTGTGTGTGTATGTGTGTCTTTGAACATTTTCATAATAAAAACTTTTTAAAAAATTGATGAAGTTGTAAGGTGGGCTTCCCACCAGCTGAGGTGCCCTAACTAGAATTGGTTGCTGGAACCCCAGCCTGCAGCTAATGGAGCCCTTCTGGTCAAGGCCTACTCTCCTTCCCTTTGGCTCCCCATGGGGATGGGAGGAGAGATTCCCACCATGTGATGAGAAAGGACCCAGAATTCTCTGCACACAGTGACCTTCCCCCACCCCATCTCCCAGCCAGGCCCTGAAGCACCCTGTCCAGGGTGACACCCTGAGGCTGAGGTGAGCAGTAGAACTGTCAGAAGAATTATCCAAAGCTTAGAAATAAGGCAAAAGGGTGGGTGGCACACCCTTCCAACGCCATACAGGGGTGAAGGACACCCATGGAATATATCCAGGGACTTGTATTTGGTTCAACTATTTACTACTGATTTAGAGTTCCAGGTTTAGTAAAGTTTTATTAATATGTTGCTTTTGACCACTAGAGATGCAAATAATTTCTATCCAGTAAAAAAGAAACCTCCAGGGACTTTCCTGGTGGTGCAGTGGTTAAGAATCCTCCTGCCAATGCCAGGTACATGGGTTTGTGCCCTGGTCCGGGAAGATCCCACATGCCGCGGAGCAACTAAGCCCGTGTGCCACAACTACTGAGCCCGCGTGCCACAACTACTGTAGCCCGCATGCCTAGAGCCCGTGCTCCGCAACAAGAGAAGCCACCACAATGAGAAGCCTGCACACCGCAATGAAGAGTAGCCCCAGCTCGCCACAACCAGAGAAAGCCCACATGCAGCAACGAAGACCCAATGCAGCCAAAAATAAATAAATAAATAAATAAATATTTTTAAAAAGAAAAGAAACCTCCAAAGATTACATTTATGGCTCTATTGGACATTAATCAGTTTTTAATCTAACCCAGCAATCTCATCTTAACATTTCCTATGAATATCTAGCTTCTTAAATGCTCTTTGAGCCAATTTTAATATCTTACTGGTTCCCTCATTCATTAATGAGTAGAATAAAATCTTTCACATATGTTCATTTTATACTGCTATGAGAGTGATGTTTTTTAACCCTTGGAAAATTACACTTTATCAGCATCCTGGGACCTATCTTCTGTGAGTCAGCTGTTCCTATTCTGTTGACATGGGAACTTGAAGTGGCCCATTGCCACTTCGCATAGCTCCAATCTTTAAAACAACAGCAACTACCAAAAAACAAAACAAAACAAAACAAAACCTTTCCTTTTATTTAGCTAGAATCTGTCTCTACAGAACTTTCTTCCTCTGCTAGTGCAGTGAAAATAACAAGGGCTCTGGAGTCAGACAAACCTGGGCTCAAATCCCATTTCCACCACTTATTAACTGCTCGACCTTGGGAAAGGCACTCCATCTCCCTGAGGCCCTCCCTTTCCTTATCTTCCTGTTGTGAGAATTAAATGAGATAGTGCATGTAAAGCACTTAGTACAGTGGCATAAAGTAGGTCAGTTTATCTTCTCAATCATTTCCTCACTGTTCAGTTATTCAACAAACATTTATTGAAGTACTGGCAGTGAATGCTGGAGCTGCAAATATGCATAACAAATAGCTCCCTTCTGAGTATGCATGCAAATTAGTAGGAGAGAAAGAAATGTTTAAAAAGAAATTCTAATACAGCATGATAAGTACAATAAAAGAATCATGTACATTGCACAGAGGAGAAAGTGATTAGCTCTGTGGCAGAAGCAGAGGTGGTTGCCAAAGTAGACTTCCCAGAGACGGTGATGTCTACAAAGTGTTCTGAACACAAATAAGAGTTCTGCTGGCACTCGAGGAGGGAGAAAATATTACAAAGACTTGGAGAAATAAAATAGCATGGTGAGCCTTAATGGAATATAAGGAGCCAGTGAGGGGCAGGGAGATGAACTTGGGGAGGTTGTAATGGGAGATGGAATTGGTGAGCAAAGGAGGTTTGACTTTTTCCTTAAAAGATGATGGAGAGCTATTGAAAGATTTTAGGCAGGGGGGTGATATTTAAACTGAGGAGGGCCCTGTGGGGCTCCTGGGCATGGAGGCCTTTTTGCCCCCCATTTCTTGTAGGCAAGTCTCCAGCCTCCATGACCTTCCCTGAGTTCCAAAGGGCATATTTGAACAGTTGCTAATCAAGGGAGGAGCACCCAAGAAACCACCTGAGGCAAGATTAAAGGGACCAGAGAAGCTCATCGAGATTAGGAGACCAACCTCCTGAGACCCTGCACACACCCTAGTCTTGTCAGCAACCCCACCCTTGAACTATTGCTATAAAACTCCTCATCAAATCCTCCCAGGTTGGGACACATAGTTTTTTGAGGCGGGAGCCTGCCGTGTCCCACTTTGCCTGGCAAAGCAATAAAGCTATCCTTTTCTACTTCACCCAGAACTCTGACTCTGAGGTTTGATTCCGCACTGGTGTACAGAGAAGCTGAGCTTTCAGCATCAATATTATCACATGTGTAGTTTTAGAAAGATCATGGTGACAGAAATATGAGGAATGAAACAAAACTGAGTCTGGAAGACATCTCTGACAGTCTAGTCCAAATAATGGTGAAGCAGAGGTGAAACCTGGAAGCAGAGAATGGAGGGGAAAAGGTTTAGGAAACAGAATCCACCAGACATGGCAAACTACATGACATTCACGGTGACCGCCACCCAACCTTCTTTTAGAAGGGAAACTGCCCCACCCACAGGTCACTGCTGAGAGAAGAGGCTCTGTGCTGGCCCTTGAACAAGGACTGGTAAATAACTGGACCAGAGTGAGCGCCTGGGCCAAGAACAGTCCATCCGCCGGCTGGCCAGTGACCAAAGAAGAAGCTGGGTGTGAAAAGCTCTGTCCAGTAGGACTGGTGGTAATTCATTAGGAGAGTCAGACACTTCCCCTCCAGAATCTGAATAGGAAAATGCAAAGATAATTAATTGGTTGGGGACAGGAAGAGAAAGGAGAATGACATGAAAAGAAAAGCCCATATGCTACAGAAAGGAGATCAATGCCAGAGGCAACAACAGACACGACTCCGCTAGAGAGCCAGACACTCCGCAGCAAGGTTGTTGTTAAAGCCTTGGAGTCAATGGCATCTGGGACATAAACTCATCTAAGTGCATCTAGGTTTCTTACAGCCAACAAAATTCTCTTAGCTGGCTTTATAACTGATCAGATGTTAGGGAAAAAAATGCATCTGTGTGAATATTTGAATACAGGTCTCACCTCCTCCAACTCTTCCCTTCTTCAAGCTATTCCCCATTCCTTCACTCTTCCTCATTAACCATGATTCTATCTTCTCTCTCCACTCTGATTTTCTCCATTGTACAATCTCCCAGCTTCCTGCCCCCAAGATCCAAAGCCAGGGTACTCTGTTTATTCCCAATCCCTGACTCCATTTGCCTGTTTGCAGCTCGGCTTCTTTCCTATTCTTCCCACCCAAACCCTAAGCTGCTCTGTTAGCAGGTCAAAAGGAGAGAAAAGTGGCAAAATGAGACAGAAACCCCTAGGGAGCTACCCCTTGTTACAGAGAAGACAAGAACAAGGAGAACATTCTTGCTTGCTGGAAAGAACAGTCCTATATTCAATTCTCCATTCAGAAACAGTATTCCTTCAGGCCCCTGGCTCCAGAGGTTTAGAACTGGTATTTGTGAAAAGATAAAGGGTCTGCCAGAACGCAGATATCCACACACTCCACTAATTGTCAGGTAGATCCTCAAGGTTGACTAATGTGATAATTTAAGTTCCATAAGGACTGAGAGTTCTCTTTTTTTTTTTTTAATTAATTTATTTATTTCTGGCTGCATTGGGTCTTTGTTGCTGCGCGTGGGCCTTCTCTAGTTGCAGCAAGCGGGGGCTACTCCTTGTTGAGGTGCACGGGCTCCTCATTGCGGTGGCTTCTCCTGTTGTAGAGCACGGGCTCTAGGCATGCAGGCTTCAGTAGTTGAGGCACATGGGCTCAGTAGTTGTGGCTCACGGGCTCCAGAGCGCAGGCTCAGTAGTTGTGGTGCACGGGCCCAGTTGCTCCGTGGCATGTGGGATCTTCCTGGACCAGGGCTCGAACCCGTGTCCCCTGCATTGGCAGGTGGATTCCTAACCACTGCGCCACCAGGGAAGCCCTGAGAGTTCTCTTACTCATCTCCAAATCCTCAGTGCCTAAAATAATATCTGGCATGTACTAGGAGCTCAGTAAATATTTATTGAGTGAACAAATGTATGGATTCACAGCAGAGAAGTCTCTGATGATATGTCACAGTTCTTTGTCCTCAGCACCCCATGATTAAAAACTCAATGAAGACATAAAGGAATATCTGGGGGGAAAATAGATAAAGTAAGAATGGAGTTGGGAAGAATTTTGAATGCATTGCTGAATCGACTCAAAATATCTAAAGAAGACAGCAATAATCAATATTATGGTAAGAGATTTTAACAGAACTACCATACCAGCTGAGAGACATGATTTAGCAGGGGTGCTCTTAGAAAAGAACCATGGGTCTTAGTTGACCATAAACTCAGTCAGAATTTGAGGTACAAAAAAGCTGCCAAGAAAGCAACTGCGCTGTGAGGTACAGAATCCAGAAAGGTGGGAGGTGATGGTCCCAGTACAAGGTGTAATGCTCAGACCACCTCTAGAGTAATAGGCTTGGTACATGAAATATGCTCAAAGGAAGGAAATCAAGGAAAGGATGGAGATCATATTATATGAGAAACAACTGAAGGAACTGTGCATGTTCAGCCCAGGGAAGTCTCAGCGGGTGTATTAGTTTCCTGGGGCTGCCATAACAAAATACCACACACTAGGTGACTTAAAACAACAGAAATTTATTCTCTCGCAGTTTGGGAGGCCAGAGTCCCAAAATCAAGGTGTTCACAGGGCCATGCTCCCTCTGAAGTCTCTAAGGAAGGATCCTTCCTTGCCTCTTCCAGCATCTGGTAGCCCCAAGCACTCCTTGGCTTGTGGCAGCATCATTCCAATCTCTGCCTCTGTCTTCACTTGGTGTTCTCCCTTTCTGTGCATGTCTTATAAGGATACCAGTTATATTTGATTCACCCTACTCCGGTATGACCTCATTTTAACTAATTATATCTACAACAGCCCTATTTCCAAATAGGTACCACATTCTGAGGTACTGGGGATTAGGACGTCAACATATATCTTTGGATGACACAATTCAACCCATAATAGAAGGCAGGAGACTGTCTTCCTAATTCGAAGAACTCCCTTATAGAGGATTTGACCTATACAGCCCAAAGGACAGAACTAAGAACAGGGAGTGGAAGTTACAGGGATGTAAATTGTAGCCACTTAGAAAGAATTTTCTAAGAGCTGAAGCTTCATCCCTTGTGACTCCCAATGCTGAAGCTGCTGAGGGAGAGGTGAGATGACCCATGGGGGTGGCACTGGGGGGAATTCTTTCCTTGGAAGGGGATCAGGCTGCAGAGCCTCTTGTCACTCTCAGTTGACTCTATTCCATGTGTCACTACCCTCTGGTACCCTGGCATGAGGGAACCATTTTTAACCAAGCAGAGATTTAAGTGGCTATTTCCAAGAGGCGATACAAGCAGATGAGCCCCACAATAATGCAGGCTGCTCATGAGAAATGGAGCGTGAACTGCAGACCCAAGAAATGAATATAAATTCAGCAGCTATTTTAATTTTTAACCAGGGAAAAAAAAGCCCAGCCCAGACAGAAAGAATAGGGGAAGAGTGTACTTTGCATAGCACTATAGAAAGCCTTTGCTAGCGCCGCCGAGACAATTGACGTAGTCTTGTAGCTTCTGCCATCCTTGCAGTTGGGATGAAAAGATTTCTACAGAGACTGCTACTGCTGGATGCCTTCATGGATAACGGAGGTCATGGTTTATGGGCACAAACTACTCTGCCCCAGAAGCAGCTTCATTGTTATGCAGGCATGGAAACCCAGAAGCCAGCCCAACTCCTTCCCATTTTTCTGAGCAGTTTTGCACCCAAATGGAGTAGCTGGAAGATAGAAAGGGGTCAGGGGAGAAGAAGTGACATTTATTAGGCACCTACTATGTGCCAGGCATCAGTCTCATTGAATTATGGAGGCTTAGGGCTCCATGATTGATGGGGTCAGTACCTGTGTGTGTGTGTGTGTGTGTGTGTGTGTGTGTGTCCTCACACACAAGTTAGCACGTTTGTGATCCAGATGGAGAAATGATGGAGGGAGAGGGGAAAAGTTCAAAGTACTTAGAAGCTGGGAAGATTATGGATCAAAAGGTGCGTAATAAGAGTGGAGATCCAGGACTGGTCTTATGAGATGATGAATCAGGTAGCTTCTTTGGGGGCTGGGTAGGGAAGTTCCTGCCTCCGACAGGAGTATCCCATCTGTACGGAATAGTGGATGCTGTAACTGTGGGGACTGTGGAAAGAGTGTAGTGGGAACCAGTGATTCCATGAGCCAGCTCTGGGAGCAGGCTGGAAACAGGCCTTAACCTCTCCCAACAGCGTCCATCTGGCAGCATGGGTGCACTTCATCTCTGCTGAAAGCCCTGCCATTCCCTTACCCTCTACCTGGCTCAAACTGAGTCCACCTGCCAGTCTCCAAAACCAGTTTCTACTCTGACTTCACTAATACATGCATACCTCCAAGATATTGTGGGTTCAGTTCCCGAGCACTGCAATAGAGCAAATATCTTAAAACGAGTCACATGTATTTTTTGGTTTCCCAGTGCATATGAAAGTTACAATTACACTGTACTGTAGTCTATTAAGTGTGCATTATGTCTAAAAACCAATGTAGAGCATCTTTTCATGTGCCTCTTGGCCATCTGTATGTCTTCTTTAGTGAAATGTCTATTTAGGTCTTCTGTCTATTTTTAATTGGGTTGTTTGGGGGTTTTTTTGATACTGAGCTCCATGAGCTGTTTGTATATTTTGGAGATTAATCCTTTGTCTGTTGCTTTGTTTGCAAATATTTTCTCCCATTCTGAAGGTTGTCTTTTCATCTTGTTTATGGTTTCCTTTGCTGTGCAAAAGATTTTAAGTTTAATTAGGTCCCATTTGTTTATTTTTGTTTTTATTTTCTTTAGGAGGTGGGTCAAAAAGGATCTTGCTGTGGTTTATGTCAAACTGTTTTTCCTATGTTTTCCTCTAAGAGTTTTATAGTGTCCTTTGTTTTCCTCTGAGAGTTTTACAGTGTTTTTCCTATGTTTTCCTCTAAGAGTTTTTTAGGTCTTTAATCCATTTTGATTTTATTTTTGTGTATGGTGTTACGTAGTGTTCTAATTTCATTCTTTTGCATGTAGCTGTCCAGTTTTTCCAGCACCACTTATTGAAGAGGCTGTCTTTTCTCCACTGTATTAGAGAAATGCAAATCAAAACTACAATAAGGTATCACCTCACACCGGTCAGAATGGCCATCATCAAAAAATCTACAAACAATAAATGCTGGAGAGGGTGTGGAGAAAAGGGAACCCTTTTGCACTGTTGGTGGGAATGTAAATTGATACAGCCACTATGGAGAACGTATGGAGGTTCCTTAAAAAACTAAAAATTGAACTACCATATGACCCAGCAATCCCACTCCTGGGCACGTACCCTGAGAAAACCATAATTCAAAAAGACACATGTCTCCCAATGTTTATTACAGCACTATTTACAATAGCCAGGACATGAAAACAACCTAAATGTCCAACGACAGATGAATGGATAAAGAAGATGTGGTACATATATACAATGGAATATTACTCAGGCATAAAACGGAACAAAACTGGGTCATTTGTAGAGATGTGGATGGACCTAGAGTCTGTCATATAGAGTGAAGTAAGCCAGAAAGAGAAAAACAAATGTCAATATTAACACATTATGTGGAATCTAGAAAAATGGTACAGATGAACCTATTTGCATGGCAGAATAGTGATGCAGACATAGAAAACGGACATGTGGACACAGTGGGGGAAGGGGAGGGTGGGACAAATTGGGAGATTAGGTTTGACATAAATACACTACCATGTTCAAAATAGAGGGCTTCCCTGGTGGCGCAGTGGTTAAGAATCCCCCTGCCAATGCAGGGGACACGGGTTCGAGCCCTGGTCTGGGAAGATCCCACATGCCACGGAGCAACTAAGCCTGTGCGCCACAACTACTGAGAGCTGAGCCTGCGTGCTACAACTACTGAAGCCCACACGTCTAGAGCCTGTGCTCCGCAACAAGAGAAGCCATGCAATGAGAAGCCCGTGCACTGCAACGAAGAGGCCCCTGCTCGCCGCAACTAGAGAAAGTCCACATGCAGCAATGAAGACCCATACAGCCAAAATTAAAATAAATAAATAAATACATTTCTAATAAATAAATAAAATAAAATAGATAGCTAGTGGGAACCTGCTGCATAGCACAGGGAGCTCAGCTTGGTGCTCTGTAATGACCTAGATGGGTGGGATGGGAGGGAGGTCCAAGAGGGAGGGGATATAGGTATACATATAGCTGATTCACTTCATTGTACAGCAGAAACTAACACAACATTGTAGAGCAATTATACTCCAAAAAAATAAAAAATAAAAAAATAAAAAACAATATATATACCTAATTAAAAAATACTTCTTTGCTAAGAAATGCGAACCACCAGTTGAGCCTTCCATGAGTCATAATCTTTTTGCAATAGTAACATCAAAGATCACTGATCACAGATCACCATAACAAACACAATAATAATAATGAAAACGTTCAAGTATTGCAAGAATTACCAAAATGTGATATAGAAACACAAAGTAAGCAAGCACATGATTTTGGAAAAATGGTGCCATAGTCTTGCCATACTCAGGGTTGCCACAAATCTTTAATTTGTTAAAAATGCGATAAAGCAAAGCGCAATAAAACAAGGCATGCCTGTATTGTCAGAAGCACCAACATTCTTGGAGACTCAAAAGCTGGACAAACACTTTGGACTCTCCTACCCCCACATCAGTCACTTACCAATGTTTACCGATGGTTTCTGTATAACATCTCCCCACCTTTTCATTCTTACTGCCACACCCCTAGGCCAGGGTTCAATCCACATACCCCTCAATTAGAGCAACTCAACAGTTGGCTGGGGCTTCCCTGGTGGCGCAGTGGTTGAGAATCTGCCTGCCAACGCAGGGGACACGGGTTCGAGCCCTGGTCTGGGAAGATCCCACATGCCGCGGAGCAACTAGGCCCGTGAGCCACAACTACTGAGCCTGTGCGTCTGGAGCCTGTGCTCCGCAACAAGAGAGGCCGCGATAGTGAGAGGCCCGCGCACCGCGATGAAGAGTGGCCCCCGCTTGCCGCAACTGGAGAAAGCCCTCGCACAGAAACGAAGACCCAACACAGCCAAAAATAAATAAATAAATAAATAAATAATTTAAAAAAAACAAAAACAAAAAAACCAGTTGGCTGTTCAAAACCTTCTATGATCTAGCCCCATCCTACCTCATAAACCAGTGGCCCACCCTCCCATTGCTCACTCAAATGAGCTTCTTCCTTCTATCAGTTGGCCTGCTTTAAGCCAGCCTCCATTCTTTTTTCCAGGCCATTTCATCCATCTGGATTTCCGTTTTCCCTATATATGCATTCACTCCCTCCAACCCCCTGCCCATGCATTCATTCAATAACCATTAAACAGTGCCGACTATGTACTAACAACCTTCTAGCTGCTGGGGATCCAGTGATGAACAGGACAAAGTTGGACTTTGTCCAGTGGTTGTCCAGCTTTTGAAGTCTTTTGAAGTCTCCATAAGCTCCCTCTGTTCTAGGAGCTTATGTTCTAGTGGGGAAGCTGTAAATTAAAGCCTGGTGAAGGGATAAAGAATGGCACCGTGGGTGTGTCTGTATTAGACAGGGAGGTCAGGAAAGCCTGTGATGGGGAGTAGACATTGGATCTGAGACGTGAATGATACGAGAGTTAATCCTCTGAAAATTGGGGTAAGAGCTTCAAAGTCTTCTTCTTCAGAGATCACATAGCTCTTCAGAAATCACCCCCATCCCTGACTCCAGGACTCACTGCCTGAGACACTCATGTGTCCTTGAGTTGCTTTTTACCTATTTGTGCCTAACCAGATGGTAAGTTCTTTAAAGGCAGGATCTGTATACCACATCCTAAAAGTCAGAGGTTAATGGAGCATTAATTGCATACAAGGACCACCCAGCTAAGGCAAAATAAAGGAGAAATCATCTCACTTTGATTCTAAAAACGTGAGAATCCGAGGAAAAATTTCTTCCTTGTGATTTGAGGAAGACTGTTTTGCAGGTGTCATTCATTCCACAGTGGAGGTTTTCCTAGCAGGGGGTGAGGAAGGCAGTTAAGGCCGCTCTGTCTGATTTGAATCTATAAGCAGGCAATAAACTCCTTACGACTGAGGCAGAAAATGCCACCAAAAGCTCCAAGATGGAAGGACATCTATTGTCAAACTATCTTGAAATCCTTGAGCTGAAGTCACAATGAAAGTGTTTTCCTGAGGATGCTTCTGACTTTAAGATAATGATTCCAGGATAAATCATTTTCATGATGTAAGAAACATTTTCATGATGAGTTGCCATTGAGAATCAATGAAAAGGATACTGAAATGCATCTAGAGTTTATTGAATCAAATCTTGCTTTGTAAATAATTTTAAAGTATATAGTGTTAATATTTTTTTAAATGTAAAATGTTTTTACTTTAATGCATTTAATAAAGAGTTAGATTTTTGCCAATCAGCTAACACATATTAACTGAGTGCATCCAATCACCAAGGCTACACTGTGAGGCAGGTACAGTAGTGAACAAACAGATAGGGCCCTGTCCCCAAGGAACTTACAGTCCAGCAGAGAAGATAGATGCTAAATAAATTAGTATCAATAATTAGAAAATTACAAGCAAGTAAAACATTGCAATAGGGAAGCACAGGGCCTACTGAAGTGTGTGGGGAAAGGGGAAGGGGGTGGTCAGAGCAAATTCCCTAAGGAAGGGACAGTTCATCTGAGACAGAAATTAACTAGTAGTACTTAGTGAAGGAAGGTAGCACAAAAGTATGTTCCAGACAGAGGACACCTCATGTACCCAAGATCACCAGTGGAGAGGAACATGGCACTGGGAAGAATAGCCAATTCAGTGGGGCTGGACTGAAAGAGGCACAGGATGGGGCTGGGAAGGCAGGAAGAGGCAAAACCAAAGCAGGCTTTGTTATAGGATTCTGGTTTTACCCTACAGACTACGGAAGGCCATTTCACTTTTGGATATTGGGGAAGCATACTAACCTCTGTAAAAACAGAATCCTAATAAGTCCCTATTCAAGAAAGAAAAATTTGAGATGAGACAGGAATCACCTTTTAAGAAGATAGTCAGTTCTAATTAAAGGGAAATTGAAGAAAAATCACTTGGACCTAAAAATACTTTTGTTTATCCAGGCATTATGCTGCAAATTGCTTTTCTTGGCTGATAAAAGAAGCTGGAGGATAAAGATTATTTACAACCCAGGTAGTTAAAGCATCTATTTGCTTACAAATCAGACTGAGATAGGTCCCCAACAAAACTAAACTAGATTATGCTCCACTTAAGTGACAAATTTCTTAGCTGCCATTCTAGAGAAAGAGATAAGGACTGGTTTTCTGTCAAATTGTTTTGACACCCCTGTTTTTGCCCATCTGAAATGCAAACCTTTAATGTTTGTATGTGACCATCAAGAATTGTGAAACATGTTTCAGATAATCATGGGGAGACAAACATAACTGGAAGTTGTAATAGTTGGAAATTTGTAATTATTATTAGTAACTTCTGATAGAATTAAACATCAAATAGTTAAATGTTTTTCTTCTTTTCTTTGTCTAAACCCCAATGTTGACCAAAATATAAAACCCAGTTTACAATTTTGGGAGTTTGAAACAGTAGCTGTCAGTCTTTCTTTTGAAGCAATTAAAATAAAATTCGGAGCTTTGCTTACACTTCACTCCCTCCAGTTAACCCCATCAATGGCTGTCAGCATCACTCTTCGTCAAACCAGACTATGCCAACTTCCACACCTCTGCTTGTGTTATTGTCCCTGCCTGGAATTCCCTTCTCACTCCCAGATCCAGAGCCTGGTATGTCACACCAAATGATTAGGAAGACACTGCTATTTATTGGTAAGGAACCCATATTGCAAATTCATGTCTCTGAATTGATGAATAAACTTGTTGAAAGTTGCTACTCTAAATCCAATTGGCCACCATTTGCTGATTTCCTTCTTTATGTAGGGAACAATATCCAAGGAAGGAACAGGCTGAGAACGAACCTACAGTCAAATGACATGCCCCATAAATCAAAGTGGCGCTCACTGACCCACTTTTAATAATGCATGCGTTTTGAGCTTCCCCCTAGTGGCTGAGGTGAGAAAGCCAATGAGTTACTCTCATGCTCTCCTCCAGCCCCAGGAAGATCAAAGGCACATGCTGCAGATGACCCAGGTTATAGCCACGTTTGCAGCCAGAGTGAGGCTGCCTGGCTCACATATGAATTGAATCTGTCCACCTTGGTCTCACAGAATGCCAAGCCAAATGGCAACAATTCGGGGCATGGGTAATCAATCCCTTGGTCAATCTGATAGTATTATTAAGACTAATGCCCAAATCATTTAAGATAATAATACCTTGGCAACTCTTCAAAGTTTCTGTCTGAGAAATGGAAAGTTGGCAGCACCAAACTTGACTTACCGGAGGTAGAGGTCGAGTGGAGAACAGTACCCCTCATGCTGCAGGGAAGGGGACGAAGGCAAGGTGAGTGACCTCTGGGTTACTTCTGAGCACACAGACCTTTCAGGCATTGTTCCCAAAGCTGTATCCACAAACTGCCAATCAAAATGGCACCTTGGAAATCTTCTGGTGTTTGATCTGGGTGACCAATCACATCAGATCATTTGAGACAAGAACTTCCAAGTTTAAGGCTCCACGAGTCTTCATGGGTCCTAGTAATTCAGAATGTGTCCCACAGAGATAGACTCCCCAGGACTCCAACAGTTAGATGTCATAGTCTTTGTCATTCCAAACCACCACAGCTGTTCCTCTCCAGGCTGTCCTAATTAGCAGCATGGCACTCATTAACAGCTGCTGCCGGTTTAAATGTTCTCCCCCCACGTGGACCAGGGCCTATAAAAACCTCCCCAAAATACATCCTCCTGTGAAAGTGGTGCATACCTGGCAACAGATGTTTGCTGAAGATAGGCCTGATGATTTGCCCTTCCAGGATCCAAGATTCTGATCCCCACCTGCCCACCACTGCCCCAACATCCCGCCCCCAGCCAGTCAGGTGGGGCAAAGCATCCCAGAGGCACCACCACCACCACACAGACTCATGGTGCTTAGCTGAGCACACAGTAGGCACATGGTGTTAGCTACCAGCAGGGCTGATATTCAGCGAATATGCACCAAGACAGCATAAAAGTTGTCAAAATGTGGGAAACTCCCATACTGGATGTTAAATACCTGCTTCCCCGATGTCTCTGTGCACCAGTGTCCACCACCACATGGTGGTGAGATACCTTCCCTCAGGACCCTGGGAACCCCCTCACTGTCCAGCATCCATCCTGATTGGCCAGTGCCGTAGATACCAGTCATTAAATTCCATATCATACCTGGCTCTCATCATCCTCGTTGTCACCGTCGTTATTTATGGACTCCCATCCTCAGAAACATTCATACCCAGGAACTCAGCTCTGCCTCCCACAGTCTCTCCCTGACTTCTTCTCCTTCTCCTTCTCCTTTTCTCCTTCTCCTTCTCCTTCTCCACAGTAGGTTCCTACCCTCGGCCCATCCTTTCAATAATGGTATTTTCTGGCTCCACACAATCCCTGAGTCATCTCACCCACAGCCTTGACTTCACTTACGCTGACTGGGGATTTGTCAACCCTCGTCGTGTGTGAGTTGTCGATTTAGCTGGACTGGACTTCTGTTTCCCACCCTCCCCTTCCCTGCATAGTTCTGGGTTAGTGTGACCACAAGAGATGTTTTACAGGAGACTTGGAAGGCAGAAGTGGAGCAGAGACAGTTTTTGTTTTACTCTCAGAAAGCCGCTGCCGGGCAGCAGGTGCTGATGCCGCTTACCCACTGGTCCCCCTCGTCCGCGTGAGGCAACAGCCAACCAGGCGGCTCCTCCAGCCTCTGTCGCATCTCTCCCATCAGTTTCTCGCTCTGCTAGGCCAGGTGCATATTAGCTCTGTGATGAAGGAAACCAGCTTCTCCTGCACTGAAAACCTAAAAGCAATGAGAGATCAACTCAGGTTCTAGGCCAGTGTCATAGGTTCCAGCTCATCTTTGCAGATTCCCTTTAGTCTTGCGTTCCCATATCCCATCTGTCTTCCTTTCCTGACTGCCTGCCATGCAGACACAAATGTGACAGCCCTACGTAAACTGTTGACCAGCTCTCACATTGCATACTGTCAAACCCCTATAATAAATCTATACCTGTGTCTACATCTACATCTATATGCCTATTTATAGATAGATTAAAGAGAGAGAGAGAGAGAGATCTCCTAATGGTTCTGCTTCTCTAACTGAACTTCAACTGATAACAAAAGATCCACCAGTCACCTAAGCCATAAATCAAGTATCGTCCCAATTCCTCTCTCTCCATCACTCGCAACATCTGAGCGTCGACCCAGCCAATCATTCCACCTCCCAGTGTCTTTTGTTCTCCAAGTCCTTGGATCCTTTTGTTCTGTTCTGTTTTATGCTGGGATTTGACAATGGAACTATGTTTGTTTTATAAACAGCAACGGGAAAAGCATGGTAGAAAAAGCAGAAGGGAATTCATGAGTGACTGCTACTTAAAGGCTCAACAAAGAACTATGAATGATCCAAGTGCAGGTCGGCTTGCCTTTTCATCCCCTCACACTGTGCAAACATTAAACAACCAGACATGATCCCTTGGAAGGGTAGGGCCATGGAAAGGGTGCCCACACTTGCAGGTCAGAGCCTTTCACCGCAGAGCGTTTGCTGTAACCGGTGACAAGCAATGTGCTCACTAGGGGCTTGGCGGTAGCTTAATTATTAAGAATGCCTGTTACAGAAATGTGTTTATTTATCATAAAGGCGACAGGAGTTGCTAAGCAAATTCATAAAGCAACAGCAGAAATGTTAGCCTACTTAAAAGCAAGGAGCTTAAGTACTGGCCTTTACGTTCACATAATAAATATGCTCATTATACATCTTCCTCCTTCTGTAATAATGTCCTGGCATGCATCCCTAACACATCCTCCCTCTTCCCTTTCAGCATTTGTCCTGTGGGTGCTTGATTATAATGGAACTACATTTCCTTACAAATGTTCTGTTTCTCCAGCCTATCATTCATCATCCATTAATTCACAAAACATTTATTAAGTGCCTGTTGTTTGCCAGGTGCTGGGAATATGACGGCTTATTAGTATAGGATTTGTATTTGTGGAGTTGCCATTCTAATGGGGGAAGATCATCTATCAAGAAGTAATCAAATAAATAATATCATTCCATTTCGTGATAGATGCCACAAATATACAAAGTTGGATAAGGGATAGTGAGTGTGAACAGGTGGTCAGAGAAGGCCTCCTGGACGAGGTGACAACTAAGCAGAGATACGAACATTGGGAAGGAACTAACCATGTGGCCATCTGAGCAAGAGCTTCCCAAGTAGAGAGAATCTTCTCTGAGGTCAGCATTCATGTGTGACAAAATAAATGAAAAAAAACGAGTACTGGATGTTTCTCCCTTCAGTTTCTGGAACACTCCAAGCTCTTTTCTGTCTTTATCAATTCTACTCCCCTACTGGATCACTCTTGCTCCTGTTCTCACCTGAATGACTCCTCATTTCTCAGGTCTCAATACAAATACCCCTTCTTCAGAGAAGTCTTCCCTGACTATCCAGTCTAAGGCACATCCTCCTGTGACTTTCTCTGATAACACCTGCTTTTATCTTTACAAAGTGTGACTGTTTGTATGTTGTATTAGTCAGCCTTCTCCAGAGAAACAGAACCATCAGGAGATATATATAGATTTACCTACTTATCTATCTATATCTATAGTTAGATCTATCGCCATCTATCTATATCTCTATTATTTATATAGATATAGATTTACCATAGGAATTGGCTCAAATGATCATGGGAGTTGAGAAGTCCCATGCTCTGCTGTCTGCAAGCTGGAGAACCAAAAAAGGTGGTGGTGTAATTCAGTCCAAAGACCTGAGAATTCGGGGGGCAGGGGGGTGTCGGGGCAAGGTGTAAGTCCCAATCCAAGACTGAAGGCCAGAGAACCAGGACTGATATCTTAAGGCAAGAAAACATAGGTTCCAGTTCAAGCAGAGAGAGAAAATTTGCCCCTTCTCTGCCTTTTCGTTCCATTCAGGCCCTCGGAAGATTGGGTGATGCCCACCATCATTGGTGAGGGTGATCTTCTGTACTCAGTCTGCTGATTCAAATGCTAATCTCTTCTAGAAACACCCTCACAGACACACCCAGAAATATGCTTTACCAGCTATTTGGGCAACACTTAGCCCAGTCAAGTTGACGCATAAAATTACTCATCACATATGTGTACTTATTTAACACATAGAAAGCATTCAAATAACTGTTGAATGAATGAACCAATGGATGGATCATAAAACAGTCATCCACAGAGCATCCAAACCAGGCAGGTTGAGAATTGAGAAAAGCGTGGTGGTGGAACACAAAGGAAAAATATTTTATTGAGAAAAACGAGGATTTAAGGAAGAAGGAGAGAAGGTGGAAGGGAAGCCTGCTAAGAGAAGCCAAGCTGAGGGGCTGGGTTAGAGGGGAAGGGGGCCGAGAGCAGGCCAGGCAGGACAGTGGGCAGAAGTGGCAGAGAGAGTCTAACAGCTGCACTGCCAGCCGTTGCCAGCAAAGGCTTCAGCACTATTCAGAGGGACAGCGTCACGCACGCCTGAGATGCAAGGCCTGAGGGGCCCACCAGGGTCACCTGCCAACTACCACATAATCCTCCCCTGCCTGGATACCTTCGGCACTGGACGGGCGCTCACTCCCAGCATCAGTTATGCATCGACCCTCACAATGTGTGTCTTTTCTTCTCTGCTGAAAGCATTCCTAATCCCTTAACCATTCTTCATGAGACAATGGCCAAACCATTCACCCTCTCCACCCTCTAGTCACCCACATCCACAACAGGTTCCAATTTGTCAAGATCTCCTTTGCAGGGTGTTGCCCGGATCAGCACCCACTGCACCAGTGGTGGCTGAAGTGACCTTCTCAAAGCCTTTGAAACCAACAAACCCGCCAGCTGGCTGGAAGCCTGGGATGGCTTTGAGCCCGCCTGCTTTGACAGAAGAGGTTATAGCAGATGCTTCTGTATTTCATTGTGTGACAAATGAATGCATTGTGGGAGAAGAGGAAAATAGAACCTGGGAAAGGGCGCAAACCTTTCTGGGTGGCCCTAACAGATGGGCGTACATAATGAGATAACACAGGTTCTAATCTCAGGGCCAGCTGCTGAGGCATGACTGCTTTCTTAATGGAAAAAGAATAAATACTCCTTGAAATGAAAAATACAAGGCAGACAAATGTGTCCAAGGAGAGCCAGAGGATTGAATGCCCCCTCAGAGCTCTTTGGGGAACCAAAAAGTTCTGGTGAAAATGCCACTGCAGGTGGAGCAGATTCCTTGTTACCTGCTCAGACTGGGTGAAAAACAGACCTTTAGTGTTCCGTGCACACCTTCCATAGGCACAGGGCACCTGCATCTCTGATTGATGTCATTTCGGACAGTTTTCTCCTTGGAGCTATTACTTCCCCAAATTTATTTGCCAGAAAAATAACTAGAGAGCTCCGGTCCCCTCCCTTCCTGGGACATTTTTTTTAATGTATCCATAAAAGTATATCTTAAAAAGGAGTTGCTCAGTTTTCAACATGTGGATAATTGATTTGTTACAACTCATAAAAGAGCATTTGTCATTTCAAAACAATCAAGAGCAAGACATGCTTCTTCCTCCTGCGCTGAGTGTGGAGACACTTGACTTATTGCTGCCATTAAATTGAAGTGTTCGGCTGATTATTTGGTATTTCAGAATTCTTTATAAATCACCGCCTTATTTTGGTGATCACAGTTTTAAGAGGAGGCGCTTGATTTATAGGCAACATCAGGGAGGGGGAGGGAGGAAGAGGGAGGGGCCAGGAGGTGCAGCAGAGGCAAGAGGTTCAATGAAGATACAATCGGAAACATCTGTTTGATACATCACCCCCTTCTCTACAAATTGCAGCCCTGGAATACGCCTACACCTGGGAGATTTTCATTACCCAAGCTTTGACAGGTAAATACAACAAGAAGGAGGTGGTGGAGGTGTGTCCATGGCCGTTTGCAGATTTGGATGTGCCAGTCCACTCAGGGTTCTGGCCCCCCTCCCCAGTTGGGGGTAGAAGAGAGTGAGGTTCTACAGTGAAATTCATCCTACTGTGCTACGTGAACAAGCCATGAGATCTAGGTCCACGTTCATGGTGAAAACGAGAGGGCTGGCTCCAACTGGACACAGCTGGATTCTGAGATGCAACAGAGAGGAAAATGACTTCTTAGGCTTCAGTGAGTCCGTCAATCAACCACATTTATTGGCAGCCGAAGGGAGGCGGACCACTGTAGCAGACTCTTAGGAGGGCCCCAGAAATTATCAGACATGATGCCCACCCTGGATAAACTTACAGCCTAACTGGGAAGACCCGAGTGACATGCCGATTGTCCCCATCAGGTTAAAAAGTCAGTAAATATGTCATAGGCTAGCTATGTATAAGTGGCACCTGCTTCCACTCCAGCTGGAAGTTAGTGTCTGAAATTTCTTCCCAGGGAACAAAGACCTCTACTCTAGTGATGAGAGGTCAGGTTTGAGTTTCAAACACCCCAGAAGAAGAACTCGGACTGGTGAGATATGTTCAGTGCTAGATTTTTTTAATTGGAGCATGTACACATACCCAGGTGGCCAGGATGGTGAGAGAGACTAAAACTAGTGTTATAGAGAATATATCAAGAAAACGGGGTATTCTGCCTGGAAAAGAGAGGGGATATGAGAGCTCATACGTGTCTGAAAGGTTGTCATGGGAAGGAGGAAGCAGATTTATTTTGTAATCACTCCAGAGAGAAGAGCAAGTATTGCTGGTAGAAAACTGCAAAGCAGCAGATTTTAGTTCAACATAATCTAGCAATTAGAGCTCTGTGGGTATAGAGAGGTGGTAGGGAGTGAGCTCTCTGCCAGGGGAGGTGTGAAAGGACAGTCTGGCTGGCCATGTTAGAGCCACTGTTCAGAGAATTGCGCATTTGGCGGGAAGTAGAGCTAGATGATGTTTAAGTTCCTTGTCACTGTAAGAGAATATGATTCTGTGACTTGAATTCACTTTAAAGTGAGAATGGTTAATATATTCTTTCCAGAAAGTATATTCTATTAAAACCAGAGGAGAATTTATAAAAAGTGATGAATATGCTGATGGAATTGTATGTGCCCCTGATAGGAGAAATGGGCTTAGAAATGGATATTGACTTTGAGTGTCCTTTTCAACACTGAACTTGGTATCCTAAATTGGAGAGGCAATAACACATAAGGAGCAAGAACAAACACACTGGCATCAGCAAGTGGTTATAGGTATTGGCTCTAGCACTTAGTAGCTGTGTGGTTTTGGAAAAGTTCCTTAACCTTTCTGAGCTTCATATTTCCTCATTGGCCAAGCGAGGGGCTAATAGGGTCGCTCTCATAGAGACATTGTGAAGATTCAAGGAAATAATTTATACAAAGAATTAGCACAGTGCCCAGCTCATAGCAAGCACTCAATCATTATAAGCTATTAAGAATAGTACTGCACTTTCTTAATTTAAGATGCACAATTTTCTATATTTTAATGTTGCTGAAATCAGAACATGCCTTGTAATAGATATCCACATTGAATGTATTAATTCTCTCCCAACACACTCAGGCATGCTTGTGCATGTGTGCATGCACGCATGCGCGCCTGCCCACACAAACACACATAGCTGTTTCTAAATGCATTGTGCACCTTGCAAATGGCAGCATCTTAGAATCAAGGTCTGTGTCCTGTGTCTATGCAGCCTTTCATGGTTACCACCCTGAATTCCCACTGGGAAAACAAAAAATAAAATCTGCTAAACCAAGCACCAGCTATACTTGTTTCTTCCATACCCTATGCAGGGAGCCCATTCAGAATTTAGCAAACAATATAGGTTACCATTTACCCTGCTCTTTCTGCATGCCTGGCTGTGGTTCTGGTACTAGATGGTTGCACGTACATCACCTCATTTAATCCTCTTGCCAACCGTGTGAGGGCAGCACAATTATCCCCATCTGGACACTGAAGCTCCCGTGTCTGAGAGGCCAGCCCAATGAATATGGCTGGTAAGTGGAGGATCTAGTTTATGAACCAGCTCTGCTTGACTTCATTGCCAAGGCTATCTCCCAGGACACTGTAAGAAAGGTGGGAATTACAGCTCTTCTTTCACTTCCGGGTTTTTAACTCCCAGCCCAAGGCCTCACATGTGGCTTTCAACAGTGATTCCCTGGGGGCTGGGGAGAGGTGTGTGGGAAAAGGGTGTGGTACAGTCTCGGTGTCCCAGCCTACATCGACCCTCCATGCAGCTCCTGAAGATGCACATGGGTACGCGCGTGCACACACACACACACACACACACACACACACACACACACACAGCAGCCATCTGAGGGAATAGCCTGTGGCGAAGGTGGACCTCACTGGAACAAGGATGCTGGTTGTTTCCCGACAGCCTCCCAGGACAGCATTTACTTCTTCAGCAAACCTCCAGGGACTGGTCCTCAGCTTCACAGGCCTGGAAACAGGATCTTGTCAGTCCCCAGAGGACGAGGACACAAGAAGTTTGACTCAGACCAACACACACAAACGACTGGTATCTAAACCAGTTGTTAGTGTATTAATTTGCAGTGAGAGCTCCGAGTGCCAAGTGGCCTGCATGAGTGGGCCTGACTAGGCTCCGTGTCCCTGGAGACACAGCCAAGTTCCAGCACGCGGTTCCATGAGTGTGGAGTGTCAGGGCCGGGGGAAAGGAAGGTCTGATGCCTCATCCCCAAGACAGACGGCCTGCCAGGGGAGCAGATTCGGCACAGACCTGGCCCTGCTCCCTGCCCCCGCATAAGGCCCTGGCACCTTTACCCCTTTGGCCCCTTTGTGAGGGCTCCAGAGGCTGACCAGCCCTCCTTCTCCCAAAGTCTACCTCTTCCCGGAGGTTACAGGCTCCACGTGTGGCCACCTCTGTGAGACGCCCTTGCCCAGCTCACTGCCCTTCCCCCCGCACGTACCTGGAGGCCACCCTCATCTGGAAGAGCAGGTGAGGGTCACTCAACAACCAGACTCTGCAAGACAGAGAAAGTGGGGCTCTGAGGATCTGGGCCTATTTCCCACTGCTGCTACACTGCTGGGTGAGCCCAAACTGCAAGGTCCCCTGCCCCACCCCACAAGAGTGGGTCTCTGGAATTTCATTTCCACCACCCTCAGCCTGGAAGTAAGTTCACGTGCCCCAGAACTGAGGTGTATGTAGCAGATGAGCCCTGAGGAAGGACCTCTCCAAGCCCAGTTCACAGACCCCTGCCTCCACTGTCCCAGAGGCTCTTCTCCACCCTTGCCTCACAGTCTGCATATTCCCTGCCAGGCATCCCAACCTCCCTCCAGGCCTGAGCCCGTCTCTGAAGCTAGACACCCACCAAGATTCTGTAGCCACTCAACCACAGGGGAGATTCTGGTCCCTGGGGCTCCCCATGGCCTCCTGGTACTGCCTGAGATTCCTGAGAATGGAAGGTTTATCTGGGTAATAGTAACAAAACATTTAATAATAACAAGAACACTAACAATAATAATTGCATCTATCATACACATATCAAACATTTACCATATGCCAGGCACCCTGTTAAACACTTTACATGTGTTAGATTCTCATTTAATCCTGCGAACAACCCCAAGAGGTGGGTGTTGCCCACATCTCATGGATGAGGAAATTGAGAAGCTGAGAGTATGATCCTCAGGGCCACACAGCAGATAGGCGGCAGGGCCAGGACTTGAACCCAGACCTATCTGACTCTAGACCCATGCTTATAAGCACTACTCTATCTTGCCACCCCTCCAGCAGTGCCACCTGTCTAGTGGCACTGCCAAGTAGTGCCATGATGGCAAGAGCAGTGGGAGGCTTTATCTCTTCCATGATTTATTCAGAAGGGCGAAGAAGAAAACAAACGTAGCTCATGGGATAGGAGTGATGAGGGTACTATTTAGATGGGGTGATCAGAGCCCAACTCCTCCAGCACCCCCATACTTTAATATGGACTATTAAACACTTCTTAGTTCTACACATGCTGCTGTGCAAGACCAGTTTCAATCCTGCTTCAGCCAAATTGTCACCCCCTTAAGCCTTCAAACATGAAAACTCTGGAACCACCCCAATCTGATTCCACCATCATTATTCAGGGCTAGGACAACTCTTAGGTAAATCTAACCACCCAGATGGCCTCCTGGTACCACATCTATCCTCCGTAGGACCACCTTCTGCAGCCAGGACAGCTTTAACCAGGCTGTGCCTCAGCCCTGGCTAGCAGGCTCCTCCTTCCAGCCCCGCCAACCTCCCACCAACTCTGGGAGCTTCGCAACCCAGAGCTGCCTCTTGTAGACCATCCCGATTATGTATGCAAAAAGCTCCTTCCTTCCCATGTTTCACTGGCATGGCATCCCAAAAAAGAAGAACTGTGATGAGAAAAAATAAAGCTATGGTTTTAAGATTTCTTAGCATAATTCAAAGGAAGATTATGCTAAGTATGGAGAAAAAAAATCTTTTCATCAAAGAAGCATCATTACAATTTTCCACACCATTTAAACCTCTGTGGTGCTTTAAAGCAGAGGATTTGTAAAAAAAATAAATAAATAATAATAATAAGACTACCATTTTAAAAGCACACAAAACGTATCTAAGCAAATGCCTGGGAAGCTGCTGAAGATGTCTTTTAATGGGTCCTTCTCCTCTTCTAACACCAATAGGAACCGATAACCATGGTTTTCTGAATAATTAGAGGGAAAGGGGAATAGGCCAGCAAACCTTGTCCAAGGACGGTAGCGTGTATATGAGGGAAATGGGTAGGGACCATAATGAGATGATTCGAGGATGGCAGGTCTGTTCAAAAATATATATATATATATATTTTAACATCTTTATTGGAGTATAATTGCTTTACAATGTTTTGTTAGTTTCTGCTGTACAACAAAGTGAATCAGCTATATGTATACATGTATCTCCATATCCCCTCCCTTTTGCATTTCCCTCCCACCCTCCCTATACCAACCCTGTAGATGGTCACAAAGCACCGAGCTGCTCTCCCTGTGTGATGCAGCTGCTTCGCACTAGCTATCTATTTTACATTTGGTAGTGTATATATGTCCATGCCACTCTCTCACTTCGTCCCAGCTTACCCTTCCCCCTCCGCGTGTCCTCAAGTCCATTCTCTACGTCTGTATCTTTATTCCTGTCCTGCCCCTAGGTTCTTCAGAACCTTTTTTTTTTTTTTTTTTAGATTCCATATACATGCGCTAGCATACGGTATTTGTTTTTCTCTTTCTGACTTACTTTACTCTGTATGACAGACTCTAGGTCCATCCACCTCACTACAAATAACTCAACTTCGTTTCTTTTTATGGCTGAGTAATATTCCATTGTATGTATGTGCCACATCTTCTTTATCCATTCATCTGTCGATGGACACTTAGGTTGCTTCCAAGTCCTGGCTATTGTAAATAGTGCTGCAATGAACATTTTGGTACATGACTGTTTTTGAACTATGGTTTTCTCAGGGTATATGCCCAGTAGGGGGATTGCTGGGACATATGGTAGTTCAATTTTTAGTTTTTTAAGGAACCTCCATACTGTTCTCCATAGTGGCTGTATCAATTTACATTCCCACCAACAGTGCACGAGGATTCCCTTTCTCCGCACCCTCTCCAGCATTTATTGTTTGTAGATTTTTTGATGATGGCCATTCTGACCAGTGTGAGGTGATATCTCATTGTAGTTTTGATTTCCGTTTCTCTAATGATTAGTGACGTTGAGCATCCTTTCACGTGTTTGTTGGCAATCTGTACATCTTCTTTGGAGAAATGTCTATTTAGGTCTACTGCCCATTTTTGGATTGGATTGTTTGTTTTTTTGATATTGAGCTGCTTGAGCTGCTTGTATATTTTGGAGATTAATCCTTTCTCAGTTGCTTCATTTGCAAATATTTTCTCCCATTTTGCCTTTTTGTCTTGCTTATGGTTGCCTTTGCTGTACAAAAGCTTTTAAGTTTCATTAGGTCCCATTTGTTTATTTTTGTTTTTATTTCCATTTCTCTAGGAGCTGGGTCAAAAAAGGATCTTGCTGTGATTTATGTCATAGAGTGTTCTGCCTATGTTTTCCTCTAAGAGTTTTACGCTATCTGGCCTTACATTTAGGTCTTTAATCCATTTTCAGTTTATTTCTGTGTATGGTGTTAAGGAATGTTCTAATTTCATTCTTTTACATGTAGCTCTCCAGTTTTCCCAGCACCACTTATTGAACAGGCTGTCATTTCTCCATTGTATATTCTTGCCTCCTTTATCAAAGATAATGTGACCATATGTGCGTGGGCTTATCTCTGGGCTTTCTATCCTGTTCCATTGAGCTATATATCTGTTTTTGTGCCAGTACCATGCTATCTTGATTACTGTAGATTTGTAGTATAGTCTGAAGTCAGAGATCAGGCTCCCTCCAGCTCCATTTTTCATTCTCAAGATTGCTTTGGCTATTTGGGGTCTTTTGTGTTTCCATACAAATTGTGAAATTTTTTGTTCTAGTTCTGTGAAAAATGACATTGGTAGTTTGACAGGGATTTCACTGAATCTGTAGAATGCTTTGGGTAGTACAGTCTTTTTCACAATGTTGATTCTTCACATCCACAAACATGCTATATCTCTCCATCTGTTTGTATCATCTTTAATTTCTTTCATCAGTGTCTTACAGTTTTCTGCATACAGGTTTTTTGTCTCCCTAGGTAGGTTTATTCCTACGTATTTTATTCTTTTTGTTGCAGTGGTAAATGGGGGTGTTTCCTTAATTTCTCTTTCAGAATTTTCATCATTAGTGTATAGGAGTGCAAGAGATTTCTGTGCATTAATTTTGTATCCTGCTACTTTACCGAATTCATTGATTAGCTCTAGTAATTTTCTGGTAGCATCTTTAGGATTCTCTATGTATAGTATCATGTCATCTGCAAACAGTGACAACTTTACTTCTTTTTTTCCAATTTGGATTCCTTTTATTTCTTTTTCTTCTCTGATTGCTGTGGCTAAAACTTCCAAAACTATGTTGAATAATAGTGGTGAGAGTGGGCATCTTTGTCTTGTTCCTGATCATAGAGGAAACGGTTTCAGTTTTTCACCATTGAAACGATGTTGGCTGTGGGTTTGTCATATATGCCCTTTATTATGTTGAGGTAAGTCCCCTGTATACCTACTTTCTGGAGAGTTTTTACCATAAATAGGTATTGAATTTGGTCAAAAGCTTTTTCTGCATCTATTGAGATGATCATATGGTTTCTGTCCTTGAGTTTGTAAATATGGTTTATCACGTTGATTGATTTGCATACATTGAAGAATCCTTGCATTCCTGGGATAAACCCCACTTGATCATGGTGTATAATCCTTTTAATGTACTGTTGGATTCTGTTTGCTAGTATTTTGTTGAGGATTTTTGCATCTATGCTCATCAGTGATATTGGTCTGTAGTTTTCTCTTTTTATGACATCTTTGTCTGGTTTTGGTATCAGGGTGATGGTGACCTCGTAGAATGAATTTGGGAGTGTTCTGCCCTCTCCTATATTTTGGAAGAGTTTAAGAAGGATAGGTGTTAGCTCTTCTGTAAATGTTTGAAAGAATTCGCCTGTGAAGCCATCTGGTCCAGGGCTTTTGTTTGTTGGAAAACTTTTAATCACAGTTTCAATTTCAGTGCTTGGGATTGGTCTGTTTATATTTTCTATTTCTTCCTGGTTCAGTCTTGGAAGTTTGTGCTTTTCTAAGAATTTGTCCATTTCTTCCAGGTTGTCCATTTTATTGGCATATAGTGGCTTGTAGTAGTCTCTCATGATTCTTTGTATTTTTGCAGTGTCAGTTGTTACTTCTTCTTCATTTCTAATTCTGTTGATTTGAGTCTTCTCCCTTTTTTTCTTGATGAGTCTGGCTAGTGGTTTATCAATTTTGTTTACCTTCTCAAAGAACCACCTATTAGTTTTATTGATCTTTGCTATTGTTACTTTCATTTCTTTTTCATTTATTTCTGATCTGATCTTTATGATTTCTTTCCTTCTGCTAACTTTGGGGGTTCTTTTTGTTCTTCTTTCCCTAATTGCTTTAGGTGTAAGGTTAGGTTTTTTCTTTGAGATTTTTCTTATGTCTTGAGGTACAATTGTATTGCTATAAACTTCCCTCTTAGAACTGCTTTTGCTGCATCCCATAGGTTTTAGGTCGTCGTGTTTTCATTGTCATTTGTTTCTAGGTATTTTTTGATTTCCTCTTTGATTTCTTCAGTGATCTCTTGGTTATTTAGTAGTGTATTGTTTAGCCTCCATGTGTTTGTATTTTTTACAGTTTTTTACCTATAACTGATATCTAGTCTCATAGCGTTGTGGTTGGAAAAGATACTTGATACGATTTCAATTTTCTTAAATTTACCAAGGCTTGATTTGTGACCCAAGATATGATCTATCCTGGAGAATGTTCCATGAGCACTTGAGAAGAAATTGTATTCTGTTGTTTTTGGATGGAATGTCTTATAAATATCAATTAAGTCCATCTTGTTTAATGTGTCATTTAAAGCTTGTGTTTCCTTACTTATTTTCATTTTGGATGATTTGTCCATTGGTGAAAGTGGGGTGTTAAAGTTCCCTACTATTACTGTGTTACTGTTGATTTCCCCTTTTATGGCTGTTAGCATTTGCCTATGTATTGAGGTGCTCCTATGTTGGGTGCATAAATATTTACCATTGTTATATCTTCTTCTTGGATTGATCCCTTGATCATTATGTAGTGTCCTTCTTTGTCTCTTGTAATAGTCCTTATTTTAAAGTCTATTTTGTCTGATATGAGAATTGTTACTCCAGCTTTCTTTTGATTTCCATTTGCATAGAATATCTTTTCCCATCCCCTCACTTTCAGTCTGTATGTGTCCCTAGGGCTGAAGTGGGTCTCTTGTAGACAACATATATATGGGTCTTGTTTTTGTATCCATTCAGCCAGTCTATGTCTTTTGGTTGGAGCATTTAATCCATTTTCATTTAAGGTAGCTATCAATATGTATGTTCCTATTACCATTTTCTTAATTGTTTTGGGTTTGTTATTGTAGGTCTTTTCCTTCTCTTGTGTTTCCTGCCTAGAGAACTTCCTTTAGCATTTGTTGTAAAGCTGGTTTGGTGGTGCTGAATTCTCTTAACCTTTGCCTGTCTGTAAAGATTTTAATTTCTCCATCAAATCTGAATGAGATCCTTCCTGGGTAGAGTAACCTTGGTTGTAGGTTGTTCCTTTTCATCACTTTAAATATGTCCTGCCACTCCCTTCTGGCTTTCAGAGTTTCTGCTCAAAGATCAGCTGATAACGTTATGGGGATTCCATTGTCTGTTATTTGTTGCTTTTCCCTTGCTGCTTTCAATATTTTTTCTTTGTATTTAATTTTTGATAGTTTGATTAATACGTGTCTTGGCATGGTTCTCCTTGGATTTATCCTGTATGGGACTCTCTGCGCTTCCTGGACTTGATTTTTCCTTTCCCATATTAGGGAAGTTTTCAACAATAATCTCTTCAAATATTTTCCCAGTCCCTTTCTTTTTCTCTTCTTCTTCTGGGACCCCTATAATTCGAATGTTGGTGTGTTTAATGTTGTCCCAGAGGTCTCTGAGACTGTCCTCAATTCTTTTCATTCTTTTTTCTTTATTCTGTTCTGAGATAGTTATTTCCACTATTTTATTTTCCAGGTCACTTATCCGTTCTTCTGCCTCAGTTATTCTGCTATTGATTCCTTCTAGAGAATTTTTAATTTCATTTATTGCATTGTTCATCATTGTTTGTTTGCTCTTTAGCTCTTCTAGGTCCTTGTTAAACGTTTCTTGTATTTTCTCCATTCTATTTCCAAGATTTTGGATCATCTTTACCATCATTACTCTGAATTCTTTTTCAGGTAGACTGCCTATTTCCTCTTCATTTGTTTGGTCTGGTGGGTTTTTACCTTGCTCCTTCATCTGCTGCATATTTCTCTGTCTTCTCATTTTGCTTAACTTACTGTGTTTGGGGTCTCCTTTTTGCAGGCTGCAGGTTAGTAGTTCCCATTGCTTTTGGTGTCTGCCCCCAGTGGGGGAGGTTGGTTCAGTGGCTTGTGTAGGCTTCTTGGTGAAGGGGACTGATGCCTGTGTTCTGGTGGGTGAGGCTGGATCTTGTCTTTCTGGTGGCAAGACCAAATCTGGTGGTGTGTTTTGGGGTGTCTGTGAACTTATTATGATTTTAGGCAGCCTCTCTGCTAACGGGTGAGGTTGTGTTCCTGTCTTGGTAGTTGTTTGGCATAGGATGTCCAGCACTGTAGCTTGCTGGTCATTGAGTGGAGCTGGGTCTTAGTGTTGAGATGGAGATCTCTGGGAGACCTTTTGCCGTTTGATATTACGTGGAGCTGGGAGGTCTCTGGTGGTCCAATGTCCTGAACTCGGCTCTCCCACCTCAGAGGCTCAGGTCTGAGACCAGGCCCAAGCACCAAGACCCTGTCAGCCACATGGCTCAGAAGAATTGGGAGATTGGGATTGACATATATACACTAATATGTAAAAAATGGATAACTAATAAGAACCTGCTGTATAAAAAAATAAATTAAATAAAATTCAAAAAAAAAAGAATAAAGGAAAAGGAACAGAAATGATTAATAAATAAATAAAATAAAGTAATTTTTAAAATTAAAGTTAAAAAATTATTAAAATTAAAAAATTAAAAATTAAAAAAAAGAGGGCAACCAAACCAATAAACAAATCCACCAATGATAACAAGCACTAAAAACTATACTAAGATAAACATAAAAATCAGAAATAAGTCAGTCACAAAAAGCAAACCCCACGTCTACAGCTGCTCCCAAAATCTACCGCCTCAGTTTTGGGTTAAATCATTGTCTATTCAGGTATTCCACAGATGCAGGGTACCTCAAGTTGATTGTGGGGATTTAATCCGCTGCTCCTGAGGCTAAACGGTGAAATTTCCCTTTTTCTTCTTTGTTCGCACAGCTCCTGGGTTTCAGCTTTGGTTTTGTCCCCACCCCTGCATGTAGGCTGCCCTCAGGCTTCTGTTCCCGCCCAGACAGGACAGGGTTAAAGCAGTGGCTAATTAGGGGGCTCTGGCTCACTCATGCCAGGGGGAATGAGGGGTACCGTAGTTATAATTGGAACGCAGGGCAAGCCTACGGTGGCAGAGGCCAGTGTGACGTTGCAATAGCCTGAGGCGTGCCATGTGCTGTCCCGGGGAAGTTGTCCCTGGATCATGGGACCCTGGCAGTGCCAGGCTGCACAGGCTCCTGGGGAGGTGTGGATAGTGACCTGTGCTTGCACACAGGCTTCTTGGTGGCTGCAGCAGCAGCGTTAAGAGTTTCATGCCCGTCTCTGGTGTCCGAGCTGATAGCCGCAGCTCGCACCTGTCTCTGGAGCTCGTTTAGGCAATGCTCTGAATCCCCTCCCCTCGCACACCCCGAAACAATGGTCTCTTGCCTTTTAGGCGGGTCCAAAGTTTTCCCCGGACTCCCTCCTGGCTTGATGGACAAATATATTTTGAGCACCTGCTGTATGACAAGCCCTGTGCCAAACATTTACAATTCAGAAATAACAAAAACCTGGCCTCTGGCCTCAAGCAGTTCCTAGTCTAGCAGGCTGGCAGCCTGGTATGCTAGCAACTACAGCATGATGAAAGCACAGGTGCCTTTCACACAGGCAGCAACTCCAGAGCTCATTTTCCAGCTCTTTGACTCAGTTGGGAAAGTCACTGAACCTCTCTGTGCCTCCCTTTTCTGATATAGAAAATGAGGACAGTAATAACGATCTGAAGTGTATAAAGGGCCCAGAAGAGGGTCTGCTACATGCAGAATGTGCTGGCCGTTACTGTTGTTGTAATAGATGAGACACACAGTCTAGGCTCCACCTCCTCACCCACCACCACCAAGGGCAAGGTTTTGGGAAGGCTTGGTGAGCTGTGTTGTCAAGGATCGGGCAATTGGTCAAATGGAGGAGGTAGGAGGAAGAGGGAATAGCATGGGAGAAGCAGAGGCATTAAAGTCATCTGGCTTGGGGTTGGGTCTCTAACTCCTCCATAAACAGACATGCACTTCTTCTTCCCATTTGAGGCCTGCTCCCCCTCATTTGCAGAGAACCCAGTGCTGCCTGTGCCTGGGCCTATGGGGCTTCTCTGGTGCAGATTAGGTGGTTCTTGGTTTTGCTCATTGTTAGGCTAGAATCCAGTTTCCTTGGGTTTGCTTGTTGATTACCAACTAGTCGTCTGCTTTCAGGTTTCCAAAAGTTTATTGCTATTGACTCTTTATCTATCCTCTTTACCTTTGGGGTTTATACTTAAAAAAAAATCATATACTGGTGTTTTAGTGGGATTTCAGGAAGGAACAGAGATAAAAATGCATATATCCAATCCACCATCTTGAACTGGAAATCCTAAAATCTTTTAATTCCCTCTCTTGATCCATCCTAGTTTGTGTCATCATTTCTTAGGAAGAAGATCCCACCAGACTTCTATTAGCTGACCCTACTTCTAGCCTCTTCCCATACAAAGCTCTGTTCTAGGTTGCAAATCTGATTACATCGTTCCAGTCTCTAGGACAGCATTGCCCATAGAAATAGTGTAAGCCACATGTGTAATTTAAAATTTTCTAGAGTCCTCGTTAAAAAAAATAAAAAGAAACACGTCAAATTAACTTTAATAATGTAGCTTATTTAACCCGATACATCTAAAATATTATCACTATAAGAAAATTATTGATGAGATCTTTTACATTCTTATTTTCAGCATAAAATGTGTATTTTACACTTACAGCACACGTCAATTTGAACAGTAAGTTTTCATCGGAATACTTGATCTATGTTTAGATTTCATAAAATCTACAATTAAAAGGTAGATCCACATACCCATGTTGTTCCAAAATATGTAAAACTTCCCAATACTAAACAGAGTATACATTTTTAAATAAATTAATTTACATTAAAAATTTAATTCCTCAGTTACATGAACCACATTTCAAGTGCTAATAGTGCCATGTGACTAGAGGCTACTGTATTGGATAGCACAGGGCTAGCATCTCTGGACTAAGGGACACCAAGTCCAGTTGACACCAGGGCCACCATACTAAAAACAAAGGAATTGAAAAGACTGTTTGTCAATATACTGGATGTTAAGACTTTCAGCCTTCTCCTCTGAATGGACCCCAGTGATTGCTGTTGAGCCAGGCTCATACCTTCCAGGCAGGAAACTGGAAGATTCTCCTCCAGGAAATATGACCAGTCCAAGAGGAAGGTCCAAACCTATGATATCAAGGGATCCAACTAAACAGTCTAGCAAAATTGTCCTATATTGAGGCCCAGGGTTGGTGAGTCCCAACCATGAACAGAGAGACAAATGCAGACGAACAAGGACCCCCAAACATGTGAGGAATGCCTCTACCCTGAGACAGACTGAACCACATGGGAGAAAGCAGCTTGAGGGAAAGAGAATGTATAGGAAAAAGAAAACATCCAGAAATCTAATGATAACAACCCTAGAGAAGCATGTGAAGATTTTGAAACCACTAAATTAAAACAGGATGCTATTTAAAAGTTACTTTCAGAAAACAACAAGAGCCCTTGGAAATCAGCAGAAACCTGTGAGCAGAAATGAAAGCTTCAATACAAGCGCCAGAAGATACAACTGAGAAAAAATGTCCCACAAATTACAGTGTAAAGATAAGGAGATGAAAAATGAGAAAGAGAAGATTTAAAAATTAGAGGATTAACTCAGAAGATCCAGTAGCTGAAAAATAGAATTCTAGACATAAAGAGGAGAAAATGGTGGGGAGGGAAACATTTTTAAATTTTTTTTTTTCAGGAAAAGACCCTGGAGCCAAAGGACATGAGTTTCCATAATAAAAGGTCCCATTCAGTACCTAGCAAAATGAATAAAAATAGAGTCACTCTAAGGCATAGAAGGGAAATTTCAGAACCCTGGAGCCAAACAAAATATCCTAAAAGTTTTCAGAAAGGGGTAAAAAAAAAAAGTTTACAAATAATGCATCAAAATATGATTGACATGAAATTTCCCACTGATAACTCTGAAATCTAGAAGAAAATTAAGCAAAGCCATCAAATTACTGAGGGAAAATAATTTTCAACTCAGAATTCTATACTTACTCAAAATATCAAATAAGTGTAAAAGTAGAATAAAAACACTTAAAGACTTACCACATTAAAAAAAAAAACAAACTGCCTCTCATGAACCCTTTCTCAGAAAGTTACTGGAGGATACGCTCTACCAAAATGAGGAAGTAAATGAAGAAAGAAGATGACATGAGAGCCAACAGGGGACCTGGTACAAGTGAGAGGCCAAGGGACTCTTAGGACGCAGTGAAGAGTTATTGAGTGTGGTCTCTGTACAGCAGGCAGAGAAGTCAGCAAGCCAGCTTGGAGCTGGTCAGAAACTTCATAAGCAACTTCTTCAAGAAGACATTGATGAACTGAGACAGGAAGACAAGAGTACAGCCATTTTGGAAAAGGAGCGGGGAATAGCCTTGGGCAAAACAGGCCTTGCAAGCTAAAGAACAAAGGCGCTGGGGGCCTGAGTCCCAGAGACAAAAAGCTGGGCTCACAGGAATAAAAGATTAACTTCATCTCTGTTACACTAACAGTATACCTAGTTGCCATAAGACAAGAAGCTCAACTATAAATTTTAATCTTATCTGTTTCTGAGCTTTCTTGCAGAAAATTCTCATGCATTTCTTTCCCCTCACAGAAGCACTCCCAATTCCTGATAGCCACCATGGAGCCTCTGCTGCTGATCAAAGAAGTTTGATGACCTCTGGAAATTATCAATGATCATGAGACAAACCCTCCCTTTTGTTTTGCAGCTTACTCCTTCTATTCAGGGAGCGGGCACTTTTTTTCCCCACCTTCTTCCTTATGCACAAGCCATCTCTTTTAATAAAAAGCTTTGTGTGCCTAAGCTTCTTGTGGAAGCAATATTCATTTCTATGGTGTTGCTGTTCCAAGAATCTGGAAAGGGACCAGTAACAGAAACACCCTATATGTCTGAACATACTGAGAGGAGATTTAGACATCTGGGAGAGGGGTTAGGGGTTGAGTTAGCGATGAGTACATAGAAAAGTATGGAAAAAAATTTAATGGAAGATAATAATAAATTCCCCAGAGATCAAAAAGTTGTACAAGAAAGGACAAGTAATAATAAGCTGCAAATAAAAATTACATAGTCATAATCTTGATCAAACCGAAATTATCATATGATTATAAAGGGAAGATGGGGAGTTGCAGAAGTGTGTGGTGTGTGTACATGAGGGTGAAAAAAAAACTAAATTCTCACCATAGAGGAAGCAACAGATGAGACTAAAACTGAACTACCAAGAAGTAGCAGTATGAATAGAAAATTCAGAGATAGGGGTAAATACCAAAATAACCACAAAAGGAGATGTGACTTGACACAGTGGAGTGAACTGGGGTGGGGACAGCGGTATTTTTTAAAGGACTTGTAGAATTACCTGACTCTTTAAACTACAGTCACATTGAACTTTGATAAAAATTAAAACTTTAAACAAGAGAACTATTTAGACACTAGGATAGATAGAATTTTCTAATTGCAAGAAGGAAAAAGAAAGAGGAGAGAATTAGTCAGCTTGTGATGCCATAGCAAAATACCATAGACTGGACATCTTAACCAACAGAAACTTAACTTTGGCAGGTCTGGAGACTAGAAGTCTAAGATCAAGTTCTCCTAGGGTCAGTTCCTGGTGAAGGCTCTCCTCCTGGCTTGCCACCTTCTCACTGTATCTTCATAGGTCCTCTTCTTATAAGGTCACAGTCCGATCTGATTAGGGCCCCACTCTTGTGTCCTCATTTAACCTTGATAACCTCCTAAAGACCCCATCTCCAGATACAGTCATATTGGGGGTTAGTACTTCAACATTTGAATTTGTAGAGGGGCACAGTTCAGTCTACAGCAAGGAGTCAGGATTGATTATGTTGTTTGAGTAGCTGAAAGGATGGGATGTTACCACAAAGATACAAAGCGCAGGTTGGGGAAGGGGACAGATGGCTAGTCAATTGGTAATGGCAAATTCCATCTTAGGCTAAGTCTGCAGGGTTGGTGGGACATCTGAGAGGAGCCATCCTGTTGATGATTGTACATAGGAGTCCAGAGCTCAAGGTTCAGGTCAGAGCTGGAGACAGTATTTACAGAGAATAGTTAAAACCACAGAATTTCTGGGAATGGAGTGGGGTTAAGAGGAAAGAGAAGGCAAACTCAGACCCCTAAAGACCACCAACACTTAAAGGTCAGTGAGTCTCATGAAGAGGAGACCCTAAGGATACTGAGGATGTGATCAATAGTTAAATGCACCAGAGAGACCCAAGTAGATAAGGATTGAAAACTGTGCACTTTGTTTGACGGTGAGGACATTGGTAGGTCACCCAGAGCAGGTTGAGTGGGTTGGTGGGGACAGAAGCCATGCTACCCTAAGTTGAGGAGCAAACGGGAAATGAGTGGACGGGGCATGAGAAGACAGTAGAGCGCTCTTTCCAGATGTTTGGCTGTGAAGGAAAAGAGAGAGTTAGGGTGAAGGTATGGCTTCAAGCCCAATGGTCATGTGCTTAGGGGGAAAGCCAGGAGGGAGAGAAGATATGGAAGAGACAAGTGGTAGCTGAGAGAGTGGGGCTACAGTGGATATGAGAGGGGGAGGGGCACAAAGCCATGGTGATGGGATAAGTCTTAGGAAGAGCACGCCTCTATAGGAATGGGAGAGTAGGAGAGAAGGGCAAAGGGGGGTACCATAGGAGAAAAGGATAAAACATAGAGGCTGGATCATCCCCACAATTTAATCTCTTTTGAGTACTTCTCCCAGGAGTTACTGAGTAAGAACACTTTGTCACCCGCTATGGTGTATTTCTGCTGCTGCCACATCCATCCTTTCCCCATCTTGCTTGTTTGTGCTCCAGCCCTCTTATCCATTTCCTTTTCCTGCCCCTCTTGCCTGTCATTAATATGGTTTTTGCTGAGCCTCCACTTCCACCATGACCAGCCTCATAGCACAGGACAAGCATAAAGGCAACAGAGGGAGTCTGGGACTGAGGTGCCCAGGTCCAAGCACCCAATACCCAGCTAATGAGCCCTCCAGGAGGTACAAGGAAACACAGCTGGAGGCACAGTTGTCCTTCAGAGAGATGCCTCCCTGGCAGGTGAGGATGATCTGTCACCTTCCTCAACATCGGCCTCATAGATTAAGGAGATGGAAGAGTGCAGGGGAGGTCAGCCCACCAAGACATGAGTCTTTCATCAGATCCCTGTTCATTTCCGCCACTTTCAAATGAAATACAAAATATTCTCAGACCCACAAGGTTGTACTTTCAGTATTCATTGACTGAGAAAACACAGTTCAAAAGGCCTCCCTGAATCTACTACCGTCTTTAAGTTTTTTTCACAAGAGCATCTACAGATTTTCAATATATGTGAATATATAATTTCAAGATATACCTGTCTATAAGCAATGCTTGGTGACTGTATGGATCTGTGGAACTCTTTGCAATAAATCTACTTTTTCCCAGCCACCAGGGTACAAATTTCACTTGTTGGAAAAGATTGATCCAGATTATGTCAAAGTTTGGGTGGGAGGTGGGGGGGTTGGAGTGAATACTCTGCTATGGCAGAGGAGTACCTGCATGAGGTCAAACCAGATATCAGCAAGATCAGGGAATGGAAATCCTCCCAGAGCCAAGATTCTATGGGAAGATGGAGTTCTAAGTGTCTTCATCTCCTCCTGTGTGAAGTCTGCCATCCATGCCTGCAGGCACCGAAGAGTAATATCTAAATAAGTGTGTGACTCTCCATATCTAAATGAATGTGTAGAGATCACTGGAGTGAAACACTGTTTAAATTAGTAACTGTGTCAGTTATTATTTGCATCAATCTTCTCTCCTCAGTCTTATGATAATTATCCCTGTCCCTCTATCTCCACCTACTCAATTTTACAATCCATTATGTACCAGGCTAGATGCTACGTACATCATATATGCCATCTCTTTTAATCTTGACAACACCTTCATGGAGTAGGTATTATTATCCTCATCTTACAGATGTGGAAACTGAGGATCAGAGTGGTCGACTGTTTTGCCCAAGGTCACATAGCCAATAATTGATGCAGTTAGAATCCAAACCCAGATTCTGGATGGTACAAATTCTCTTTTCACTACAGTATGTCACGTTCTTTCCCTCTGAACTACAGAAATTGTACTGAGAGATAGAGTAGAGGTAGGAGTGGTAGTCATTTTTTAAACTTCTAGGCAGAAGGAACACCTCCTAATGGCATTTCCATAATTAGAATGCATTTTTTTCTGATAGTTATAATTCAGGCAATTGCAGTGACATTCAGCTGAAACCTGGCATGCAAGATGTTCATTTCTCTTAAAAGTTCACTTCTAATTGGCCCCAGTTCTTTCCAAGTCTGGAAGAAATACAGAATGTGTACTTCTGACGTTTCCAATGTTGAAGGCTGTTTGACACAGGGACTCAGTCCCTGGAGTTTTACTGAATTTCCTGGTAAGAGAGGGAGGAACCGGTGAAAGGCAGACAAAGAGGAAAGGAGGGAGGGAGAAAAGGAGGGGCCTGGTCAGCGCACACTATTCCCCAAGGGACTCCAGAATCTGGAGTACATTCTGTAAACCATATGGAGTAGGAAAATACCCTGCAAGGAGACCACGCTCCCTCACTCCCCACAGATCTCTGGGGATGCATGGGCTATAGCCATGAGGTCCCAGTTTATCAGTTTGGACAGTCCTTACTGGGTCTTCCACCATGAGAAAGCGGGCCCCCTCAAGAGAAGCTGGACTGTGTTCAGTCAAGCGAGAGAAGAATTAAATAAGACTGTTCTAGAATTCTCAGTGCACTTCTGGGATTAAGGAATAGCCCAAATCCCAAAGAGTTCCAGAAAACCAAGGAACCAGAATAGTGTCGTGGGGAGAACATAGGATGAAGTGGAGCCAGAAGATGTAGATTTAAGTCCCAGCCCTGCTCCACTACTTGCTATCTATGTAAACTCCCTGAGTCTCAACTTTCTGGACCAAAAAATATTGAGTTAATAATCCCAAGATTATTGTGAGGACTAAATGTGGCGTTACATCTAGCCTAGTTCAAACTACTGTTTCTTACTATGGCAAACTAGATATTCTGACAAACCCTCCACTAGGCTAAATAGTCTGGAAATAAACGAGTCAGGAAGAAAGTAAAAAATTCTCAGGGGCCAAAAATAGGGTAAAGATGGAAACCTAAGAGAACACTGAAACCAACTCTCCCTGGAGGGCATTTGGTAAACCCAGATGACCCTGAGCTTCAGTATCCAAGACCCAGTACTTTACAGGGAACAAGAGACAAATGTTACGGCCCATCCAAAGTGGGGAGTCTAACTTGAGAACCACTGTTCCCTGCAGAAAGCTAGGAATTCAAAAGGCTGTGTCCTCAAAGGGTAAAGTAGAAGTAACACCCCACCAGAGGGGGCAGTAAAGAAAACTGACTACCTCAGCCCTTGAACTCTAGGTGGAAAAGACAAAAATTTCTGAGAATTGTAACTACAAACCCAGGTTAGAATCGGGATTTGAAGCTCCAATTGTTATTACCTGAACTGTCCACAAAACCTCAAGCTAAGACTGTCACTTATCTTGTTTATATATATAAAACAGATAATCAACAAGGACCTACTGTATAGCACAGGGAACTCTGCTCAATATTCTGTAATAACCTAAATGGGAAAAGAATTTTAAAAAGAATAGATATATGTATATGTATAAATGAATCACTTGCTGTACACCTGAAACTAACACAACATTGTAAATCAACTATAGTCCAATATAAAATAAAAATTAAAAAAAAAAAAAGAGAGAGAGAGAGGTCCCTGTTTAATAGCATCACCAGGAGCCTGTCAGAAACAAACAAACCCTTTCTGGAGCAACTCGTCTTCAATCAAGGCCTCAAATAATTCCTATAGATAAAGTTCCAAGGAAAGTGTAATTACACTCAAAAAAGCTTAACACACAAGGAAATATGACACCATGAGTAAAACAATATCAACCTCATCATACCCATAACAACTTCAGATATTAGAATTAACAGGCACAAAATTTTAAATGTTTGATATGCTTAGAAATAAAAGGAGGACTCAACCTAAGAGTAGGAAGAACTATCAACATGACCATATACAGATTGAAAAAGAATCAAATACACCATCTACAAACAAAACAATGTAATAGTTGAAATCAAAAGTCAATCAATGGATGTAACATCATTAGACACACTTAATGAGAGATTTCATCAAAGCTAAAGCAAATCTGAAAAAAAAAAATTACCCAAATGCAGAAGTACCAAAAAAATTACCAAATGTAGAAGTAAAAAAAAACCATTCTGAATATATGAAAGAGAGGTTAAGAGACATGGAGGCTAAAGTGAGAAGTTCTAACTTACATCTAACCAAAGCTTCAAAAGGAGAGGAGAGAGAGGTAGGGGAGAAGCATTATTTGAAGATCTGGTAGCTGAGACTTCTTCAAAACTAAAAAGACATTGATCCTAAGATTCAGCAAATTCCAAGCAGAATAATTAAAACAAAATCCATTTCTAGACAAAATGATTCTGCAAAACAACAAAGGCAAAGAAAAAACCTTTAAAATAACCAGGAAAAAAAAAAGACAAAAAACCATCAAACTGACAGGTGACTTCTCAATTAAAGCCAAAAGACAGTGGAATGATATTTTCAAGTGCTGAGAAAAAAAGAAATTGTACACCCAGCAAAATTTTTATCAAGAATGGGGGTGAAACTTTCAGATGAAAATTGATACAGGCGTCATCAAAAGACCTTCACAGTGCCAGTTATCAATTTATTGTTTCTCAGCTCCAAATCCACCCTTCTGCTCTACAAAAGTGGAGATGAGCTCTTTAAATACTTTTCTTTTGCCGGCTGGCATCTTATTAAGCTTTGTCAATAGAGGGCACCGGAGAGATATTGCAGGGGAGTTTTTCTTCCTGGTTCCAGTTCTTAACGTTTCATAAATACAGTATATATTAGACAAATACATATAGTAGTAGTAAAGAATATAGGAATAGCAGACACAGGAAACAGCCTATATTACTATATTCTCTTTGCTACTTATTACCCAATCCCTTATTACTCTAGTCCCCATTATAGTTAATAATTCTTTATATTAAACTTTCCCTGCTCAAATTACTGTGTGGTTTCTCTCTCCTGATTGGACCCAGATTAATATCTGCACTAAAGGGCATGCTTAACTCAGTAGAACAGTGATCACAGATAGAAGGTCTGAGATGCAATAGGACTGATAACCCAAGAAGGTGGTAACTATGGGTCAGTCTGAAAAATACACATTCATTTCCTTCTTCATCTTCTTAAGCCTGGTACCTCTAAAGCAAATCTCTTAAGAACGTCTCCCCCTCTAGAAAAGCCAGAATTGTGGCTTGATGAAAGCATGAGCTTTGGAGTCAGACAGAGCAGGTGTAAATTATAGTTCTGCCACTTGCCAGCTTTGTGACCTCAGAGAAATTTCTTAACCTCTTTAACCCTGTTTCCTCTTCTGAAAACCGAGATAATGATGACTAACTCACACATGTGCCATGAAACTTAACTGAGATAACCCATATGAAAATGTCCAGAACATAGCAGCTTCTCTATTTCTTTTGAAGAAACCATTTGAAGACACTTTCCCCCAGAAATCCCTGAATCCCTCTCCTGGTCATAGAGCTTTCTTTCCTCCAGAGGACTTCCATGCTCTTGAAAGAGCATCTTCATTAGCTGATGTCTGTGCATGGCTCAGAAGAAGAAAAGTGCTGAGCCAGCTCTTTCTACCACCTGGTTCTCTTCCCTACCTAATGAACTTCTAAATCTTTAAATCTGAGCCTTGGGTATCTAGCCCTCATGCTGTAATCAGATCCAGGAGAGACCGACCGTCCTGAGCCAAGGATGAAGTGGCAAGGCAGTGTAAATGCTTCCACATTCTCTAAGGATATTCGCTGTGCTGTGAGTTTTGAGTCAGCCCATCTTTGCTGGCACTGACTGAGCCATAGTATTATGTAATATACAGGGATGGTGGAGAAGGGAGAAGTTTGACATCAAGATTCTCTCCCAAGTCCACACCATAATCTGGGTATCAGCCAGCTGTGCCCACCTACCATGTGTTTGAGTGTAGCTGGTCTGAGTGGATGCCACCTGGACCCTGCACTATTCAGTCATTCAGCCACTCAGTCACCACTCTGTCAGTGACACAAACAGCATTCTGTGTGCAAAGCCCAGCATGAGGACCTGCACCAAACAAATGGAAACTTACACATGGCCCCTGTCCCCTGGGCTCATCCAAAAAAGAACAAGGCGAACTCACAGTTTCACAATCTTAGCATTAGAAAGGCCTCAGGAGTTGTCTAGTGCCTCCTCCTTCCCAACCCAGGACTTTCAGCATCTGATGGAATGTTTCCAAGGATGGGGAATTCACATTCTCCAGGGTAGGGTCTCCCATGAGAGAAGAGCTGAGCATTAGAAAATTCTTCTGTGCTTGCAGCTGAGAATTTCTTCCACGAATAAAAGAGTATATGACGCCAACCCCAAAATAGCAGGGCTGGCGTCTGAACTACCAGGGGTGATGGGAGTGTCGCAGGACTGGCAGTCAGAGGACAGTCTTTAGCGATTGCTTCATGGCAGAAGTGACCACCTACCTATTCACTGGAGCTGGGACCTCCCACTGATGTCTTCTGAATCAAAAAGCCTCTCCCCAGACAGGGGAATTTCCACTTCTGGGAAGAGAGACTAAACATATTTTCCCCTATTCCTCCTGCTAAGTATAACAAAAAGCCCTTGATACTATATTCAAAAACAAACCTGAGAAGCATCTGGAAGATGGAGATAAGTAGGCAGATCAGCTAGAGACCATGGAACCAAGGAATGAGATAGTGATGAGTTGCCTGGGTTTTATTTTTGCTTCCTATATCCTAGACACGGTGCTAAAGAAACCAGCAGCCTGAAAATGCCAGGAGCTGCAGACCAAAAAAGCTCCAACAGAAGCCTGCTCTCTCTAGCCAAAGAACCAGAAAAGGAGCAGCCTGGTAAGACAGAAAAGTTTTACTCAATAACTACTCTAGGGGCTTCTTCCCTGGTGGCGCAGTGGTTGAGAATCTGCCTGCCAATGCAGGGGACACGGGTTCGAGCCCTGGTCAGGGAGGATCCCACATGCCGCCGAGCAACTAGGCCCGTGAGCCACAATTACTGAGCCTGCGCGTCTGGAGAGGCCGCGATAATGAGAGGCCCCGTGCACCGCGATGAAGAGTGGCCCCCACTTGCCACAACTAGAGAAAGCCCTCGCACAGAAACGAAGACCCAACACAGCCATAAATAAATAAAATAGTGTTTAAATTAAAAAAAAAAAAAAAGCCAGCTTGTATATCACCTGCTCTTAAAAAAAAAAAAAAAAAAAACTACTCTACTCCCACAAACACCACATAAAAAATCTGTAGCCTCATCCCTATCTATGCAAAGCTGAGTGAGGAGCTCAGATTTCCATTCTGGTGAGGCCATGATGAGGCACCCTAACAACCCAGTCAGGTGGTGTCAACGAAGGACAAGTAGGAAGCTGAGACTTACATCCCTGCAGCAGTAATGAGGCCAACCGCTCCCCTCCTGCAGTCTGGATGAAGCGCCACACCTTCATCCCCATCTGGCAGTAGTGAGGCATCCTTCCACTCCCCACTGCAGTGGTGTTGCCAAGGCCCTAGTGGAGAGTCACCACCTCCCAGCAGTAACGGGGCCACCCCCGATAGTGTCAACAGAGGTTGAGTGAGGAAACTGCACTGCTGCTATCACCTGGCAGTAATGAGGCAGCAACCCTCCTCCCCTTGTCAGAGCTGTGTCAGAGAAAACTAATCAAAACAGGAGGTTTGAACATGATCCAGGGTCTTATAATACAAAAATGTCCAGGTTTCAGACAAACATTTCTTATCATACCAAAAACCAGAAAAATCTCAAACTGGATGAAAAATTCAATCAAAAATGCCAACCCCAAGATGAAAGAAATGTTAGAATTATTTGACAAAGATCTTAAAGTAGCTTAGAAAAAATGTTTCCATGAACAATGACAAACATGCTTGAAACAAATGAAAAAATTGGAAAGCCTCAGCAAAGAAAGAGAAAGTTTCAGCAGAGATAGAAAATATAAAGGAGAACTAAATTGAAATTTTAAAACTGGAAATACAATAACCAAAATACAAAGCTCTGTGGATGAGCTCAACAGCAGAATGAAGGGAATGGAGGGGGAAAAAAATCAGTGAACTGGAAGCTAGAACAATAGAAATTACTCAGTCTGAACAACAGAGAGAAAATAGACTGAAAAAAAGGAACAAAGCCTCGGGGACCTGTGAGACCATGACAAAACATCTAATATTCATGTCACTGGAGTCCCAGAGGGAGAAGAAAAAGAGGGCAGGTATGAAAAAGAATTCAGAGAAATAAAAGCTGAAAGCTTTTTAAATTTGGCAAAATAGATAAACCTAGATATTCAAGAAACTAAGGGAATCCCAAGTAAGATAAACCTAAAGAAATTCCAACATATCATATTATAGTTAACATTCTAAAAACTAAAGACAAAAAAATTTTTTTGAAAGAAGCAAAAGAAAAACATTCTACCTATATGGAAAAAAAAATTTAAATGACAGCAGATGTCTCATTTAAACTATGAACACTGGAGAGTTCTAACAAACATTTAAAGAATAACACCAATTCTACACAATCTCTTCCAAGAAATAGAAGAGGAAGGAATGCTTCCCAGTTCATTTTATGAAGTTAAGATTACCCTCATATCAAAACCAGAAGAAAACCGTACAAAAAAGAAAACTACAGACCAATATCCCTCATGAATTCAGAGACAAAAATCCTTAACAAAATATTAGCAAATAGAATTTGGCAATATATAAGAAGAATCATACCATGACCAAGTGGAGTTTATTCTAGGGCTGCAAGGCTCACTCAATATTCAAAAATCAATCAATATAATCTACTATATTAACAGGCAAAAATTTTTAAATCACATGATCACATCAGTCAATGCAGACAAAGCATTAGACAAAATTCAGCACCCATTCATAATTTAAAAAAAAAAACCCTCAGGAAAATAGAAACAGAGGGGAACTTTGTCAACTTGATAAAGAGCATTTATAAAAAAACCTATAGCTAACATTATATTTAATGGTGAAAAACTGAATGCTTTCTCCTTAAGATCAGGAACAAGTCAAGAATGTTCACTTCTCACTATTCTTATTCAACATAAGAATACAAAAGGCAGTGGTGGTATGATGAATTGGGAAATTGGGATTGACATATATACACTAATATGTATAAAATGGATAACTGATAAGAACCTGCTGTATAAAAAAATAAATTAAATTAAATTAAAAAATTTTAAAAAAGAACAGATGAAAAATGAATATTAAAGATTATGCTTTAAAAAAAAAAAGAATATGAAAGGCAACACTGGAAGTTCTGGCCAGTACAATAAGGCAAGAAAAGAAAAGGCATGCAGACCAGAAAGAAAGAAATAAAACTGTCCCTATTTGCAGATGACGTGATTGTCTATGTAGAAATTCCCAAGGCATCTACAAAATACATGGACTGGCCAAAAAGTTTGTTTGGGTTTTTCCATAAGATGTTACAGAAAAACCCAAACGAACTTTTTGGCCAACCCAATTATTCCTAGAACTAATAAACGAATTTAACAAGGTCACAGGATACAACATGAACACACAAAAACCATTGTGTTTCTATGTACTAGCAATGAACACATGAACATGGACATTTAAAATACAATCCTAAGTCCCTCCAAAAATGAAATATTTAGGTGTAAATCTAACAAAAGTAGTCAAGATGTATATACTGAAAACTACACAATACTGAGCAAAGACACCAAAGAGCAATTAAATAAACAGAGAAACGTTTCACACTCACGGACTGGAAGACTCAACATAGCAAAAATGTCAATTCTCTCCCAATTGATATACAGGTGTAATGCAATTCTCACCAAAATCCCAGAGAGACTTTTTTGTAGATACAGACAAGATTATTCTAAAATTTATATGGAAAGGTAAAAGAACAAGAATAGCTAAAAAGAGTTTTGAAAAAGAGTACAGCAAAAGAAATCAATGCATGCAATTTCAAGACTTATGACACTAATCAAGACTCTGTGGTATTAGCAGAAGGATAGGCACAGTGATCGATGGAACAGAAAAGAGAACCCAGAAACAGACCTCCACAAATATGCCCAATGGATTTTTCACAAAGGTAGAAAAGCAATCCAATGAATGAAAGATTACACCACAATGAAGAGCAGTCCCCGCTCGCAGCAACTAGGGAAAGCCCGTGCACAGCAACGAAGACCCAACGCAACCATAAATAAATAAATAAATTTATTTTAAAAAAAGAAAGAAAGAAAAAAAAGCTACAGACAGGGAGAAAATATTTGCCGACCACTTATTCAACAAAGAACTATATTCAGAATATATAAAGAACTCTCAAAACTCAACAGTATAAAAACAACCCAATTAGAAAATGGGCAGAGGAAAGGAAAAGTCATGTCACCAAAGAGAATATACAGATGGCAACTAAGCACATGAAAACATGTTCCATCAACGTCATTGCTTACTAGGGAAATGCAAATTAAAACCACAATAAGATATCAAAGTGGTTAAAATAAATAGTGACAATACCAAATGCTGGCGAGGATGCAGAAAAACTATATGGCTCATATGTTGCTGGTAGGAATGTAAAACGGCACAGCCACTCTGGAAAACTGTTTGGTAGTTTCTTTTAAAAGCCAGCATTCAACTACCACGCAATCCAGCAGTTGCACTCCTCTGCACTTATCCCAGAGATATAAAGACTTATACTCACACAAAAACCTGTACATTAATTTTATTGACAACAGCCAAAAGCAAAAATGACTTGGACGTCCTTCAATGTGTGAGTGATTAAACAATCTGTACCATGGCATACTACTCAGCGATAAAAAGGAATAAACTATTGATACACTCAGCAACTCAGATAGATCGTCACAGAATTATGCTGAGCGGGGGAAGAAAAATCAATCCCCAAAGTTTACATACTGTATGATTCTATTTATATAACATGCCTAAAATGACAAATTATAGAAATGGAAAACAGGTGAACGTTTGCCACTGTTAAAGAGGGGAGGGGGAAAGAGGGAAGCAAGTGTGGCTGTATAAAGGCAACAGGAGGGATGCTTGTGGTAATGGGTGAAACGTTCTGCATCTTTATTATACCAATATTGATATCCCGGTTTTGAAATTGTACTACAGTTTTGCAAGGTGCTGACATTGGGGGAAATGCAGAAAGGGAACAAAGGACCTCTGTATTATTTCTCTGCATGTGAATCTGTAATTATCTCACAATAAAAGTTTAAATTAAAAAAGAAAAGTACCCTCCCCATTTCCAGTAGCCCTTGATTGAGTCATTGCTTGGGCTTTTACACCAAGCTCAAAGCCAGACTGCTGGGAGCCTGAGCCAGGCCTGCCCTCTCAGCATTTCCTCTATGCTGACAGTGAGGTCAAGGGCAGGGCAGCCTGCTGGCATCAGGCCTATCAGGAAAGACTGACTCTTAAAAGACAGGATTCAGGGAAGGAAGCAAGCAAGCCCAGTGTGGGAGCTTGGAGCAGCAGACTGCCCACCCCAATCATTGTCCAGTGCCCACCAGAAGGTCACTAGGTCCTTGGTGATATGAGACAATGCATCTCCTGGTCACCTGGCCTCATCCCAAGAGCCAAATGTAAAGTGAGGCCTTAGGTCCTTGGGTCAGTCTTTTTTAGGATGTGCAGAGTGGCAGAGAACCTCTGGATTATTTGTTTTGTGGCCATCTAACTAAGGCTACAAGCATAGCAACGCTACTCCTCCAAGGAGTAAATTTGTGGAGGTGATCTGATTATGCACAGATATGGGCTCATTCTCTTTCAGTCCCCTGCAGTTCTCCAAAACTCTCCCATCAGGCTTCCCTGGTGGAGCAGTGGTTAAGAATCCGCCTGCCAATGCAGGGGACACGGGTTCGAGTCCTGGTCCGGGAAGATCCCACATGCGTGAGCAGCTATGCCCGGGTGCCACAAATACTGAACCTGTGCTCTAGAGACCGCGAGCCACAACTACTGAACCCACGAGCCACAACTACTGAAGCCCGCAGGCCTAGAGCCCCTGCTCCACAGCAAGAGAAGCCACCACAATGAGCAGCCCGTGCACCGCAACGAAAAGTAGCCCCCGCTCGCCGCAACTAGAGAAAGCCCGCGCGCAGCAACAAAGACCCAATGCAGCCAAAAATTAATTAATTAATTAATTTTAAAAAAACCAAAACTCTCCCATCACCAGAGTCCCTGAAGCACCTAACACTTTTCCCAGGCACGCATCCTGCTGGTATATTTTAGCAGAAGTGAGTCTAATGTGGATCTTAACCTGGAGGCTGAAGGAGCCTGTCTCTGCAGGTCATGGATGCTGGAAGCTGCTCCTCAGAGAAAGTCTACTGACCTTTGGTGACACCTGGACCCGAGTCAGAACACCCCTGGATTGTTGTGGGAAGTTTGGGGTGCAATAGCTTGAGTGGAAGATTGGCAGGCAGCTGTGTGTCTGGAAAGGGTGGAAACTGGAGAAATCTGAAAGAACTGCAGCTGCCCAACCTGGAGAGGAGGCAGCTGGGGTCATGGCTGCTGCCTTCAGAAATCTGGGGGCCGTCATGGAGAAGGGGAGCTACGCTCCGTGCTAATCCCTGAGCGACAGCAGGTGGGATAGCATGAAAGAAACTACAAACAAGCCCATTTTATTTTCTGGAGCTTCGCAGTGGTGGAATGGACTGCCTGGGGCCATAGCAAGCTCTCGAAGCCTATGGAGATGTTAGGGCTGATGGCCCTTTGAAAGGAACGTTGTGAGGCTAGAATCTCAGATGATTTAAAGACTTTCAGAAGAGGGGTTGGACCAGAATAGATAACTCTATGGATCCTTGAAGCACTAATTCTGATTGCAAGCATCCAGGCCTGTTAGAGATCAGGCCTGTTAGGGAGTCAGGACCCATGCTGCAGGTGGGGGTCTTCACCCAGGGACCATGAAAACGCTGAGTTTCCAACCCCAGCAAGCTCCTGGGGTCAGATTCTTGCTTTCTCAGGACTCAGATATCATGTTGAAAACTCCTGAAAGAGGAGGAAACCTCACCTGTGGAGGGCTCAGGGCGTGCTCCCAGAGGACACAGCTACCTGGGAAGCAATAAAGTGTCCTGAGTAAAATGCCTCTATCACCAAGTGCCGTCAGGGCAAAGCTCTTGGGAGCTCCACTCAGCATCAACAGTGCAGCTAACCCCAAACCCAGTCTGAACCACACTGGCCTGAGCAGAGACCACCTTATAAACACACCTGCAAGACACATGTGCTGACCTGCTCGTCTAGCCTCCTACACCTGCTGTCCAGCTGGTCTTTGCTTTAAATCTGAAGTCAGCAAAGTTTTTCTATAAAGAGCCTGATGAGAAATATTTTAGATTTCCTGGGCCATATCGTCTCTGTGGTTGCAAATAGTCAACTCTGAGGTTGTAGCATGAAAGCAGCCAGAGACAGCCTGCAAATGAACGTGACTGTGTTCCAATAAAACTTTGTGTAGGGAAACTGGTGATGGGCCAGGTTTGGCCCATGGGCCATAGTTTGTCCACCCCAGATGTCAACTCATGACTACCTTAGCCTGGCAGGCTGGATTCTTGCTGATCCTGAGTTACATCCATCAAAGAGCCCTTCCCCTCTGTGCCTGGCCCATTCTCCCAGCTTCCTCCAGGACTTTTGGTTCCTTTGGGGTGGCCCAAGGCCAAAGAACCCACCCCTGGGTACCTCCAGTCTCCCATGCCACTCCCTGCCTCTTGCTGTATTATCTAAGACACAGAATGTCCTGCGGTTGTCCCAAGTTCCCCTCCATGCCCTTGCTCATGCCGTGCCCTCTACCTGGACTGCTCTACCTCCTCCTCTTCACCAGCTGCTTCTTCAACCCTTCAAAAGCAGCTCAGCCATCTGATCTTTTGGAAGGCTTCTCTGCACCACCCACCATCACTCTGCAGCCCATGCTGAGCTAGAGGCCCCTTCCTTTCCACTCCTGTAATACTCCATGACTTCACAACTGTTTGAAAATTATCCATTTGTTGGTCTGATTCTCTAATTAGGTTGGGGATTCCCAGAGGGCAAGAGTAGTGTCTTGCTCATTTATGTGCCACTAGCACCCAGCCCTGGCTCAGAGTAGGTGCCCCGTAATGGCTGAGAGAACAGTCAGCTGGAGGAATGAATCACCATGCCTGGCCTTTTGCAGGGAGTCGCCGTGCTCTGCATGCCCATTTCCACATCTCCTCACATATTGCCCTGGAGCTTGGTGCGATCATTTTTCCCCAAGTCTGACTCTCATTTCCATCCCCACCCCCTCTGCCTGTCTAACGTTTTCACACTCAGTTCTCTCCTTGGAAGATGGAAACTGCACGCTTCATCCCCCTTCTTCTCGGGACTTCATGAGTGCCCCACACCCTGCACCTCAGCCCCTCCTCAGAGGTGAGCATTTCTCTAGCAGAAGTGATCAGGAGTTGAGGCATTTCACCTGAGAATTAATAAGAAGTTTTCAAAGCTGAGAGGATCATCACCATTAGAAGATGCTCTGTGTTTGGTTGGTAGCCAGAGGAGCCTGTGGTTGCCAAGAGGTTGGCAATGTAAGAAGAAGGAAAACCCAAGACCAGATTCCAGCCAGAGAAGCACAAGGAGGGGGAGAAGGGGAGGGGAGAGAAACCATGAGTCAGAGCCAGTGGAAAAGCTGAAGACCCTGCCTTCTCCAGCTCCTCCCGGCTGTACACTCAAGTCAAACATCAGTACATTCGGCCTGGTCAGTCTTTAAAGTTTCCCTGTACCAGGATGGGGAGAAGGTTGGAAGTTTCAGTTCCATTCGCAGGGTTGCGGGTGGGGCACCAAGAGAGACCTGGACCTCCACGTTCTCATAAACTTACTGACTCCCGCAAGCCCCTATCACGTTGACCCAGGCCGTAAGACTGGGCTTCTGCCTCTGTTTTCCTCCCAGCATGTCAGTCTCTGCTGGCACTGCCTGTGCCCAGCCTCCATGATTATAGTATAGCTCCTGACCTAGCTCTGGCCACCATTGCCTCTGGGGTCCAGGATCCCTCCTTCTGCACTCTCTGTCCTTACCACCCACCTGACACCAGATGCTGTGCTGATCCTCTCCGAGTCTCACCACTTCATGAGATGCCTACTGCCCCTCTTAGGTCTCCAGATTGTCATGCCAGCCCATGCCAGGCTTAAGTGCTCTACACACCCAGGGACATTTCATTTGGAAACCTGGCAGCCACCACAGGGACCGACCCAAGAGCCCCACCAAGCTCCAGACCTGATCAGCCCTGGCACCTCTTTTGCCCACAGGCCTGGTCCTGCTACGCCTTCATAGTCCTCCCACCAAGCTGTCACTCGTGTCAGCCAGACACTATGCAGGAGAAGGGGAGGTATGGAGGGTGCCTTCCCCCTAAGGCATTTTAGCTACTGGCACTGGCCCCTCTGGGAGAAGTATAGACTTTGAGCTCTGAGACTGCACCCCTGGAAGCCCATCCTACCTGGTTCCAGGGCCTGAGGCCTCTCCTGGTCAAGCAAGTGGAAAGGTGTGACTATCCCCAGCTCTACCAAAGGCTGAGGGGAGGAAGAAGTCTAGGTCTGCAGGGCAGGGACCCTGACAGGGGCCCAGGGACACCGGCCTGGATGGCCTGGGGGCTCTGGCACTGGAACAGGGTCCTGCCAGGGACAGATTACCCAGAGTGAGCTGCATCCACCTCCCACAAGCTGGGAGCAGCGTAGGAAGGTATTAGGGAAAAGGAGAGTGGACAGGAGGTTAGCAAGACCAGGGAGGGAAGCTGCCCTCTCCGCCTCCCCCTGACCCAGCTGGGAAGTTAGGTCTCATTCCTTCTGACCTAACTTCCCAGCCCAGGGCAGTTAGGTCAAAAAGAATGAGAGTCCTAGATCAGAGCCAACCTGCTGAGAGTCAGGCTTTGAACGGCCCCCTTTCCCCGAGCAGTTTCCCAAGGCCTGGCACTGGGCTGGGAGGTTTCAAGCCTGACTCTCATCCTCGGCAAAACTCTTGCCGGTGGGTATATTGTCCTTATCTTTTTTTTTTTTCAAGATACTTTTTTTTTTTTCTTTGGCCACGCCATGCAGCATGAGGGATCTTAGTTCCCTGACCAGGGATCGAACCTGTGCCGCCTGCAGTGGAAGCACAGAGTCTTAACCACTAGATTGCCAGGGAATTCCCAAGATACTTTTTTTTTTTTTTTAAACAGGTCACAACACTAAGCTTCTGGCCCATTCTGCCAATGCACAAGCTACAAACACTTGCTCAGCAGTTGAGGGGCACGCTTTAGTACTGATAGTATGTTTGAAAAGTGAATAAAAATCCATGTAAAACAAATATTCAAATAGTTTCCATAGGAACACAGATAAGTGTGACCCCATCACCTAGTCTTCCACATTGTTACGTCTGTGCCAACCCTACTCACATGGACATCTCAAAACTAGCAGTAATTAAGTTAAATGATCCTCCCCAAACCCTTAAATCAAGCTAAACTCACAGTTAACAGCTACAGGAATTGTTGAGGGGAAGGAGGCTTAGAGAGGGCAAGTGACCTAGGTGACACCACAAGTGATGGGGTCTGGATTTCACGCTGCTCTGCCCCCTTTCCGCAGCGTGACACAACCTCCCTAGGACACACATCCAAGAAGAAGGCAGGGGAAACAGGAGCAGAGCCAGCCCCAGGCGATGGGACTGGTGGGGCTGAGATGAGCGTGTGCCTGGGAGGCGTGGTGCAGGCAGGCCTCCCGCAGAAGCAGCTGCCTGTGTGGGAGGCGGGAGACGGAGAGACGCCAGGTCTCCACTTGGGCACAAGGGACCAGTAGGTGGCCAGACTCTGAACAGCAGTATCCAGTGAGCGCTGCTACCCAACAGCAGTGCTTGAGGCCTGACGACTGGGGCCCTGAGTGCCCAGAGGAACAGCCTCCATTTCTCTCCCATGAGCTTTCTCCTCCAGAAGAGTATTCTCCCTCCTCCTGGAGCTCTGAGTTTCCTGGAACAGAACCCAGACTCTGCAGCAGCCTCCTTTTGGCAAGGTTTCATCAATTAATCTTTCACCCACATTGATCCACTGAAAAATGACTTCCTCATTATCCATCTTGCAGAGTTTCCACTTGGCAGTCTGAATGGCAAAGTCTGCGTCAAACTCCAACGCTCTCTGGGCAGGGGGAGGGCCAGGGCTTTGGAGTCAAACAGACCTGCGGGAGAGGCCCAGCTCTGCCACCCTCCAGCTGTGAGACCTTGGGTGAGTTACTTGGTCTCTCGGAACCTCCGTTTCCCCACTTGTAACACAGCTTAAAAGAACCCCCTTCATTGAGAAGACACACAGCACAATTCATCTGAGATTTTTACAAATGGCTATATAAGGGTAAAATCTGTTTTCATTATTATTGTTTTTTCACCGGTTCCCAGGCAGACAGAGGCTGGCCTCTAGCTTCTAGGCCTCAGAGAAGCGAAGTTGAGGGCACAGGCTTGATGGGTGTCCCTAAATGCTCCCCATCACTCCACTGGCCAAAGTCACAGCTTACCCCACAAGGCCAAAGCCCAGATGTAATGGAGACTCGACGTGAAAGCCAAGAAACGGGTGCTCGTTTCAGTTGCAGAAATAAGACATAGGGTGGTGTGCTCTGAAACACATCGATTGTTTGGCTTCACTGTGCGTCAGGCACACAAACTTGCATTCGGTAACAGTAGGAGGGACGGATTCTAAATATAATCAAACCGCATCTTTCCCCCTTCCCCTGTGGGTGACCCACAAACTGAAAAATAATAATAGTGCAGAGGTTCTCCCACAGGAGCGAGAGTTCTGAGCCCCACGTCAGGCTCCCCAGCCCAGGGGTCTGGCACCCGGAAGACGAGCCCCCAGAACATTTGGCTTTGAAGGCCAGCAGGGCTTAATTGCAGGAGCCCCTCAGGACAGGGGAAATAGAGACTCCACTCTTAAAGGGTGCACATAAAACCTCATGTGCACCAGGACCCAGGGCAAAAGAAGGAATTTGATAGGAGCCTGAGCCAGACCTACCTGCTGCTCTTGGAGAGTCTCCCAGCGAAGGGGAAGTGGGTTGCTGCAGCTCACCCTGGGGACACAGACACCGGCAGCGGCCATTCCTAGGAGCTGATTCTACCGTGAGGAAGGCGGTGCTGGCGGGCGCCATTACGTGGGCTCCTCCCTCTCGCGTTTAGCGCCAAGACGTGGCCCCGCCCAACAGCTCGCAGGTGCCGCTGGGACGCCTCAGGCCAAACAACCAACGGGGCGGGGACACAGCCCCAGTCACCTGCAGACAGGCTGTCTAAGGACTAAAGAGCCCACAGCCGCCTCTAGACGCAGCGCTCGACACGGCCCTGCCCACCAGAGGGCCAGGACCCAGCTCTACCCACCAGGGGGCAGACACCAGAAGCAGTCTGGGAACCAAGCAGTCAAGGCAAGCCAGACCCTACCCTGGGACCAGCTGGGCCCTGGCCCTGCCCACCAGCAGGCCCATGCAACCTTCAGGACACCCCCGACCCCATACCCAACTGTGTCAGGAACAGCCTCCCACCCGTTACCAAGGATCTGAAATGGGGCCTGGGATGCCTGGGTCCTGCAGCCAGACTCCAGGAACCAGCTCTGCCTGCCAGTAGTCCCGCACTAATCCCAGGCCCTGGCTTCACCTGCCAGTGGGTGGGCAGCAGCCCCAGAATCTTCGGGACCCTGACTCTGCCCACCAGTGAGCCAGCCCTAGCGCCTGGGCCTCCTAGGGTTCTGCAACCAGCCGCCTCGTGACCAGGCCCTGCTAAACAGCAGCCAGCGGCATCCGCATGAGGCAGGGCCTGGCAACCAACCAGACTAGGGGCCAACCAAGCCCACCAGACCACCCACACAGTCAACCAGCCACAACAGAAGGACCCACACGGCCCGCTTAGGGGGCATCCCTAGAGCATATAGCTTGGGTGATGAGAGGGGAGTGCACTGCTGGGATGCAGAGGATGCCTCCTACAGAGGTCACTTCTCCAAGGTCGAGAAACGTAACTAACCTACCACACACATAAAAATACAAATAGCAACTTAGACAGACTGAGGCCGCAGTTCTTCAGAAGAAGAACTAAGTGAAGTGGAGATAGGCAATCCACCCGAGAAAGGCAGGAGTGGATCAGATCAGATGTACTGAGACCTAAAATCAACCACAACAATGTGTTTCCCTCCCAGAGGACTATGCATTTGTTGACCTGAAACAAAAAGACTGCCAGTAATTTCTCCAGCAAAAATGGGTTTATACGGGATCAGCAGAGAACTACACTCCAGAGTCTGCAACCATGGGGAGCCACAGGTAAGTCTCCACGTGGCAAGGGAAGGAGAATGCTCTTACAGAGGGGAAAAGGAAGTTGGGAGGGCTACAGTAAACAGAGTCCAGTGCTTTTCATTGGCTGACTCCTTGCCAAGGAAGAAGAGGAGTCTTACTTCTCTCTGTTGGGCTCTGCTATCATCACAGGGCATGAGAGCTCCCCCTTCTGGTCTCTTGACTCTATTTGATTAAGGTTTCTATTTATTAATTTTTTACACATTAAATGTTTTCTCTCTGTGGAGGGAAAAGAGAGAGCCCCTCCATTACAGGATTTCAGGAGAAATAAGCAGGTAGAAGGATTACAGGGTGGCGGGGCAGGGGTAGGGGTTGGATGATTGGGTTCCTTGCCTCTGAGTTCTACCAGGACCAAAGCTGATTCTTGGGGAAAATTAGTGTGGGGTACCTGGTAGTTCAATCAGAAAATACTGCAGGATCTGGGCAGGCTCTTTCATTCTCCTTCCACTACCCTTCCCCTGCCCCAGACTCCCAGAGCTGGGAGACCAGAACTCATTCTCCCTGTGAAACTCCCTGTTTGCAGTTCTACCCATTGCTTCCTGGCTGATCTACCACAGCTCTACTACTCATGTGGAGGTTGAAGACAGGTCATCCATAGAACCTAAAAGCAGCCAATCATAGAAAGTTAAGATTTTTTTAAATTTTATTGAAGTATAATTGATTTACAATGTTGTGTTAATTTCTGCTGTATAGCAAAATGATTCAGTTATACATATGTATATTCTTTTGCATATTCTTTTCCATTATGGTTTATTACAGGATATTAAATATAGTTCCCTCTGTTATACAGTAGGACCTTGTTGTTTATTCATTCTATATATAATAGTTTGCATCTGCTAATCCCAAACTCCCAATCTATCCGTCCCCAACCCCCCTCAAGATTTTTTTTAATGTCCATCTGAATTTGCCATTTGGGCAAGAAGCAATCATAGCTAAAAGCCCAGACTGCCCGAGTTCAAATCCTTAGCTCTACTTATCAGCTTGAGCTAGTTGCTTTTCCTGTGTGTTGGCCACTGCTGACAACCACTGTGGTTCATCAGCACACTTGGAAGTTCCAGGCGAGTTAACACCCGCAGGGCAATCCTTGACCAACAGGGGACAAGAGCACAGGAGCCGTGGATCAGTACTCCCATCCTCCACGTCTTGAGCAGACAATTCCGAGGCACATTCTACACAGTTCCTCAGAAGGTTCTTGGTGGCTTAAGCCCCAGCTACCCATTGTAGTTATCAGCTCAATAACACGTTCTTAGACTGATCTTCTTACTTGTTTCTCTCTTCCTTTATCTCTCATTATCGTCTCCTGGGGTCACCTCCAGAAATTAATTACCTGCACATAGTCATTGTCTCATAGTCTGCTGTGTAGAAAAACCCAAACTAAGGCAAATAATAAACTATTTTTAAAATGTTAATAATTACTTATAGGAATGGGAGAGAATAAGGTGGAGAGAATAGGAATAGAAACTAGATTTTATGAATATACCTTACATTTTAGATTTGACTTTTGATACATTTAAGTATTTTACATAATTACAGAACAAGTGCAACTTCAAAAAGTCCTCCATAAAATCGAAAGTAAAATGAAACAAAAGCCTAAATGTGTTTATTGTTGGAGGCATAATCACACAGAGAACTACTCTAAGTGACTTTAAAACACATAATTTAACTTCATATTCCTAGTGCAATCAACCCTAAGAACAAAAAGAATGGGAAAATAATTTTAAGCTGTTTTCAGTAGTCATATTTTTAGTGGTAGGGTTACTATTGCTATTCTGAGGCTGTTGTATGTGTAATATAGAATAAATCAATGAGAATTATACTGATGTCGTTGAGAGCCTGTATTTGCAACACGAATGAAAGGAGATACAGATATAAGATTGATGAGATTGTTTTTAATCCATAATGTTTCATAAAGAAAATAAACACCCTCGTAGTATATTTAATGTTTAAAAATACACATTTTCTAGCTCCATTCTTTTATAAGAACTAGAAACAATGATTAAAATGATTAGAAACAATGATTAGAAACAGTATTAGTGAAAATCATAGCACCCAAATTATGGCCAATTAAAACCATCTCCCACTTGAAAAAAAAAAGTCTCCTTGGAGAAATGGCTGATTCCAGGTTAGGGCAAGAAATGTACAAGGTGAGCCTGGAACATTTTGCCATACCAGAAAGGAAAGAAGCTATCAAAGAACATTAGACTGGGCTTCCCTGGTGGCACAGTGGTTAAGAATCTGCCTGCCAATGCAGGGGACATGGGTTCGAGCCCTGGTCCGGGAAGATCCCACATGCCGCGGAGCAACTAAGCCCGTGCGCCACAACTACTGAGCCTGCGCTCTAGAGCCCGTGAGCCACAGCTACAGAAGCCTGCACACCTAGAGCCCGTGCTCCACAACAAGAGAAGCCACTGCAATGAGAAACCTGCGCAGCACAACGAAGAGTAGACCCCACTCTCCGCAAGTAGAGAAAACCTGTGAGCAGCAACAAAGACCCAATGCAGCCAAAAATAAATAAATAAAATAATTTTTTTAAAAAAACGACCATTAGGCTGTGTCAAAGGGTCTTGAGAGGCCACTTGAGTAAGTTTCTCCTAGTCAGCCAATGAAGGGATGATATGAACACCAATAAGGAGATGCTTAGCACTGCAATGGATTGAAATGCGGCAAATATGTTTACAAACTGCAAATTGGTAAATAAAGGGAAAATCTATGGTATTTTGCTGCCTTTTCTGTGTGACTGTACAGTTTAATAGACAGTTCATGAGAGGAAATTTCTCTCCGTAGAAATATTCTAATTTAATAAACAAGAAATGATCAAAGTACAGTATCACCATTTTGCAACCCCTGGTAAATTAATGAATCCAATCAATGATTATCAACAGTTGTAGCATCACAAAGGAATAGACAATTAGATACCATGTATCTCCTGATGGACCAGCTATGAATAGCCTTGGAAAAATCAAACCTGAATCTAACCAAACCTCTAGATTTATCTACCAAGTTATAGACACCACAGGGAGACAAGCAGCAAAATTCAGACTGCGGGAAACTCTGCAAGACAAAAGGCTCAGCTTCTTCAACAAGTAAACTTTAAAGAAGCAAAAGTAAGGGACACTATAGATGAAAAGATACTTAAGAGACATACAAGCAAGTGCCATTATGGACCTTATTTGGATCCCAATTAGGCTTGGCATGCACATCAGAGACAGATCTCTGTTTTGACCATGTTCCCTGGTCCAGTTGAGATCACACTTCCCCATCCTAGGGGATCAATGGAGCCTACTGGGGGGACATCCTGAAATGAGGTCCATGGCCAGTATTTGAGCATCCTGGCCCTTTAATCCACCATCCCTTCCCCCACCACGCCCTCCAGCCCCTCCCACTGCTCATGACATCAGTGCTGAATTCCATGTCTGCTCTTTGGCCTTTATTGCATTCTGTTCTTCACTCCCCTGCTTACAAACTTCATTGTCCATTGTCCTGTTTTTGACTGCACCCATCCCTCCAGAGGTGATGCTCTACACTACCCGCCCACTAAGTCCTGGGCTCGCCACCGCACCGCTCATCCAGGTTCTCCCTCCAGCCATGCTGCCTTAAGTAAATGGCACTCCACTGCCCACCGACTCCGAATCTCCAAACTCCATATTTCACTCATCAGCTCATTAGGCCCATCAGCGCCACCCAGACAGTAGTGCACATGCTCCCCTGACTGCACCCACCCACTTTCCACCCAGCCATCTTTCAGGGTCTCGCAGAATATCCGAGTGAGGGCTGTCTGCTTTTGCTGATAGGTGTTAGTCATGGGTCTCCAAAGGAGCCTCCTTCCAAGAAGTCTAACAGATAAAATCTCCACACTCCGCCTGTCAGGGTAGACCATGAGGCCTGGCCCATCAGAAGTCAGGAATGGGAGGGACAGTGGGTTCCCACTCACATTTACAGAGGCCTGGACAGAGTTCTAACAGTTGCCCTGAGTTATCTCCCAATCCGGTTAGCTCTCTTGGTGGGAGTAGGGGCAGCGATATGGGCCTCTAACCCTTTGCAGGACGTGGGACAGAGGCTCTGGGGCTGGGATAGCAACTCAACTCAGGGGTATTAAGATCAGATGGGTCATCCAGCCCCAGAAGGGGAAGTGCACTTTAAGACTTAAAGTGCCTCTTCAGGGCTAACCAAAGAGACAGCCAGCCCCTGGCTAAAATAAGCAACTGTGAGGGCCAGATGCCTTGTACTCATGCTTTCTGTTTCTCACTTTTAAAGAGTAAAAGATGAAAAGCAGCTGAATAATTTATATTAGGAAATATGATAAGGCAGGCCAGAATGAAAGGAAATAAAAGTGAAGGCGTTCTTGTGGGAGAAAAACATGAATATAAACAAAGCAATAGAAAAATCAAGTCAGCTTTCAAAGCCAGCTGGGGTTGTTAGAAAGTTTGTTCTTGCCCTGGGTTCACACCCCTCCTCCTGCAATTATACTCCTCTGCACAGCTTGTCTTTTGAATGGTGTATAATCCTGACAATGCTGAAAAAAAAGCATTTCTGTCCCCATTTTACTGATTAAGTCCCAAAGCTTGAGGCGGTCACGTGGCTTGCCTGTGGCCACGCAACCAAATGGGAAGGAACCAGGATGTGAACCCAAGTCTGTCTGATTCTAAATCTTGTGCTCTTTATCCAACTCTCTGCTGCCTTGGGTCCAATGCCTACTTCTTTCTTCCCATGAGCGCCCTTCGCAGTTCCTGAAACATCGCTGGACTCCCCGCCTTTTCCCTGCTCCCAGACCCACGCTCTGCCGCCCACCAGCCCCAGTCCCTTCATCAGTCAGCGTGACATGGTTTCAAATCTCTGCATCAATCTCTGCATCTTTCTTCCCTGAATGTGTTCCAATTTGCCCAAATCCCCTTAAACATGTGAGGCCCGGAGGTGGACACCGATTTTCAGATCTGGACTGATGGGTTGTGACCAAAGCAAAGCCGGCAGGGATTTACCTCTCGCTTTGATGAGGAATCAAAGCTGACGGGAGCACAGCTTAGGATGGATTCATTAGCTCTGCCGACAGCCGTGCCACCGAGCCGGCCCGTAATGGGTGCTCACTCGGCTAAAGCTCCCCGGAGATTTGGACCCTGGCCTCTGCTAAGCCAGCTCTCCTCTTCCTACACTTGAGCAGTCTGTTGTTTTGAACCTCAATTCGGAATTTTCTCACTATTGATTTCAATTCCTTTCAACACACACCCACTGAACAAGGCACAGGGGCCGGTTGCCAGGGAGCCCAGTTAACAAGGCACTATTGAACTCCACGCAACTGTTTCCCAGCCTAGCGCGGCTCGGAGCCCCTCGGGGCACCCCTCCCCACCTACATCACCCCTAAGGGGGGCCTGGGACACCCTGCCCTCTGTCCACCTCCCAGCCTTCCTCAAGAGCAGAGCCACACCTTGCAAACCGCCGGGCCTCTGGAGTGGTTTCTGAGTTGACCATCGTTACACCAAGCAGGGTGCTTCTGTTAGTGAGTGAATAGCTGCCAAGAACATTTCAAGAGATGATTTACTCCTTCTCTGAGGGTTGTTTACACCAGAGCTCTCTGTTTCCGTCAGAGCCTGTGCCTCCCGTGGAAAACCTGTCACCATTTGTGACGTGAAAGGAGCCTGTTTGCCTGAAGGAAGAAACTGCATATATATTTTTCCACACAGGGAATAAGGCCATGTTTTCTCACTTGCCCAGGGTATGTTGTCCTGGCCTGGAAATGGATGTGAAAGTACTGGGGGCATAAGCTGACCCAGGCCTGGATCCTGCCAAAGTGAGAGGTCCTCCATAGTTTGAGGTGCTATTTCATGGTACCTATACCCTCTGGCCAGCTGACAGCGCCTGGGCTGAGTTATGAAATATTTAACTCTTTAAGGCCAGGCAACCATAGTAAAATTCTATTCCTTTCCAATTAATCAACACAAAGCTTGAGTTTTGGCTAAAATGACTTGAGACTTGGTTTGGTATATAGCACGGCTACATATGGTGCTGTGACAGAGCTCTAAGCTGGGAGCCAGAAGACCTCAGTCTGGGTTCAAGCTCTAGCACTAATTGACTACGTAACCTTGGGCAAATTGTTTCCACTCTCTGGGCCCCAGTTTCCTCATCTGCCACAGTAAGAGGATTAACACACAGCCTCCCCAAAGGCATTTCAGACTGTGCCATTATATAGTATTATGGGTTATAAGCATGGCTACAGAGCCAGAGTGCCTGGGTTTACACCCCAGCTCTGCCATTTACCAGCTGCATGACCTGAGGCAAGTTATTTAAGTTCTCTAAGCTTCAGTTTCCTCTTCTGTAAAATGGGTATAATGCCAGCACTTACAGGATTCTTACGGGGATGCAATGAGCACGTAAAGAGCTCAGAACGGTGCCTGGCACACAGTAAATTCCCAATAGCTGGTGGTGGTGTTCTTGTTGTTGCTTTTATTCCTAATTAGCAACCTGACCCTAGTCTCAACTATCAATAGTAAAATAAGCTGCTTTTGAGACAGTCAAGGACATGAAGGCTTTGTGCCTCCAAACGTTCCTCTGGCAGAGGTTATCTGCAGTTTGAGGTCCAGCACAGCACAAATGGTGGAGGCACCCATGATCCCCCAGAAGCCCCAGAAGGGACAGGGACTTTGATTCAGAGTGGTTGTTTGGTCTTGATAGTTTGCATAAACACCTGAAACTCTTTTGTAGGCAGGACCCAGGAGAGCTCTCCTTCCTGGGGCACAGCCCACACCCCCAGCCCCTCTGAGTGACCCAGCAAGGGTGAGGGAGAGGCCAGGAGGCTCCGAGGCATTGACAGGGATGCCTTCCAGTCTGTGCCAGCGGGGCAGCTCCTGGGTGTGCGGCCCCTCCTTGCTCCCTGCCCCACCAGGCTCTCTGCCAGAAGGTGGGCCATCTCCGGGAAGGGCCCTTCTTCCCCTGGGAACAGCCCATCGAGATGTCAGAGAAAAAAAGTGAAGAGCTGTCATGCTTCTGGCATTGCTGCCCAACTGGACTTTGAACATGAAGGGAAGAAATTAAAATTCCTGATGGCCTTTTCGTGAGGCTTAGCACTGCTCACTGTGGTGGTTCCAGGACACGGCTTAGATGGCTTTACAGGCACTGCTTCTTTGCTCTTGCTAATTTACCTTGTGCCTAAAACAGCTTGAGGGGGACCCATAAATGGCAACGCTGTTTTCCCAGACTGAGATCTCAATGTATTGAGTAGCGAGACAAAAGCTGGAACTTTATTACTGAAAAGGCTGATACAGAAGGATATGGCTGAGGTCCACGGCAAAGGACTTTCTCATACTGAAGCCCAGAAGTGAATGGACAGCAGCGCTGGCCAACCACAGGCCCTCACACTGACGCCTGCCCTGGTTACGCTTCCTAGTCCGCTCACCCCGAGGAAGAAAGGGGCCGAGCTGCACGTGCCCATTCCCTCGTCCCAAACACACCTGTCAGGGAAGAAGCCAGGAGGGTTGTACTAACTTGTCCTCCACATGGAAGGAAACATCAAAAATGGGGAATAAAAACTGAAGTGAGCATAGAAATTTCAAAAAAAAACCCAATGGGGAATAAGAGTTTCCCCTAACGGCCTCCTACCTGCTTTGCCAAACCCTACCCAGCCTTCCACACTCAGCCCCTGGGTCTTCTTTTGTGACTCTGGTCCACGTCAGTGGCTTGCATTCCACTGAAGTGTTAAGATCTTCAAGGGCCAGAATACTCTCCTTCATCTACACAGTGGCTCGGAGTGTAGGCTATGTGACTCTGCATTTACTAGCTGTGTGGCTTCGTACAAGTTACTTAACCTCTGTCTGTGGGCCTTCATTTCCTTTTCTGTAAATGGTGCAGTAATAGTGCCTACCGCATAGGGTGTTGTGAAGATTATTTGAGATAGTTGTTGGAACAGTGCCGGGGCTATAGTTTCGATGAGGGTGGTGGTAGTGGTGATGGTGGTGGTGGTGATGCTCTGTGTTGCCAATATTTGGCAAAGGCTCATTTGTAGAATGGGATAAAATGGAACAAAAGGGACTGCCCTGCCCTGTCTCCTTCACTTGACCAGCCTGGCTCCCACTGGTTCTCTGGCAGCCTCCCACCCCTCATCTGCCCCCTTCCCTGGTGGCAGGCCAGGCCAGGGCCCCAGGCCTCACAAGGACTCAAGTATCCCAGGGACCAGCAGCCACAGCAAGTAAAGATGAGGACATCTCAAAGGATATTGCCCCGACCTGCTGGTCCAGCTCCCCTGGACCAGAATATGTAACTCAAACAAAAGAAATGAGAGATGAGCCTTGAGATCCCTGTTGCCTATGAGTAATGACATGGGCCACGACAGAGACCTGGAACACCTGTTCCCAGGTCCCAAAGTCTGCTCCCTGCTGGGAAGCCCCAGGGCCCCAGAGTGGGATAGCTGAAAACCAATCTCCTCACTGAACTCGAGGGATGGGGGCCTCGGAGAGCCTCCTATAAAAACAGCTGTAGTGGCAGCACATTTTCCTGACGGAGCCCATGAAGTTGATTTCCACAACGGGAAAGCCAGTAACCTGGGGACCGAAGTTAAAACCCAGGCTGGCCTGGTCCAGCTCTAGCCCCAGCCCCAGACCAACCCAGCCCTGGACTTAGCCCAAGCCTGAGGCTTCTCAACCAGGCCCAGCACCAAACTCCCTCCCTCCCAAGCTCAGGCAAACTCCTGGGCCTGAGGGGTGGGTTCGTACATCTGGGTCTCACAAGCCCAGAATCACCAGATGATTAAACTTGCCTTTTATTGTGGCCCTGAGGGTTATAAACAAGCAGGACCAACATGTGGGTCATTCCTGATATTCCTGCTTCATTGCTTTTAAGGGCCCCTTGGTGGTAAAGAATTTCAAAGCTGCTAACTCCATAGTATATTAAAGTGGAATAAATTCCTCTGAATGGTCCTCAGGTGAGACACAGTGCTTAGCAAAGGCCTCTCAGCTTCCTCTTGAAGGACACAAGACTGACCTCTGGTGGTCTCTTAGACCAGCTGAAGCACGGCCTTTCCCCATGTCCATTTTTGAGACTCTTCCCTGTCTGACTCTGGCTCCCTCTCGCTCTCTGTCTCTCTCTCTCTCTGTTTTGGTCTTTCTCTCTTTCTGTGTATGTCTGTATATATGTGTCTTTCTCTCTGTGTCTCCCTCTCTTCTCCCCATGAAGCTCCCAACCCCTTAGAAATGTAGGTGTAATAGGATTTTAGAATGAGACTCTTGCCTTAGTTTCAACGGAGGCAGCAATCTGTGATAAAGCAAACAGGGAGATACCAGATACCAAAATGAGTATAAAATCGAACTCTCCAAATATGCAAATTTACTAAGGAAATAGTCTCCAGAATTTGTTCCATAGCCTTTTAGAGCCCCTTAGTCAGTTTCAAAAGGAGGTTGTCACTAACCTTTCCAGCTTCCTTTGCATTACATGCCCACTCTCCCTGTGTTGTATTGCTGGCGAACTGCTCACCTCTGTGCCCCAGCAGGCTGGAGGCTGTCAGGCCTCGCTGCCTGGGTTTATCCTGCCTTTTCTCCTTAGAATACCTTCCCCTGTCTAGCTTCTCATATTCCTGTTTATCCTTCAAAGCCAACCTCAAATGCCTGTCCTTCCTAAAGCCATCCCTGGTCCCCCAGGCATGAACCGTCCTCTGGGCTCCCACCTGGGCTTTTACCATAGCTCTCAGTTCTTCGCACCTGGTATCAGAGAGTTGTGTGTGCACACCTGTCTCCCCTACCAGCCTCTGAGGTCCTTAGGGCATGGGCTACATCTGGGTCATGCCTGTCAGAGTGAATGTACATTGGTAAATGCTTGGTGAATGAGTTAGTGAGTGGATCCTATTGGCAGCGCTCTACATTCTTAAAGCAGAAGGATTGACAGCTCTTTAAAGATTCTCTCAAGGTTTTTGCTAAAAATGTGCAGGCTTTGGCTTTAATTTTTTAATTGAATTTTTAGGGTGATTGTAGAAACACATGCAATTGTAGAAATAATACATAGAGATACTTTGTATACTTTTCCCAGTTTCCCCCATGAGTAAAAAAATATTTTGTTTAGTTTTGCAAAATTATAGCATAATATCACAACTAGCATATTGATATTGATACAATTTACCCATCTTATTCCAATTTCCTCAGTTTTACTTGTACTCATTTGTGTGTGTGTGTGTAAGTTCCATACAATTCTGTCACCTGTGTAGGATCATGCATCCACCACCTCAGTCAAGACATTGAGCAGTTCCAACAACACAAGGATCCTTCATTTGCCCTTTTATAATCACATCCACCTCCCTCCCATATCTCTTCCCTTCCCCCAGTCCTAACCTCTACAAACCAGAAATCTGTCCCCTCATTTCTAAATATTTTTCATTTCAGGAATATTATATAAATGGAATCATACAATATGTAACATCTTGGGATTGGCTTTTTTTGCTCAGGAGAATTCCTTTGCAGATTTATCCAAGTTGTTGCATATATCAATGGTCTGTTCCTTTTACTGCTGAGCAGTATTCCATGATATGTATGAACCACAGTTTGCTTAACCATTCACCTGCTGAAAGACATCTGGGCTGATTCTAGTTTTTGGCTTTTACAAATAAAGCTCCTATAAATATTTGTGCACTATTGTGTGAACATAAGTCTTCATTGCTCTGGGATAAATCCCAAAAGTGCAATTGCTGGCTTGTATACTAGTTTTTATTTAAAAAAAAAAAAAACAACTGTCAAACTGTTTTCCAGAGTGGTTGTACCATTATTTTGGCATTATATATATTCTAGCCATTTTCTAATTGGACTGTTTGGTTTTCTACTGTAGAGTTTTGAGCATTCTTCATATACTCTAGATACTAGTCCTTTGTCAGACATGTGGTTTGCAAATATTTTTTCCCAATCTATAGCTTTTTTTTAATCCTCTTCATATAGGCTTTCACAGAGAAAAACCTTATAATTTTAATGAGGTCTAATTTATCCATTTTCTTTTTTTCTTCTTTTTAAAATTTATTTTCTATTTTATTTCATTGAAGTCTAATTAATATACAATATTATATAAGTTACAGGTGTAAAAAATAGTGATTCACAATGTTTAAAGGTTATACTCCATTCATAGTTAATTTGTCCATTTTCTTATTGTGCTTTTGGTTTCAAGTCTGAGAACTCTTTGCCTAGCCCTAGATCCCTGAGATTGTCTCCTGTGTTTCTTTCTAAAAGTTTTATAGTTTTATCTCCTACAATTTTCCACTTTGAATTAATTTTTCTATAAAGTGTGAGACTTGGGTTGAGGGGTGTTTTGTTTTGTTTTGTTTTGTTTTTTGCCTAGATGGCCAATTGCTCCAATACTATTTGTTGAAAAGGCTATTTAACTTTCATTTTAATCTAGGCTAAATCAAGGGTATTTGAGGTTTATAATTATTCCCCACACACACAGGTGTAAACAGCATAGAGTTTGTCAATGGTCAACACAAGTATACATATTTATAGCTAGTTACTAACCATCTAAAATAGTGATATTAAATCTTTTTTCCAAAAAGAAGTATTTGCAACACATGTCTTAGTTAAAGGTCTAATATCCATAATACATAAGGAACACTTAAAAATTGAGGACACAGGGGCCAAACACCTGAGAGACAAATGGGCAAAAATTCATGAACAATTTACCCCCCTAAAAAGATATTAAATGGTTCTGAAACTTATGAGAAGTTCAACTCATAAAAAGAGAAATGCAAATTAAAACTACACTGAAATACCATTTATCATCTATCAAATTAGCAAAAATTTTAAAACTTGGCACTACATTGTGTTGGCAAGGCTGAGGAGAAATAAGCACTCTCATCCACTGCTGTTAGGAATGCAAAATTATGCAGCCTTATGGAGGGGAATTTGGCAGTATTTAATAAAAATATATATGCACTTACCTTTTGTTCCAGAAATCCACTTCTAGGAATTTACTCTGAAAATACACCTGCAACAATACAAAGTGATATATACACAAGTTTATTCATTGCAGCATTATTTGTAATTGCAAAATATTGGAAACAACTTAAATGTTCAAACATAGATGTGTTGAATAAATTGTATCCACACAATGGAGTACTGTGCAGTGGTAAAAGACAATAGGGATGGTCTATGAAGTGATATGGAGTGACTTCCAGAACATACTTTGTAAGTAAAAAAGCAGACAGCAAAAGGATATATATAGTATTCTAAATTTTGTGTGAGAAGAAGAAATTAGAAATTTACACGTAATTGCTTACTTAATAGCAAAAGGAAAGTGAGAAAAGACAAACCAGAAACTAATGAGAATTGTTAGCTACAGGTGTGGATGGGAACCAGGTGGATAAAGCAGTAATGCTTCAGTGAGAGTAACTTTTTATACAGTTTGGAGTTTGGAATCATGTTAATGTTGTTTTTTTTTTTTAATAAATTTATTTATTTATTTTTGGCTGCACTGGGTCTTTGTGGCTGTGCGCGGGCTTTCTCTAGTTGTGGTGAGTGGGGGCTGCTCTTCCTTGCGGTGCGTGGGCTTCTCATTGCACTGGCTTCTCTTGTTGCGGAGCACAGGCTCTAGGTGTGCGGGCTTCAGTAGTTGTGGCACACGGGCTCAGTAGTTGTGGTGCACGGGCTTAGTTGCTCCACGGCATGTGGGATCTTCCTGGACCAGGGATCAAACCTGTGTCCCCTGCATTGGCAGGCAGATTCTTAACAACTGCGCCACCAGGGAAATCCCATGTTAATGTTTTAAAGACTTTTTTTTAACAAAATAAGTCAAATCAATATGGACGTCAGTTTGAAAACTCTAAAGTTGAATATAAGCAGAAAAGAAAAATGAACCTAACCATAATTTAAAAGAACAACGTAACCATAGTGAAGGAGAAAAAAACAAGATAACAAATCCAAGTAAGATTTAAGCACAGTGCTTTGACTATGTACCTTCAATATAAAGGCAAAAAAAAACCTGTAAATAAATAGTTCTACTATAGGCTTTGTTCTTGCGGTATGGGTTAGCAATTCTGAAACCACTTTCTGTGAAAAATTGGATTGAGCAAATGAACAAATAGATTGAAATGGTGGGAGCCAGGTGTCTCACTGTGAGAGACAGTTGTTACAAACATGGAACGGGAGTTTAGGATGAACCCTGTTGTGTAGAATTGGAATTAGAGGTATGGAATAGAGAGACAGATAGCTGTGTGTGTGTGTTGGGGGGTGTTTTCTAGATCTGTAAGCTGAAAGGGCCTAGAAGCAATGATATGCCAGTAACAATCAACACACCTATTGCCCAAATCTTCTAAATAGTATGTCTTATAATAACATACCGAACCAGGGTTCCTTGGAGAAATAGCTGATTCCAAGGTTGAGACAAGAAGGACCTAGAATATCTTGTCACAGAAAGTAAAGAAGTGCTCAAAAAATTATAGAAGCATACCAAAAAATATAGGAACCAACTTGAGGGGGCTCCCACTAGCCAAATCTGGGTCAATGTGAGTATTAAAATAAATAGTGATAGCGATGACTTATAACCCATTGAATAAAATAAGATCTATAAGTGTATAGAAATACAATTAAATACGTGACTAAATAAATGGGAGATAAAAGAAAGAGCTCTTTTATAAAATTATGCCAACTAATTAATGTAGAAGAAATGATGGAGTTAGAAAAACCACCATTTTGCAATCATTATAATAATAATAGATTCAACTAGGAATTATCAATGGATGCTAAGATAGTTTGGTAAGGAACAGGATATTTACATAGGTTTTTGTTGTTGTTGTTTTTAACATCTTTATTGGAGTACAGTTGCTTTACAATGGTGCGTTAGTTTCTGCTTTATAAAAAAGTGAATCAGTTATACATAAATATATGTTCCCATATCTCTTCCCTCTTGCATCTCACTCCCTCCCACCCTCCTTATCCCACCCCTCTAGGTGGTCACAAAGCACCGAGCTGATCTCCCTGTGCTATGCGGCTGCTTCCCACTAGCTATCTATTTTATGTTTGGTAGTGTATATATGTCCATGCCACACTCTCACTTTGTCACAGCTTACCCTTCCCCTTCCCCATATCCTCAAGTCCATTCTCTAGTAGGCCTGTGTCTTTATTCCCATCTTGCCCCTATGTTCTTCATGACCATTTTTTTTTTTTAGATTCCATATATATGTGTTAGCATATGGTATTTATTTTTCTCTTTCTGACTTACTTCACTCTGTATGACAGACTCTAGGTCCATCCACCTCACTACAAATAACTCAATTTCATTTCTTTTTATGGCCGAGTAATATTCCATTGTGTATATGTGCCATATATTCTTTATCCATTCATCTGTTGATGGACACTTAGGTTGCTTCCATGTCCTAGCTATTGTAAATAGAGCTGCAATGAACATTTTGGTACATGACTCTTTTTGATTTATGGTTTTCTCAGGGTATATGCCCAGTAGTGGGATTGCTGGGTCGTATGGTAGTTCTATTTTTAGTTATTTAAGGAACCGCCATACTGTTCTCCATAGTGGCTGTATCAATTTACATTCCCACCAACAGTGCAAGAGGGTCCCCTTTTCTCCACACCCTCTCCAGCATTTATTGTTTGTAGATTTTTTGATGATGGCCATTCTCACCAGTGTGAAATGATACCTCATTGTAGTTTTGATTTGCATTTCTCTAGTGATTAATGATGTTGAGCATTCTTTCACGTGTTTGTTGGCAATCTGTACATCTTCTTTGGAGAAATGACTATTTAGGTCTTCTGCCCATTTTTGGATTGGGTTGTTTGTTTTCTTGATATTGAGCTGCATGAGCTGCTTGTAAATCTTGGAGATTAATCCTTTGTCAGTTGCTTCATTTGCAAATATTTTCTCCCATTCTGAGGGTTCTCTTTTCATCTTGTTTATGGTTTCCTTTGCTGTGCAAAAGCTTTTAAGTTTCATTAGGTCCCATTTGTTTATTTTTGTTTTTATTTCCATTTCTCTAGGAGGTGGGTCAAAAAGGATCTTGCTGTGATTTATGTCATAGAGTGTTCTGCCTATGTTTTCCTCTAAGAGTTTGATAGTGTCTGGCCTTACATTTAGGTCTTTAATCCATTTTGAGTTTATTTTTGTGTATGGTGTTAGGGAATGTTCTAACTTCTTACTTTTTCATGTACCTGTCCAGTTTTCCCAGCACCACTTATTGAAGAGGCTGTCTTTTCTCCACTGTATATGCTTGCCTCCTTTATCAAAGACAAGGTGACCATATGTGCATGGGCTTATCTCTGGGCTTTCTATCCTGTTCCATTGGTCTATATATCTGTTTTTGTGCCAGTACCATACTATCGTGATTACTGTAGATTTGTAGTATAATCTGAAGTCAGGGAGCCTGATCCCTCCAGCTCCATTTTTCATTCTCAAGATTGCTTTGGGTATTCGGGGTCTTTTGTGTTTCCATACAAATTGTGAAATTTTTTGTTGTAGTTCTGTGAAAAATGCCATTGGTAGTTTGATAGGGATTGCATTGAATCTGTAGATTGCTTTGGGTAGTAGAGTCATTTTCACAATGTTGATTCTTACAATCCAAGTACATGGTAAATCTCTCCATCTGTTGGTATCAACTTTAATTTCTTTCATCAGTGTCTTATAATTTTCTGCATACAGTTCTTTTGTCTCCTTAGGTAGGTTTATTCCTACATGTTTTATTCTTTTTGTTGCAATGGTAAATGGGAGTGTTTTCTTGATTTCACTTTCAGATTTTTCATCATTAGTGTATAGGAATGCTAGAGATTTCTGTGCATTAATTTTGTATCCTGCTACTTTACCAAATTCATTGATTAGCTCTAGCAGTTTTCTGGTAGCATCTTTAGGATTCTCTAGGTATAGTATCATGTCATCTGCAAACAGTGACAGCTTTACTTCTTTTCCAATTCGAATTCCTTTTATTTCTTTTTCTTCTCTGATTGCTGTGGCTAAAACTTCCAAAACTATGTTGAATAATAGTGGTGAGAGTGGGCAACCTTGTCTTGTTCCTGATCTTAGTGGAAATGGTTTCAGTTTTTCACAATTGAGGACGATGTTGGCTGTGGGTTTGTCATAAATGGCCTTTATTATGTTGAGGAAAGTTCCCTCTGTGCCTACTTTCTGGAGGGTTTTTATCATAAATCGGTGTTGAATTTTGTCAAAAGCTTTCTCTGAATCTATTGAGATGATCATATGGTTTTTCTCCTTCAATTTGTTAATATGGTGTATCACATTGATTGATTTGCGTATATTGAAGAATCCTTGCATTCCTGGGATAAACCCCATTTGATCATGGTGTATGATCCTTTTAATGTGCTGTTGGACTCTGTTTGTTAGTATTCTGTTGAGGATTTTACCATCTATGTTCATCAGTGATATTGGCCTGTAGTTTTCTTTCTTTGTGACATCTTTGTCTGGTTTTGGTCTCAGGGTGATGGTGGCCTTGTAGAATGAGTTTGGGAGTGTTCCTCCCTCTGCTCTATTTTGGAAGAGTTTAAGAAGGATAGGTGTTAGCTCTTCTGTAAATGTTTGATAGAATTCGCCTGTGAAGCCATCTGGTCCTGGGCTTTTGTTTGTTGGAAGATTTAATCACAGTTTCAATTTCAGTGCTTGTGATTGGTCTGTTCATATTTTCTATTTCTTGCTGGTTCAGTCTCAGAAGGTTGTGCATTTCTAAGAATTTGTCCATTTCTTCCAGGTTGTCCATTTTATTGGCATAGAGTTGCTTGTAGTAATCTCTCATGATCCTTTGTATTTCTGCAGTGTTGGTTGTTACTTCTCCTTTTTCATTTCTAATTCTATTGACTTGAGTCTTCTGCCTTTTTTTCTTGATGAGTCTGCCTAATGGTTTATCAATTTTATTTATCTTCTCAAAGAACCAGCTTTTACTTTTATTGTTCTTTGCTATCATTTCCTTCATTTCTTTTTCATTTATTTCTGATCTGATCTTTATGATTACTTTCCTTCTGCTAACTTTGGGGGTTTTTGCTCTTCTTTCTCTAACTGCTTTAGGTGTAAGGTTAGGCTGTTTATTTGAGATGTTTCTTGTTTCTTAAGTTAGGATTGTATTGCTATAAACTTCCTTCTTAGAACTGCTTTTGCTGCATCCCATAGGTTTTGGGTCGTTGTGTTTTCATTGTCATTTGTTTCTAGGTATTTTTTGATTTCCTCTTTGATTTATTCAGTGATCTCTTGGTTATTAAGCAGTGTATTGTTTAGCCTCCATGTGTTTGTATTTTTTACAGATGTTTTTCCTGTAATTGATATCTAGTCTCATAGTGTTGTGGTCAGAAAAGATACTTCATACGATTTCAATTTTCTTAAATTTACCAAGGCTTGATTTGTGACCCAAGGTATTATCTATCCTGGAGAATGTTCCATGAGCACTTGAGAAGAATGTGTATTCTGTTGTTTTTGGATGGAATGTCCTATAAATATCAATTAAGTCCATCTTGTTTAATGTATCATTTAAAGCTTGTGTTTCCTTATTTATTTTCATTTTGGATGATCTGTCCATTGGTGAAAGTGGGGTGTTAAAGTCCCCTACTATGATTGTGTTGCTGTCGATTTCCCCTTTTATGGCTGTTAGCATTTGCTTTATGTATTGAGGTGCTCCTATGTTGGGTGCATAAATATTTACAATTGTTATATCTTCTTCTTGGATCAATCCCTTGATCATTATGTAGTGTCCTTCCTTGTCTCTTGTAATAGTCTTTATTTTAAAGTCTATTTTGTCTGATATGAGAATTGCTACTCCAGCTTTCTTCTGATTTCCATTTGCATGGAATATCTTTTTCCATCCCCTCACTTTCAGTCTGTATGTGTCCCTAGGGCTGAAGTGGGTCTCTTGTAGACAGCATATATATGGGTCTTGTTTTTGTATCCATTCAGCCAGTCTATGTCTCTTGGTTGGAGCATTTAATCCATTTACATTTAAGGTAATTATCGATATGTATGTTCCTATGACCATTTTCTTAATTGTTTTGGGTTTGTTATTGTAGGTCTTTTCCTTCTCTTGTGTTTCCTGCCTAGAGAACTTCCTTTAGCATTTGTTGTAGAGCTGGTTTGGTGGTGCTGAATTCTGTTAGCTTTTGCTTGTCTGTAAAGGTTTTAATTTCTCCATCAAATCTGAATGAGATCCTTGCTGGGTAGAGTAATCTTGGTTGTAGGTTTTTCTCGTTCATCACTTTAAATATGTCCTGCCACTCCTTTCTGGCTTGCAGAGTTTCTGCTGAAAGATCAGCTGTTAACCTTATGGGGATTCCCTTGTGTGTTATTTGTTGTTTTTCCCTTGCTGCTTTTAATATGTTTTCTTTATATTTAATTTTTGATAGTTTGATTAATATGTGTCTTGGCGTGTTTCTCCTTAGATTTACCCTGTATGGGACTCTCTGTGCTTCCTGGACTTGAGTAACTATTTCCTTTCCCATATTAGGGAAGTTTTCAACTATAATCTCTTCAAATATTTTCTCAGTCCCTTTCGTTTTCTCTTATTCTTCTGGGACCCGTATAATTCGAATGTTGGTGTGTTTAATGTTGTCCCAGAGGTCTCTGAGACTGTCCTCAATTCTTTTCATTCTTTTTTCTTTATTCTGCTCTGCAGTAGTTATTTCCACTATTTTATCTTCCAGGTCACTTATCCATTCTTCTGCCTCAGTTACTCTGCTATTGATTCCTTCTAGAGAATTTTTTATTTCATTTATTGTGTTGTTCATCACTGTTTGTTTGCTCTTTAGTTCTTCTAGATCCTTGTTAAACGTTTCTTGTATTTTCTCTATTCTATTTCCAAGATTTTGGATCATCCTTACTATCATTATTCTGAATTCTTTTTCAGATAGACTATTTCCTCTTCATTTGTTAAGTCTGGTGGGTTTTTGCCTTGCTCCTTCATCTGCTGTGTGTTTTTCTGTCTTCTCATTTTGCTTAACTTACTGTGTTTGGGGTCTCCTTTTCGCAGGCTGCAGGTTCGTAGTTTCCGTTGTTTTTGGTGTCTGTCCCCAGTGGCTAAGGTTGGTTCAGTGGGTTGTTTAGGCTTCCTGGTGGAGGGAACCATGCCTGTGTTCTGGTGGATGAGGCTGGATCTTGTCTTTCTGGTGGGCAAGTCCACGTCTTGTGGTGTGTTTTGGGGTGTCTGTGGCCTTATTATGATTTTAGGCAGCCTCTGTGCTAATGGATGGGGCTGTGTTCCTGTCTTGCTAGTTGTTTGGCATAGGGTGTCCAGCACTGTAGCTTGCTGGTTGTTGAGTGAAGCTGGGTCTTGGCGTTGAGATGGAGATCTCTGGGAGATTTTCGCCGTTTGATATTACGTGGAGCTGGGAGGTCTCTTGTGGACCAGTGTCCTGAAGTTGGCTCTCCCACCTCAGAGGTACGGCCCTGATGCCTGGCTGGAGCACCAAGAGCCTTTAATCCACGCAGCTCAGAATAAAAGGGAGAAAAAATAGAAAGAAAGAAAGAAGATAAAATAAAATAAAATAAAGTTAAATAAAATAAAGCTGTTAAAATAAAAAATAATTATTAAGAAAGAAAAATTAAGTAAAAAAAAAAAAAAACGGACAGAACCCTAGGACAAATGGTAAAAGCAAAGCTGTACAGACAAAATCACACACAGAAGCATACACATACACACTCACAAAAAGAGAAAAAGGGAAAAATATATATATATATCTTTGCTCCCAAAGTCCACCTCCTCAATTTGGGATGATTCGTTGTCTATTCAGGTATTCCACAGGTGCAGGGTACATCAAGTTGATTGTGGAGATTTAACCGCTGTTTCTGAGGCTGCTGGGAGAAATTTCCCTTTCTCTTCTTTGTTCGCACAGCTCCCGGGGTTAAGCTTTGGATTTGGACCCGCCTCTGTGTGTAGGTCGCCTGAGGGCGTCTGTTCTTCGCTCAGACAGAACGGGGTTAAAGGAGCAGCTGCTTCGGGGGCTCTGGCTTACTCAGGCGGGGGGGAGGGGAGGGGAGGGAAGGGTACGGATGCGGGGCGAGCCTGCGGCGGCAGAGGCCGGCATGACGTTGCAGCAGCCTGAGGCGCGCCGTGCGTTCTCCCGGGGAAGTTGTCCCCGGATCACGGGAGCCTGGCAGTGGCAGGCTGCACAGGCTCCCGGGAGGGGCGGCGCGGAGAGTGACCTGTGCTCGCACACAGGCTTCTTGGTGGCGGCAGCAGCAGCCTTAGCGTCTCATGCCCGTCTCTGGGATACGCGCTGATAGCCGCGGCTCGCGCTGTCTCTGGAGGTCCTTTAAGCGGCGCTCTTAATCCCCTCTCCTCGCGCACCAGGAAACAAAGAGGCAAGAAAAAGTCTCTTGCCTCTTCGGCAGCTCCAGACCTTTTCCTCGACTCCCTCCTGGCTAGTCGTGGCGCCCTAACCCCTTCAGGCTGTGTTCACGCCGCCAACCCCAGTCCGCTCCCTGGGATCCGACCTCTGAAGCCCGAGCCTCAGCTCCCAGCCCCCGCCCGCCCCGGCGGGTGAGCAGACAAGCCTCTCGGGCTGGTGAGTGCTGGTCGGCACCGCTCCTCTGTGTGGGAATCTCTCTGCTCTGCCCTCCGCACCCCTGTTGCTGCGCTCTCCTCCGTGGCTTCGAAGCTTCCCCTCTGCCACCCGCAGTCTCCACCCGCGAAGGGGCTTCCTAGTGTGTGGAAACCTTTCCTCCTTCACAGCTCCCTCCCACTGGTGCAGGTCCCGTCCCTATTCTTTGTCTCTGTTTTTCCTTTTTTCTTTTGCCCTACCCAGGTAGGTGGGGAGTTTCTTGCCTTTTGGGAGGTCTGAGGTCTTCTGCCAGCGTTCAGTAGGTGTTCTGTAGGAGCAGTTCCACGTGTAGATGTATTTCTGGTGTATTTGTGGGGCAGAAGGCGATCTCCGCGTCTTACTCTTCCGCCATCTTGAAGCTCCTCCTATTTACATAGTTTTAAAGTATCTTTCCACAAATTACTTAATTACAAACAGGAAAATGAGAACTTACAGTGGAGAAGCCTGGAAGACACCACCTCAATCAAGGGATGAATGTTACCAGCACCGATAATGGGAAAAAGCAACATCATGTCCCTTCCAATACAACGTTCGGAAAAGGACACAGCATCACTTCTGTGATATTCAAGCTAAAAATGCGTGATCTGAATCCTGTCCTGAGGAAACACTATCCAAACCCAAATTGATGGGTAATTACAAAATAACTGACCTGTACTCTTCAAAAATGTCAGGGCCATGGAAGACAAAAGCTGCGGAAATATTCCACATTAAAGAAGACTGGAGAGACATGACAAGTAAATGCAATGTGTGAACCTGGATCAGATCCTGGACCAGGAAAAAAATAGCTATAAAGACAATTGGCAAAATTTGAATTTGGACTGTGGATTGGATGATGGCATTTGGTCCATGTTAAATTTCCCAATTTTGATAATTTTACTGTAGTACAAATGACAAATTACAAAATGCCCTCATTTAAAAAAAAATACACACTGACATATTTAGGGGTAAAGGGATTATAATTAATGCCTACTTACCCTCAAATAGTTCAGATATGTTTGTATTTCGAAAAAGAGAGCAGTGATCATGTAAATGGGGCAAAAAGCTAACTCTTGGTGAATCTAGATGAAGGATATATGGGAGTCCTCTGTACTACTGCAATTTTCTGAACATTTAAAATTATATCAAAATTAAGAGTGTCAAAAAAATTTTTTTTCACCAGTGGAATATTTTCTTAAATGAAATCCAATCTGGAAAATCAATGTGTTCAACATACAAACTCAAAGTTATTCTGAATGAAATGGGGATGTTGGATCCAGAGATCTGCACTCAGACCCCCTCCTACCCTCCACAGATTTTCCACCTGAAGTCAAGACCACAGAAGCTTGGCTGTTCACTGCCAGTCCCTCTGCACCAAAGCACTGGATGTGCCGAAGGTGGCACCTCTGGCCTCATCCCTCTGTGGATCCTCTTTCCTGAGCACCTCTGCTCTCCAACTACCTCTGACCTACGCTCTCCATACTTATCTGGCCTTTTCCTAATATTTATGCAAATATGTCAATTGCCGAGAATTCTCAGTCTCTGTGTCTACAGTTGCCTACTGTCCATGATGCTCAGAAATCTTCTTTCCCCACCGCACAGATCTTCACAGCTGCTGTTTCCATGTCTGCTTCCAGCTGCAGCAGACCATGCCTATAACAAGGAGGAACTTCCTGAGGAAGGGAATGCCCTATGCTGACCCCCTCCAGCTCTCCTTGCCCCTGGAAAATACTTCTGACTGCTGCAGTGGAACTCTTTGGCATCAGGCAAGGAAAAGATACTTGCATTCTTTTCCTATGGCTGCTGTAACAAATTACCACAAAGGTTGTGGCTTAGAACAACACAAACTTATTATTTTACAGTTCTGGTAGTCAGAAGTCTGAAATCAGTTTCACTAAAGTCAAGGTACTAGCAGTGCTGGTTCCTTCTGGAAGCTGTGAGAGGAGAATCCATTTCCTTGTCTTTTCAGCTGCAAGTGCCTGCCTGAATTCCTTGGCTTGTGGCTCCTTCCTCCATTTTCAAAGGGCATCACTTCAGTCTCTGTTTCCATCACCATCTTGCCTTCTCTTCTTTCTAATCTCACTCTGCCTCTCTCCTATAAAGCCACCTGTGGCTACATTTAGGGCCCATCCAGAGAATCCAGGATACTCTCCCCTTCACAAGAGCCTTCACTTAATCACATCTCTAAGGTCACTTTTGCCCCGTAAAGTAACACTCACAGGTTCTGAGGATTGGGATGTGGATATCTTCAAGGACCAGCCTACCACAGATACCTAGATTGATTACTACTGTCCAACAGCCTTTCCCTGTTACTCAAACGCCCCCAGTCTTTTTTCTTCCAGTTTTATTGAGATAATAATTGACACACAGCACTGCTCAAGTTGTACAACATGATGATTTGACTTACATTATGAGACGAGGACCACAATAAGTGTAGTGAACATCTGTTATCTCATATAGATACAACATTAAAGAATTCGAAAAATATGTATTTTTTCTTTGTGATGCGAACTCTTAGGATTTACTCTCTTAACAACTTTCCAATATAATGTACAGCAGTGTCAATTATATCTATCATGTGTGCATTTATACCCCTAGGACCTATTTATCTTATAGGAAGTTTGTACCCTTTGACTATCTTCATCCAATTCCCCCTTCTCCCACTCCCCCAAATATCCCCAGCCTTTAGGATTATTTGCTGTCTTTCACTTAATTGTTTCTCCCAAGTCCGCTGATTCAAGTTCGAAACTGCCGGTTTGCAAGAGTCCGCCTTACTTTTACTGCTCTGTTATGCCCCCTACCTGTAGATGAAGTTACAAAGCTTGTGTCTGCCCAGCTCTTCCTACCCCACCCTTTATCAACTGAATTGATAAATTGCCTTGGTCTTGTATAGCACTAGCCAGGGATGGAAGCCCCTGAAAGCAACAGAAAAGGGGTTGACCAAGAAGATCCTCTGCTAATTTTCCAAGGCTATGGCTGGGGTGGGCTGAGGTCTCCCCAGGAGCTCTCGTCAACAACAATCACACACATAAATCAAAAAGGAACTGAGCCACTGTGCTCCTTGAGAATGAAAGAGAAAAAAGAACATTGGTTCATGTTTGGGCTGATTCTAAATTATGTGGGAATGAAAGCCTTTGGGGTGATGAATTTCCCTTTAATGCTGTCACATCTGTAGTCCTGGAGGTTTAACCTCTGATTTTTGGCTGTAAAACCAACATTATTTCTGCAAACTTGATACCAGATGCTGCCAGGGAGATGTAGCTGAAGTGATAAAAATCTATTTAACAGATTTAGTGAAGCAAATACAAACTAACGATTTTGGAATTGGGATTAAACACTAATTCTTTTAAACCATAAAAACTGAGATGAACAAAAGGGAAAATGTTCTGCCTCTGAATAACTCAAAGGAGCCATCTGTTTGCCATTGAGAAAATGGCCCAACTGATAGATTTTGAACAAATTCTGACATATTTTTATCTGGATTGGAATGCATATGGACAGCCACCCCAGAAAGAAGGCACATTACTTCCTGGCTAACATGTCAATCTGAACTTCCCTGAAGCTCCAGAAACAAGTTATTTGTGTACCGACTCACAAATGAGGAGACAAAGAATAAAGTGATATCTTCATAAATTCTGCCGGAGACGTATGTTACCAGCCATTAGGAAGGAAAGATGGCCTGAGGTTCCTTCTAACTTCATGGCGCGGCAGCCACTGGTGGGATGAAGCTCTCTGGCTGTGCCTTCAGTGTCATCTTTCAACAAGGGCGGAAGGGCCTTATCCGCTACTGTTCTGAGACTTTCCAAATTAAGTGAGGTCGGAGCTATGAGATTGTAGAAGCTGAACTTGCTGTCCTCCCAACTCCCCACCTGGACACTCTCGGCATCAAAGAGCAGTCTAATTCTAGAACGTAAGCTCTCTGCTAATCCCACCCCCATCGGGGTTGGGTGATAGGGGAGAATTCTGTTTGCTCTGGCCCCAAAATCAGTGGATTGGGCATCAAATTAGTCCAACCGTTAACCCCACTCTGAGTGGCTCCTGAGAAGACCTCAGATCTGTTATGAGCTACCTGAGGGTGGAGGTTGGCAAGCACTCACTGCAGGAGAGGTCTGGCAGCAGACAGTCAGACACAGAATGAGAGTCGAGGATCAGAACTCGTACAAGTAGTTAGGCTGCCTCTGTTTCCCCAGTAAATCTGAGAGCAGACTAGCTTTGAGGAGATATAGATTAAAGCAGATAGAAACTAATCTGGGCACCCTCTGACAGTTTAAGAAGTCCCTCGTTCTCCCCTCCATTTCCCACACCAGGGAGACAGTCATGCCATTGGGCTTTTCACACTCGTGTTTCTCAAATTATACAGCCTTGGGACATTTTCTCTGGGTTCATGAGTTTTTGACATTTTATTTGAATTTTGTGTTTTCATTTTGATGAAAATCTAAAAATAATCAATACAAGTATCTTGTGGATCAACTGGCTGACAAGCTCAACCACAGAATTTCCGTATCCGCATGTAGGTTTGTGTTTATGACAGCATAGAGGACAAAGAGAACTGTTTGCTAACTCAGGCTAATGGAAGTTGAACAGGACAACTTCCACACAAATGATGTGGTCATTGTCAAGTGAAAAACAAATGCCCTCACTACATGCTGTAGAAACAAAGATATCATGATATTTATAATGGAGGCTATTTAGAATAGAGGAATATTGTTAGATCTGTGGATTTGTTTATACTTTATAAATTTGTAAAGGTTTATCTGAATGATAACATTTACACAGTGTTGTTTTATTTAAATGTATACATTTGTTTTGGTTTTTAAGGAGATTATACCTAGGTTAATGTCTACACATATTTAAGTTACTTATGATAATAAAATAACTGGTCAGCATTTTTTCCTTTAAAAGGGGTCCATACATCATTTAAGTTTGGAGCACTATTATTTCCTGAACATTACATCATCAGTTTCTCTGATACAGTGGAGTTTCCCCTCTATTGGCCAGTGGGTATGGTAAATATTTTTGAGGGGTCAGACTGACTTCTTTACTTTTTTATGGCCTCCTTGTTCACAGTCCTTTCCCCTGAAGAATGCTGAATGGGCCAGCAGCTTGAATGGAGAAACAGTTCATCTGAGCACTTTAACTGTTCTAAATAGGAACAGAAAGTTCTGGAAGGTCCTCAAGGGCTAGCATTTGGTCAGAGGGACAAAGCAGAAGCCTCACAGCAGATCAGGTAAGAATTAGATCCAGGTAGGCAGCAGGGCAGCCTTCACGCTCATCCCCACAGTATCTTTCCTCCTACCTGCCCCACTGAAGACAGGACCAGCTCCAGAGCCTGGAGGAAGGAGGCTGGGAGGACAGAGCCTGACGCTGAGACTCCATTTACCCTGACTGTGGAGGTGGTGAGGGCTGGGAGGCAGGAGCCTGACTAGTAGACTCACAGATCATTGGCTGGCTGCAAAGAAAACAAATTATTTTAGACACAGTTGACTGTAGACAGTGAAACACCAAGGCCATCCCAATAAAACATCACATTGCTTTTGACTTAAGTTGAACTAAAGAAGGGAAGCAAGGATCCATTAGAAGAAATTGTTGAAATGTAGAGGCTTTGCCCCTAAGTCCCATCCATGGCCCTTTCAATGTGGGCAGCCTGCTCGTGGACAGTGCAGGGATCTGGGAAGGACGTGCCACCAGGGAGGGGGGACAGTCAAAGTCAAGGCCAACAATGTCTGCTTTAGGACACTGCTCAGGGCTGCTCCTGCTTATCCTGAAGCAAATACCCACAAAGCCCAAGAAAATACTGTGAGTGAAGGAGATGGCCAAGCTCTAAGACACAGATAAACTTGGTTTGTACATAAAACACATATGAATGTTTCTTCATCCCACAAAGAAATATTCTTTCCACTGTGTTGCATAAAATACGCAACCCCTTTTTGGTCAATTTTTTCATTAGTGTTACTAAAGATGTGGATGTAAGGAAATACTTCTCTATCATAAGGAGAGCAATAGTGTAAAGGTGAGGCAAAAGATAACGGATGCACAGTTGAAAGTCCTGAGACGATTGAGCATGGTGGGGACTGTGCTGAGCTGATCACTCGTTCTGTCTGAAGACAGCAGGCCCTGCTCACGTCTGCTGAGACTACTGTTTGCTTTGCTAAGGCAAAAATTTCTGCTCAGCACTAATTCCAGGAGTCTGCAAAGGGATGGAGGATGATGGCTAAAGGGCCATCCATCCTTCAAATGTGGGCCAAGCACTGGCCGATTTAACCAGTTTGGTGCTGAGCCTTTTTTCCATAATACATTTATCAATTAACAACCTGTAACAGGTAATAGAGGTAGATTCCTGATGCAGAACATTATTATGTGTCCAGCCACATGTAATGAGGTCATTCCCACATCTTGACCAATGGCCCATACTAACACAGCTCTGCTGATGTGAGGATAACGAATTCTATTAAATGAAGAACTCAACATAATAGCAGCTATTAATACCTTCTAATATTAATAGGTGGCATTCATCTTATGTAACAGAATCTGTCCAACTTAGCAGGCACTTCATTTCGCAGCTCTTCCCCAGCTTCTTTAAGTGCCTTCTCACCACACTGACCACTGTCTGCTGGACACACTCCAATTTGTCATCACTACTAAGGTGGGGACAGGAGGGCAGCACAGAAAAAGTAGCCCAATTTAGGACTCTAGGGCTCTCCTCTTCTCACCTAGAACCTTATCCTTCAGATGTCAGTTTAGGTGCCGCTTCCATCAGGAAGCCTGCCCTGCTTGTCTCCTGCACCTCAACGACAGCAAGAACTGAATTAAGTGCCCTCCATTAAGGTTCCCAGAACTGTTGGTTTGCCCATATCTGCCATCACCCTCTGTAGGCTCCTTCCAAGCAGGGTCCTGGCATCCCCGGACCAAAGCATAGAAAGCATTCAAACAAATGAAAAAATAATTGAATGGATTATTAGGTGGATGAATGGATAGATGTATGGGAAAGTGGATGGATGGGTGCTGTCTGCCTTTTTAGAGGTTCTTCATACAGGAAGTCATTCTCCAATACGATGTTTTAATAGAGATCTCGCCACAAGATGGCGCTCACAATTTTCTTATTTTTTTTTATAGAAAATTTTCAAATCTCAAATTTTAAGCTGTCTTAGAATCATTATGTAGGTTTCACAGTCAATTTAACTTGTTTGCCATACTGTCCATGTTTCTTGTTGCATCACATTTCACACGATTACAAACATGTTCTTTCGCCTGGACGTCAAGACACAACCTTGCATTTTGTTTTGACATTGGTTGGGCTGCTTTGTGGCTTGCCTGATGGCCGCAGGGTGTGAGGAACAATGTCAGTCACCAGATAGTACAGGAAATGAAGGCATAGTTTTTCCACGACTCCATCCCCAACAACAAAGAGTCAGCAGAAAAATGAAACCTTGGCTTGAAATAGCTACTAACCTTTGGATCCATGAATTTTGCCTCAATAAAATAATAACCTCTTACATTGTACAGTGCTATATGCTGTACAAAGCAATTTCACATCACAGTCATAGTTTCTGAGCTCCTAAAAACTATGCCAGGTACTTTAGATGTATTATCCCCTTTCAATCCTCATACCATGAGTTAGGACTTAATACCTCCCATTTTACAGATAATAAAATGAAGGTTCAGAGAAGGGATGTAATTTGCCAGAATGATACAGGTGCTAAGTGGCAGAGCTATAATTGGGACCCTGGTTTGTCTTTACTCCACATTAATTTGCCTCCCATTAAGGAAGGTATTAGACAATAAGGGGGAAAGGGAATTGCCATGTATACCTCCCTGTGAGGCACCTGTTATCCTCCTGTATTCACGTGTGTGCACACACACCTCGGAGCAGCCCTATAGGAGAGTAATAATTACTATTTTCATGTACCCACAACAGGCCAGGCACAATGCCAAGTGCTTTCCCATACATCATTTCATTTCATCTCTATCTACCTCTGTGAGGAAGATATTATTATCCCATTTTAAAGAGGAGGAAATTATAGCTCAGAGAATGGTTTTCTCTTATGTCACAGAGGACCCAAGTGCAAGGTCTGACTCAAACTCAGTTCCATCTGACTTCAAAGCTCCATGGCACCATATGAGGTTGCCAAAGGCCACCTGTGTGTGGGTAACTTGGGAATTCTGGGCAGGATTCCTGGAGCTGCCTCTTTATCTGCTCTTGTCAAACTGCCCAGTTTCCCCAAACATTTCTCTGGACCTTTGCACATTCTCTTCCTCTGCCGAAAATGCCCTTCCCTACAGAGTCTGCCTGGAAAACTCCTACTCGCCTTTTGAGATCCAGCTCAAATGTCCTTTTTCCCATGGTGCCTCCTCCGCTGGCCCCTTCGCTAAATATATACACATATCCTCTTGCTATGACCATTGTCCTTCCTCTGGGTCCCACCGTCCACCACACACTCCCACACACGCACGTGTGCGCGCACACACATCCTGTGGTTCCTTACAGAACAACACACATCCCCCTGCATGGTGTCAAGAACTGTGAAGGAGCTGAGCTTTCCCCTGCCTACAAGCTAACAAGCTGGCCTCCGCTTGCTCAGATGCTGGCAGAAGACCCAGATTCTGTCTTCACTCTCTCTCCAGGTCCTCTAACAGCGACCTGCTCATAGCAGGCGCTCCAGCAGTGATTGGCGAATGACTGAAAGAATGAGTTCAAAGGAAGGTTCAAGGTTCAAATCTTTGATGGTACGTAGCTATGAGACACAGATTATTGGCATATCCATGTGGAGGTGAAGAAGGAAAGGGCAGAAGGGCAGTGAAGAGAAAGACATACACAGCAACAGCAGATGGAGTCTGCGGAGACAGGAAAGTTCCCATCCATGGACCAGTTAGAGCATACGTGTCTATTTGTAAGCATTAAAATCCCCAGCTAGAAAATTCAGGAATCCCTGTGTATTCTTTTTTTTTTTTTTTTTTAACCCACCTAGGACTTACTCTATGCCAAGCACTGGCTTGGAAAGCTTCAAGTATATTAACTGTGTTCATTTTCATAGTCTTTGTGACTGCCACAGGGAACTGAGTTGAATGTGGCAAGGCGTGACCCTCTGTGGCTTCAGAAGCCATGTGAGAAAAGGTCATGCACCTTTGCCAGTTTCTCTTGGGAAGCTTTGAAGCCTTTCAACAGTAAGAATTTCAGCTACCCTGAGGCCACCAGGCAAAGAGCACAGGGAAAGGGAGAGAGACGCCTGAAGAGCCCCTCTTGTTTTCAGGTCCAGCTGCTTGAATGTTTTCAGCCCCTACCTCAGACTGAGAAGAACTTTCCATGTGACCCCAGCCCTTACCACCACTGTGAGAGATGGAGAAAGGACTGCCTCACGGAACCCTGTCTAATCCCAGACTCCACAGCAAAATAAATGACTGTTACTGGTTTTTTTTTTAATTATTTAATTATTTATTTATTTATTTATGGCTGTGTTGGGTCTTCGTTTCTGTGCGAGGGCTTTCTCCAGCTGCGGCAAGCGGGGACCACTCTTCATCGCGGTGCGCGGGCCTCTCACTATGGCGGCCTCTCTTGTTGCAGAGCACAGGCTCCAGACGCGCAGGCTCAGTAGTTGTGGCTCACGGGCCCAGTTGCTCCGCGGCATGTGGGATCCTCCTGGACCAGGGCTCGAACCCGTGTCGCCTGCATTGGCAGGCAGATTCTCAACCACTGCGCCTCCAGGGAAGCCCACTGTTTATTTTGTTTGTTTGTTTTTGTTTAACTATTATCATTGACATAACAAAAAGCTGTAAATATTTAATGTATACAAGTTGATGAGTTTGGAAATAAGTATATATCCGTGAAACCATCACCACAATCGATGCATAAATATATCTGTCACTTCCAAAAGTACGGTGTTGTTGACTACAGGCTCATGCTACTCAGTAGCTCTCTAGGATTTATCCATCTTGCATAACTGAAACTTTGTGTCCTTTGACACAAACCTCCCTGTTTCCCTCAGCCTCCAGCCCCTGGCAACCATCATTCTACTCCCTGCTTCCATGAGTTTGACTATTTTAAATACCTCATATAGGTGGTATCATGCAGCCTTTGTCCTTCTGTGTCTTGCCTTATTTCATTTAGCATAATGTCCTCCAGGTTTATCCGTGTTGTCCCAAATCGCAAATCCACTCAATATTATCTTTTTGAGATTTACAGAATTGATACGTGTATCTCTAGTTCATCTATTTTAATTGCGGTATGACATTTCATCTTATGAATAAACCACAGTTTATACAACACAGTTATGTAACAACTTAATGGGGGACAATTTGGTTGTTTCCACTTTTTCTCTAGTATTCTTTTTTTCATTTATTTTGTTTTGTTTTGTTTTGGCTGCATTAGGTCTTTGTTGAGGTGTGCGGAATCTTTTGTTGTGGCACACAGGCTTCTCTCTAGTCGTGGTGCACGGGGTTCTAGGGCACTTGGGCTACGCAGTTTGCGGCACGCGGGCTCTCTAGGTGAGATGCGCGAATTCAGTAGTCGTGGTGCACGGGCTTAGTTGCCCTGTGGCATGTGGGATCTTAGCTCCCTGACCAGGGATCAAACCCATGTCCCCTGCATTGGAAGGCGGATTCTTTACCACTGGACCACCAGGGAAGTCCCTCTAGTATTCTTCTTAACAGTGCTGTAACAGACAACTTGGCATACACCTCCTGTGCACAAGTGTATGAACTTGTCTCAGGTATGTTCCTAGGAGTGGAATAGCTGGTCAAAGGGCAGAAGTGTGATTAACGATCTTTTGTTCACCCTTCCAGATACTACCCTCCACCCTTTTCATTCCTTCTCTAGAGCCCAGGAAGCTGAATTATGTGGACTAATCACCAGGCTCCTTGCCTTCTGCCTCATGTTGTGTTTGGCCAATGGAGAGGACCAATGGGAGATTGGAGGGGGGAGGAAAGTAAGTCATGGTTTTTATTTCCCTAGAGCCCTCCCTATGGGATTGCAGCTGGCTGGCTAGGTCCCTCCATTAGAGGTCGCAGGTTGACTTCTCCTCAAGGCCATCTCTGTCTCCAGATTCCAATAACAGCTCCCTCATCTTTCCCTTTCAGGCCTGGGTGTGGTAAGTTCCCACTAACACTAGTTCCTGGGGAGTGCACTATTCCTTGTGCTTTTCCGGCATCTTGTCCCTGACTTTCTAAATAGCCCCGTTATTAAACTCTCCTCAAATTATACACTGGAGTGTGCCACCTGTTTCCAGCCAGAACACTGGCTGATACAACATGCATCTTCAATTTTACAGTCTGTAAATTGCTCCCCAAAGGAGCTACATTCATCCGCACCCTCACAGATCTGTGTATGAGATCCCACTTCCCCACATTCTCTCTAAAACTTGATGTGATTTGCTTCAAAACTTTTGCCAGTGAGGATGAGCAGGAGCATCTTTCTTTTTTTTTTTAATTTTAATTTTTATTTATTTATTTATTTATTTATTGGCTGTGTTGGGTCTTCGTTTCCGCGCGAGGGCTTTCCCTAGTTGCGGCAAGCGGGGGCCACTCTTCATCGCGGTGCGCGGGCCTCTCACTATCGCGGCCTCTCTTGTTGCGGAGCACAGGCTCCAGACGCGCAGGCTCAGTAATTGTGGCTCACGGGCTCAGTCAGGAACATCTTTCTACATGTTTATTGGTCTATAAGTTTCTTCATCTATAAGTTGCCTGCTCGTATTCTTTTCCTGATTTTCTGGCTTTTTCTTTTTCTTACTGATTTAAACGAGTCTTTTTGGTATACTGAATGTTAATTCAACTTGGACTGAAGAAAATCTTCTCCCAGTCTAGGTCTTGTCATTTCATTTGATTTATGGTTCAGCTTTCAGTTTTAAGGTGGTCAACATCGTCGATCTTTTTCTGGTTTTGCTTTCTATAATTTACTTAAGATAGTCCTTCCTAACCAGAAAGCCTTAAAGATATTCTCTTTTATTTTCTTCCAAAAGTTTTACAGGTTTGCTTTTCAATTTATATCTTTAACCTATCTGGAATATATTTTTGCATTTGGTAAAAGGTATGGATATAATTTTATTTTTCCATATAAATAACTAATTTGTTTATTGATAGTCTCTCCTTCTTCACCAATTTATAATGCCACATCTGCCATGCTTCAAGACTCCATGTTTACATGGGTTGTTTCTGGGCTCTCCTATTGTCTATTTCTCTATTGCTCTCCCAATAACACACAGTTTTTATCAAAAGTCTGGATATTTGGTAGAGAATCATCCTACCACCTCCTGCCCAAACCTGCTTCTTCTCCAAAATTATCTTAGGCCTGCTTTTGCATGTGCATTTTGGGTTTTTGATACACTATGTCAGATCATGACAATTTTCTTCTAACTTTCTAATAATTTTAATAATAAATGACAACAATATATTAGTAATATATATTATAAATGATATGTACTCTATTATATGTAATAATAAATTATATATAAACTTATACATAATGATTTTCTGTATTAAGAAAATCATATGAATTTTCTTTTAATTTGTTAATGAGGTATATTACATCAACGTATTCTCTCATATTGAACATTTGAATTCCAGAGATAAATCCTACTTGGCTGTATTATTTTTCTTACTACAACTGGTTTACCTAAAATTTTTGCATTTATGTTAATAAGATAGATTACTCCATAATTTGTTTCTTATTTTATCCATGTCTGTTTTTTGTTAAATAGCTCACAAATGGTAGCTTTCTTGCTTTTTGTATTATGTGAATTAGTTTAAGAGGGATTATCTGATTTTTGAAGGTTTCCTACAACTCTCCTGTAAAAACATCTAAACCTGGTAGCTTTTGAATTAGATTATTAAGTATTATTTCTAGTTCATTTCATAGTTATAGGTCTAGTCAAGTTTCCTGATTCTTGCTGAGTCACTTTTAGTATGACTAAGTATCTATTAGTATCTATTTCTAAGTATCTATTTCAGGAAAGTTTTCAAAAGCATTTTGTAAAGGAGCAGCTCTGCCATGGCAGCACAGTGACCTTGAACATTTCCACATGGGCCACACAGCCAAGGCTTCTCCACGGTCTGACCTATATCTTTGCAGAACACCCTGGCATCCTCCCAAGAACATCGCCAAGATAGGCAGTCTTGTGAGGAACCGTCCTTCCGCTACCTTGCAGATTGTTCCCTACTTTGTGGGAGGTTGCCATGAGACAACAAAGTTTTGCTAAATGAATGAAACTCAGACCTTCCGTCTCCAAATCCATTAGGCTCCCCTCTGTCCCATGCTACCTCCCAGTCATCCCAGGAAGGACCAAGCCCACCTGGAGTAGCCTCACACCCAAGTGCTTCTGAATCCCTATTCCTCCTCTAAGGTCAGGGTCTAGCTGGGGCTTTTGCCTTGGTGGGGGGGGGGGGGCAGGGACTAAAACCATATGTATGGCTGTGTCCCTCTCTAGGCTGGGCACGGTATCTGGCACAGGGCCAATGACATCCCAGAGGCTCAGAAAGCCTGGGTGATTGAGATGGATTGGCTTTTTGATTTGAGGAGCCTCAGGCACAGAATAGTGCTGACTCGAGGAACTATGCTCCTGCCGTGACTCATACAGCAGGACCCTTTAATGGGGAATTATGGAAAGGTACTGCCTGGAGCTGTCTTAATTAAGAACAACCTGATCTTGATTGCAGCCTCTGAGAGGACTCTCCTCCTCATCCTCCTGTCTCCTTTTCTCCTTGACATCTAGAGGCAGAATCTGGCTTCCTTTGACAAGGCTTTCCTTCTCCCAATAACACTGCTGACAGGCTCAGTTTGGAAACAGTTGAGCTAGTTGGGGATGGCAGCCCTTCAGCCAGGCTCCCTAATGGGCAACCTAAATCAGTGGTTAAGAGAGATCTCACTGCACCTGTGTTGCCCTGGCTCTCAGGAAAGGCTGGGGCTGAGGTTAGAAATAGGCTGAAGGTAATCAGGTTGGCTGCTCTTCCCAGCAGCCACTCTCCCTACCCCTGTCCAAAGCTAATTTATCCTGGAGACTATGCTAACCAGAGAATAAAGATGGACTCCCTCTACCCCCACCACCTCTCATCTCCAGTCCCCAACATGAGGGCAGGCTGGGCCTGAGCCCCCAAAGGAAGGAAGGGTACCACCATTCTCTCTCCGTGTGCAAGGACATCTTATTAGGATGTTCGGGGGCCACAACAGAGGACTGGGCTCCAGGAAGTTCTGGCTTCCCAAGCCAAGTTCCAAACCCTAGCCCAGAACCAGATACCACCTGACAGCTTCCTGTCAGCCCAGATTCCCTCACTCAGCCTCTCCCAGGAGTCTCCATCACTGGGCTCCATCCACTCCATCTTTATTCAGTGCACATTTACTAATGTGTGTGAGGTCCTGACACGTTGTGGTTCCATGTCCTTCCTTCCCTTACACCTACTCCAAACACACACACACACACACATTATACTTTTAAAGTCAAGTATTTATTGAACTAATAAGAGTTTCCAAAGAAGCTTTATCACTAGGTACGACTCATCTTTTAGTTGGTGGCTTTAGGTGTCTCTGGTGCCCAGCTTCTCCAGAGAGTAATTAATAAAGTGCAAACAAATATTTAAATCATTTGGGAGATCACTAAGTAAAAGCCCTAGGGGTGAGCTTCTTGTAATGATATGGCCACTCCTTAAATCATCTGTGGGCAAAAACTTCTTAAACAGGGAGCCCCTTGAATAGAAGTCCTACTTGAATGAACAGAGCCATTAAACTTCACCTGGCAGGACAAGATGGGGAATACTGTATATCCACTGTCCTTGATATATTCAGCTGCCCTAACTGGTTCTCAAGGGATACCAGAACCCTAATCTCAGAAAACAGATCCCTCTTACCTGGAGCCCTGGCTCTGCTTCTGCTACCTAACCCTGTCCAGTGGCTTCCTATTACCCAAATCAGTAATTCCTGGAGTGCGGTTCCTGGACCAGCAGCATTAGCATCACTTGAAATATATAAGAAATGCATATTCACAGGCTTCACCCCAGACCTACTAAATCAGAAACCCTAAGGGTGGGGCCTCACTATCTCTGTCTTAACAAGCCCTCCAGGTGATTCCAACGAGCAAAGTTTGAAAACCACTGCCCCCAATAGAGGTGCACTCTTAGCAAGATCTGCAAGGCCCTCCACAGAGACACTGCTGGCCCATAGGAGCTTTTTTGTAAATTAGAAGTAGAGCCTCATCTGGGAGGATGTAGCTATAAGCACGTGCTTACCAGGTGGAGCCAGAGCTGTATTTCAGCCCCTCCGCGCCTTGGCAGGTGTCCTCATAAAGCGAACGGCCTGCAGTCACACGCTGCGGCCCTGCCCCCAGGACCAGACCTTCCAGCCCTACATCCCACCACTTGCCTCCTCATCCCTATGTTCCAGCCACTCCAAACGTTTTACAATTCCCTGAACACATCCTGGTACTTCATGCTTCCTCCACAACTTTGCCCAAGCTATTCTCTGTACCTAGAATGCTTTTCCCCCATTTTTCCACCTAGAAAACTACCACAACCTTTAAGACTCGGCTTGGTCATCTCCTCATCCAGGAAATATTTGCTGACCGCAGGAGAGTCAGATTCTACTCCTCTAGGCTCCCTTATCGCATTGTGTTCACCTCTCACATTGCCCTTGCCTGGCTGTATTTTAATTGCTGGTTTCCTTGTCTCCGTCCTCTATAAAGCAGGATCTATTTCGGATTCATCTTTGTATCCCAGTGTGAAATTAACAAACAGAAACCTCAATTAAATAGAGTCAAGAGACCAGAAGACCAGAAGGGGGAGCTCTCATGCCCTGCCATGACAGCCGAACCCAACAGGAAGAAGAAAGACTCTTCTATCTTAGCAACAATTCAGCCAATGAAAAGCCACGGACTCTCTGTTTACTCTAGCCCTCCCAACTTCCTTTTCCCCTCTATAAAAGCATTCTCCTTCCCTTGTTGTGTGGGGACTTGCAGGTGGCTCTCCATGGTTGCAGACCTCGAAGTACAATTCTCTGCTGATCTCAAACAAACCCATCTTTGCTGGAGATATATCTGGTAGTCTGTTTACTTGGAGTCAACAACAGTATCAATGAGTATCTGGAATGTTCATACAATGACAAAATACTGAATATCAATCCTGTGCAAGGCTCTCAGTGCTAGAGATACAGTGAAGATCATGTCAGACAGCTCAACCTCATGGAGCTAATTCATAATTAAGGGCCTGGTACAAAGAGAAGAACAGAGGGAAGGAAGAAGCAAGGCCCTTGCAAAATGGTGGGAGGCAATTGCTTTTCTGAATGATTTAGAATGATTCAGAAGCTGCTTCAAAAGCAGGGTGACTTTCTACTGCTGTGGGAGGATGAAATCCTGTCCTTTCCAGATTCACCTGTGAAGTCGAAAAAGCCAAGACCAGTCCCATGCAGAAAAACATCTTTAATGGGGAGACCTGTCCTCCCACAGGGCTTGGTTCAGCCCCAGCCACTGAAGAGCCATCTTATAGTCCAGAATGTTCCCTGCCTTCCCCATGGCAGCTGCAGCCAGGAGTGTGAACAGGGATAAGACTAGATTAGGAAACATGATGCCTCTTCTCCTTGTAATTAAGGCTCTAATCACTGTATCAAGACTCAAATCAGGTTGGGCTGCCCCTCCTCAATTAGCAGCTTATCTAATTAAAAGACATGAATTGCAAGTTTCAGCTCACTTCAGTAATGCAATAGTGGGGTTCCTTGTGGAAGCCATTTGACTTCTGGACTCATTTCTACACCCAGTGAGGAATGGAGGAATAAAATAGGAGTTCAGTTTATATGCAGAAAACATGAATTTTCTCAAGTAGAATGATTTGAAGGTAGAAGGGAGGAGACGCTGAAGAGGCTGTTGCCATGGTCATGAGCAGAAATGCACGAGGGCAAGGCAGTGGGGATGGGGAGATTATTGTAGACAGAGAGCTGTTTGAGATACAGAACTGGATGTGGGAGAGAGGGTGAGAGGAATCAGGAGGGAGAAGAAGGGGTCTAGTCTGGAATCTGAAGGCATTGCAGGAATAGTTAGGACAGATGTTCTGATAGACTTTATTAGCATGGTCCCCAGCCTGAGCCCAGGTCTGTGTGCACGCATGACACACACACTCACATGCACATGCACAGAGCTCCACTCCTTTATTGACATGACTGTGCTATAAAACCTCCCCTTTGGAAAGCTCACCAAGCTCAATCAAAGACCCTCTCTGGGGACTTCCCTGGTGGTGCAGTGGTTAAGAATCTGTCTGCCAATGCAGGGCACATAGGTTTGATCTCTGGTCCAGGAAGATCCCATATGCCGTGGAGCAACTAAACCCGTGGCTCAACGCCACAGCTACTGAGCCTGCCCTCTAGAGCCTGCGTGCCACAACTACTGAAGCCCGCGCACCTAGAGCCGGTGCTCTGCAACAAGAGAAGCCACTGCAGTGAGAAGCCCCCACTCACCGCAACTAGAGAAAGCCTGCACACAGCAACAAAGACCCAACGCAGCCAAAAATAAATAAATAAAATTAAAAAAATAAAAAAAGACCCTCTCTGTATTCTATTCCCAGCTTCTTCAGTTTCTCTCTGTAATGACAAATCGTAACCCTTTGCTCCCTGGTGCCAAAGAGCCGCTCCTGGGGCAAGAAAGCAGATCGTGTGGCTGTCAGAAAGGAGAGAAAAGAAGCTCAATTATGGTGCTTATCCATGTGCTGAGAAAGGCCAATTCTCACATCCTCACTAAAATTTGGAGTGGACTCAGACATGAACAGAGATTCATAAATACACGCATATACACAGTATGTGTACACACATACATAGAGACAATCCAACATGCAACCCGCACACACACAGATTCACAAATACATGCATATACACTGTATATGTATACACACATATACAGAGACACTCCAACATGCAAACACACACACACACACGCACACACAGAGGCTTCCTCACTCAGATTCATACAAACACAGAGAAAACAAAATTGCATATGCGAACCCATCACACAACAAACAGGCACTCTCTGACAAATGCACATAAATACATTCACTCACTTAAAACAAGAGTTTGGAAATAATTATTCAGAAAATTAAAACAAAAAATAATTGTGTCAATTACCTGGTTTTTTAAAAAATAAAAACTGAATTGTTTCCTTGAAATGTCTCGCCCACGATTCTGAACCCTCTCCAGCAACACCTTATATTTGCATGGTATATTTTACTTGTCAAAGGAAATTCACAGATGTATTCTCCTTCACATCTCACGGGACTCTTTGAGTTGTATGTTTTTTGTAATTTCCAAATGTATTTTGTGCTGGTTGCTGACTGTTAGCACTCAGCACCATCCCTGCCCCCTGAACTCTTCCTGTATCCACAGAAGCAGGAAACCTAAAGACTACATTTCCCAGATTCTCTTGCGGCAGGGTTCTAGTTTCGAGTCCACGAATGAGAGCCATTCCCGCGAGATTTGAAAGGTGGAGGAGAAACGGAAGCCATGATCATTCCCCAGACACAGGCCAGCGAGCCAGCTTCTGCAGGTGCTGGAAGGAGGTTCTGCCGCAGCTTCCATTCGTCCCCCTATGAATCGCCTACATCAGGGCTCCAGGCAGCTGAGATCACAGGTGACGGTACTTTTGGTAATTTTAATAACGGATTTAAAGGTCTGATTTTATAGAGTTTTAAGCAAAAAATAAGGACACATTCCTGGAGTAGCTAACAGAATTAAAAAGATAAAGAAGTAAGCAGTTGCAGGAGCCGCAGGGGCTGGGTTCCCCAGGAAGCGGGTCTTAGATGGATATTAGCATGGAGGAAGTTTGCTCAGGAGAGCTGTGGAGGGAAGGAAGCAGGACTGGGCGGAGGAAGAACCTGAGGTGTGAACCTGTCATACTTGACGGAAGCCCCAGGCCACCTGGGGAGCGTTCTGAAGCTGGGATGACCCTTCACTGCTGAGGAGAGGATGTCAAGCCTTAATCCCTGCGTGTTTATCAGTGGTCCTGAGTTAAGGAAGCAAGGCTTTGATGACCAGCAAGGCAGCTTTCTTTAGCTGAGTCAATCCCTGTAGTAGACGGGCAGCTCCCAGGCAGATGGAGGTAAGCAGTCCTTCATTCCCATTACAAACTGGAAGTGTGTGTCTCCCCCACTCCCCAAATTCAAACTTTGAAGCCCTAATGCCCAATGCGACTGTATTTGGAGGTAGGGCCTGTGAGGATGTAATTAAGGTTAAATTAGGTCATAAGAGTGGAGCCCTAATCTAATAGGGCTGGTGCCCTAATATGAAGAAGAGACACCAGAGCTCTCTCTCTGCCCTGTGAGGACACAGTGAGAAGGTGACCAACTGCAAGCTGAAGAGAGAGCCCTCTCCAGCACCTGACCATGTTAGAACCTTGATCTTGGACTTTTCCTGTCTCCAGAACTGTGAGAGTATTAATTTCTGTTGTTTAAGCCACCCAGTCTATGGTACTGCGTCATGACAGATCAAGCAGATTAATACAATTCCTGAAGGAGAATATGGGCAGCACATAACAGGGTCCAGCACAGGAACTGAACCAGGGACCCAGTTACTGTCAGCTTTCTCTCTCTCTCTCTCCACTCTCCCCACCTCTCCCCCCCCCCCCCCCCCCCCAAGTTGTGAGAGAGATCATGACTACCTCCAACCCCGCCCCCTTCTGAAACCATAATCCAAGAAAGAAGAGAGCTTTCTCTCAGGCTCCAGTTTGGAAAATCAGAGGGAAGGGCTCTGTTTCACCCAGTCCACACCACATGCACCCTCCTGGACCAATCCTGGGCCCGTGACATGGGGTACTATGACTGACTTTGCCTTTGGCCAGATATGCCAGATTTGTTATCAAAAGGCAAAGGACAAGTAAAGATGTTGAGCAGGAAAATAAACTAGAAAGGATACCCTTTATTTTACCAATGATTTGCTCAGTCAGATTTCAGTAATGCACCGACCCTGTGACATCCAGCAAGTGACTTCGCCTCTGTGAGCTTTGCTGTCCTCATCCATCCGGGGAGATGGCAGCGGTTGTAGTAAGGAGGAAGGAGGGAACGCGTGTGACAGGCCTGCCTCGCACAAGGCTGGCACACAGTAAATGTCCAGTAAAAGGTCACTTCCATGGTGGTCTAAACACTGCTATAAGAAAGAAAATATCATTTTGCCTCTCAAACCTCTGAACCAATTTTCAAAACATGGAGGAAAAGCAAAATTCTATTGAGGGCAATTATATTGCCCCAGATCCAAAAACTCTTAAAGTTACCTGGAATATGCATTTCTCAGATAAGAAAACTGAAGCCGCAAGAAGTTAATAACTAGCCCAAGATCTCACAAAGAGAAGAGATAGGGCCGGGATCAAGAACCCTGAACTCTAGTAATATGCCCAGGTACCCCTCAACCAGCTACCATTCCACCCTACCATTGTCTCCACATACACCCTCAACCAGGCCCCTGATGCATCCCAACCCAGGGCTGCAGCCTCTCTTTTCTTTCTCCCAGACACCCAGCCTGTACGTCAAGCCCAGGGCTGCTCAGCAAGCATCGCTGAGATGGAATTGAAACCCACGGAAGTATCTGGAAAGCAAGTGGGGTATCTGGAAGTAATAAACTTCCGACTGCTTGTTCATTGGGCACCCAGTGGGGGTGGCACAGATTTCTCTCATTGCTGTTTCTTAAGAATCAATAAAAAGTTAGTGACGCATTTAGCAGAGATCAAATAAATGACATTAGGTTTCTTTTTTAACCTTTTATGGGACTGATACTATGATCTTACTCCTAAAAGTCACTCTAGGTCAATCTGACTCATCTTTTGGTAATTGCATTGCAAATTTTAAAGACTGAGTCTCAGTGTGCTGAGAAGAAAAAGAAGTATTTGATTGGCCAGGGGAGGTGCAAGCAACAAGGAGAAAGTAACATCTTTGGCTGAGGCTGAAGGATGGATGACTAAGTAGGGGATGGGCATTGCAGGCAGGAAGAACCAGCAAAGATGTGAAAAGAAATCAACACGGAATGTGTTTGGGACTGGCAGGACCAAGTGGGAGTTTGGGGATCCTTTCGGTGAGTGTCAGAGCTGACTGGGGTCGGAATAGGGCTGGTCACAGTGGCCAGCACTGCCCACAGGCTAAGGCAGAGGTAGTTGGGCTGCAGACAAGGGCATTTCAGAGTCAGAAACAATAGACTTGGAGGACAAACTTGTCTTCTCTGATCCTTACAGGGGAGTCCTGGAGGAAGACAGACCTGAGTTCAAATTCCGCTGCTGCCATCAACTTGATGTGGGATTTTAAACACATGTTTTTTAGCCTCTCAAAGAACCTCTGTTTTCTCAGGGGCTGGAGGCAATAATAGTTCTCCCCTTAGAGTCTGCAAACTCAATGCCTACAGATGCCAAGGCAGGAAAAATAAATGACTTTTCCTGGGTATAAAATAGCAAGGGATTGCATTCAACTTCTAATGCTAGAAGTAGGCAAACACAAAATATTTTTTAAAACACTGTGCAAGCTAAACAAAACACACTTGGCCAACGTATAAACAGCATGTAAATTCTTGATTATCTCATAAGATTGTTTTGAGAATTAAGTGAGATAATGCATATAAAGTGCTTTGCAGAGTCGAGAAGCTAAACAAAAATAGGCATTCATTTAAAGTTCAAGAACAGGCTAAACTAATCTATGGTGATAGGAATCAGAAGAGTGTTTATCTGGGAGGAGGAAGGGCATTGATTGGGTATGCAGGAAACTTTATGGTGTGTTGGAAGTTTTCTATTTCTAGTTCTAGGTTGAGTACAGGTCTGTAAACATGTATAAAAATTCATTGAGCAGTACGCTTAAGCTTTGTGAACTTTGATGCATAAAAGTTACACTTCAATCACAAAGGAAATTTTAAAAGAAGTCCTTCACAGAGTAGTAAGTAATTAATAAATGGTTGTGCTTTCCGGGCGGCAGGGAGGGAGGGCGGGCGGCCTGCTGGGTCCGCGCGGCATCGGGGCCGGCCGGAGCCCGGGTCCCCGCCCGCCCCAGCGCCCACCGCTGGCCGAGCCCCGCCCCTCGTGTCTCCATCGTGGGTCGCGGTGGTCGGATGTGCGCCCGGGTTCGCGGGACAGGCGGGCGCAGAGGTCCCTTGTGTTGGCGGGGGTGGGTGCGGCGAGGTTCCGGCGCCTCCGCGGAGCATCGTGGGTCTGGGGCTGTGGGCGCCGCGGATTGCTATCCTCTCCGCACTTTCCTGGCTCTGAAGCCTCGAGAACACGGCTAGGCAGCAGTAGTTTAATGGGGAGTTTGCCTGCTGGGAACTAGGGGCCTGCTGGGGTCTCAGTTCTTGGCTGGCCCCGGAACATGAGGTTGCCAGGTGTGTGACGGCAGCAGGTAGGAGTGACCCGCTGGTGCAGTGATGAGCAGGAAAGGAAGGACAGCGGCTGTTGGCCTGTGAACCTAGGCAAGAATGACCAGCCGACACAGTCCAGACCAAAGTCCGTGGGCCCAGCTCGGTCCTGTACGTCTGGTCAGTGGAATAGACCTGCAGGTGTGGCTCTTGTCACTCTAGGACTGGCTTCAGGACAGATCCTGCTGATGCGCCCAGGGCACCGCCCTCAGTTCTGCAGGAGAGTGCGCCAGAGGGGAGCCAGGGGGTGTGCCCGACTCAGCATGGCGGCCACGCACATCCAGTGTGCCCGCGAGGGCAGTGGGGAGCCGGGGAAGTCATGGCCTTGGGAATGTCCTCTGATGAAAAACAACCCGCAGGCTTATGAAATAACTTGTGTGTGGAACGTTGGTGTGGATCAGCAGTTCTGAGGCAGCAGGCGGGATGCAGAAGTGTGAGCGGAGACCGTCTGGAATCCCCAGACTCCAGGGAAACTAGAGGTGACAGCCAGCCTAGTGAAGAGGACAGGAGCTGGGGGCTTTGGCGGCAGCCCAGCAGGCGCCTCTCGTCTCAGGGCCCTAATCCTGGCTCCAGCCGGCTGGTCAGGGGAGCTGCAAGGTCTTCTGGGTGAGCAGAGCCCACAGTCCTGAGCTGTTCTTCTCTGTGTTTGGGTCATCTCCCCCCATCCAGGGGGAGAAATCTAGATGAGGTTTAAGAATCAGTGCTTTAAGACTGTGGATCTCGGAGTTGAAACCTCGGAAGACATGATTTCAGCACAGGGTGTTAAAGTGAACGGAAGGATTCAACCCCTTTTCAAGGAGGGTGTCTCCATGTGGGCAGAACTAGAGAATAAATGGATCTTGAATTTAAAAAAAAAAAAAAAAGATTGTTATAGTTGTTATTATCATTACTACTTTTATTCTTTTTTTTTTTTATTTATTTATTTTTGGCTGTGTTGGGTCTTCGTTTCTGTGCGAGGACTTTCTCTAGTTGTGGCAAGCGGGGGCCACTCTTCATCGCGATGCGCGGGCCTCTCACTATGGCGGCCTCTCTTGTTGCGGAGCACAGGCTCCAGACGCGCAGGCTCAGTAGTTGTGGCTCACGGGCCTAGTCGCTCCGCGGCATGTGGGATCTTCCCAGACCAGGGCGCGAACCCGTGTCCCCTGCATTAGCAGGCAGATTCTCAACCACTGCGCCACCAGGGAAGCTCACTACTTTTATTCTTAACATTATTATGATGATTATGCCACAAGGTCAGTAAACCAATTAAATGAGCAACAAACATTCGATAAACACCCACTATGTGCTGGGTGCTTATGTCAGATTATATGTATGTAAGTATGTATCCCTCCCACATGCATTTGCTACAGTGTGGGAGGTAGGGTCTATGCCCCCTCGCACTGAATCTGGCAAGGGCTTGTGACTACTCTCATGCATAGAGTGCAGCGGACATGATGCTCTGTGACTTCCAAGACTGGGTCATAAAAAGCACACAGCTTCCGCCTGGCTCTCTGTTGGAACACGCGCCTTGGGAGCCCCTCTTGTCAAAAGCCCTTCGTGTAAAAAGTCTGGCTACCCTGAAGGCACCATGCTGGAGAAATCACATGGAGAAAGCACACAGAGAAAGACACGTGAGGAGTGCTGGCTGTTCAGCTCCTTGCTGTTCAAGTCTTCTTAGCCCAGGCCCCAGACACAGGAGTCAGGAAGCCTGTAAAATGACTGCAGACACCATCTGACGGCAACCTCCTGAGAGACCCTGAGACAGAACCACTCAGCCAAGCTGCTCCTGAATTCCTGACCCACAGAAACTAGGAGGGATAATAAGTGACTATCACTGTTTTAGCCAATAAGTTTTGGGGCGTTTGACCTAGATTAGCAGCAACAGGTAACTAATGTAGATTTTGGTACCTGGAAGGGGTATGATACTGTAAAAAAAATACTAAAAACAGTGGCTTTGAGGGCAGAAGGTGGAAGTGTATTGAAGAAACTGTGGAATCTGATGGCCTTCAAGGATGCTACCCATGAGGACGTAAAGGAAAGTAAGGAAGATCACATTGGAAGATGGAGGAAAAGGGATCTTTGTTAGATAGTGTGTTGTTCTGCGCGGGCTGCCATAACAGAATACCACAGACTGAGTAGCTTAAACAACAGAAACTTATTTCTCACAATTCTGGAGGCTGCGAAGTCCAAGATCAAGGGGCCAGCCAATTCAGTTCCTGATAAGAGCTCTTCTGGTTTGCAGATGTCCACCTTCTCACCGTGTCCTCACACGGCAAAGAAAGAGCTCTCTGGTGTCTCTTCCTCCTCTTATAAGGGCATCAGCCCTAGAGATTAGGACCCCACCCTTACGACCTCATTTTACCTTTATCACCTCCACACAAGACTCATATCCACACATGGTCACATTGGGGGATAGGGCTTCAATATATAAATTTGGAGGGACATAAGCATTCAGCGCATAATACAGTCAGGGAAACTTTAGTAACACTGTCTTCTGTGGTAAAAAGGAGAATACAAAATGTACTAAATGAATTAGATAATCTAGCAATGGCGATTTCCAGGCGGAATATCAAAGGCGTCACCTGGCTTCTTCTGGCTGCTTATAATCAAATGTGAAAAGAGAGAGAACATGTTAAGGAAAGAACCATTGAGCACAAAGGAGTCAGGACTCTCTGGGTTTGAAAATTAAAATGTCTTCTAGAGACTGTCATACAGAGTGAAGTAAGTCAGAAAGAGAAAAACGAATATCGTATGCTAACACATATATATGGAATAAAAAAAAAAAAAAAAGGTTCTGAAGAACCTAAGGGCAGGACAGAAATAAAGACGCAGACACAGAGAATGGACTTGAGGACACGGGGAGGGTGAAGGGTAAGCTGGGACAAAGTGAGAGAGTGGCATGGACATATATACTCTACCAAATGTGAAACAGATAGCTAGTCGGAAGCGGCCGCATAGCACAGGGAGATCAGTTCGGTGCTTTGTGACCACCTAGAGGGGTGGGATAGGGAGGGTGGGAGGGAGATGCAAGAGGGAGGAGATATGAGGATGTATGTATATGTATAGCTGATTCACTTTGTTATACAGCAGAAACTAACACACCATTGTAAAGCAGTTATACTCCAATAAAGATGTTAAAAAAAAAAAGAAAGAAAATTAAAATGTCTTATTCTTGACTCTCCAGGCAGGAAATGATGCTAAAAATTTTAAATGACCTCTAGGCAAAGATCAAACCTAGGGTACTGTCAGGATGTTATGGTCTGAAGATGCCCCTGAGGAAATGAACATAAAACCCTTTATTAAGACCTTGGAAATATGTAAGGCAGTGATTCAAACAGAAAAAAAAAGTCCCTCATAGCGCCTCACCAATAAACAATAGGGCTTCTGATAATCATTTTTTAAAATTTTATTGTAGTTGATTTACAATGTTGTATTAATTTCTGCTGTACAGCAAAGTGATTCAGTTACATACATACATATATATACTTTTTCATATTCTTTTCCATTATGGTTTATCACAGGATATTGAATATAGTTCCCAGTGCTATGTGGTAGGACCTTGTTGTTTCTCCATCCTTTATATAATAGTTTGCATCTGCTAATCCCAAACTCCCAATCCTTGCCTCCCTACCCCCACTGAGGGCTTCTGATAATCTTAAGTGCGGTGTCCCCTAGCAGCTTTACAGGGAACTCAAGGAAGAAAAGGGCTTATGTTATTGATATTTGTGGTTGTGAGTTTTATCTAATGGAGAGAACAGCAGTAAGATTCATAGAAAGCTCACAATGATTTTAAGGTGATTGCACTGTCTGAAACACTACCTGTTTGGACAAAAAGGTGCAGAGGCAGTACAGTACGAAAATTGGTCTTTGGCCCTGCAAACTATCATATAAAAGTAGGCTGAGAAAATGACTTAGCTGCAAACAATGGCCATTTCTTATGGAAAAGAAAGGATGGCTCAGAGAACTTCTGCCTCTGAGCCCAGAGGGTGGAGCCAAGAGCCATGGAGAGCCATTCCCAAGCAGCAGGGCTGAGTTCTAATTCATAAACTACCCATGTGCCCAGCAGAATTTCAGAATTGTTAAGGATCCCTGTGTAACTCTCATTTTCCTTTTTCTGTTTTGTTTTGGTTTTGTTTTTTACAAGAGGACCTATAGTGGTCATCCTGTGCCTCTCCCACCGTTGTATATTAGGTGGAGTGAAGGCAACCTGTTTCTTTAGTTCACAGGCCTACAGATCAAGAGGAACTGTACAGGAGGAGCTGTATTTGAGAAAGTCATCCAAGGAGCCTCATCTGAACCTGGACCTGATTAGATGACAAGACCCAGGACTTCAAGTTGAGGCTTCGGTGGAATGAGACTTTGGGGGACCTTGGAAAGGGGTGAGTGTATTTTCATGTGCGACATGTCTGGATCACAGGAGCCGGAAGGTAGACCGAGGTAGCCAACCTCCAAGGATGCCTGGCTCCTGGTATTCTTGCCCTTGTGTAATCCCCTCTCACACTGCATCAGGGCTGGCTGGCCCTGTGTGACTAACGCAATACAGAGAAGATGAGGCTAGGTCATAAGGGCCTGGCAGCCTCTTCCTTGGGCTCAGATCTGCTCTGTGGGAAGCCTACTGCCATGATGTGAGGACACTCACACTGCCCTGGCGAGAGGAACTGAGGCCCTGCCTATAGCCAGCAGCAACTCGCCGGCCGTGCAAGTGAACTGGCTTGAGAGCAGATCCTCCAGGGCCAGTCAAACCATGAGATGAGGGCAGCCCCAACTGACATCTGCCCGTGGCCTCGGGAGAGGCCAAGCCAGAACCTTCCAGCCACACTGCTCCAGCATATCTGTCCCAAAGAAAACATGAGAGAGAAAAAAAATGATGATTGTTGTTTTAAGCCACTAAGTTCTAGGGTGATTTGTTACACACCCGTAGATGATGAACACAACTCTGTAGGGTATGAAAAAGAGAATCCAGTGTAATCACTGGCGAGAGTAAAAAGAAAATGTGTAGACACAGGAGAACACACAGTGTCGGGCAGCATGATAAATGGCAACTTCTCTCTCCTGGTGGGTGTTGGCATCGGGGATCAGGAGGTGAGGTGCTGGGGGAGGGTGAGACTTGGGGAGACATTTTCAAGAGGGGAGCAGGCCTTTTAGATGGGAGCCTTTCCTTTCCTCACTAAACCCTCTCAGGTCCTGGCTTGTTGCTACGAAGGAGGCCTTTCCATTTACAGGGCTCTTTTACATCCATCTGTCACTGTCTGACAGAAACAGGTCAGGGATCACCAGCCCCATGGCACAGAGGACAAAACTGAGGGTCCCACTGGGTAACTGACTTGTCCAGGCCCTGGGCACTTTCTGCTCCCGTAACAGCTCTTAGCAGCTCAAAGCTGCCTTTGGCTGCCAAAGGAATCAAAAAATCCAAAGAGCCTCAAGGCTGAACCTGAAACACAGAGAATGCAGGCCATCTGCTCTGACGGGAACTCTCCATAAGTAATAACCAACTGTGGCTGCCTTAAAACAATCCTTCACACCTGCTAAAATCTGGGCCTCGGGATGCTGAAGCTGAACTAGTATCATTGCCCTGATTATGTCCTCTTCGCCATGCAGCCTCAGGCCTTTCTGGGTCTCTGAGGCTCTTCCCTGTTATGTTGGGTTCAACTGGCTGGTCTCAAGGCTCCGTGTGGCTCTGACATTGTAGGATTCATGGGCAATTGGTGGGACCTTCAACAGTGATGTTGACATACTAATACCAGACTCCCACTTTGAGTCTCCAATCTACAAAATCAATGCCAAACAGGAAATTGCAGGCAGTAATTTATTCTGCATTTTCCCACCATGGGACTTGCTTTATATACATTGCTACATGGACTCTAATAAAATATTAGGTAGACAAAAAGGTTCTGCCAGCTTCCCCTGCCCCTGACATATTGCTCCCCTTTCTGCCAGACACCCCTGGAGAGGGGACCTCCCTGGGACTGCAGTTGTGATCAAGAATAACTGCAGAGACTTAGAGAGTGGACTTGAGGACACAGGGAGGGAGAAGGGTAAGCTGGGACAAAGTGAGAGAGTGACATGGATATATATATACACTACCAAATGTAAAATAGATAGCCAGTGGGAAGCAGCTGCATAGCACAGGGAGATCAGCTTGGTGCTTTGTGACCATCTAGAGGGGTGGGATAGGGAGGGTGGGAGAGAGATGCAAGAGGGAGGAGCTATGGAGATATATGTATATGTATAGCTGATTCACTTTGTTATAAAGCAGAAACTAACACACCATTGTAAAGCAATTATACCCCAATAAAGGTGTTAAAAAAAAGAATAACTGCAGAGAGCCAGGCAGGAGGTCGGTTGTGAAAACAACCAAGCTCATAAGGTAAAATGAAATGATATAGAATAAAACAATACAATAAGAAACAAAATAATAAGATGAACAACTTAGATGAATGTCAGAGGGCTGTCTGCCCAGCATCCACTCTTGGCGGGTCTGTGGGTCTTGGTGGTCTGTATATCTAAAAGGAGGGAGACAAGTTGGAGTACCTTCCTGTCCAGCCCTACCCAGTTGACTTGGCCTACCCAGGCCCTGGGGCAATGGGGTCACCCTAGCAAAACAGGAAGATGAAGTGGGGTCTGCCTCAACCACAGTCCATGCTGGCACCTGGTCTGCTGGACTTGGCTCTGGGGACCCAAGCAAGCCCTGGGCTGACACCTTGCAGCAGCCAATATGCCTTCACATGGGAGAAGAGCAAACTTCCACTGCTTCCCTGTTACAGTAATCTTTGCAGTAGCACACAGGACCAGGAATAGCTAGAAACCCAGAAACACAGTCATGAAAACTCAGTCATTGGAAGGCTAAATTTTGATCCCCCGAAGCAGGAATGCCTGAGAACTCTGGGTGAGCGAGGCCTCTGCTCTGAAAGGAGAAATGACCAGGGTGGAGCCGTGCAGGTCGTGAACTGGCGTGGGAAGCAGAAATGGGCTGGCGGAATATGCAGAATCAGGACAAGGCAGGCGGCGGGGGAACCGGATGGTGCTTAAGTGGCCTGTGTCTAAAGAGGTCAATGTCACCTTGGGGAACCGGGGCTGGCAGTGAGCACATGGCCCTCTCTGAAGTGGAGCCTCGTATTGTGTGTGGCTCACGTAAGTGTAGTCGTGACGAAGTTAACTGAGTCAGCGAAATGCAGGGGGCTCACTTCTTAGCTAAGCTGTTTGTGGTCTTTACAAATTCCTAAATAAAGGGTGCTTGTTTGTACCTTTGAGGGCGCAGGTGAGGTGTACAGTAGCCCCCCATGATTCTCAGCAGGGTCAGACTCAGGAAGCAGGTCCCCTGGCCCTCCCCCACAGAGGAAAGGGAGCCAGCCTTTTCCTGCTCAAGTACACGAGCCTCTCCTTACCAACTTTAATTCCCCTTCTTACTCAGTGAGAGGCAGACCCAAGATGAGATCTCATGTCCAGTGCTCTTTCCGCTGGGCTGTGAAGAAGCAGATCTCAGAGCCTAAGCTCAGAAACTAACACCACATCTCTATCAAGTGAAAGTGGAACACTGAAACCAATATCTCCATTTCCTGTCTCGGATCCACATGCCTCCCAATTCCTTCCCCTCTAGAGCATCACACACTTGGCGTGTGTACACACAAGCCTGCCCACTGCTAGGCGTCAGCACCCAGTGTGGATTGTGGGGTGAAGATGTGAGAACAGAGCTATGGATTAGCCCAGTTCCCAGGAAACACAGAGGCGGGTTGCAGAGGATATGCAGCCTGGGACTTGGCCTGGCTGCAGGATGGCAGATTAAGTAGACACTTTGCCCCCTCCCAGAGATGCAGACAACACACCCATGCACACACCATTCCCTGCCAGCCCAGAATCACTGTGTGGACATAACTGCCCTTACTTATCACTAACCTGCCTCCTCTCTGACCTCACCCCATTCACCATCCCCACCCCAATTCCAGCCCTGGAGATGTTGCTTTTGTACAAGGACCCTGACACCAGAAGCTCACCTCTCCCATGTGAGCCATGACTTAGCTCATCCTGAAGACCTCAAGGCACCTAGTAGTCCCATCCAGCTGCACTCCTGAAGACATCAGCTCAAATCCCAGCCCTTGGTCAGTGCCTCTGCAGTCCTAGCTGCCCCGGGCAACGTAAAGACAGACAACAGGACACTCCCCCTATTCCCTGCACCCAGGAGATTAGGAGGCTACAATCTAAATAGACATTTCTCCAAAGAAGACATACCTATGGCCAACAAGCACAATAAGATGCTCAACATCATTAGTCATTAGGGAGCCGCAAATCAGAATCACAAAGAGACACAACTTTATGCCCATTAAGATAGCTATTATCGACAAAACAGAAAATAACAAGCGTTGGGGAGGGTGTGGAGATGTTAGAACTGTCGTGCACTGCTGGTGGGAATGGAAAACAGCGCGGCCACTGTGGAGAACAGTTTGGCAGGTCCTCAGAAAGTTAGACGTAGAGTTACCGTATGATCTAGCAATTCCACTCCTAGGTGTATACCCTCCCCCGCCAAAAAAATTAGAGTAGACTGCATTGAGGAGGTGTATTTGAGTGCTGAAGACTTGAAGGAGGTAAGATTTCAAGCCATAGAAATATCTAGATGAGGAACAATCAGGACAAAGGGAACAGAGCAAAGGCTCTGAGCAGAGGGTGCCCGCCACGTTAGGGAGACAGCAAGAGGGCCAGCATGTGTGCATCAGAGTGAGAGGAAATCACAACGGGGGCGGGGGGCGGGGGGCGGTGGGCGGGAAGTGGCCAGGCAGGTCACAAAGGGCCTGGTAAGCCACTGTAAGGTCTCTCCGTTCTATAAACTTGCTCTGAGGCCCCCAAGTCTCCCAGCCCCTGGCAACCCCTCTTGACTTACTTGGGCCCCTGGTGGGAACGTCAGGGCAGGGATGCCTGTCCAGCCTGTTCTGCCAAATGGAGGCCATGGCGCTGTCTCAGGAATGGCTGCCATGTGTCTTGGCACTGAACTTGGCAGCCTAGACCCAGGCATGCAGTGTGGCCCTCACACAGGCTGTGTGCCCAGGGCCTCTCCTGCCCAGTCCCATCCCTCAGCAGGGATCACTCTCCCTCTAGCTCAGCCTATCTCCCCATTGCTGGGCACAAAGGAGGTAGGAAGGAAGGCGCTGGCTGTGTCCTGGGTTGTTGATGTTTTTTCCCAACCAATGCCATTACTGCTAATTGACCTTTAGTGCACCCTCCATCACTTGGAAACCCATTATAGCCCCCATTGCTCTCCATGCATATGATTAGTAAAAAATCACTGGCTTCTAACTGAACAATAATTATCATGGCATTGCGAGGCCAGCCAGGTCCCTCACCCTCGCCCATTACCTCCCTCCTCTTTCCAACTTGGAAAAAAATATATGAATCAATGTAAGAAAGTCATTTATTCTCCACTTTCCAGGCTGCACACCAAATAGTTTGTCAAGGCCTTTTAAACGCCACTCACCTCACGCACATTCTGCTCAGAAGGTTGCTTTTTCTTTTCCTCAGCCATTGATTTTTGCATCTTGTTAGGATTGTTCTGTGCTCCTAAATAATTAATAACAAATTAGCCAAAGTCTGTTAGCTGCAGATTAGCCAGCTGGGCTCACCTGGACAGCCAGTCTGGGCTCTCTTCCTTTCTACTTGGCACCAGGAGAGCGGGGGGTGTCCCCACGGATGGCACCTGGGCTGGAGTACAGCCTCGGGGAGCCTGATCTAACTCTGCATTGCCCAGGAGGAATGGGGGACTGCTCTAGGCTTGATCTTGTAGTCCTGAGGATGGAGTGTAGACCTCTGGAGATAATAGGGGAACCCACAGAATGGTGAAAGTATGTGGTTTTGGAGCCAAACAGATTTGAGTTTGAATCCAATTTAACTAGTTACTGGCTGTGTGGCCTGGGCAGTTGTCCTGGTGTTTCAGGGCTACAGGGGTCCCAAGGGTGTCATAACGATGGGCATCCAGCTGCCTCTCACACTGGGTCTCAGCAGTGGAAGGGCTAAGGAGGGTGATAAAGGATGCTAAGGAAGAGCGAGTCTGGAGTCGGGGGAGGAGCCTGACTACAGAGCAGAGCCCTGGATGGGAGTCCCAGGAATCCAGATCTCTGTGTCCAGACTGGGATCACTGAATAGTCAGGTCCAGTCCAGGCTGGCTTCAGCGTCCAAAAAGTTCTATGTGGGCCCTTGGGTTCAGAGAAGCACTCTAACTGGGACCTCATACTACGTACCAGAGAAGAAACAGCGCAGCAGCTAAGAGCATGGACTGCGAGCCAGACTTCCTGCGTCCAAATCCTGTGCTTAGGCAAGTCTCTTAACCTTTTGTGCCTCAGTTTCCTCATCTGTAAAATAGGTCTAATCATTGTACCCACCGTGGAGTTATTATTAAGATTAATGAGTTAATATATGTAAAGGGCTTAGAAAAGTGCCTGCCCCCTAGTAAGTGCTATAGAGAGTTAACTTAAAAAGAAGAGAAGGGACTTCCCTGGTGGCGCAGTGGTTAAGAATCCGCCTGCCAATGCAGGGGACACGGGTTCGAGCCCTGGTCTGGGAAGATCCCACATGCTGCGGAGCAACTAAGCCCGTGTGCCACAACTACTGAAGCCCACGTGCCTAGAACCCATGCTCCACAACAAGAGAAGCCACCGCGAAGAGAAGCCCGCGCACTGCAACGAAGAGTAGCTCCCACTCGCCACAACTAGAGAAAGCACGCACGCAGCAATGAAGACCCAACGCAGCCAGAAATAAATAAATAAATTTATAAATAAAAAAAAAGAAAGAAGAGAAAAAAAATAAGGGCTTGCCTATCACAAAATATTTAATCCCAGTTTCCCCTTCCTATCCACTTGTAGCGTGAGTAAAAATTATGGATGGCTTTACAAACCCAGGCTTCATCTCATGTGCCTCCTTCCCCACCACCAGCCCAACCAATCACCAGGTCTTTCTGCCCCTTCCACCACCGGCCCAGGCACAACACCCCCATCCCCCTCTGGACTATTGCACCACCTCCCATCCTACTGCTCTCTGGTCTCACATTCCCCAATCCACTCATCACACTTCCCACAAAGTGATCTTTAGAAATCACAAATCTGGTCCTATTGCCCACCTTAAGCCATTCTGTGGTCTATAGGAGTCATTGTAACTCTTTGGAACACGAGGTCCTACGTGGTCCTCAACAAAGTCCTGCAGCTTCATTTACTGCCCTCTGCCCCACTGTTTATAGTCCAGCAACACTGAATGGCCTGTTATTCACACCACACACACACACACACACACACACACACACACACACACACACACACACTCTCCATGCTCCATTTATTCTGATCTGTCTGCCTGAAGTATCTTCCCAGCTTCCCCCACCTCCCTCCACCCACCCCTCATCTCAACACGGCCACTGTCCCCATAAGTCTACCCAGCTAGCACCAAGGACCCGGGGTCACTTCTTCCTGGAATCCTTCCCTGAAGCCACCAGTTGGATTAGACATCTGTGTCCACTAGGATAATCCTAGATAACAAGTAAATTCCTAAATGTAAGTGACTTAACCCCTTCGAAGTTTATTTCTCATCCCAGTATAGTTTAATGTAGTGTCCCTAGTCAGCAGGAAGCTTTCCCTCACATGGAAATTTAGGGGTGAATCTTCTGGCTCCATAACCCTGGAATCTCAGAGTCTTCTGCATCCAGCAGATGGGAGGGGTGAGAGGAGCTGGAAGGGGCATATCTGCTTCTTAAAATCCCTGGCCAGAAATGGTACACCTCACTCCACTCATCCCATCGTGAGAACTAGCCACGAGGTCACTCCTGGACGGAACATGTTCCTGTGCCTCCAGGTGGGCAGCTAGCCCCTGCCACCTCAGACTCTCCCCTGGCACCCTGTCCCTACAGCCACCTCAGAGTTGTCAAAATGTATGGCTGTGATCTGTGTACAGGCCCATCTTCCCCAGCGGACTGTGAGCTCCTGAGTGCAAGGGCCCCGTTCCTTTCACCTCTGTGTCACCAGCACCTGGCACTGGTGCTTGGTACTGTGTTGGATGAACGGATGAGCTGAATCAGAGCCAGCTCCACAACCGGGTGGGTCTGGCCCTGGAGGCAAAATGTCCTCCCTGGAAGCAGCTGGGCCTGGGGAGGGCAGGGGCTACCAGGACAGAGACTGAAGGGAGATCTTCCCAGGAAAAATAAAAGACAGAGAGAATGATTTGGCCCTTTGGAGAGGTTTTCATCTTCATCTCCATGGCATCTCTTAGGCTGGAAAGGGCTCAAACTCTGAGAGGTCTGAAACACATACTCTTCGTAGCTGACACTTACAGGCAGCCCATGTCATGTGTCAAGCACTGTTCTAAGTGCTATGCAAGCATTAATTCATAAATCCTCACAATTACTCCATTTTGCAGATGAGGAAATGGACGCCCAGCTCAGAAACGTTCAATGACACGTGATATTCTCTCTACCTGTGGCCTTGTCTTCCTCCTCCGCAGCCCCTAGATGCCCTAGGACAAGGATGGTTTCAGCCTATCTTCCAGCATTTCTCTCGTAGGAATTAGATTTGGGGGGGACAGCAGAGATTTGACATCCTGGAGGCCAAAGCAGACCTTTTGGAGCTTTCTTACCCCCAATCTGATCCTCAGGGCTCAGGTAATAGGCCAGAGGCCCGAGAATAAATTTCCAAGATTATTCTTCACTTTGAATGCTAGGCATTTTGCAGACTAAGAAAGACTGGACTTTCCACTGACGTTTATGTCTCACAATTGTCCTTTGGTCAAATTAAAAAATAGTAGAGGTTGGAGCCAAATAATAAATTGCAAGTATCCAAGACCATCTCAACCTGACGCTTCTGCAGAATTAACAGTGATAATGTTACGACAGGAGGCTGGTCTCTCTGCATACAATGCCAGCGCTGAATACCCAGAGGCCAGCAGTGCAGCAAGATGGCCCCACTCAGCCAGGCTTCGCCTCCCCAACGCTGGGCATTTCCATGGTCTTAGGTGGATAACAGCCACGTCCCCTCCTGCGAAATCACTGCTTTGGAAATGCTTTACACCGATGACAAGAGAAGCAGTTATGCTTTGTCATTATAGAAATACCCAATGATCAGGCCACTGAGTGATGACTGCAGCCTCCTGCCCTCGCTGTCATCAGTCTGGGCTCCGAGCTACACACCTGTCATGACTGGAGGCTACCAGGTGACAGCCACGGAAGAGCCGGCTTCCCGCCCCATCACGTTGGGAAGGTCCAACAGCCCCTGCCTCTGGCAGAAGCAGGTGCCTCCAAGGCCTCCTCCTGAGTTATGCGCAAGAAGAGTAGATTATGAGCAGACACACCTGCTGGCCCACCAACCCCTAAAACACAGCCGCAGAAGTCACTCTTCCTCCTCGCCTTTCCCACAAGTGGATGGAGTGACCTGTGACAAGCTAAGGCACTTGGACTTCGAAGCCAAGCAGGCCTGTGTTCCATCCATGTCTCTAGGACAGCCTAGCTACGCAACCTGCAAGGCACACTGGGGACAGAACCTTCCGTGGGTGGAATGTCCCAGGGAAAAAGCAAGTGAATGGAAAACAGCCAAATCGGTACAATAGCAATAAGCTAACACTTATGGTACTAACTGTTTTACATGCATTAACTCATCTTTACAACAACCCTACACAGCAAGTGCTTTTATTATGTCTGCTTTATAGTTGAGGAAACCGTGGCAAAGAAAGGTTAAGGGACTTAGCCAAGGGCACCTGGCTATGAATGGCAGACATGGGATTCACCCCCAGCAGTCTGGTTCATGGGTTGTGCTCCTAATGTTTGTTTTTTGTTTTTTTTAAAATTTATTTATTATTTATTTTTGGCTGTGTTGGGTCTTCGTTTCTGTGCGAGGGCTTTCTCTAGTTGTGGCAAGCGGGGGCCACTCTTCCATCACGTTGCGCGGGCCTCTCACTATCACGGCCTCTCTTGTTGTGGAGCACAGGCTCCAGATGCGCAGGCTCAGTAGTTGTGGCTCATGGGCCTAGTTGCTCCGCGACATGTGGGATCTTCCCAGACCAGGGCTTGAACCCGTGTCCCCTGCATTGGCAGGCAGATTCTCAACCACTGCGCCACCAGGGAAGCCCGCTCTTAATGTTTTATACTCCTCTTAACAAGTGTGACTGTTATCTGTGTCCCAGGCGCTGTGTTAAGTTATTTATACATGTTACATCAATCCCCACAATATATTATCACCAGTGTACAGAGGAGTAAACTGAGGCATAGAAAACTTAAGTAACTTACCCACATTCACACACGTTCTAGTAGCAGAGCTAGGACTCAAATCCAGGGCTGCTGGCACAGTCTGTGTGCCAAGCCAATGTGTATACCTACTATGCTGTGATACCTTGATTACTTGTATGCACACTTGCATTTAATTAATCCTCTCAACAGCTCCTGAGAAAGGTACTACTATTAAATTCGTTATATAAATTGGGAAGGTGAGGATTATACTATTCATGCAACTTACAGTCAGTAATTGAGGATCCAGGATTCACATCCAGATGTTGTCTGGAACCCTCTATTTAAACCCCTACACTGCAGTAACTTCCTACCCTAACCCAGCACCTGCTCATACACAGAACATGTGAATTTGAATTCACTTGACCTAAAGTATGAATGATCCGCTCAACACCCAGTTCAAATGCCACCTCCTCTGAGACGACCTCCCTGGCTTTGGAGTGGAAACTGAAGAGAACAGGAGGGTGATTTCTGAAAGAACCCAAACCCTTTCATGCTTTGACAATGAAATAAATAGCTATAATCAGACTGCTGTACTTTTGCACCACCTTAGAGTTTATTCATTCATTTATTCAACAAATATTGATCAAGGTCCCACTGTGTGAAAGTAGTTTCGCATCCATTACCTCTGATGATCTGGCTTTAGAAATTAGAGGGAAGTAGTGTGGGCTTGTGACTCCCTTTTTCGCCAAGTTTACACAGAGGCCACCGAATCCCCTGGGAGGGAGAGAGTTGTTTCTGGTCCTGTGATGCCAGGGGGGTAGAAGAAACAGAGGCAGGTCGGCCCCTCTGAGCTGCAGTGGATGCTCCTCTGGTGTGTCTAAAATGAGACATCTCACCACCCAAGGGTCAGTTTCCTTCCAAACTAGTTCTTGCCCCCAAGATAAACTCATATTTGCCATATTAATGGGGTGCATGAGAGAATGGGGTAGGATGTGGAAAGAGGTGTCTGTTCTCCCTTTTGTGGAATATTTGTGACCTAGAAAAGGGATGTCGTTGAAGTTCTACACCCTCCCTGATGAGTAGAGAGGAATCTGCGTGGAGTATGGTTTGGTCCTATGAAATATGCCCTTCCTGAGCATGCTCTGCTCACTGTAAGTCCGTAGAAATTCTGGACAGCTCTCCTGTCCCCTCCACAGGGAGCCTGTATCACCTCTTCTACTTGGGAGGCAGTTGTGACTTTCTTGGCGATGTCCTCTTCCACAGGAGAGGTGTCTGAGCTATTTGCCAAGATGTGACTGAGACTGCCTTAGGATCAAGGTTCACGGAGGCAAGACCAATGACTCCTCGTGTGAGGAAGAGTCACCAGGCACCTATCTCCTCATCAGTGTAGCTACTGTAGCATGGAGGAAGAGAGGAAAGGAGGAAGGGAGAGAGATAAGTTCAAAGTGAAGATGATTCGGAGCTCTGCCTCTGCAGCCTATTTAATATCACACTTGGCTATCAGTCACTCCTTTCATTACAGACTCCCCGAATCACAGTCAAGACAGAGGGGGGACTAGTCAGCACTGAGATTGTTTGTTGCACTTGCCCGTTGTGCAAGTGCACAAGCTACATTTCAGAGCCAAAAGATGATCTAATATTCTACTTCAATGTCAGTAGTAGAAAGCAAATAACTTAGGGCATGAGAACCAAGAAATAAGAAGGGAGCTTTAATGCTTCCATAGAGAAGCAAATATTTGCACTTACTAATATCCTGAAACCCATGTTGCCATGAATAGTTCCTTCTCCTTTTATCCCACACCTTTTGTCTAACACAGTGATATATTGCCACCCTTTCAAAATCCTGACACAGATGACATTGAAGCAAATTATGTACCTCAGCCAGATTTCTCAGTTGAAATGGAGATAGCTGGTGTGTACATTTTTCCATCTAATTAACATTCCACAGTTTGAATAGCTGTTATCATGCCCTGGGTCCCATATGAATGGGTGAATAGATAGAAAGATCCATGAACAGCTTGGCTTGCACAGAATGAGATTTCTCTTCAGACAAAGAGAAAATGGAATGTATCATTGTCATCTGGATGGTAGCAGTCACCAGAGACTAGCACACAAGCCCCCTCTCCCCTGTGTGCAGAGCGCAAGTGTGTTGCCTAGCACCAGCAGCCATCTCTGGAGGATCTTTGCCCACTCCCCATCTCTGCATTTGGCCATGTAATTTTTTTCACCCAGGTTTCTGTTTGCACAGTGTGGTGGTCTCCAAAATATGTCCCAGATTTTTTGATACTCCTCCACTCAAGAGGTGTAGATTATTTCTCCTCCCCTTAGACTTAGTGATTCACTTCCAACAAATAAAATATGGCAGAAGTGATGGTATGGAACTTCTGAGACTAGGTCAAAAAGTGCATTGCCCTCTCCCTCTCTCCAAACACTCACGCTGGGGAAAACCAGTTGTCATTACGAGAGGCAGTCCTATATAAGACTCATGCAGTCCTATAGAGAGAAACTGAGGCCTCTTGCCAACACCCACGTGAATAAACCATCCTGGAAGTGGATCCCCAGCCCCAGACAAGCCTTCAGATGAGACCACAGCCCTAGCTGACATCGTGACTGTAACTTCATGAGAGATCCTGAGCCAGAACCACCCAGCTAAACTTCTCCTGAATTCCTGACTCTCAGAAACTGTATGAGATTTGCCGTATTAATGGGGTGCATGAGAGAATGGGGTAGAATGTGGTGATCTACCAGGCAGCAAAAGCTAACTAATACACATTGTGACTTCTCTTGACTCTCATCACCATATTTATGGGAAAAATTTTTTCTCATATATTTTCTCAAATATTCAAGGCCAGAATGACTACAGCCTCCACAGCAAGACTCCAAAGCCACTGCAAAGTGAGTGTGAGGGCATCAGAAGCTTGCTCAGGTCTTCAACAAGCTAGCCAAATCTCTGGGAACTACACAGCTTGCTGGAGAATGAAAAACAGAGATCGAAGGAAAATGTCAAGGGCATGCCTCGGGCCACTCATTACTCACTCCCTCCTTCCTCTGTGCATCCTCCAAGCACTGTCTCACCTCTCACAGAACTCACCATGTTCTGCAGCCTCTTTCACCAGCAGTATGCATGCTCTTGGCCCCTACCTCGCTCCTTGTACACTGGTCTTCCCCCAGAAACCTGCAGCTGGCCACACTGGTGTTCACACCTGCAGACCCCAGCCCATGGCAGGTCCTGAGCCAAGCCTGGCCAGGACAGGCAGTGTCAGAGGTAGCTCAGTGCTTTTAAAGCAAGCTGGACATGGAGATTCCCATAAGTAGAGTAACTACAAACTAGCGGGGTGGTTAAAGGTCTCTGTTTTGGAGCTAGAGAGAAATGGGTTTGATTCCAGAATCCAGTGTTAACTGATTGACCTTGGACAAGAAGAGTAATCCTTGGGTTCCTCCTCTGTAAAATGGGAGCATAATACTGCATACCTTCAATACAATTATATTAAATCTATGCAACCTCTTAATACAGGGCCTGACACTTTGCTCAGTAAATGTTTCTGTTAAGACCAGAAGTGGAAGGGTTGATATCACAGCTTAGAATCCCTTCCTAGCCCTGTTCAGTAACTTCATTCCATCTCATTGTAAATTCTGGTGATTCCTCATACCTGATGTGGGTGGCTAGTTTGGGGGGTTTTCCCCTGCTATTTTGCCCATTCTTCTCTGGTTTCTATCAGCTCTGGTCCTGGCTTCTGGCTCTTGCCCTTACTCCCAGCCTATCCCTAGGCCCCCATCATGCTCTGCCCTTGCTAGTATCTGCCCACACGCACCTTTGAACACCCCTGTCTCACCTGGCCAGCCCAGCTAGTCTGGGGGAGATGAAGAGGAGCTCACCACCCAGACCACAACGTGTTCCTACACATCTTCAAAAGGTTTCCTGTCTGTTTTGTCTTTGGGAGGAAAGATGGAACTTAGTCACCTCCCTTCATGCAGGCAACTGCCTATTCTGGGGAGAATCAGCTGAGGTAATTTAAATACCCTGCTTAATTACTTCACTACCAGACTCCCAGCTAAGCTGCCCTAGCAACACCTAGCAACCGGCTGCTGTCACCAGCAGCTTCTGTGAGAGAGTTCTTCTAACTGCTTTTTTTTTTTTTAACATCTTTATTGGAGTATAGTTGCTTTACAATGATGTGTTAGTTTCTGCTTTATAACAAAGTGAATCAGCTATACATATACATATATCCCCATATCTCCTCCCTCTTGCGTCTTCCTCCCACCCTCCCTATCCCACCTCTTTAGGTTATTTGTAGTGAGGTGGATGGACCTAGAGTCTGTCATACAGAGTGAAGTAAGTCAGAAAGAGAAAAACAAATACCATATGCTAACACATATATATGGAGTCTAAAAAAAAAAAAAACGATTCTGAAGAACCTAGAGGCAGGACAGGAATAAAGACACAGACGTAGAGAATGGACTTGAGGACACGGGGAGGGGGAAGGGTAAGCTGGGATGAAGTGAGAGAGTGGCATTGACATATATACACTACCAAATGTAAAATAGATAGCTAGTGGGAAGCAGCTGCATAGCACAGGGAGATCAGCTCAGTGCTTTCTAACTGTTTTATAAACAGTCTTTATTGGTGGCCTTGGTGCAGAAACGAGTAAGTTGAATAAGACGCGGAATGATATGTAAGCCAGTTCCCTGCCATCCCCACTGCTTTGCCTCCATTCTCCTGTGTAGGCCCAGTGGCCTTCCTCCAGGGCTGAGCACTCCCATTCAGAGATGGGCGGAGGCAGTCATCAGCAGTGTTCCAGAGCACATCTTTAGAGTCAGATGGACATTCCAGCTGTGTGACATTGGGACTATTACTTAACCATGCCGTGCCTCAGTTTCTTCATCTGTAAAATGGGAGTGATAATGCACAGTGCCTGGCATACAGTATGCATTCAGTTTTGGCTGCTATGATTATGAATAACCTAAGATGAAAAAACAATGGTCATCTTTTCAAATGACTGCAGCAGGGCCAGCCAGTCTGGTTATCTATGTGATTGTGAAATGCAGACAGTCTGCCCCTGGGGTTATACAAACTGTGCCCCTCACCCTCCTGCCTGGTCCCCTAGCTGCCCCCCACCCCTTGTGTCCTATCCCCACTCCCACCATGACAAAAGCTCCGTGAGAGCAAGAATTTTTGTCTATTTTGTTCACTACTGTATGCCAACACAGTGTTTGACATGTAACAGGTGTTCAATAAATATTTGTTTGATGAATGAATATTTGCAGAATACAGGTTCCCTTAGGAATTTCAAGTGCTAGGATATGGGAATTCCTGGATCCCTAACTTTATACATCGTAGAAACATACCAACCCCTAACAGCTGCCATGCTTTGTCTTTGTATATAGCCAGGTCTAAGCAAAACCCCAAATGTAATATCTAAGACCATCCTAAGTGGTCATTTCATTACCAAGACTATGCTATGTGGATATAGATCACAAACTTTTTCCTAAAATTAAAGTTATGAACACAAGGGGAAAACTAAAATGAAATCCAGATTCTCAAGACCTGGTGTGAACCATAAAGCAGAGGTAGAAGGGGGTGTTCCCAGTGTGCCATTCTCAGGTTGTTTCTCTAACCCAATAGATCTGTCCTAAGCAGAGAGTCTAGCGGGAGAGGGAGAAGGAATGTCCAAACCAAGAAGAGAGAGCTTGTCTACGGTATGAAGAGGATGCAGGACCAGAGCCAGGGCCTGCCAGCACCTGGAGTCAAGAAACCAGAGTTTTAAAGGAGGCCAGAGAATCTAAGCTATGTATTTGGAGGAAGCAGAGGAAAAAGCCACAAGTGGGGGTAACAACAGATTCATTGCCAAAGTGATCTGGGAAGTGAGAGAGGCTACCTCCTACAGATTACAAGGATCTTCCCAACTAGGCATCTTTGAAAGGCCCAAGCTTCACCTCCCCATTGGGTCTTCTGTTATAAATCAGAAGAGTTTTGTGAATCCAGAGGTAGCTTATGCTCCCACCAGGGCCAATCTCTTGTGATCTGACCCATGTCCTTCCAAATTTTCATTTTGGAAGCAAAGTTGAGAGGATCCCAGAGTGGAACAGTTAGCAGGGCTGCCAGGGTTCCTGCATAGCCTGAAGATGACCCTCCCTGACCTCTGCTAAGGGTCACCAATAGAGGGGACGTTTGCTCTGTTGTTCCCAGTGCCTGGTTCCCCTGAATGTGGTCCAGGAAGCAGCCTCTCCCTGCTGAAGGCAGAATGAAGACCCTGCCGCTAGGGTTCCAAAGCAGATGTGGATCAAGCTGGGCCAAATATCAAAGACTCAGCAGCCAACTGCACCCTGGCATCCATGCCCATCTCTCCAGCCAACCTCTTTAGAACACAGGCTTTGCCTCCTAGAGTCACAGCCTGTGAGACCATCCAATGAAAACCCTTATTTATAAAATTGTGAAACTGAGATTTAGAAAGGAGGCGTGACTTCCATGTCACAGATCAAATCCACGGGCAAGCTGGGACTGGGACCCAGGGCTCCTGGCTTTTGGTTCTGGGTTTTCTTCCCACGGCTTCCAGACTCCCCACTAAGTCTCCTGGGACCTAACAATGCATTCCCTGCTCTGAGTTATCAGGAATATATTAGGTACACTTCACCTCTCATCTCCAGCCCCTCCAGGGGCAACTAGTATAGTGGGGAAAGCATGAGATTAAGTGTTAAAAAGGACCTGATGTAGTGCCCAGCCCACCTCTCACTAGCTGTGTGATGTAGGCAACTCCCTTAACCTCTCTGATCTGCATTGGGAATAACTGCAAGGTGGGGGCAACACTAAAGGCTGTACTTCATGAAGTTGTTTGGAGGACTCAATGAAAAATGTGTGAAAGTGCTCTGTATTTTCAAGAGTAATATACTTATTTTCTTCCCCATGTTTTTCAGTGTTTTCCAAATTATCTACAATATTGATTTTAAAAGAAAGATTATACAGAACTTTTAAAGAAATGGTACCTTTTACCTATCAAATTGGCAAAGCTCTCGTTTCTTACTCCAACATTGAAGGGTACACGGAGATGAGCACTGTCATGCACTGCTAGTGGGAGGATAAATTGGAACTAACTTCCTGGAAAATTATTTGGCAACAGGCATCAAGAGACTTAAAAATAGTTTATATCTCTTGACCCAGTAAATCCATTTCTCAGAATCTATGTAAAGAAAATTATTAGCTATTCAGTTAAGAATAATTATAATTAATAAAGCAGTTTGTACCAGAATTTTTCTTAAATATACCTGAAAACTAGAAACAACCTAAATGTTGCCCAGTGAGAAACGGTTAAATAACTTATGGTACTCCTTACAATAAAATATTATAAAGTCCCTTAAAATCAACGTTTCAAAGAATATTTAATGAACTGAGCAAATATTCATAACATATTATAAAGTGAATCAAATAGAATATTACACTGCATAAGTAATAAAATTCCATTTTTTAAACACAGAGAGACACACAGAGAAAGAAAAACTCACAAAAACAGCATTAACAGCATTCCCTCTGGATGATGGGATATAAATACTCTTTATAATTTTTTCCACATTTTAAAATTAATTACAAAAAAAAATTAATTAATTACAGTGAGCTTATTTTCTTTTACCACCTGAAAATGCTGTTACAAATAAATAGGTAAATAAATATTTAAAGTTGTAGGATTTTACATTCCATTTTGTCGCCATGGTAGCAATTATTTACAAATATCTGTATCAAACCCTCTCTCATTAGCGGTTAGAAGTTATTATTAACTTTTTGTTTCTTTAACCGGTTTTTGTGCTTGCTGCTGCTTCTTTCCAATCCCAAATTTCCCATCTTGCATTTTTGTTTTGATTCATTTTCATGTAATTTGGAAAAAATATTTGAGTCATTTTATAGAAAGGGTGCTTGGGTGGTACCTTTTCTTAGCCTTTGGAGATCAGAGAATGTTGCCATGGATTGATGACAACATGGCTAGGTGTCTTAGTTCATTCGGGCTGCTATAACAAAATACCATAGACTGGGTGACTTATAAACAACAGAAATTTTATTTCTCACAGTTCTGAAGGCTGGGAAGTCCAAGATTCCATGTCTGGTGAGGGTTCACTTCCTGGTTCATACAACCTCACATGGTGGAGGGCAGGAGGGAACTTTCTGGAGTCTCCTTCTAAGGGCATTAATCTCATTCCTGAGGGCTCCACACTCATGACCTAATTACCTTCCAGAGGCCCCACCTCCAGATGCCATCACATTGGGCATTAGGTCTCAATATATGAATTGGGGGTGGGGGACACACAGACATTCAGTTTATAGCATTAGGTAAGAGTTCTCTATTTCTGTAGGCATTGTACCACTGACTTCTCAAATTTATTGTTTTAGAGAAGAAATCTAACATTAGGCAGATTCCTCTAAAGGTATCCTAAGTTTTTCAGCTTATTTGCTTCTGGGACTACTACATCCTTGAAATTAAATTTTACTGTGACTGTTATTGACCCTGGAACCCAAGTGTCAGAAATGAAAGCAACAGCCAAAGCCCAGCTCAAATGAATAAGCTTTCACTAAAGGTTTCTCCATTGTGCAATCATCCGCATTCCATTCAGAGTTCAGACTCACCTCTTCTCACCAAAACAACCTCCATCCTATCCTCCCATTTACCTTCCTCCTTCTCAACTCCCAGCAAAATCAAGGATCAAAAACTGATGTGTGTCTTCACACTTTTCTCTACTATCACACAATCATGAAATTATACACACACACACAATTTGGGGGATTAGGCATTATTTTGCAAACACAAAGAAAATGTGATTTTACTGTATACCCTTCTCTATATCCTGCTTTTCCCTCCTAACTGAATCTCTCTGTGTCAACTGGTATAGATAGAACTCATTTTTTTCTAGGCTACACAATGATTGAATTATGAATATATTACAGTTTGGTCAACAATCCTTATGTTGATGGATATTTAGTTTACTTTTTGTTATTCTTAATTGTAGCTTTGTTTTGTTATTGTTGTTTATTGCCACAACAAAAAGTATTGCAATAAACACATTTGTGGACACAACCTTATTTCTTGGTCTCTTAATTTCTGCAGGACGAATCCCCAGAAATGAAATTGTTACATCATGAGCATGTGTATTCCCCTTGGTAAGTGCTTTTAACAATTCACGTTTCTACCAGTTATATGAGAGTGCCCTTTCCGCAGCAAAAACCTCTACTAATTATTACCTCTGTTTAATTTTTCCCAGTATGGTGTGTGAGAGGTATTATCTCATTGTCCCTCTGATTTGCACTTTCCTAACATCTTTCACATTGTATCTGGATTTTTTCTCTTAGACGAATTGTCTATTCATATTCTTTGTTTATTTTCCAACCGGGATGTTTTTCTTTATCAGTTTGTAGAGGTGTTTACATATTTTAAACATTAATCCTTTATCTGTTTCATATGCTACAGCTTTTTCCCAGTCTATCATTTGTCAAGTAAATGTGACTGTCTTTTCCATTATAGCATCTGCGTTTATTGTCTTGGTTTAAAGATCTCCCATGCCACCAAGTTATAAGTGTGTTCTCCTAAATTTTGCCCTTGTATTATTTTGCCCATCCTTTACATTTAAATGCTTAATCCATCTGAAATTTATTTTACTATGTAGAAGGAGTTAAAGTTCTCTTCATTTTCTTCTGGATGGATAGGGTCAGTTGGAGAACATGGTATAATACATAAGCCAATCTTTTTTCTCCCACCAGGGCTGGCTTCATAGATGTGTTACATGTGCAGTCACACGGGGTTTCACACTCATGGCCCTGTGTGCCTGGTTTAATGCTCTGACTTTGAAATTCTTAATAATTGGATCTTTCAGCTTGTGTTTTGTAAGTGAATTCCAATGGGGCACTGAGCCGGGGGCTTGGATCCTCAGCACAGTTCCATCTCTCACTGCCTGTCTGCCTCCTTGGGATGGTTCTGGGCCTCCAGCCCTCCACGGGCCTGGTGCTCTGGCCCTGCTCAGCTTCCCCCCACCACCTTTGCTCTTCTTCAGACCTTTTCAGACACACACGGTCTCAAGGAATTTAGCTACATGCACCCTTTCTGAAAAAGAAACTGGAGGATATACTCCAGCAAAGCGAGAGTAAAACAAGACAGAGGAAAATACTGAGTTCTAGAAACAAGGACCCAACATGGTAATGAGAAAGGGGGGTTCAATAAAGTTCAGCTGTTCCTGAGGCTAGAGAACAACCAGTCCAAACCACATCAAGAGGACAGAGGGCTGTGGGAGGGATGTACCAAGGGAAAGAAAGGGAACTGCTAGATTCCCTCATGTGCTTGCTTGACTTACTCCAAGGAGTTTTACAGCTCTGTGGAAGAGTTTGGGGGGAATGGGGAATATGTTCACCAAAAAATCCCTGGAAACTGAGAAAATAAGACAGTTTTTAACTCCAAGGAAAACAAAATGCCATGAAAGAAAGGAAATGTAGTCATAGGTTACCTATTGGCTATCTGTGGTTTAATTAAATGGTCATAAGCAGGTAAATATTGAGTGTTGATCTAACTAAGAATTATGGTGTAACTCTCTGGAGAGGATGATGGAGAGAAGTTTGAGTGGGAAGGAGAAAAGGAGGAAGAGAACTGGAAGATGTCTTCATCTCCCATCATGGGAAGTTAATAGGAAGCATCTAAAATTGGAAGTGTAAGAAATAACAGTATAAGCCTGTTATTTATAAATAAGGATATAAATGCCTATAGAAATAACCAGAGTTAAATGTGTCTCTAGGAAGCAGAAATCAAGCATGGGTTTCTGGGGACAGGCATAAAACAGCTGCTTTTTATTAAAATCTGTAGAGTACTCTTTGCCATTTTAAACTATATAGTCATATTACTTTTTTAAAATAAAAATTAAATTTTTAAAAAGTAACAGGCATGGAAATTCAGAATGTGCCTCCCTTCACATAGGTGAGACCAGTTCTAGTCATTCAAGGCAGGTTTTTAATGACCAGGCCAGTCTATGTCTAGTTTGAATGCCAACACTTAGGTGTGGATTCAAGCTGATCAGTTTTTCTGACTTCAACTCTGTGAAACCATCTAAGATCTGCATGATCCGAAGATGGTTAATCTTTAATTTCAGCGTTTTTTAAAATTACTCAATTGTTTTTCATGTAATTTTCTTAACAGTTTCTGACCCACTTCTTAGTCTTTGAGTTTTCATATCTGTTATCAGCTTTTCCATCTCTTTCAACTCATATTTTCTTTAAATTCTGGGAGTGGTTTTCAAATTTGACCTCTACTCCAGAGATGGAACTTTCCTCTCAGCTTTTAGCACTCGATCCGTTTCTCATAAATGGCCTAGGACTTTTTAGCACCAAGAATAAGTGAGAGAAAGTTCAGGGCTTTTCCTTAAAGGAGAATAAAGAAAACCAGAATTACAGAGAGCAATAATCGATAGCAATTGAAATCTAGCATGAGAATCTCTATGTTGTACTTAACGTAGTTATATTTATTTCACTATTAATTCTGAATTATCATTTTATGTATATTTAGTAACAATTCAATTATTTTAATACAGGATTTTGATGGGAAAAGTGTAAGTGACTAGACAGTGGCTCTCAGTCACTTGGGAAGCTTTTAAAAATACTAATGCCAGAGAGGGTTTCACCCTGAGAGATGCTGATTTAATTGATCTGGGTGCAGCATGGTCATGGGAATTTTAAACTCCCCTTGTTATTCTGACATGCAAAAAAGTGGGGTACCACTGCGTTGGATCATGTGTTCTCTCTCAGTTAAAACATCCAAGAAAAATCTAATTCAGTAACCATAATTTAGGCACTAAGTTCACCTGGTAGCAAGTGCCCGTATGGCATATGAATTCCTGGAGGAAATAACCAGTGGCTCTTGCACAATTAAACCTTAAAGTGGCAGGAACTGTCAAACAGCCATCCCTGTACCTCCTCCTCATTTGCAATAGGTTTCCAAAATGGTGGGCCAAGGAGAGCATGGGTGACTGGTAACACCCCCTCATTGTGGTTTCCCTCTGCACGGACAGTGCTCATTCCTTGTCAAGCAGTTTATTCGAATTATAATACAACATTGCCCATTTTAGAGCCACCCTGATTGCCCAGACAACCAGCTTCCCTGCACTTTTTAATCAAAGAATTGGATGGTCCAATTCTAATCAGTTCTGGTTAATTCTAAGTCCTTTTGTTGTGGTCCCTGGAACACTTAATGAACAAAGGTTTTATGGAGCCCATTCCTATGTGGAATTGGAGGACGTTCTGTGAGCATATGTGAAATGGCTCTTCAGCAACTACAATGGTGTCTGCCCCCCTTGGAGGGCATGTGTTTGGAGAGGATGAATCGAGTCCCACAGCTGAGACCCGAGATTGGTGATTGCAGTCAGCGGTTGGTGCCTATTAGTGAAGCAGGCGAGGAGCTGTTGAAAGGGGGGCTTGCTGAACCGAAAGCCACAATTCAGACTAGGCCAGGGAGAGCATTTCTGAACTGCAGCAGGCAAGGTGTAGGTGCCATTGGGCTGATCTGGAGCCCAGGTAGAAGGAATCGGGCTGACATGAGGCCATACTGGCCTGACTCTCAGGACAGAATCACTGCCGGACCTCCTAGGAATGCAGGGCTGGGCTCAGGGAACAGAAGAAGGGGCTGAAGAGGAAAGAATGTCATGATCATCTTCTTACAGATGATCAGCTGTCCTGTCTAATTGCTGGAGGAGTAGGGGAAGGAATGAGGACCCAGGGAGCATCTCTGGGGTCATCACATCTCAGAGCCAGAGGCCTCCAAGAGCAGAAAGGGAGCCCTTATGAAATACCTCAGCCCTAAGCAAAGCCATCTACCCAAGCCACAGCCTGCAGCCCTTGATGCTGCACATATCCGGGTGGCATGTCCCCAGCTGCTCCATAACTAGTTTGAGTGTAGTCAGGCCATTGTGCAGGAGCTCAGCTCAGACCTGAGCGAAGGGGAACACTCTCAGAATAGCCCCCTGAGTCTGGGCCTGGCAGAGGCAGAAAACCATCACTGAGTAATGACTGCAGCAGAACTTAAGTGGAAACAGAAGGGCACGCCTAGTCAGCCCTTGGAAGGCTGGACCAGTTTCTAACTTTCCTTCTTATACTAAAGAACCAACATCTTTCAGCTAATGGGTGAGATGGAACATGGATGCAAACTCCATCCCAGTTATTAATGAAAAATGCAAATTGTTATCCTCCTCCATACATGTTTAAAATAATCTTGGTCTCTAAATATTGGAAAGTCAGATCCAGTCATCCTAAACCAGTCCTGTTAGTTCCAAAACCCTTTGAAGGCCAAAAGTTCCAGAAAAATACTGGCCTTTCTTCCTAGGTTCTAAGTGTTGAGAAATTGCTATAGATTTGCAAAAGATATTAAACAGAATCACAGAGCTATGGTCTGTAATATCTCAGGTCATCAAATGTTCACTGAGCACCTATTTTATACTAGGAACTGAGGATACAGAAATAAATCAGACTCAGTGCCTGCCTCTAGAGGCTCTCAGAGAGGGAACGATGCAGAAACAGATCATCTTAGTACAATATAATGCATGTAAACCACAGACATAGGAATAAGTGATGGGGAGTTAGGCCCTGCATGAGGAAAGGCTTCATGGAGGAAGTAGCCCTTGAGCCTAACAATGAAGAAAGAGCAAAGTAAAAGTTGAAATGCTAGCTGTGTTATTTTATAAAATAAGAATAAGGTCATTCTTCCTGTACTCAGAAAACTATAAGACACTGATGAAAGAAATGAAAGATGACACAAACAGATGGAGAGATATACCATGTTCTTGGATTGGAAGAATCAAGATTGTGAAAATGACTATACTACCCAAAGCAATCTACAGATTCAACGCAATCCCTATCAAATTACCAGTTGCATTTTTCACAGAACTAGAACAAAAAAAATCTTAAAATTTGTATGGAGACACAAAAGACCCCGAATAGACAAAGCTATCTGGAGGAAAAAAACGGAGCTGGAGGAATCAGACTCCCTGGCTTCAGACTATACTACAAAGCTACAGTAATCAAGACAATATGGTACTGGCACAAAAACAGAAATATAGATCAATGGAACAGGATAGAAAGCCCAGAGATAAACCCACACACCTATGGTCAACTGATCTATGACAAAGGAGGCAAGGATATACAATGGAGAAAAGACAGTCTCTTCAATAAGTGGTGCTGGGAAAACTGGACAGCTACATGTAAAAGAATGAAATTAGAACACTCCCTAACACCATACACAAAAATAAACTCAAAATGGATTAAAGACCTAAATGTAAGACCGGACACTATAAAACTCTTAGAGGAAAACATGGGAAGAGCACTCTTTGACATAAATCACAGCAAGATCTTTTTTGACCCACCTCCTAGAGTCATGAAAATAAAAACAAAAATAAACAAATGAGACCTAATGAAACTTAAATCTTTTTCACAGCAAAGGAAACCACAAACAAGATGAAAAGACAACTCTTTTTTTTTTTTTTTTTTAATTTATTTATTTATTTATTTATTTTTGGCTGCGTTGGGTCTTCGTTTCTGTGCGAGGGCTTTCTCTAGTTGCGGCAAGCGGGGGCCACCCTTCATCGCGGTGCACGGGCCTCTCACTATCGTGGCCTCTCTTGTTGCGGAGCACAGGCTCCAGACGCGCAGGCTCAGTAGTTGTGGCTCACGGGCCTAGTTGCTCCGCGGCATGTGGGATCTTCCCAGGCCAGGACTCGAACCCGTGTCCCCTGCATTAGCAGGCAGATTCTTAACCACTGCGCCACCAGGGAAGCCCCAAGACAACTCTTAAAATGGGAGAAAATGTTTGCAAATGAATCAATGGACAAAGGATTAATCTCCAGAATATATAAACAGCTCATGCAGCTCAATATCAAAAAACAAACAACCCAATCAAAAAATGGGCAGAAGACCTAAATAGACATTTCTCCAAAGAAGACATACAGATGGCCAAGAGGCACATGAAATGATGCTCAACATCACTAATAATTAGAGAAATGCAAATCAAAACTACAATGAGGTATCACCTCACACCAGTTAGAATGGGCATCATCAAAAAATCTACAAACAATAAATGCTGGAGAGAGTGTGGAGAAAAGGGAACCCTCTTGCACTGTTGGTAGGAATGTAAATTGATACAGCCACTATGGACAACAGTCTGGAGGTTCCTTAAAAAACTAAAATTAGAATTACCATATGACCCAGCAACCGCACTCCTGGGCATATACCCAGAGAAATCCATAATTCAAAAAGACACATGCACCCCAATGTTCATTGCAGCACTATTTACAATAGCCAGGTCATGGAAGCAACCTAAATGTCCATCGACAGATGAATGGATAAAGAAGATGTGGTACATATATACAATGGAATATTACTCAGCCACAAAAAGGAATGAAATTGGTCATTTGTAGAGATGTGGATGGACCTAGAGACTGTCATACAGAGTGAAGTAAGTCAGAAAGAGAAAAACAAATATGGTATATTAATGCATATATGTGGAATCTAGAAAAATGGTACAGATGAACCGGTTTGCAAGGCAGAAATACAGACACAGATGTAGAGAACAAACATATGGACACCAAGGGGGAATGGGGGGGTGGGATGAATTGGGAGACTGGGATTGACATATATACACTAATATGTATAAAATAGATAACTAATGAGAACCTGCTGTATAGCACAGGGAACTCCACTTCATTTTGCTGTGCAGTAGAAACTTACACAACATTGTAAAACAACTATACCCCAATTTAAAAAAATAAATAAAATAAAGAATAAGGTCATTCTTTTTAGAGCATATTAGAAAAATAATGATAATATTTGGGGAAGGAAACTTCTCCCATCCTAGCTCAACAATTATTTGAGCAGAGAAACAAGATGGCATGAGGTTAAGGGGAAAGGTAGCAACATCAGAAACCATGCAAAAATAACTAGCTCATCACCAGTGATGGCAGGAAGGGTTAAGTCAGCATGGAGGACAGATTTTTATGGGCCAAACAGGCTAGCTCATGTGTGAGGAACTACAGTAAAACAGCCGCTGTGAAGGCTTGGGGGTGGGAATGTAGAACAGCATTGGAAGTAGGAGGATATAGGCTACAGAGGAACTCACATGAGTCTCTAGGACCCACAAGGGAGGGGAGCTCCTTGGGGAAGAAGCCCTGAGACATAGTCATTTCACTGTGCATATGTTGTGGGACAGGGGAGGAAGAAGCATTCTAGCAACAAGCAAATTGTATTACAAGTGTGGTGGCTATGAATCGAAGGTCACAACTCAAGCACACAAGAAATATGACTTCACTTTTCCATAACTCATTTTCTTTTTAAGCCTCATTCCACTGAGTTTCCTTTCTTTTTTTCCCAGAATTATAGAGCACCAGGGCATTGAAGTGGAAGTGCTATTCTGGTCTTCTGCTATTATCTACCCTCACTGGTAAAAGCTCAGATGTTCTTTTATCACCTGTTATTCCCAGCTGTACACCCCATTCAGGTTCATCTTGTCCAGCCACTTCCATACCCCTCTCCAGTGCCTAGGAATTCTGCTCTCCCACACTGTGCTGGCCATGTGCTCCTCCCACACCAGGCTGGACCTCCACAACTGTGGAGCTGTGTAAGACCCTGTGGATATCCACAACAGGCTGGCCAAAGGGAACTTATGACCAAGACACACGACCCAGTTGTGTATTCTCTGTCATCTTCTCACTTCCCTGGGACCCTAGAATGAAATGAATATGGTGGCCCCAGTAAAATAAACAGTTTTAGATTCACTCCTGGGCTTCAGTAATTATAACTAGCACAGTGCATTGGTTAGCATGCCTTCAGATATAAGTGTAATATTATCTATTGCCACATAACAAATTATCCCAAAACTTATTGCCTTAAAATAATAAATATTTATTATCACACAGCTTCTGCAAGTCAGGAATTTAGGAGTGGCTCAGCTTGGTGGTTGTGGCTCAGATTCTTTCATGAGGTTGCAGTCAAGATGTCAGCTGGGGCCACTGTCATATGAAGGCTTGACTGGGGCTAGAGAACTCACTTCCAGGATGGCTCACTCACATATCTGGTGACTTAATGCTGGTTGATGGCAGAAGGCCTCAGTTCCTGAGCACATGAACCTCTTCATAGGGCTGCTTGAGTGTCCTCTCACAACATGGCTGCTGACTTCCCCCAGAGTGAGTAACTCAATAGAAAAAGCAAGGAGGAAGTTACAGTGTCTTTATGTCCTAATCTCAGAAGTCACTCACTGTCACTTCTGCCACAATCTCTATTCATCAGAAACAAATCACAAAGTGAATCCCACACTTAAGGGTAGGGGATTTAGGCTTTATCTTTTGAAAGGAGGAATACGAAAAAATTTGTGGTTACATTTTAAAAACTACCACTAGGGGCTTCCCTGGTGGCGCAGTGGTTGAGAATCTGCCTGCCAATGCAGGGGACACGGGTTCAAGCCCTGGTCTCGGAAGATCCCACATTCCACAGAGCAGCTGGGCCCGTGAGCCACAATTACTGAGCTTGCGCATCTGGAGCCTGTGCTCCGCAACAAAAGAGGCCGCGATAGTGAGAGGCCTGCGCACCGCGATGAAGAGTGGCCCTGCTTGCCACAACTAGAGAAAGCCCTCGCACAGAAACGAAGACCCAATACAGCTATAAATAAATAAATAAATAAATAAAAATTAAAAAAAAATAAAAAAAATAAAAACCACCACTATAAGCAACAGATAAAAACCAATTCAAATTAGCTTGAAAAATAAATGAGATGTATTGATTCACGCTAGAATCCAGAGATAGGGCAGATTTCAGGATGGTGATTCATCCAGTAGCTCATTGAAGTCATCAAGGACCCAGAATCTTTCTGACTCTTCTGTTATCCAACGTATCATTCTAAAACTGGCTCTCCTCATGGTCACAGAATGGCTGCTAACAGCACTAAGGGGTATATGCTTCCTTGTTCATATCTAGCCAGAGAAAGAAAACTGGGCTCCTTCAATTATAAAACAAAAGTTCCCTGTGGTCAGAGGAGACTCATGTGCTGATTGGCTTAGACCTGGTCTACATGAGCCGATCATTGTGGCTAAAGGGTGGGACTACCTGACAGGTTTAGACCTGGATCGTGGGATTGGACATTCCCTCCCAAACCACAAAGTTCACACAAGGAGTGAGGGAGGTTGTGGATGTTGGGGAAGTTCACAACAGAAGGGCTAAGCAGGGGGTGGGCTGGCAGGCCAAGTGCTGGCTCCAGGAGAGCTAATGTTAATAGCCAGGGCTCAACCCCCTGAAGTTGCAGAGAAACTGGAAGTCCCCACTCTCACTCAGCCTCCCCACCCGCCCCACTCAAGACCCAAACAGCCCACTGCATGGAGATGCTGGTGGTTCAACAAGCTTTTCCTTTGGGAGGCAAATAGTCCATAAGTGTGAATCTATCAGCCACCTTGAGTTCCATCACTTCCATCCCAAGATTCCAAGAGCTCAGGCTCCAAGGGTTAGAGCTCAGACTGGGAGGGAGATGGGGAAAGGAAAGGGAAGGGAAGGGGGACATTCACACAGGCCGTTCTCATCACCTCCTCCCCCGAGCCCTCACACACAGCCTCCCTCTCTAATTGCATCAAGGCCACGATGGGCTTTCCCAACTTACAAGAGCCCTAAGCCTCAGTGTCAGGCACATACAGAGCAGGGACTCACTATGTAGAGCCCTGCCTTGGTTGCCTAGGGCGGCTGTAACAAAGGATCACAAACTGGGTGGCTTAAAATAAGAGAAATTTATTCTCTCACAGTTCTGGAGGCTAGAAGTCCAAAATGAAGGTGTTGGTAGGGCTACACTTCCTCTGAGACTCTGGGTAGAATCCCTCCTCGCCTCTTCCAGTTTCGGGTGGTGCTCAGCAATCCTTGGCATGACTTGGCTTGCAAGTGCATCCCTGAAGTCTCGGCCTCTGTCATCACGTGGCGTTCTCTGTGTCTCCAGCTTCACGCGGGATTTTCCTTTTCTTGTAAGGACACCAGTCACATTGGATGAGAGCCTACCCTCATGATCTCATCTGAACTTGATTACCTCTGCAAAGACTGTATTTCCATATAAGGTCACATTCCCAAGTACCAGGGGACTGTGGACTTCAACATATCTTTTGGGGGGACACCGATTCAACCCATAGCAGCCCCCTTTATTAGTTCTTCCTCCAGTGCTTGTGGCAATAACTAAGGAGCAACTGCACTTCTTTCCCATAAAAGATAAGCATGTAATTCCCCATCTACTCATCCTCAGTAGATTTGGAAGGCAAAGCAAGGGGATATCCTGTCTGCCGGTCCTTCAGAAATACAACATGATGGCTCACCTGTGGCTGTGGGGTTGGCGATTTCTCTGTTAAATCTTCCTGTGCGCTGACTGTTCACCCTGCTTAACGGCTTCCCGACCCAGGGAGTCCTACAGCAGCTGCAGTCAGGCCCTGGTTACATCAACCCTCTCCCCTCAGGGCCTTGGTTTCCTCATCTGTAAAGTCTAAAGAGACTTCTAGTATTTGACGGTTACTATAAAGGGAGCACATCTGGCCCACATCAGCTCCACATCCAAATTCCCAATTACTATATGGCCATTCAGTGAGTGTCCCTTGAGATCTGCAGGAAGGCTCATTAGAGTGACTAAAGCACCTCCCTGGGGACAGCGTGTATCTTCATATGCAGATTCTGAATAGAGGTAATAAAGAAGCTCCTGCTCTTCTGTTCCCAGGAGCCTATGCTTTGCATTCACACCGAATATCTGGACACCCACGCAGACACCACTTACATACATACGTATGAGAAATTGTGGAGGGTGAGAGCCAAATGCAGGGCAGAATGTCTGAATTACAGAAGAGGTGGAATCACCCAGCAGCCAGTGTCCTCTTGACTTCAGTCTGGCAACTGCATAAAAGCTAAAGAGCTTCCCCTACAGAAGGAAGGGAAAGAATCTGTGGCCCAGCAGGACAGAGACTAGAACAACACACAGCTGGAGGGCCGCGAGGGTCAGCAGGGCCATCCAATAACCACAGCCAAAGCCACAGGTCCCTTGGGCGGCCAGAGCAAATCCAGCAGTCAGCTGTGAGCCCATCCAGCAGGGCCCTGCTGAGTGAGGGCTGGGGATTGAGAGGACAGGTCCAAACTCTCCAAGGAGGGGGCCCCACAGAGAGGACCAGGCAGAGAATCAGGACCCAACCACACGGCTCCTTCATGCCAGGGCAGGGCTCCCAGCCCAGCCTGGAAGCCCACACGCACCAAAGGATCTGATGGGGTGGATGTTGATTGAATGGGGCGGGGGCGGGGAGAGGACAGATAGGAAGGGAGAGAAGCAGGAATTCAGTGATCAAGGACAAGCCATGTAATGGGAGAGAGAGCCTTTGACTTGGTGGGCTCTGGAGATTCAGGGCTCCCCCAGGCATGTGAACCGTCAGGCTCCTGAGTAGCAATACCAGACTCACCCACTGCCATTCCTCGCCCTGGATCAAACGGGCTGAGCCAGGCATGGCTGGAGGGCACAGAGAGACTATACTGTGCACGTGTGACCTGTTCCTCTGGGTCCCCTGCTCCACTCTCCTCCACCCATCTTCCCCATACCCATCTGTTGGTAAAAGGCATTGTGGTCAGAGAACAAGATCTGGGCTCAGCCTTCACCAATAATGCTGGGCAAATTATTTAACCAAACTAAGTCTCTACATCTTCATCTGTAAAATGAGAAAGTAATAGTATCTGTTTCCCAGGATTGTTGTGAGGAAAATAAGTGAGATAATTCATGTAAGTATGCTATAAGCCCTAAATATATACATATTCCCTTGCTCTTATAGAAAAATGAGCCTGTGAGTGAACCGAGCATTGTCTGCGGGACAGAACCCAGAGTCAGTCTTAAAATCCCTCAATGTGGCAGATTCCACGCACCTATGGCACTTGGGGCCCCCAAAGGCACTGCTTCATGTCTAGAAACAAGACAATCAGCAAACAGAAGGCCTCTTTTTCCAGATCAAAGAAGGCTGCTCATCCTAGTACCAGTAGTTCTGGAAAAGGTGCCCTCTCACTGCCTCACTCACTTGTCCCCAACTAATTAACAGTCTGGCTGCTGCCCCAGGTGACTGATTGCTGCCCCTCCTCCTCCCTGGGAGGCTGGGGGTGGGGCATGTCTCAGGGAGGTTTCTGCTTGCACTCCCTCCACCACCTGCTCCTCTCACTGAAAACAGGAGATACTGAAGGATGTGCATCCCCCTTGCAGAGCCCAGACAGCTCAGAGGCATGGCCTGGCCTCACTGTGGCCTGAGGAAAGAGGATCTGTTGGTAGAGAGCAAACCCTCGTGACTATCCTGATACACTCAGAACCCCTCCGCTGGCTCCCCCGAGACAATTTTTCTGGGTTAGTACTGGGGCCAGAGAGCAGAGCAGCAGGGAGAGGTAACAGCTTGTCTTCTTAAATGAAGACGCCTAACTAAAACCTTTGCCTTTGCCATCGGCCCATCGCAGCCTTCCACACCAGCTGGAATCTTTTCCCAGGTTCCCCACGTGTTGGTCTAGATCAGTGGTTCCAGTATATCAAAATCATTTGGGGAGCTTTGGCAAAACAAGATGCTTGGGTTTCACCCTGGACTAATGGAACCACCACTTCTGGTGGATGGAACTCAGGGAATCTATGCTTTTTAGAAGCTCATGAGGTGATTCTGATGCACAGTGAGGGTTACAAACAACTGTTCTAGACATTTGTCCATAGGTTTGCTGGGTCTTTCTGAATGAGAGGAGCTGCTGAATACAAAACTGTCCCCACTCTAGGCCCTATGTTCACGCAGGCAAACGCAGGTACACGCGCACATACACACAGCATGAGGAACTTAGGGTGATACAGCTGAGTCATGAGTTCAAGTGCCTCTTCCCAACCCACCCACCCAGGTGAGCTGCGTCATAAGAGCAATAACTACCAGCTGTCCCCGTCCTTACTGTTTACCAAGCTCTCTTCAGAAAGACGAGTGCCTTTGATCTTCTCAGCTGCCTGTGAAATCTTGATTATTACAGGAGATTATGACATAATATCTAATGAAAAACGAGGATTTCAAATTGTATCAGCAGTATGAATATAACTATGTAAAAACTTCACTTAAAAAAAGATGGAAGTATGTTCCTTGTGTTTATCCTTCAGTACTTGAACCATGAGTTATATTTTTCTTCTTTCTATTTATCTGAATGGTATTTTATTAATGCTTTATTAATGAATATTATGGAGGGCTGAACAGTATAAACGAATATTATGATAGACCGCCCCCAAAAGGTGTCCATGCCCTAATCCCCAGAATCTATGTTCTTACATGATTAAAGGGGTTTGGCAGGTTAAGATCTAAATGAGTGTATTGTGGGTTATCCAGGTGGGCCCAATGTAATTAGAAGGGTCCTTATAAGAGAGAGGTAGGCGAGTCAGAGTCAGAAAAGGAGATGTGATGGTGGAAGGAGGGATCGGGGTGATGTGCTCAGGAGCCAAGGAATGCGAGCAGTCTCTAAAAGCTGGAAACGGCAAGAAGTCGATTCTCCCCTAGAGCCTCCAGAAGGTACACAGCCTTTGATTTTAACCTTGTAAGACCCATTTTCAGACTTCTGACCTCCAAAACTATAAAATAGTGAGCTTGTGTTGTTTTAAGCCATGGGGTTTGTGGAAATTTGTTACAGCAGTAATAGGAAACTCCTACAAGACCCAGAGAGGTAAAAAAACAAAAAAAAAAACCCCTAAGTTACACAGCTAGTACCTGGAAGAGCTGAGACCAGAGCTCATTCTCCTCCTGCTCCAGGGGTACCCGGAAGCTGGGCGCACTATACAAGGGGAGAAGGGACAGCTCTGCTATGTGCACGCACCCCTCCAGGGCTGTGGACTTCTTGGTTATACCTCTGTCAGTCCTACTGCTGACCTGCCTCCCTTCCTCCACAGCCCCCTTCCTAGGGATTGCAGGGCGCTATACAGGGAAGAGCAGAGGGACCGACTTGAATATAAGCGCATTTTCCTTTGGGAGCCTCTGCTCCCCAGCCACCAATATCTTTATAGTAAATGACTATCCATAGCAACAAGGTCTGAAATCCTAAAACAGATGAAAAGCTGACAATACTTAAAGGCAGAGTGGGAGTCCTACCATTTTTAAAGCTGCCTGCAATTGCTAAAAGGGCTGAATCCTTTCTTTCTTTTTTTTAAGAGAAACATTAGTCATGGAATTGTAGCGTTTTTAGGGCTGCAAACTTTGAGTGCCTACTGCTTGGTTTTATTTATATATTTGGATGCCCTATCATATTTCAGAAAAGTTTAATACACTCATTCTGCAAATGCCTTTCTAAGCAGGGCTCTTTTGTGGATCAGAGGTGGAAGCTGTAGATGTAGAGGGAAGAGCCCTCGCCTGGGAGAGAGAAATTCAAGACTCCAGTTCTTAGCTCTGCTGCTAACTTGAATGCCATCCGAGTTCACTCAGTTCCCTCCATGCTGCTGTAGTGGGAGACAGTACAGAGGAGAGGCTGAGTCAGAGATCTTGGATGCAAGCAACAGAAGGGACTCTGGCTAAGTCAAGAAGAAGGGAATTTACTACTCCTACTGCAGGAATAGAATCAGGGGAGATTGGAACACCTGGCTTGGACTAGCCAAGCCACCAAAACCCTGGGCAACACACAATACTGATGGCCCAATCAGCAGGAGGCTGCTGTTGCCCCTAACAACCTCCCACCAATCCAACTTAGCCTTGCAACATTTGCTCCAGTCTCCCTGAAAAAATAGCCCCACTGGCTGAGCAAAGGTCGCAGCCCACCCACTCTGAAGGTGGGCACCCAGTGAAAGAATTTAAGCTCTTTGACTTTTGGCTTTAAAATGAGAGTACAACGGCAGACCGTGTGAGGAAAGTAATTCCTTTACAGTCGTGGTTCTCAAAGCGTGGTCTTGGGACCAGCGATATCAGCATCATCTGAGAACTTTTTAGAAAAGTACATACTCAGGGCCCACCCCAGATCTACTGAATCAGAAACTCTGGGGTGTGGCCCAGCAATCTGCTTCCACAAGCCCTCCAGCTGATAGTAATACACACCAGTTTGAGAACCACTGTCCTACAAGAAATCCGAATGCCACTGAAAAGGTTGAATGTCTGCCATCATACCAAAAAATAACGATTGCCCGGTTTGATAGGTTAAAATCCAGAGTTTAGAACCAACTGGCAATAAAACGAAAATAAAATATGGGGTGAAAGTCTTCTTTAGACAACGTTTTTTTTCTTACTGATGTGTGACATAGCATGCTTGCTGTGCAAACACAGCTTCAAAACAAATCCCCAACCCTTCCTTCCAACTACACTGCCGCCCCTTCACCCTCCTACAAAAACTCTGGACCCTCCTGTTTCTCAGCCCCCACTCCAACCTCCTTCCTGCCCTCCCTCAAATTATTTGACCCAGAAAGCAGCCCTCCTATTCTGCAAATCTAAAACCTTCCTGTTTCCTTTCTTCAGACAAGTATAATGAACGTTCAATGTCAGAACATTGGGACACTCAGAAGCAAACAAACTGCCATCCTCTGGCCTTCTGTCCCCTCTGCCCTTCAGGCCATAGTGCCTTTCCTGCTCCAGCAGTTAGAAGTTGCCTCGATGGATTACGGTCCTCTCAGCTCCGACTAGCCCTTGCCTCTCAGCCAGGCGGAGACTGGAAGTCCGTAGTCTGGAAGGTTTAGACTGAGCTGGAGGGACACCATGTGGCCATACCTGGTATGACACACCAAGCCAGGGGTCTTCTGCTCTTTTTTTTTTTTTTTTTTTTTTGGCCCTCTGCAAGGCTTTGGGATCTTAGTTCCCTGACCAGGGATTGAACCCAGGCCCTCTGCAGTGAGAGTGTGGAGTCCTAACCACTGGACTGCTAGGGAATTCCCGGGGCTTCTGTTCTTTATGTTATGTTTTTGTAAAGACTATGACACAATGACCTAAGGATATTTTCTGAAAGTAAAAAAACTAAAGTTCACCCACAATCATGCTAACAGGATTATTTTTATTTGTTCCTACTCTTAATTATTTTCTGACAATTAACAACCACAACACCCACTCCATGAAGCATCCCTTTCTTTTCCATGGATCTCTGATCATCAGTATTTTCCATGCTCATTAGAGGTTTTTGCAGTTGTTCTCTTCATTGACAGTCAATAGCATGTTAGTGCAATGAAATGGAATGAAAAGGCATTAAACTGTTCGTCAGGCATGTCGTTAAGTGCCCCATTTCTGGAATGACACAGGCAGGGGTTCAAAACCCAGCTCTGCTACTTACTAGCTGGGTGATCTTTGGTGTGTTTCTTAACCCTTCTGTATCTCAATTTCCTCATCTGTGAAATGGGGCAAGGGAAGAATATGATCTACTGTATAGGACTGTTATGAGGACGAAATAACAATATGTGAGGGGACCCTTAACACAGGGCCAGGCCATAGCCCTGACATCAGCATCATTATCATTTTTAAATGCATCCCCATGGGAACCATCACAACTGATGCCAGCTGAAGACCTCTCTTGGATGGGAGCCCTGAAACTGCAAATCTAAGAGTTGACTCATAGCTGGAAAAACATAAAATGAAGCAGCCTAGATTTTAGAGGCTAGGACCTTGGGAGAGGCAAATGGGATTCCCGGTCAGGTCCCTCTGTTCCCACTCCTCCGCATCACTACCAAGCAGTATGTCCCTTGTCCTGGCTCTTCCCAGTTGCTGCAGGCCCCAGGTTCCCCACCTACAAAGAAAAAAGGAGTTTACCTACCACCGCCTTCATCTAAAACACAGTGTGCTCAGAAATGTGGGAACAAGCTTAGGATTCTCTCCAGGACACATTACCCCATGAGGTCCTTGAGATTCAGTCAAGGCCAACTTGACTTATAACTGCCTAAAATCTGCCGTGTACTCTGACCAGAAATTTCTCTACAGGAGATCATCTTGCTGCCAAATGAGGCCCAATGAACAAAAGAAAACAAAGGGAAGAAAAACCCAGAGACCCCCTAGAAGAGGATGTAAGGGGATTCCCTCTCACTGGCATCCTCTAGAGAGCCAGACACCCATTTGGTGAACAAGTCTTCATAAGATTCTCTACTATGTGTCAGGCCAGGGGGTAGAAGATAAATTTGGCCCTGCCTCTGTCCTCAAGGCCTCATCTTTTTGTAAGAGACAGGCATAGGGAGAGACATAGACACACATAGCAACGACTCTGATAGTTTCATAAGTTATAATACAGGGCTGTCCAAGGTGCAGTGGAAACAGAAGTGAGCCATTACTTCTGCCCTGAGCAGTCAGGGAAGTCTTCACAGAGAAGACCTCTTTTAAAGGAGGATCAGATTACAGGGGAGACTAAAGCAGGGCTGGATCCATTAGAAAGCTGTTTATTATACTGCACACAATAAAGCCTGAACTAGGACAGGGCCTTGGGCTAGCATGGAGGGAAAGGATGCAACAGAACTGCCTTGGGGAGCAAGTTAAAATACAGATTTCCAAGCCCTACCCAAAGACCCAGATCTAGTAGGTTTGAAGAAGGGCCCAAGAATCTGAACATTTAGCAAGCCCCTCCCCCAGGGTGATGCTATTGCAGGTAATCCACATTCCCACCGCTCTCATTAGCCCCACAGCCATCATAGTCAGCCCTCCTTCTTACGGCTTCTGTGGCCTCTGCCTGGGAGGTTCCTCCCCTTCTGCTCCCACTTGGCAAATGTCTTCTCCTTCAAGACCCAACAGCTCAAAAACACTGATAGGTAAACTCTTTCGGAGTATCACTTTGTGCCAGGCACCAAGTTAGTACTTTATATGGATTATTTCATTTAATCCTCAAAACAACCCTATAGAGTAGGTCTCCTAATAAACCCCATTTTCCAGATGAGAAAACTGAGGCACAGAGCAGTTAAGTAACTGGCCCCCAGTTGTACTGCTGGGATGTGTGTTTCATCTGTAACCCCCACTAGACCGCTCACAATATGTGGCTGAGACTATGTCTCTGTGGTCCTAGAGTCTGGGGCAGTGCTCAGCATGGTTGCTCACTTAATGTTTGTTGAACAAATAAAAGAAAAAATAAACACCACCTCCTTCCATCTGTGCCCCTCAGCCAACACCCAGGCAACGAATCTGCCCTCTCCTTCTGCTCTCCTCCCTGCCCTCCCCACTGCCACCTCCAGGAAGTACTCAGCAGCCCCGGCACAGCCCGCCCTGCTGTTGACTAAGTGACCCAAGGACCAAGGAACATGCTTCCCTGTTTGTTGAGCCTTTTTATTTGGTCATATCAGAGAGGGAGCTCTCTCTCTCTCAACTGCCAGACTGGCCTCCTCAAAGTCTCCTCCTCCTCCAGGCTGCCTGCCAAGCCTCTCCCTCGCAGCTGCCTCCCCTCCCTCTCCCTCTGGCTCAGGCTCTACAGCTCACCCGCCTTTTTGCTCCCTTCCCTGCATTCTTCCACCTTCCCTTCCCCCTTTATCCCCCTCCCACTTCTCTCTAGGTCTTCCCCCTCTTTCTTTCTCTCCCCTCCCCTTGTCTCTCCACCCCCCATCTCCTTCCTTCTCTCTCCCCTCCCCTCCCCACTCCCTCTCTGCCGCTGGCTCTCTTTCTGTTGATGTGTGTGTGTGTGTCTCTGTATGTGTCTCTCTCTGTTTCTCTCTCCTCTGTCTCTCTGCCTCTCTCCTCTTTTCTCCTGTCTTCCCTTCCTCTACTTCTCCCCTCGCTTCAGCTCCTTTCCTCTCTCCCCCCACTGAATCCAGCACCACCTCCTCCCTGGCCTCCGCCCCACTCCCCGATGGATGGAGGTCATCTGGCTGCCCTGGCTCCTTCCTTTCTGTGTCAGAGCGTCCAGGCTGGGGGCCTCTGGCCCCTTCCCTCCAGCTTCCCCACTCGTATCTCTCAGGCTTCTTTCTCCGCTGAGTCCTCATTAAGGCCTTCCCCCCTCAAACCCTGCCCCACGTCCCTCCCGAGGGCGCCCGGTCTGCTGGGGACTGTTCTCCCCAAGCTGCCCCGCAGCTCTGCCTCCCAGGGCCCCTGCAGTGCTGGTGGGGGGAATGTTATTCCTCCGGCTGGGCATCAGGGGCTGCCAGCCTAGGCCCTGGGCCTGGGGGCCTCCACCGGCCCCCTCTGCTGCCTTCAAACAAACTGCAGAAACCCTGGAGTGGAGCTGAAGGGGCCAATCCCTGCTTGGAAGCCACCCAAGTGAGAGGCGGAGGGGCCCTGCACAACAGCCCTCAACACCGGCTTCTTTGAGCCGCAGCCTTAGGCCCTCCTGGGGCCTCTGGGGCCTAACTGGCTCGCGGGGGGCCGAGGGGTGTCCTGACACCTCAGAGGGGCATTCGGTGCCCTGACGCGACTTGGGCCGCAGGGCCTGGGCTCTCCGAGAAGGCCCAGAGCTGCAGGGAGTTCAGGACTGTTTTGCCCTCGCTTGAAGCCTTTCTTCCCGCGGCAGAAGCTGTCAGAAAGACTCCAAATACGCTTAGAGGTGATGGTGGAACCCAGAGGGGGCTTAGCCAGTGAGCATAAAGCACGGGCTGCAGGGGAAGAGGAGAGCTCATGGAGCCGGTACCCCAGACCTCCAAGCAGCTCACTCTGTTCCCTTCTTCAATAAACCCTTAACCGAGAGCCCAGTGTGTGCCAGGTACTGGGTACCAGAGATAAGCAGAATGTTGTCCCTGCCCTTTAAGGGCTGGTGAGAGAGAAGAACAAGTAAGCAGCAAATACAACGTGATAAATGCAATCATAAAAACAGATAATTATGAAAGGAAACATTGAGCACATGTTAAATGCTGTAAACTGGCCTAAGCGTTTTATGCTACTTTATTTCAATCCTCATCTGCTCAAAGGTTTTATCTCCATTTTACAGATGAGGAAACTGAGGCTCAGTTATGTAACAATTGCACAGCTAACAAATAGTGGAGCTATGATTCTTAAACTGCCTAAATGACCCCAAATTACTGCTTCCTACTGATATAAGGTAGGATGGACAAACAGAGTTACCAGCAGGGGGTGGTGGGGGTTGGAGTATAAATGGGCAGAGTGGGTGGGAAGGCTTCAAAGAGAAGGGAAAGCCTGCTGGGTTTTTGAAGGATGAATAGGAGTTCCCCTGGCTGCCAAAGAGCACAAAGGCAATCCAGGCCAACAAATGGTATGTAAAATCTCCTTTGATTTGTTGCAGATTTTTTCTCTAATGAATTTTTTTTCCCAAGCGATTCAAACTCCAACAACATTTATTTACTAAGTACCTACTAAGTAGCAAGCACTTTTTAAAATTTAAGTATAGTTGACTTACAGTATTATATTAGTTTCAGGTGTACAACATAGTGATTTAATACTTTTATAGATTATACTCCATTTAAAGTTATTATAAAATAGTGGTTATATATATTGTTGTACAATATATCCTTGTAGCTTATTTATTATATACATACTAGTTTGCACCTTTTCATCCCCTACCCTTATCTTGTCCCTCCCCCCTCCCCTCCCCTCTCCCCATTGGTAACCACTAGTTTTTCCTCTGTATCTGTGAGTCTGTTTCTGTTTTGTTATATTCGTTTATTTTTTTTTAGATTCCACATATAAGTGATAACATACAGTATGTCTTTCAGCATAATACTCTAGGCAGAATTTTTTTTATGGCTGAGCAATATTGCATTGTATATACACACCACATCTTTATTCATTCATCTGTTGATGGACACTTAGGTTGCTTCCATATCTTTGCTGCTGTAAATAATGCTGGTATGAACATTGGGGTGCATGTATCTTTTCAAATTAGTGTTTTTGTTTTCTTCAGATAAATACCCAGCAGTGAATTGCTGGATCATACGGCAGTTCTATTTTTAATTTTTTGAAGAACCTCCATACTGTTTTCCATAGTGGCTGCAGCAATTTACATTCCCACCAATAGTGTACAAGGATTCCCATTCCTCCACATCCTCACTAACCTTTGTTATTTGTAGGCTTTTTAATGATAGCCCATGCTGACCAATGTGAAGTGATATCTCATTATGGTTTTGAGTTGCATTTCTCTGGTGATTGGTGATGTTGAGCATCTTTTCATGTGCCTATTGGCCATCTGTAATATCTTCTTTGGAAAAATGTCTATTCACGTCTTCTCATTTTTAAATTGGGTTGTTTTTTTGATATTGAGTTGTATGAACTGTTTATATATTTTAGAAATTAGTTCCTTATCAGTCATATCATTTGCAAATATTTTCTTCCATTCAGTAGGTTGTCTTTTTATTTTGTTGATGATTTGCTCTGCTGTGCAAAAGCTTTTAAGCTTAATCAAGTCGCATTTGTTTATTTTTGCTTTTGTTTCCTTTGCCTTAGGAGACAGATCCAAAAATAATATTGCTATGATTTATGTCAGAGAGTGTTCTGCCTATCTTTTCTTGTAGGATTTTTATGGTTTCCAGTCTTATATTTAGATCTTTAATTCATTTTAAGTTTATTTTTGTATATGGTGTGAGAAAATGTTCTCATTTTATTCTTTTACATGTAGTTATCCAGGTTTCCCAGCACCATTTATTAAAGAGACAGTCTTTTCTCCAATGTATATTCTTTCCTCCTTTGTTGAGGATTAATTGACCATAAGTGTGTAGGTTTATTTCTGGGCTCTCTATTCTGTTCCACAGATCTCTGTGTCTGTTTTTGTGTGATTACCATACTGTTTTGATGACTGTAGCTTTGTAGTATAGTCAGAAGTCAGGGCGTGTGATACTTCCAGCTTTGTTCTTTTTTCTGAAGATTGTTTGGCTACTCAGGGTCTTCTGTGAGTCCATATAAATTTTAGGATTATTCATTTGTTCTAGTTCTGTGAAAACTATCATGGATATTTTGATAGGGATAGCATAAAATCTTTATACTGCTTTGGGTAGTATGGCCATTTTAACAATATTAATTCTTCTAATCCATCTATTTTTAAAATCAGAATTTCTGGTCACTAAAAATTGCAAATAACTTAGTTAATATTCAATTCAGAAATTTCCTTAGGATGCCAACATGACTGGGCTCACTGAAAAAAAAAAGTCAGTATTTAACAGTAATCTTAAAGTCAAGTTTAAAGAGGAAAAGAAAATCACCCATAATGCCACCATCCTAACACAGCTTTTTTAGTCATTCTGTTTGCTTCCAATTCCTGTCAATAAATGCATAAGCATTTAACATGAGCAGTATGGAAGACAGCTTATTAATTTGCTTCATTAGTGTAACCAAGCAAATGTTAGAGTCTTGGATGAGATTTACAAATATCCTCTAAGTGGGTGCTTGTTCATTAGCAAAATTTCTCTAACTGTCTGAGTCAGTATTTTTATGTAGGAGAAACAATCTAATATCTCTATAGAAGTCATTCATTTCTTGCTTTACAAAGAAGACACACCCAGTATATGTGCACCTGCTTAGGGGAACTGTCTTCACAGAGGAGATTGAGTCCTTACTTGGTGGCCAAGCTTCCTTCTTGCTCCCCAAAGCTTATGCTAGTGTCAGGTAGCCACACCTACCCAATGTTCTTAGAACATATCAAGTACATTCCCATCTCTAGGTCTTTGCTCTTACCCTTCCACCTGCCTCCAGTATCTTTCTTCTCTCTGCTTTCCCCAGGTTTTTTCAGCCTCCATTCTTTAGGATCCAAATGAAGTCCCAGTTTGTCAATAAAGCTTTTTCAGAATCCTCAGGGACTTTTCCTGGCTCTGAGCCCTTCCAGTTTTAACAATCAATACCACTCATTGCCTTATACTGTTGTATCATTTACAGGCATGCTCCATCTCCTAGATTTGAAGATCTTAAAGGCAAGGACTAAATTTGATTTCTCCTCCCCTGCCTTCTGCCCACAGCTGACAGTTTGCAAATGCGTGTTGATTATAATGATGCTGTTCATATGTGATACAAAACTCTAGATTTCTAGCCATAAAAAAAAAAAAAAAAGAGTGTGGACTTGAAGTCAGAATGAGCCAGATTCAAATCCTACTGCATCCATTTACTAATGATGGGAACTTGGAAAAGCCTCTGAACCTCTCTGAGCCTTAGTTTTCTCATCTGTAAAATGGGGGCAATAATAGAGTTATTGGGAAGATCTAATGAGGTAATGCTTAGCACAGTGTAAAAAGTGCTTAATATATCATAAGCACTGAATACATAGTTGATGCTGTTTTCTTCCTACTAATAATAATGAAAAATAACAAGCGACTAGAGTTTGCAAATAGATTTCGAAGAGCATTAATTTAATCAAAGTCATTATCCACCAATATCATGGAAGTGTCCATTAAAGAATTTCACATTAAAAACTTGTGACAATTGAGTGGTTCTAGGGACTTTGCACTTGAGTTGAGTTCCATAGCTCTGAGATTTCGCTATCCAGTGCCAAATGTCTGTGACCCCTGCTCAGAGTTACCATGGATACCCTAATTTGAACAGTTGTTACGTTGTTTCCCTATTTCTAAATGACCCTCCAAGCTAGCTCAGTCTCCTAGAATGTTGGAACTGGGAGTAACTCTAAGGACTGCCCCCTTGTTCTGCAGACAAGGAAGCAGCAGCTTTCACAGAGTCACTTGGCAGGTATGTGACAGAGCCAGAATTTTGAACTCCAGTATCCCAACTTCCAGGTCAGAACGCAGCATTCACCATATCATGCTGACTCCTTGGAGAAAGAGTGACTCTGAGAGACTTATGTACCATACACAGGGGCACTGGGATTTGATCTCAAAGTGTATTTATTACCATGAGCTCCGCTGAGTGGTCATAGCTACCGTGGCTGCTATTTAATTATTCCATTATCTGACAATGAGAATAGTTCATGCACAAAGATGCTAAACAATAGCTACAATATGCATCTTCTCTCAAGTGTTCCTGCTCAGCATTTGAATCCAGCCTCTATGCTGGAATTCGAGTAACCTCACTCTTTAAAAGGTAGGTCTGGCAATATTAAAGAGCCACCAAACCTCCTGGGATTCATATGTAGAGTCACTTTTGTGTATGGAAGCAAGCAGGAGGAAAAAGCCTGCATAGAAGCGTGCCATGCTCCTGGCACATTGTGGGCCCAAATAAGTGATCTTTCACTGCTACAGTTTCACCTAAGGGGAAAGCAAAGACGGAAAATGGTGTTTGTTGCGTGAACGACTGATTACCAAAGGTGTAATTCAGTAATCACTCACAGCACCATCAGTCATGCCTGAGCAATTAAAATTTCACAAACACAATCATCACTCCGACAGGGCAAAACTTGGCTCTTATCTCAATGTTCTGGGGCTTTCTCAGATGACAGATTGTATGAGTTCCTGGCATGGAGATCTCACAATAAAATTTACCCAGTGGTGCATCTTGCCTGAATCAAATTTAACAGTCATGATGGCCCTATAAATGCGCTGGACAGGGAGGGTCCATCCCTGCTGAGCAGACACATGCCTTGATTGATGAGGAAGCCCCATCAAATTTCAGACCCAGGCTAAACCCAGCTGAAGATCCCTTCCGTCTCTCATCTTCTACGATATCAGTTATAACTCTTATCCAGAGAATCAAGCAGATCTGCTTCTGGTTCAATGTGACTCTATCAAGTCTAGCCCTGACCTCATCCCCACACATGTGGCCTCAGAGCCTTTCACTCATGATTCGTGGCCCACACACATGACAATAACCCTGAGTGCCAGTACTGTACACTGGCTGACACCACAGGGTCCAGAACCCACCATGCCACACCCTCTAGAAAGAGTGACGTGTGCCGTGCCCCCCAGGCTAACTCTCTGGGTTTATAGCATTGCATCTACAGATGCAAAGAATCCCAGATGGGCCCATTGAGCATTTACTGTGTGTCAGGGACTTAACTAAATGTTTAATAGGCATTATCTTATTTTATTCTTCTGATAGCCAAATGAGGAAGATTTTATTATATCCATTTTCTATGCGAGGAAACAAAAGTCAAAGATCAAGTAACTGGTCTGAGGTCACACAGTGAACAAGTGGCAGAGCTAGGATTAGGGCCCAGATGTGTCTGACCCCAAATCCCAAGCTCATCACCTCTGTGCTCTACCGCGGCCTCTGTCACGTCGTCCTTCATTGCTAAGGTACAGCGCTGCGCACGCATGCATGAAGACCGGGCAGGCAGGACCAGAGGCGGTTGGAACTGCTCTTGCCTAGCCTCCCTCACCCATCCGTTCATCCTTCCAGCACATGTTGACAACTGCTTCAGGCCAGGTGCTATGGCAGGAAGAAACAGCACAGAGGTCCCCTCCTTAGCATGAGGACCTCAAAGACAAACAAGGACTTATTTTGCAGGCTGCTCAGTCTGCAGCCCATGTGTGTTCACTTTTCTCTCCAGGGGTCATCTTTACCAGGAACTTTAGGGCTGGACCTAGTTGGCTCTTGAGAGATTCCACAAAGTCCAGAACACAAGGCTGGTGCCACTACTGTTGGTCTCAGGCTAGATATTTATCCCAGGGGAACTTCAAACCATGGAGTATTCCAAAGTCTCTCCTTCCCACCTGTCTGGAATTGCTTTTTGACTACACCTTTGCATGACTCACTAGCAGCAATATTTCTGGAGTGCTTCCAATTCAAGTGAAAGTATTTGGTGTTTCTTCAGTTACTGGCTTAACCTGATGTAAAAGGGCTGGAAGGTCCTGAACAAGTTCTGCTTGATGGACCCAACACCCCCTAACACTCCTCATGCAGTTAATGATAGTTTCTTCCTTCTCATGGGAAACCATTGGGATTAGACAGTTGTAATTGACCCTCGTGCTTAAGTCACACCAAGTCTGTGGGCACCCCTCCAGAAGACTATGCTTCTTGTAACCAGTGGAACATGAAATGGATGCAAATTTTCTGTAATAATTTCTCTGTGTCCAAAAATTATGTTCATTTGTCCTTTAAATATTCTTGTTAAGGGTAGAGAAAGCCTCCCCGCTGGGACTGCCTACATCAAACAGAGGAACACTCCATTTTGTTCCCCAGGGGTAGTAGCCAAACGAGCTTGATAGTGTTCAGAGGACTTGGCCAAGAGCTGCAGGCAAATGACTTCTGTCTTCACTCCCTAAGACCAAGTGGACCATTCCAGCCAGGGGGTCCTAGACTACTCAAACTTCCAGAACAACCCCACTTTGGGTAAAGAGCTGCAAAACAACACAGGTCATATCTGAATGTTGCTCAGCAATGCTTTCTATAGAGAATGCAAGTAAACAAAGAATATCCCTTTCACTAGTCTCCAGCTCTTAAATGTCCTAAAATAGTCATCTCATTCCTTAATAAAAAGAATGCAGGTCAGTCTAGCCCATAGAAAGTACATAGCTGATACTGGCAACACTCTAAACAGAAGCTTCTTAGGAGGATAAACTGTTGGTCAAAAAAGCATGTTGTTCACTGACGGGAAAATGGCATAGGTTTTCAGTTTTATTCCTTTTGTGTACCAGTAGTTTTATATTATGCTGGTTTATGGCAAGGCGCTCCAAACAGTCTTTGTCCCTACGAAGTAGATACAATCTGCTCCTCCTGTGCCTACTTGATGCTACCCAAATACAGTTCCCCACTGAAGACTTGCCTCCTCCAGGAAGTCTGCTCTGACTTGTATCCTGAGAATTTTCGCAGCCTTTGTAGGGTGCTCCCTCTAAACGGTGGTCATAAAGCACTAATGGCCTCATATGACTTCAAAACAGGATAGCAATAGTCATCTGGGAAAAAATGCCTTTTGCCCACTAAATGAGAAAGCAGATGGAAAATTAGAACTGCCAAATGACTTTTCAAGAACAGCTCAAGAGTCAATCAGGTGACCTTTCCCGGGAAACTACTAAATGGATACAGCTTAGTGTTCTTGTGCAAAGTAGCAATAAACTACTGATATTTCTTTTACTTCTCTGCCAGCTATGGAAAAAAAAAATTTTCTATGAAAATTGTATATGGCGGTACAGCTTTTCTGGGGAACAAATCCACTTCTAAAATTTATCCTAAGGAATTAACTGCAGCTGTACACAGCGCCAGATGTCCATTGCTATATTATATAACAGGGGAAAAAATGTTGGGACACATTTGTAAGTAAATTGTGGTACATCCGTTGGGAGAATACTAAGCAATCGTCAAAAATCACATATAATAATATCTTAAAATATGGCAAAATATTCACAATATATTGTTAAATGAAAAAAGTTATGTTGTATGCATGGCATTATCCCAATTTTGCACATGAAAAGAATTTATGGCATAAACACAAGGAAAAAAGATAGAAAAATGATTATCCCTGTTTTTTTCTGTATTCTCCAATTTTTCTGCAAGAATATGTTTTTTTCTTTTTGTTTTAAGTAAAAAGAAGTTACTTTTTAAAAAGATAAGCTAAATAACTGTAGCAAGAATTTGGGAAGAGAAAGTCTCTGTAATTGAACACTAAGTAATTGAACACTAACACAGCTTTAAGCTTTCTGATAGCTGAGGAAAAATATAAAGTTTTCATGTTTCATAGTGATTATTAGATAAATGTGTATCTTCTAAAGAACACTTTTCTTTATCCTCAAAGTAAACTTGTGAGCTAAGCTTGTATAACATGAAAACCTTTTTATACTGTAAATTATTCTAAGGGGTCGAAAAGGGGGTGGACAATTTTAAAGCACTGTTTGTACTGGGTATCAGCTGTTTTCACTATGCAGCACGCATATAACTTTCTTCTGGCAACTGCTCCCTGATTTTCCTCTCTGGAACCCACCCTCACTCTCATGAAGTCCCTGTGCAAAGGGCAAGGTGACTAATCCCTAATTTCAGGGACGGACATAAACTCAGACCTGATCAATTACAGTATCACAGTCCCCACCCCATAGTAATTGCTTAAGGGATAAACTTCGACCTAAACATAGCCAGTGAAATTCAATAAAACTTCTGTGGGACTCCTGAGAGAGAAACACATGCTCTTTTCTACTGGACTTAAATCTAGGAGGACAAAAGGCTACCAAAAACCTTCTTTTCCACCACTTAGAGTCTGAAGATGAAGCCAATATAAGGAGAACCAGTACCAAGAAACAGAGTGAGATTTGGACCTAGTATCAAGCCTCTGGGTCAAACTATACCTGAAGCTCTGTCTATCCTTGTGCTTTTTAGTTGCATAAGCCAATAAATTCCCCTTTTATTGCTTAAGCCGGGATAGGTTGAGTTTTTTTATTTGCAACCTTAATACGCATTTCCAATCCTACAGGGATGGTCAAACACACCTTTTAGAAATTATAAATATACTGCAGAAGCTGAAAAACTCCCCATGAGAGTAATTAAAGGAAGCCATGATAAAGAAAGTGTTATTATCCCTATTCAGAAATCCGAGACCAGATGTCTTTTTTTTACTTTAATCATCCTCTTTGATTGGATAGTTATATTCCTGAATAATAATCCCTCCCTCAGAGTGTTGTTATGAAGAATAAATGAGGATAAAAATATATGAAAATGCTTAGAACAGTGCCTGGCACCCAATAGGTTCCCAAGAAATTTTAGTTTCCTTCCCCCAGAATATTATTGTCAAAAAACAAAATGCAGGGACTCCCCTGGTGGTGCAGTGATTAAGAATCTGCCTGCCAAAGCAGGGGACACAGGTCCGATCCCTGGTCCGGGAAGATCCCACATGCCGCAGAGCAACTAAACCCGTGCGCCGTAACTACTGAGCCTGCGCTCTAGAGCCCGTGAGCCACAACTGCTGAGGCCACATGCCACAACTATTGAACCTGCGTGCTGCAACTACTGAAGCCCACGTGCCTAGAGCCTGTGCTCCACAACAAGAGAAGCCACCGAAATGAGAAGCCCGCACACCACAGAGAAGAGTAGCCCCCAGTCGCCACAACTAGAGAAAACCTGCGTGTAGCAACAAAGACCCAACGCAGCCAAGAAATAAAAGAATATGTGCACAGACAAGACACTTGTAAATTATCAAGGCCTGCACAGTTGTCCAAAACAATGTTCTTTGGACCTCTTTTGAACTGAAACATGATCAGGGCATAGGGTATTTGCAAGAAAACATCCCCAAAGCAATGATACTGCTATATTTACAAATGATGGACCAAAGTGTATGCCTTAGGAGAAGGACATCACAGTGGGCACTTTTGCGGAACTTTGGCCACACAGGAGAACTGACCCTGAGCAGAGTTTGTCAGATGGGAAGCAGGAAGGCCTACGAAGGACTAGGCACAGTGACATGTGCCAACTGAGAAAGCAAGGAGCATGAAAACAGCTCCAGGGATGACTCCAAAGAGATGTATGTCCCGAAAGCTGGACTTCTTTTTGGAAATGTTGCAGGTGCTCCTAAGAGGTTAATGTGGTACCAAGAGCATGTGTTTTAAGTTATACACACCTAAACTACAGTCTCAGCACTGCCACTTACCTGCTAAGTGATCTTGAGCTATTTCTTAAACTAACTCTCAGGTTTTTTATCTGTGACATTTGAATAACAGTATGTACTGGTAGTAGCTCCTTTCCTCCAAGATGTGCCAAGCCTTAGGGAAGGTCACAGATAGCCCTGTTCTCCTGTTGGGTATATGATGGGTTTGTACTTCCCTATCGCCTTGGAAGTGGGGTGTATTCTTGTAGTTTGCTTTGGGAAATGAAATGTGAGGTGAAGTGCCTTGTATCTGGTGAGGTGGAAGCTTCAAGAGCCAGAGTGTGATTTGTTAGGTCCCCTTCTACCTGACGAGGTGATTCTAGACACAAGATTGGGTCTCTTGTCAGCCTGAATTGCCTGGTGTCTATAATGAAAAAAACTCCCCTGGTGAACTGCACTGAATATGGATCATGAACGAGAAATAGGTTTTGAGTTGTTCCTTACTTCAGCACAACAAAGCCCACCCTGTTTGATGCACCAAGGTAGCCCCTCTTACTTACATGAAGTCATTTAGAGATATTCAGCATGTAATTTAATTCTCTCAAAACTTTGAACCTCTCCATATGTTACAATCAATGTCAAAGTACTTCTAGAACTTTACAAGCAAAATTAGGAAGATTCAAAGTAAAATGGATGTGATTAGAAAGGATTGATAATACCCAGTGCCAGTGAAGGTACAGGATGACAAATATTCTCACACTCTGTTATAAAAATGTAAATTGCATAAGCTTTCTGAAGGACAATCTAACCCTTTCCCTGGATAGGGAAGTGCAAACCTATCATTTACCCAGCAGGAGAACAGGACTATCTGTGGCTTCTCTCATGACTGGCACATCTTGGAGGCAAGGAGCTACTACCAGGTACATATTATCATTCAAATTATCAAAATTTAACCCAATTTAGAAATGTCTTCTTAGAAAATTATGAAACACTTATGCAAAGAGATACGTATAAGTATGTTCTCTGATGTACTAGTTGCAAGAGTGAAAAGTTGGAAATGACCCAAATGTCTAACACTAGGAGGTCAGTTACATAAACATGGTAAATACATATATGGAACGCTGCTGTGCAGCCATGAAGAACAATGAGGTCAATTCATATTTCTGAACACAAGTATATCCGTGATATATTATTTGTAAAGGGCAAAGTGAAATAGCATATGCTGTATGATTCTGTTTTCATAAATGTGTATTTGCAATACTGAAAAAAGAGCTACCTAAATGCAATTAATGGGTTATCTTTCTGTAATAAGCTAAAATTGATTTCCACTTTCTTTGTTTTTCCTTCTGAGTGCCTGATTCTTTTCTTTTTTACAATAAACATAATTATTACTTTTTTAATCAGAAAAAAGTAATAAAGCTATTTTTATTCTGAAAATGGAAGGGGATGAGTGGGAGGTAAGAGGCTGAAGGAGAAAGAGTCAGAGAGATGGAAAGAGTGACCAAGAGGTTGTCTATAAACCAGGGCTGCAGAGATTGGGAAACACCCAAGTTCTTTCGAGAAGAGTTATGTTCTTTTTCTTTTCCATTATGGTTATGACAGGATATTGAATATAGTTCCCTGTGTTATACAGTAGGACCTTGTTGTTTATCCATTCTATATATAATAGTTTGCATCTGCTAATCCCAAAATCCCAATCCACCCCTCCCCCTTGGCAACCACAAGTCTGTTCTCTATGCCTGTGAGTCTGTTTCTGTTTCATAGAAAAGTTCATTCATAACCATAGTTCAAAAAGAGTCATGTACCAAAATGTTCATTGCAGCTCTGTTTACAGTAGCCAGGACATGGAGGCAACCTAAATGTCCATCAACAGATGAATGGATAAAGAAGATGTGGCACATATATACAATGGAATATTGCTCAGCCATAAAAAGAAATGAAATGGAGGTATTTGTAATGAGGTGGATGGAGTTAGAGTCTGTCATGCAGAGTGAAGTGGGTCAGAAAGAGAAAAACAAATGCAGTATGCTGACACATATATACGGAATCTAAGGAAAAAAAAAAAAAAAGGCCATGAAGAACCTAGTGGCAGGACGGGAATGGAGACGCGGACCTGCTGGAGAATGGACTTGAGGATATGGGGAGGGGGTGGGGTGAGATGTGACGGGGTGGGAGAGTGTCATGGACGTGTATACACTACCAAATGTAAAATGGATAGCTGGTGGGAGGCGGCCGCATGGCACAGGGAGATCAGCTCGGTGCTTTGTGACCACCTAGGGAGGTGGGATGGGGAGGGTGGTGGGGGGGGATGCAGGAGGGAAGAGATATGGGAACATATTGTATGTGTATAACTGATTCACTTTGTTGTAGAGTGGAAGCTAACACACCATTGTGGGGCAATTATACTTCAATAAAGATGTTTTAAAAAAAAAAAAAAGTTCATTCATGTCATATTTTAGAATCCACATATACGGGATATCATATGGTATTTGTCTTTCTCTTCCTGACTTACTTCACTTAGTATGATAATCTGTAGGTCCATCCATGTTGCTACAAATGGCATTATTTCATTATTTTTTATGGCTAAGTAGTATCCTGTTGCGTACATATACCACATCTTCTTTATGCATTCATCTGTCCTTGGACATTTAGGTTGTTTCCAAGTCTTGGCTATTGTAAATAGTGCTGCTATGAACATAGGAGTGCATGTATCTTTTTGGATTATAGTTTTTTCCAGATATATGCACAGGAGTGGAATTGCTATGGCAGCACCAATTTACATTCCCACCAACAATGTAGGAGGATTCCCTTTTCTCCACACCCTCTGCAGCAATTTTTTTTTTTTTTTTTTTTGGCTACGCTGCGCGGTATATGGGATCCTAGCTCCCCAACCAGGGATTGAACCCACACCCTCAGCAGTGAAAGCACAGAGTCCTAACCACTGGACCACCAGGGAATTCCCTATTTGTTGACTTTTTAGTGATGGCCGTTCTGACCGTTGTGCGGTGGTACCTCATTGTAGTTTTGATTTGCATTTCTCTAATAATTAGCGATGATGAGCATCTTTTCAAGTGCCTATTGACCATCTGTATGTGAGAAGGGTTATGTTTAAAATAGTTGTAACCAAATGATACCAAAAGCTAATCAACTATATTCGGCCCTGAAAAAAGACATTTTTTAAAGGTTGTTCAGCATGGAGTGTAGGAAAAAAGTCCAGCAGCCAAAATGTGTCATTGTGTCCAGAGCTGCTCTACCCAAGAGAACGGCCACTAGCCCTACAGCTAATGAGCATCTGGAATGAGTTTAATCCAAATTGAGATGTACCATAAGTGGAACATAAACACTGGACTTTAAAGACTTAGTATGAAAAAAAGAATATAAACTATCTTAAGAATTTTAACATAGATTGTGTGTTGAAATGATATCATTTCAGATATATTGGTTTAGATAAAAGACATTATTTAGATTAACCTCACCTGCTACTTTTTACTTTTCTAATGTGGCTACTAGAAAACTTAAAATTCCATGTGTGGCCCACATTTTATTTCCACTGGACAGTGCTGGTCTAATTATTGTCCAGAGGAAAGATTGTCAGCTCTTGCTTAACTTACCTAAACCCATTCATCCAGAATTTATATTTATCAAATATACAATATTTTATGTCTGATAGAATGGTTTCCATTGCTTTTTAAAAGTTTGACTTTTTTTTTTCTATTTGCCCACTTTTGAGTACTTTCAATATATTTAAGCCAATTTATCTAAAGCTACTTGTTTCAATTTTAAGCTTAAATACTAATCAGAAGGTGAGAATATTTGGAGAAGGTTGGACATATTCAGAAAAGGGGGAGATTATTCCCTATGACTAGGAAAACAACATAACATTTCACACCTTTCTGTCACCACTTTTCTTTCTTTTCAGTGAAGAGGGAAAAGGCAGCTCAGTGCAAAGAACTCAGAAGTGCAAATCAGGCCCCCTCCTCTGGGTAAAATTTTAGCAGGTACAGTAAGTCCCCTACATACGAAAGTGTTCTTTTCCAAGAGCGCGTTCGTATGTTCAATTTGTAAGTCCAGCAAAGTTAGCCTAGGTACCGAACTAACACAATTGGCTACATAGTGCTGTACTGTAATAGGTTTATAATACTTTTCACACAAATAATACATAAAAAACAAACAAATACAAAAAATAAAACATTTTTAATCTTACATACAGTACCTTGAAAAGTACAGTAGTACAGTACAACAGCTGGCATACAGGGGCTGGCATCGAGTGAACAGGCAAGATGAGTTACTGACTGGAGGGGGGAAAGGAGGTGGGAGATGGTAGAGCTGAAGGAACGTCAGCAATAGGAAACGGGGGCAAGCTGCAATTTCACTCACGCCTGACGTTGATGGAACGCATGTTTGCATCTTTGAAAGTTTGCAACTTGAAGGTTCGTATGTAGGGGACTTACGTAGTGATATCCTCTCCATAGATTTCATACCAACATAAATTCCAGATGGATTAAAGAGACACTTTTAAACCATAAGAAAAACTAGAAGAATATTAAATGTACTGTGTATTTAACCATTGGGACAGGAGGATTTTTTGCAAACAATAAAAGTATCTTTTAATTCACTGAAATAAAAATAACAACATTTAATTTTAAAGTAAGGCTTGACTCTTTGTCTTCACATGCTCAGCCCAGGACACATTTTGTGCTCCTTCCTTCATATATACAGTTAGGCCACCAACTTATAGATTGGCATTTAGGCTCAAATTAGAGGTTGTCCTGACTGACCCTTGCCAGTCTCTTAGAATAAACTAGCCTAGCTTTTTTTTAAATTGAAGTATAGCTGATTTACAACATCGTGTTAGTTCCAGGTGTATAGCACAGTGATTCAGTATATATACAGTAGTGTGTATCTGTTAATCCCATACTCCTAATCCATCCCTCCCCCAACTTTCCCCTTTGGTAACCATAAGTTTGTTTTCTATGTCTATGAGTCTCTTTCTGTTTTGTAAATAAGTTCATTTGTATCTTTTTTTTTTTTTTAATTCTACATATAAGTGATATCCTATGGTATTTGTCTTTCTGTGGCTTACTACACTTAGTATGAGAATCTCTAGGTCCTTCCATGTTGCTGCAGGGACAGGAGGACTTTTAAAGAAGCAAAGAAAAAGGTGGAAAAAAGGATGGATAGGTTAGACTATGTACAAATTTAAAACTTACAAAGTATAGAAATGAGACAAGAGAAAATTATTATAGCAAATATCACAAACATTAAATAAACTTTTAAAATGTATAGATATTAGACAAGTTAATTTTAAAAATACTTTGAGGGCTTCCCTGGTGGCACAGTAGATAAGAATCTGCCTGCCAATGCAGGGGACATGAGTTCGAGCCCTGGTCCAGGAAGATCCCACATGCCGCGGAGCAACTAAGCCAGTGAGCCACAACTACTGAGCCTGAACTCTAGAGCCCACAAGCCACAACTACTGAAGCCTGCGTGCCTAGAGCCCGTGCTTCGCAACAGGAGAAGCCACCGCAATGAGAACCCCGTGCACCGCAACGAAGAGTAGCCCCCGCTCGCCACAACTAGAGAAAGCCTGCGTGCAGCAATGAAGACCCAACACAGCCAAAAATAAATAAATAAAATTAAAAAAAAAAAACTTTGACCCCCAAATGTAAAAGGCCTGAATCAATAATTAATCAAAGAAGAATAATAACTGTCAAATAACACCATGAGAAAATGTTCACTCTCCCTTGTAAACAAATGAATGCAAATTAAAACAAAAGTAAGTTATCTATTCTACCTACCTGATTGGCAAAGTTATTATTGTGATTGTTGTTTTGTTTGGTGCTGGTGAGAATATAGTAAAATGGGTACTAATATATATCTTGATGGCTCTGAAATTTTACATAAACTCTTTGAAAAACATTTGCTGTAAAAAGACTTTGATAAAGTAATTCCATGTCTGGAATCTATCCCCAAGGAAAAACATAAACACAAAAATCTTTATAAGCAAAAATACTTGTCACAGAGTTATTTATAATATTTAAAAATTAAAAACAACTTCTAATTTCCAAACAATAAGAAAAGGCTTAAGTAAAATATGGTATATTCACTCAATGGAATACTATGTAGTCAATAAAACTGTTTGCCCAGGCTAGGTACTAACATGGAAAATGGACTATGATATAATATTTAGTGAAGCAACAGGGTTTCAAATTGTATACATACATATACATTGCATGATCATAACTATGTAAAACTGTTCATTTAAAAAAAGATGGAAGGAAATATTATGTTTACCTTTCAGTAGTCGAGCCATGAATTATATTTTTCTATTTTTCTGAAATGTATTTTATTAATGCCTATGAGTGATTATTATGGTAGGCCAAATAGTATAAATGAGTATTTCTATAGACTCCCCAAAGATGTCCATATCCTTATCCCCAGAACCAGTGGATATGTTACCTTACCCAGTAAAAGGGGCATTGTAGATTTGATTAAATTAAGGATCTCAAGATAGGGAGCTTATCCTGGATTATGTGGTCCAATGTAATCACATAGGTCTTGTAAGAGGAAGGCAGTAGTGTTAGAGAAAGAAGGCAATATGATAACAGTAGCAGAGGTTGTAGTCAGGGAGAGATTTGAAGATGCTTCACTGATGGCTTTGGAGATAGAGAAAGGGACTGTGAGCCAAAGAATGCAGGCCACCTCTAGAAGCTGGAAAAGGCAAGGAAACAGATTTTCCCCTAGATCATCCGGAAGAAGCACAGCCCTGCTAACACCTTGATTTTAGGATTTCTGATCTCTAGATCTGTAGATAATAAATTGGCGTTATCTCAACTAATAAGGACATACTCTATAGCACAGGGAACTCTGCTCAATACTTTGTAATGACCTATATGGGAAAAGAATCTAAAAAAGAGTGAATATATGTATATGTGTAACTGATACACATTGCTGTACAGCAGAAACTAACACAACATTGTAAATCAACTATACTCTAATAAAAAAAATTTTAACGTTTTTATTGGAGTATAATTGCTTTACAATGGTGTGTTAGTTTCTGCTTTATAACAAAGCGAATCAGTTATACATATACATATATCCCCATATCTCTTCCCTCTTCCATCTCCCTCCCTCCCACCCTCCCTATCCCACCCTTCTAGCTGGTCACAAAGCACCGAGCTGATCTCCCTGTGCTATGTGGCTGCTTCCCACTAGCTATCTACTTTACATTTGATAGTGTATATATGTCCATATATACACTACCACTCTCTCACTTTGTCCCAGTTTACCCTTCCCCCTCCCCGTGTCCTCAAGTCCATTTTCTAGTAGATCTGCATCTTTATTCCCATCTTGCCCCTAGGTTCTTCATGACCATTTTTTTTTTTTTTAGATTCCATATATATGTGTTAGCATACGATATTTGTTTTTCTCTTTCTGACTTGCTTCACTCTGTATGACAGACTCTAGGTCCATCCACCTCACTACAAATAACTCAATTTCGTTCCTTTATATGGCTGAGTAATATTCCATTGTATATATGTGCCACATCTTCTTTATCCATTCATCTGTTGATGGACACTTAGGCTTCCATGTCCTGGCTATTGTAAATAGAACTGCAATGAACATTGTGGTACATGACTCTTTTTGAATTATGGTTTTCTCAGGGTATATGCCCAGTAGTGGGTTTGCTGGGTTGTATGGTAGTTCTATTTTTAGTTTTTTAAGGAACCTCCATACTGTTCTCCATAGTGGCTGTATCAATATACATTCCCACCAACAGTGCAAGAGTGTTCCCTTTTCTCCACACCCTCTCCAGCATTTATTGTTTGTAGATTTTTTGATGATGGCCATTCTGACCAGTGTGAGGTGATATCTCATGTAGTTTTGATTTGCATTTCTCTAATGATTAATGATGTTGAGCATTCTTTCATGTGTTTGTTGGCAATCTGTATATCTTCTTTGGAGAAATGTCTATTTAGGTCTTCTGCCCATTTTTGGATGGGGTTGTTTGTGTTTTTGATATTGAGCTGCATGAGCTGCTTGTAAATTTTGGAGATTAATCCTTTGTCCATTGATTCATTTGCAAACATTTTCTCCCATTCTGAGGGTTGTCTTTTCGTCTTGTTTATGGTTTCCTTTGCTGTGCAAAAGCTTTTAAGTTTCATTAGGTCCCATTTGTTTATTTTTGTTTTTATTTCCATTTCTCTAGGAGGTGGGTCAAAAAGGATCTTGCTGTGATTTATGTCATAGAGTGTTCTGCCTATGTTTTCCTCTAAGAGTTCAATAGTGTCTGGCCATACATTTAGGTCTTTAATTCATTTTGAGTTTATTTTTGTGTATGGTGTTAGGAAGTGTTCTAATTTCATTATTTTACATGTACCTGTCCAGTTTTCCCAGCACCACTTATTGAAGAGGCTATCTTTTCTCCATTGTATATTCTTGCCTCCTTTATCAAAGATAAGGTGACCATATGTGCATGGGTTTATCTCTGGGCTTTCTGTCCTGTTCCATTGATCTATATTTCTGTTTTTGTTCCAGTACCATACTGTCTTGATTACTGTAACTTTGTAGTATAGTCTGAAGTCCGGGAGCCTGATTCCTCCAACTCCTTTTTTCTTTCTCAAGATTGCTTTGGCTATTCGGGGTCTTTTGTGTTTCCATACAAATTTTTAAAAAAAGAAAATCATACAATCTCAAAAAAAAAAAAGAAGTTTACATTATCTTAAGCCACTAAGTTATGGTAATTAGTTACAGCAGCAACAGGAAGCAGATACAAATATATACCATTTTTATGGTGGAAACAAAGTTTTTTGGTTAAAACTCACTTTATTTGATTTTTAAAAGCTTTAAAAATAATATGTGGGTTAATATTTGTAGTCCAGTAGTGTTACTTCATCATTTAGATGTCACAAAATATAAAGTGCAATAGAGCTTAATATGTTTCTGATGAACTTGTCTCCTCTTTCCACTCTCCCTGTCAACACAGAAATGCCTCACTACACAGCAATAAACACTGGATTTGGGGTAATTTGCTTAAAAATGAAATCTAGTACACAAATGTCTGAGAAGCAGTCAACAAGCAGCAGGAAGGAGAAGTTTTAAAAAGGGGATAAAGTCTATGAATCATAAGTAAAAACACTCCCTGAGCTGAGTAACTCCAGATTTATGCAAATTCAACACTGCACAAAAATTTCCAAAAGACACATAATATGATTTTAAAGAAACAGAGAAGTCTGAGATAGTTAATGGAATGGAAATACAGAACAACTGTTATTATTTCCTCACTTGCTTTCTGCCTGTTCTCCCTTCAGTCCAGTGTCTTGTCCCATCCTGGACTCCAGGTTTGATTTCCTGTTGACAGGTCCTGCTCCTGCTGCTTTGATCTTGGTGTTTCAAGTCACCTGGAGGGTCTGGTTCCTGACCTTCAGCTCCCCCTCCAACATCCCCACCCCACAGTCTAGTTTAGATTCACTCCACCCATTTTCTCTCTTGGACACTATTTCTGGTCTTCATTAGCTCACCTCTGAAGACTCTACCTCCAGTCTTGGGCTCTAGGAGATGAAGGGCAGGGGGGAGGGGGGAGGGAGCATGGATAAAGGTGAGAAGGTGGACAACCTTCAACCAATGGGCAAAATTATCTTTGAAATAGGGGTAGAAGAGAAAGGAAGGAGGGAGAGGGGGAAGGAGGAAGGGAGGAAGGAAGGAAAGGAAGGAAAGGAGGAGGGGAGGAAGGAAGGAAAGAAGGAAGGAAGGGGAAGAGGGAGGGGAAGAGAAAGGGAAAAGAAAAGGAAAAAAGATGGAAAAGAACTATATAACATAAAACAGTTACCAGTCGCCTTAGGGGAAAAATACTCAGAAAGCTGTGGAAACCATTCCATCACACATGAAATGTTTTAACAAATACTCATTTAAGGTAAATGGCTCATTAGCTGACCTGGCTGTTGGGTGAACTGGTTTTCGTGAGATGGCCTGTTTTCCAAGTGTGCCCTAGCACGTGCACACTTGTACACCACACGGCAGGTTCGGCACATCCTGGACCTGGGGAAAAGTGCCTGTGGCCATCCTCACATGCAGACAGTCTGCTCAGATCCCCTAATTATCTGGTTCGTCTGCACTCATCAAGCTGTCTTCTCATTATAATGTGGCTTCCCATGTAGATTTTCCCACTGGGAAAGAACAGGCTGACCTGTAAGTGGGAGTATTCTGGTCCCACTGGCAGTTACTCTGCACGGAAATTAATAAATCAGTCTTCTCTTGGGAATTTGATTTGTATGTCCATTCTCAGAGTCTAAAAATTTTTTTCCTGCACTAAAAATAGTTATGTTATTGTCTTAGTTAAGGCAATTCAATGAAACCCACTTTAGGTAGTATTAACACAATGTAGGAATTTATTACAAGACGGTGGTGGTGTGTCACAGAACTCAAGGGCAGAAAGGGCAATTAGGACTAGAACCAGAAACCAGAAAGCAGTCAGGATTGAAGCTGCTGCCCCTGCTGTTGGTCTGCATCTCGCATTCCCAAGGCTGCCCCTCGTTTCTGTCTCACACATGCTTCATTTTTTTCTCTCTACAGATTAGCTTTCTCTGCTTCTCAGACATGCAGCTGAAGAAGGCTACCTCTCACCTGCCTCAGCGCCAGCAACCAAAGGAGACAAGCACCTGTGAGTCCCAATTCTAAATTCCCACAGATAGAATCTGATTGGCCCGATTTGGGTCAGATATCCACCCTAATCAAATTCTCTGTGACTGATTGGGGGAGCTGGGAGCCGGAGGACAGGTTCAGGCCCAGCTCCATGAAATTGAGAACAATTCCCAGAAGAAGAAGGAAGATTATGGAATGGATGGGGCAAGCATCCCCCAGGTTGCCACAAACTCTGAGTCAGAAATGTTTCAGAGTTTGGAACATTTTTTTCTTTTTGGAACTTTCTGGAATTTTTTTTTGAAGTATAGTTTATTTACAATGTTACTACAGGTGTACAGCAAAGTGATTCAGTTATGTGTGTGTATATATATATATATATATATATATATATATATATATATATATATATATATATATTCTTTTTCATATTCTTTTCCATTATGGTTTATTACAGGATGTTGAATATAGTTCCCTGAGCTATACAGTAGGACCTTGTTGTTTATTTTATATATAGTACTTTGTATCCACTAATCCCAAACTCCTAATTTATCCCTGCCCCCTCCCCCCGTTTCCCCTTTGGTAACCATAAGTTTGTTTTCTATGTCTGTGAGTCTGTTTCTGTTTTGTAAATAAGTTCATTTATATCATATTTTAGATTCCACATATAGGTGATATTTTATGATATGTCTTTCTCTGACTTACTTCACTTAGTATGATAATCTCTAGGTTCATCCATGTTGCTACAAGTGGCATTATTTCATCTTTTTATGGCTTAGTATTCCACTGTGTACATATTCCACATCTTCTTTATCCATTCATCTGTCGATGGACACTTAGGTTGCTTCCATGTCTTGGCTATTGTGAATACTGCTGCTACGAACATTGGGGTGCATGTATCTTTTTGAATTAGAGGTTTCTCCGGATAGATACCCAGGAATGGTATTGCTGGATCATACAGCAATTCTATTTTTAGTTTTTTAAAGAACCTCCATCCTGTTTTCCATAGTGGCTGCACCAATTTACATTCCCAAGAATCTGGAATTTTTTGTATTCTAGGATATGATCAGGTACCTCACATAACATCACCCCCCCAGCAGAGTCTAAAGCAGCTTCCCGTAATCAAACACATCAATATTTTTAGAATGAAAACATGAATATTCATACAAAATAGGAAATAGGATTATAAATAGCCTCACGTGAGTTCCGGTTTTGCCTCCAAAGGAGTTACAAAAGTGCTTTTGGTTTTCAGATCATTAGAATTTCAAAATTGCAGATGAGAGGTTTAGATTACACTACTCTGGGCTTGCAAAGCCGAGGACAGACCATGATAGTATCAAGGCACTTCCTCCTAGGGACTCCCTAGAACCTTACTCCTCCAAGTGTGGTCTCTGGACCAGCAACGTCAACGTCACCAGGGACCTTGTTGGAAGTGCTGAATCTCAGGTCCCATCCTAGCTCTACTGAATCAGAATTTGCATTTTAAAAAGGTGCATAGTATCTTAGTCCATTCAGGCTGCTATAACAAAGTACCATAGACTGGGTGGCTTATAAACAACAGAAATTCATTGCTCGTAGTTTAGGAGGCTGGGAAGTCCAAGATCAAGTTACTAGCAGATTCATTGTCTGGTGGAGCCCTCTTCCTGGTTCATAGACAACTGTCTTTTTGCTGTGTCCTGACATGCTGGAAGGGGTTAGGGAGCTCTGTGGGATCTCTTTTATAAGGGCATTAACCCCATGCATGAGGGCTTCACCCTCATGGCCTAAGCAACTCCAAAGGTCACCTAATATCATCATCTTGGGGGTTAAGATTTCAACACAGGAGTTTTAGGGGGACACTAACATTCAGTCCATAGCACCCCAGCGCTTTGTATGCATGTTAAAGTTTGAGAAGCAGTGCTCTAAGTGGCCCTGGACACACTATTTTTGTTCTCACCTCCCTGGTTCTCAGATTCCTGGCTCCCTAGCCCAGCCTCCGATGTTATCTCCCTTAAACCCACCCTTCATGATGCATCCAAAGTAAATCTTCAGTTTTGTCATTCCCTAGTTTACAACAAAACAAAATAAAACAAATATATGTTTTTAAAAACCTCAATGCTCCTAATTCCCTACCACAGAGATTCTTTTTTTGTTTGTTTCTTTTCTTTTTCTACAGCATAGATTCTTAATATGGATGGGGTTAGAGAATATCTATATCTTCTAAAATTATCTGTAAAATTTTGAATGTATATTTATTTTACTAGGGAGTAGGTCCATGGCTTCCATTAATTTTTCAAAGGGGTCTGTGACCCTATAAAGGGTAAGGATTCATCTTCTGGTAACTCTGATCTATTTATAGTTTCCCATGCCTTTGTGTGTGTGTGTGTGTGTGCGCGCGCATGCTTATAACATTTCCTCTGCTGAGATTTCTTTTATAAATGCACTGGATTGAATGTCTACCATGTGCTAGATGCTAGAAATACCACAGTGAACAAGCCAAGAAGGCTCCTCTCACCATTTGGCATCTGACTTTTGCTCATCCTTCAAGGCTTAGCTCAGCCTCATCTCCTCCAGGAAGACTGAGATAAGCCCTTCATATTTTTTTTTGATGTTTTCAAACCATCATACAAATTATTATTGTTTGTTTATTTATTTATTTATTATTTATTTATTTATTTTTGGCTGCGTTGGGTCTTCGTTGCTGTGCGCAGGCTTTCTCTAGTTGTGGCGAGCGGGGACTACTCTTCATTGCGGTGTGTGGGCTTCTCATTGCAGTGGCTTCTCTTGTAGCGGAGCACGGGCTCTAGGCACCCGGGCTTCAGTAGTTGTGGCACGTGAGCTCAGTAGTTGTGGCTCGAGGGCTCTAGAGCACAGGCTCAGTAGTTGTGGCGCATGGGCTTAGTTGCTCTGCAGCATGTGGGATCTTCCCGGACCAGAGATCGAACCCGTGTCCCCTGCATTGGCAGGCGGATTCTTAACCACTGCACCACCAGGGAAGTCCCAAGCCCTTCATTTTTGACACCTTGACACCTTATCTCTGACATTTACAAGGAAGATATTTGTTTATGTGTCTTCTTCCCCACTATTAGCAACATGTGGGCTCAAGCTAACTTTATGTACAACTCCTTTGTACAATAAGGGTTCAGTAAACATTTGTTGTACTGGAAAAAAAAAAGTTCAAAATTGATTCTTTTTCCTCTGGAATGGAAATAAATGGTCTATTCCCTACTGATTTCACAAGACTATTGGAAAAGTCACAACAGGATAGAGACTATTATAAGACTCTATTCAGAATCAAGGTGAATTTCACAGTTAATTTATCCTTCTACTAATCTCTGAGATCCGAGTCAACAGAAAAAATGCTAAGGATGATGGTGCTGTGAAAAAAATATGAGTGGCTACAAAATGAGCCTTATCCTTAGCAAGACCTTTGGGGGCAAGACCTCTGCTTCCTCTGACTTCTCACCTGCTCCAGAAGCTTCGTCCGCCACAACTTTTTTAAAGGCATGGCACAGTTGCATCCTCCAGGAAGTCTTCTCTGGCCCCACCATCCAGGCTAGGTCCTCCTAGGATTGCTTTCTTAGAATTGTTCTCCTTTCCTTCTAAGCCCTTGCCTTGGTTTTAATTAATCACTCATTTGTGTGACTATTTGACTAGTATCTGCCCCCACGTTCGCATTAGACTGTAAGTTTCATGAGAAAAAAAAAAAAAGGCATGGCACAGTAATTCTTAAACTGTAATCAAGGTGCTTTTCTCATTTATTTACATTTCCTTGTACTCCATTTCTCCCCATGAGACGTGTGTATTGCCACAGGGCAGATTAAGATTGTTATACTGGAATACAAAGAAAAAGACTCCAAAATGGGTTGACGAAATCATTCAGTAGTCATAGCTGTAGGAACAACAACCAAAAAAAAGCGCTTTGCCAGAACTAAGCTATTTGATAGAAAAAGGGAGAAAGAGGAATTGTTGAAATTCAAAGGACAAACCATTAAGGAATAAGGAATGATATTTGTCCATTAACAAAAAAAAAGTGAGCATTCTACCAAAATTGTTAACCAAGTATAATCAAGCCTTTAAAATTAATTTCCAGCTTACAGGGAACAAAAACTATATTAAAAAAAAGTTAAATGACACCACAAGGAAATGATCAGGCAAATCAGAAGATGAGACTCTACATGACAACTCAAATGTCAATGTAACTTAAAAGAAAAAGGTGAGGGGATTCTTTTAGAATAAGAGAGATTAAAAACCATAACAACAAGATGCAATTCATTAACTCTGATTGGATTCTGGTTCTAAAGTATTAATTTCAAAAATTTATGTTGGGGACAACTGGGGAAATTTGAATATGTAATTTAAATTAGATGATATTAGCAAGTTATTATTCATTTTCTTAGGTGTGATAATGGTATTATTATGTAGAAGAATAACCTTATTCTTAGGAGATGCATACTGATTACTGAAGTATTTAGGAGAGAAAAGTCTACAATTTGAAGTGTTTCATATATAAAACTTTCTCTTAAAGTAAATATGGCAAAATGTTAACAAGAGTTTAATCAAGATAATGTACATGCAAATGTCATGGTTCTGCTCTATATCTTCCGCATACTTGAAGATTTCTGGAACAGTCCATTGAAAACATAACTTGAAAAGAGAACAGAGATTGGCTCAAGATGGCAGAGTAGAAGGATGTGCCCTCACTCCCTCTTGCAAGAGCACCAGAATCACGACTAACTGCTGAACAATCATCGACAGGAAGACACTGGAACTCACCAAAAAAGACACCCCGCGTCCAAAGACAAAGGAGAAGCCACAATGAGATGGTAGAAGGGGGGCAATCACAATAAAATCAAATCCCATAACTGCTGGGTGGGTGACTCACAAACTGGAGAACACTTATACCACAGAAGTCCACCCACTGGAGTGAAGGTTCTGAGCCTCACATCAGGCTTCCCAACCTGGGGGCCTGGCAATGGGAAGAGGAATTCCTAGAGAATCAGACTGAAGGCTAGCAGGATTTGATTGCAGGATTTCTACAGGACTTGGGGAAACAGAGACTCCACTCTTGGAGGGCACACACAAAGTAGTGTGTGCATCAGGACCCAGGGGAAGGAGCAGTGATCCCATAGGAGACTGAACCAGACCTACCTGCTAATGTTCGAGGGTCTCCTGCAGAGGCGGGGGGTGGCTGTGTCTGACCATGAGGACAAGCACACTGGCAGCAGAAGTTCTGGGAAGTACTCCTTGGTGTGAGCCCTCCCAGAGTCCGCCATTAGCCCCACCAAAGAGCCCGGGTAGGCTCCAGTGTTGGGTCGCCTCAGGCCAGACAACCAACAGGGAGGGAACCCAGCCCCACCCATCACCAGAGAAGTGGATTAAAGTTTTACTGAGCTCTGCCCACCAGAGCAACAGCCAGCTCTACCCACCACCAGTTCCTCCCATCAGGAAACTTGCACAAGCCTCTTAGATAGCCTCATCCACCAGAGGGCAGACAGCAGAAGCAAGAAGAACTACAATCCTGCAGCCTGTGGAACTAAAACCACATTCACAGGGAGATAGATGATATGAAAAGGCAGAGGGCTATGTACTAGATAAAGGAACAAGATAAAACCCCAGAAAAACAACTAAATGAAGTGGAGATAGGCAACCTTCCAGAAAAAGAATTCAGAATAATGATAGTGAAGGTGATCCAGGACCTCGGAAAAAGAATGGAGGCAAAGATCGAGAAGATGCAATAAATGTTTTAAAAAGACCTAGAAGAATTAAAGAACAAACAAACAGAGATGAACAATACAATAACTGAAATGAAAAATACACTAGAAGGAATCAATAGCAGAATAACTGAGGCAGAAGAACAGATAACTGACCTGGAAGACAGAATAGTGAAATTCACTGCTGCAGAACAGAATAAAGAAAAAGGAATGAAAAGAAATGAAGACAGCCTAAGAGACCTCTGGGACAACATTAAATGCAACAACATTCACATTATAGGGGTCCCAGAAGGAGAAGAGAGAGAGAAAAGACCCGAGAAAATATATGAAGAGATTATAGTCGAAAACTTCCCTAACATGGGAAAGGAAATAGCCACCCAAGTCCAGGAAGCACAGAGAGTACCATACAGGATAAACCCAAGCAGAAACACGCTGAGACACATAGTAATCAAAGTGGCAAAAATTAAAGACAAAGAAAAATTATTGAAAGCAGCAAGGGAAAAATGACAAATAACATACAACGGAACTCCCATAAGGTTAACAGCTGATTTCTCAGCAGAAACTCTACAAGCCAGAAGGGAGTGGCATGACATATTTAAAGTGATGAAAGGGAACAACCTACAACCAAGATTACTCTAACCAGCCAGGATCTCATTCAGATTTGATGGAGAAATCAAAAGCTTTACAGACAAGCAAAAGCTAAGAGAATTCAGCACCAACAAACCAGCTCTACAACAAATGCTAAAGGAAGTTCTCTAAGTGGGAAACACAAAAGAAAAGGACTTACAAAAACAAACCCAAAACAATTAAGAAAATGGTCGTAGGAACATACATATCGATAATTACCTTAAACGTAAATGGATTAAATGCTCCAACCAAAAGACACAGGCTTGCTGAATGGATACAAAAACAAGACCCATATATATGCTGTCTACAAGAGACCCACTTCAGACCTAGTGAAACAAACAGACTGAAAGTGAGGGGATAGAAAAAGATATTCCATGCAAATGGAAATCAAAAGAAAGCTGGAGTAGCAATACTCATATCAGATAAAATAGACTTTAAAATAAAGAATGTTTCAAGAGACAAGGGAGGACACTACATAATGATCAAGGGATCAATCCAAGAAGAAGATATAACAATTATAAATATATAAGCATCCAACATAGGAGCACCTCAATACATAAGGCAACTGCTAACAGCTATAAAAGAGGAAATCGACAGTAACACAATAATAGTGGGGGACTTTAACACCTCACTTACACCAATGGACAGATCATCCAAACCGAAAATTAAAAAGGAAACACAAGCTTTAAATGACACAATAGACCAGATAGATTTAATTGATACTTATAGGACATTCCATCCAAAAACAGCAGATTACACTTTCTTCTCAGGTATGCATGGAACATTCTCCAGGATAGATCATATCTTGGGTCACAAATCAAGCCTCAGTAAATTTAAGAAAATTGAAGTCATGTCAAGCATCTTTTCTGACCACAACACTATGAGATTAGAAATGAATTACAGGGAAAAAACATAAAAAACACAAACGCATGGAGGTTAAACAATACGTTACTAAATAACCAAGAGATCATTGAAGAAATCAAAGAGGAAATCAAAAAATACCTAGAGACAAATGACAATGAAAACACGACAATACAAAACCTATGGGATTCAGCAAAAGCAGTTCTAAGAGGGAAGTTTATAGCAATACAATCCTACCTCAAGAAACAACAAACATCTCAATTAAACAATCTAACCTTACAACTAAAGGAACTAGAGAAATAAGAACAAACAAAACCAAAAGTTAGTAGAAGGAAAGAAATCATAAAGATAAGAGCAGAAATAAATGAAATAGAAACAAAGAAAACAATAGCAAAGATCAATAAAACTAAAAGCTGGTTCTTTGAGAAGACAAACAAAATTGATAAACCATTAGCCAGACTCATCAAGAAAAAGAGGGAGAGGACTCAAATCAATAAAATTAGAAATGAAAAAGGAGAAGTTACCACAGACACCACAGAAATACAAAGCATCCTAAGAGACTACTACAAGCAACTCTATGCCAATAAAATGGACAACCTGGAAGAAATGGGCAAATTCTTAGAAAGGTATAACCTCCCAAGACTGAACCAGGAAGAAATAGAAAATATGAACAGACCAATCACAAGTAATGAAATTGAAACTGTGATTAAAAATCTTCCAACAAAAGTCCAGGACCAGATGGCTTCACAGGTGAATTCTATCAAACATTTAGAGAAGAGCTAACACCCAGCTTTCTCAAACTCTTCCAAAAAATTGCAGAGGAAGGAACACTCCCAAACTCATTCTATGAGGCCACCATCACCCTGATACCAAAACCAGACAAAGGTACTACCAAAAAAGAAAATTACAGACCAATATCACTGATGAATATAGATGCAAAAATCCTCAACAAAATACTAGCAAACAGAATCCAACAACACATTAAAAGGATCATACACCATGATCAAGTGGGATTTATCCCAGTGATGCAAGCATTCTTCAATATATGCAAATCAATCAATGTGATACACCATATTAACAAATTGAAGCAGAAAAACCATATGATCATCTCAATAGATGCAGAAAAAGCTTTTGACAAAATTCAACACCCATTTATGATAAAAACTCTCCAGAAAGTGGGCATAGAGGGAACCTACCTCAACATAATAAAGGCCATATACAACAAACCCACAGCAAACATCATTCTCAATGGTGAAAAACTGAATGCATTTCCTCTAAGATCAGGAACAAGACAAGGATGTCCACTCTCACCACTATTATTCAACATAGTTTTGGAAGTCCTAGCCACAGTAATCAGAGAAGGAAAAGAAATAAAAAGAATACAAATTGGAAAAGAAGAAGTAAAACTATCACTGTTTGCAGATGACATGATACTATACCTAGAAAATCCTTAAGATGCCACCAGAAAACTACTAGAGCTAACCAATGAATTTGGTAAAGTTGCAGGATACAAAACTAATGCACAGAAATCTCTTGCATTCCTATACACTAATGATGAAAAATCTGAAAGAGAAATTCAGGAAACATTCCCATTTACCATTGCAACAAAAAGAATAAAATACCTAGGAATAGACCTACCTAGGGAGACAAAAGACCTGTATGCAGAAAACTATAAGACACTGATGAAAGAAATTAAAGATGATACCAGCAGATGGAGAGTTGTACCATGTTCTTCATTTGGAAGAATCAATATTGTGAAAATGACTATACTACCCAAAGCAATCTACAGATTCAATGCAATCCCTATCAAATTACCAATGGCATTTTTTACAGAACTAGAACAAAAAGTCTTAAAATTTGTATGGAGATACAAAAGACCCCGAATAGCCAAAGTGGTTTTTAGGGGAAAAAACGGAGCTGAAGGAATCAGACTCCCTGACTTCAGACTATACTACAAAGCTACAGTAATCAAGACCATATGGTACTGACACACAAACGGAAATATAGATCAATGGAACAGGATAGAAAGCCCAGAGATAAACCCACGCACCTATGGTCAACTGATCTATGACAAAGGAGGCAAGGATATACAATGGAGAAAAGACAGTCTCTTCAATAAGTGGTGCTGGGAAAACTGGACAGCTACATGTGAAAGAATGAAATTAGAGCACTCCCTAACACCATACACAAAAATAAACTCAAAATGGATTAGAGAGCTAAATGTAAGACTGGACACTATAAAACTCTTGGAGGAAAACATAGGAAGAGCACTCTTTGACATAAATCACAGCAAGATCTTTTTTGATCCATCTCCTAGAGTAATGGAAATAAAAACAAAAATAAACAAATGGGACCTAATGAAACTTAAAGGCTTTTGCACAGCAAAGGAAACCACAAACAAGATGAAAAGACAACCCTCAGATTGGGAGAAAATATTTGCAAACGAATCAATGGACAAAGGATTAATCTCCAGAATATATAAACAGCTCATGCAGCTCAATATTTAAAAAGCAAACAACCCAATCCAAGAATGGGCAGACGACCTAAATAGACATTTTTCCAAAGAAGACATACAGATGGCCAAGAAACACATGAAAAGCTGCTCAACATCACTAATTATTAGAGAAATTCAAATCAAAACTACAATGAGGTATCAGCTCACACCAGTTAGAATGGACATCATCAGAACATCTACGAACAACAAATGCTGGTGAGAGTGTGGAGAAAAGGGAACCCTCTTGCAGTGTTGGTGGGAATGTAAATTGATACAGCCACTATGGAGAACAGTATGGAGGTTCCTTAAAAAACTAAAAATAGAATTACCATATGACCCAGCAACTGCACTCCTGGGCATATACCCAGAGAAAACCATAATTCAAAAAGACACATGCACCCCAATGTTCATTGCAGCACTATTTACAATAGCCAGGACATGGAAGCAACCTAAATGCCCATCGACAGACGAATGGATAAAGAAGTTGTGGTACATATATACAATGGAATATTACTCAACCATCAAAAGGAACGAAATTGGGTCATTTGTACAGATGTGGATGGATCTAGAGACTGTTATACAGAGTGAAGTAAGTCAGAAATAGAAAAAGAAATATCGTATATTAACACATATATGTGGAACCTAGAAAAATGGTACAAATGAACCAGTTTGCAGGGCAGAAGTTGAGACACAGATGTAGAGAACAAACGTATGGACACCAAGGGGGGAAAGCAGTGGGGGCATGGGGGTGGTGTGATGAATTGGGAGATTGGGATTGACATCTATACACTAATACGTATAAAATAGATAACTAATAAGAACCTGCTGTATTAAAAAAAAAAAAAAGAGAGAGAGAGAGAAAAGAGAACAGATGAAGACCTAGACTATCCAACCTCAAGAGGTGGAATTGGAGTTGCCGTGGGTGAGTGGGTGGGGGCACCAGAAGGGAAGTCAGTGGAGCCTCCAAGACCGGAGGGGCCACTCAAAGATGAGAGTCAGCACCACCTGGGCCCAAGTAAGCACTGTCACTGGGCAGTGCAACGTGCCACATGGGAGCTCGGCCAATGACCAGAATTCAGCCAACACTTGTGGCCTGTGCCAATGAGCCCCTTTTGCTGCACTCATTGTCCCCAAGGGAGGGCATCCCACCAGGAGTTGCCTCTGTGAAGCAACTATTCATAGTCCAACAGGGACAATGCCCACCCATGCCTTGATATTTTCTTAGTCCAAGAGACCTATTTAATGAGAAAGATCCTATTTTCAATGGGTCAGGACACTTATAAACCCCACCGAGGGGAGGATGGGGATTTAATAGGTCCTACCCTCTAGTGCCTGTACTTGTGTAGGACTGAATGGAACCATTTGGAGAATTCTTCTTGGGATCAAGAGTTGTTAAAACCCACCCACATGACATGTAGAAATCCCCAAACACATTCCTGAAGGAAACTAGCATAGAAAGGCTCAAAAAAAAAAAAAAAAAACTGTCACTTCTGAGCAAGCACCCTCCAGATCCCAGCGGTCTAGGACAACGATGAATGGAACATTGGAAGAAGCAGAAACCACTGATGGTGTGGCCACTCAGAAGTGGAGAATGATTTGACAAACTTCCACATAGAAAAACTATATTCCATAGGTTTCAAGACTCGTTTGTCTCCTGTTTTCTCAATGTCTTTTTGTTTTCTGAAAATGTGACTAAATCCAAAAAGCAGACTATAATAATGATGATTTCATCTGTTCCCAAAGTCCCTGTTTCATAAATGAGCCAAAAGTTAAGAGGCGTAGTCCGTCTGTATCAGCAATTTGTAGCTCTGCTGGAAACAAAACATTTTAAATTAAATGAGATTATTAAATTGATAATTTGTTAGAATAAACCACATCATCATTATGTTATTAACAAATCAAAACATATGTAACCTGAAGGTTCCTGAGCCTCACCAGCCAGGAGGTACAGCTAGGGTTACATTCACATTAATATCTGAATCCATTGGCCTGGACCCCCATCCAGTCAGTCAAGAATTGCAGTGTCGGGCTTCCCTGGTGGCGCAGTGGTTGAGAATCTGCCTGCCAATGCAGGGGACACGGGTTCGAGCCCTGGTCTGGGAAGATCCCACATGCCGCGGAGCAGCTGGGCCTGTGAGCCACAACTACTGAGCCTGCGCGTCTGGAGCCTGTGCTCCGCAACAAGAGAGGCCGCGATAGTGAGAGGCCCGCGCACCGCGATGAAGAGTGGCTCCCCGCTTGCCACAACTAGAGAAAGCCCTCGCACAGAAACGAAGACCCAACACAGTCATAAATAAATAAATAAAAATTAAAAAAAAAAAAAGAATTGCAGTGTCTTACAAAGTTCTCCCCAGGACTTTCCAGAGTCTCTAAGGGGGCTTGCATATGAACAGGAATCAGCTCAGCCTCCCCATGCTGCAGGCCTCTGTCCATGCAAAATGCAGCTGCTAACATGCCCTCCACCAGGCCCGACATCTGGGATTCCTGCCTGGATCACATCATCACAGACCTAGCCCACCACTGTCACTGCGCTGACTCTGCTGAGCTGGATGGAGACCCTCTCTCTGACCCTAGATTGCTGAGCCACTGAGGGCCATGATGTGCTTCTCTGTTCGTCATGGGGAACATCCTGCTGTAACTTCCCCCAGCAGGTTTGCTTTGGGTCCCAAAGCATTACAGAGTTTAGTCAAGGAGGTCTTCTAATTTTCACATCTGTCTCCTCCTTCCAGGGTACTCGGGGGTCTCGAAGCTGCTCCCCTCAGGTGCTCAGGCCCCACTGCTGGATCCGGCTCACCATGCCAGCCTGCATTTTTCCCTTTCAGTGAATTCTCCCTCAAAGGGTCAAATTGCCTTCCTGAAACATGGCTTCAGTCAGAACCCCACAAACTCTCAGCTGTGACACCATATGCCTGAAGCCCTTTAGTGGACATGGTTTAAGTGTTCTTTCTAAGGGGTTCTTCCCTCCCCAAGTGAATCATCAGGTATAAATTAACACTTGGAAGGAAGGGCATTGCCCAGCAACACATGCCAGATGCTGGCCTCTCAGCTCCTCCTCAGCTGAGACTCAGATACAGATACACAATGTATTTCATTCCTTATTTAAGAAAGTAACTTTACAGCTACAAACCACACAAACAAAGAAGTAGGTATGTCCATTTAGCCTTTCCCTCCTAATTGACCGTAGTTTCTAGGAGAAAATGTTGGGGTTTTTTTTTAATCTATTGCTTAAAAGTTTCTGAAAATTTTCTCTCTCTGAAAAGAAGCAGACGTGAAAGAACCTGGAGGACATTATGCTGAGTGAAAGAAGTCAGACACAAAAGGACAAATATTGTCTGAGTCCACTCGTACGAGGTCGCTAGAGTAGTCAGACTCATAGAGACAGAAAGGAGAATGGTGGTTGCCAGGGGCTGGGGAGGGGGAATGAGAGATATTGCTTAATGAGTTTCAGTTTGGGAAGATGAAAAAAGTTCTGGAGGTGAATGATGATGATGGCTGTACAACAGTGTGAATATACTTAATGCCACTGAACTCTACACCTAAAAATGGTTACAATGGTAAATTTTATGTTATGTCTATTTCACCACAATACAAATAAAAGAACTTATAGATCGGTCTTAAAACAAAACAGAAATTATCCGAAGGTGCTAGAAATGGAGTTAAGGGGTTGGTCCGGACTCAGGAGGCCAAAGTGAAGTGATTTGCCTGAGGTGCTGAGGGCTGAAGAGAAGAGAAACTCTTTTTTTTTTTTTTTTAACATGGTGTATAGTCATAATTATCGCTCTCAGGAATGCAGGATTTTCGTTTTCCAAGCACTTCCAGGAGTGATCTAACTTGCTGTCATAACAAGCTGGGAGGTAAAGGATGAAGGGCAGGGGTTCAGATTCCAGGGCTACAGAGACAGGGAATGGCCCTGCCCAAGGGATGCTCACAGCTTCCTGGGGGAACTGACACCCCATGTTGCCAACAAGGGAACTGAAGCTCAGGGAGGCAGACTGACTTGCCCCAAATCCCAGTGATTGGGATTGAAGAGAAGAGAGAAGAGAAGAGAAGAGACTTGATTGAAGTCTCTTGAGTCACTACCTAGTGCTCTTTCTGCAACCAAGTGTGAATAAAAACAGAATGCAAGTGAGAAAATCAAAAATAATTCCTGACTGCATCAAAGAATGAAAGAATCCCGATTCTGCATTAAAACCCAAAAGACAAAAGGAGATAGCTGGGGGGTATATTTTAAGCTTTATCTAATCCTCCCACCCCGCCTCTGAGTAGGAAAGTGGGTAAAAACAGAATCTGGGGTGAGAAATCATCTGACTCACCCATGACGTTGTGGAGAAGAATCTGTAAGCAAACACCCTGTGTTTATTTCCAGCGCTGCCTCTCCTTCTGTCAGCCTTGGCAGCCGGCCTGCCGCGTTTGCTTCTGGGACCCTCCTTCGGAGACATGGTCAGAGCCCTATTTGAAAACAACAGAAGTAGCCTAAAACCTGTGACCATTAAGTTAGGATTTAAAAGGACACGAAATATTGCCATTTGCAGCAACATGGATGGACCTAGAGAGTATCATACTGAGTGAAGTGTCAGAGAAAGACAAATATTATATGATATCACCTATATGTGAAATCTAAAAAATAATACAAATGAATTTATTTACAAAACAGAAACAGACTCACAGACATAGAAAACAAACCTATGGTTACCAAAGGGGAAACGGGGGCAAGGGATAAACTAGGAGTATGGGATTAACAGATACACACCATTATATATAAAATAGATGAACAACAAGGATTTACTCTACAGCACAGGGAACTGTATTCAGTATCTTGTAATAACTTATAATGGAAAAGAATCTGAAAAAAAAAAATATACATATATAGCTGAATCCTTTTGCTATGCACCTGAAACTAACACAATGTTGTAAATCAACTATACTTCAATTTTAAAAAGAAAGTGAACTAAAAAATAATAATAATAATAAAATAACAAAAGGACAGACACAAGCAGAGGACGGATTAAGCCACCTGGCTGCCATGGTATGCTAGGGGTTAAGCATCCAGATGTGTATTCTGGGCCTCGCCTGACACAGCACAGCCTTATCCACAGAACACCATCCCTGTGTCCTGGCCTGTTCCAGGAGGCAGCCGGCAAAGTTGCCTGCAAGAGAAAGCACGTGGTCTCAGAGGTGAACCAGGGACATCCTGTGAGGCACCAAGGATTTATCTGAGCAGCCAAATGTACACTGACAGACAGGTCTGTGTGTGCTGGAGAAGTTCGTTCCACAGCTCAGATGAACGACTCGTTGTGGAATTCATCCACAAGGGGAAGTGAGTTAATGACTGGGGCGTTTCGCCCTCTGCCTAGATGCGTCATAAAATCAACTTGTAAAGCCTGGCTCTGAGAATACACTTGCTCACCCGAGTGGGGCTTTGAAACATTTCAAAGCGGGAACACTCACAGAGGAGAAAGTTCTTAGGCTCTCTGTGCTAGGAACGGGGCCAGTGGCCTGAGCCTGACAGCTGGTCCAGGCGTGGTCAGATCCACTGACAAGCAGTCCTGAGCTGCCCGTAGCATCTGCTCCACATCTGGGACTTGTGACTCATCAGCCACTTTCTCCCGCAGCCCTACATTCTCCTGCAGGCCTAAGTGTGCAGGCCCCAGGGTGCTGAGGGTCCAGCCCATCAAGATTCGTCCTTATCTCCAAGGCTGCCTTCCTCTGCCCCAGAGACTCAGCCTGGTCTGCCAGCTCCAGGTCCAGGGCAAACTGTGCCTAGACCATCTCGGACCCAGGCTGAGCTATTATAAGAGGCTCTCAGGCTGAGATGGGTTCCGGGTCTCCTGGACACTGGTGTCCGTTCTGGCGCTTTAAATTTAGCAGCCCACACTCCCACCATGCCCAGCTGACCCACCAGAGTGTGCTACCAGCGGCACCTGTTCTAAGCCAATCCTGTTTACCCTGGACATACTATTTTTGTTCTCACCTCCCTGGTTCTCAGATTCCTGGCTCCCTAGCCCAGCTGCCATAGCTGCTTCTGGCCCCTTCACTTCGGTGACCCTTTGGATTTCCCTTTTTAGACCACAGCTTCTCACATGTTTCTGACTCAACTTGCTTCTGCAGCGCCGGCTTCTCTCTTGGTCTCAGGTGAGGAGCCATGATTCAGCTCCAGCCTCTGGGTACCCGCTCAGTGGGGATGGCTCCTGGGAAAGGCAGAGGGTCAGGATTTTTTCCTAAGGCCCCTGCCTGCTTCTGACTCCTCGGCCTTGCTTTGCCCTCCAATTGCAGCACCTGTGGGAGCTCCCCAATCACACCTCTGGCTTCTGGCCCCAACTTAGGTCCTGATCCCTGGAGCCCATCCCTCACCCAGGACAGCTCTGCCCTGGGCTCAGTGTCTGATTTCATCCTGGCCTTGCCTGGGTTACACCAGGCCCACCCACCCCTACCCCCTACCCACTATCTCATTGAGATTGGAGTGGGGAAGGGTCTCAGTGGGAGTGGGGGTCTGAGAGGAGAGGGAAACGCTGCCTCAAGCGGAGCCCAGACAGGGCGCAGAGACTGGGGAGAGCTTCACCTCTGTCTCCTCTGTCTGGGAACATTTCCGTCTACGGATTGAGGGTTACTGATAGAAGTCTAATGGGGCAGCAGAAGACAAGGCACTTGCCATCTCAGGCCCTTGCGTCCTGCTCTCTAAATTGTGCACGTGGGGTGGAGGTGGGGTTGGGCGGGTATGTTGCTCCAGATGATATCTCAGACAGCCTTCTGGGCGTAAGACTCTGGAAGTTAAGAGTGGCCCTGTATGGTTCAGTCCCTTTTCCTCATCTGCCAGATCCCATGTCTGACTTTAGGGACATGTCTGTCCCTCCCGCCCCCTCCACCAAAGAATACATGAGTCCACCCAGGGTTCCGCCATTCCCAACCTCTCCATTCCCTCCCCTCCAGAAGGTGCAGAAACCAGGGCCAGGACCAGCCCCTGCGCCCCTCTTCCTCCTCTCCAGCCTTCGTCATCCCCTTCCCTAGAGGCCCAGGGACCCAAAGACCATCTTCCCCTAAAAGTTCTGCCAGCCACTCGATTTTCTTTTCCATGAGCCCCACAGGGAGCAGCTTTGCTAAATGGCCATTCACATGGGTGGAATGCTGAGGAGCAAGACTGGTGCCTGGGCCCCAGGGTGACTCCAGCTCTGCCACCTACTGGTGATGTGACCCCAGACAAGTGATTTAACTTCTCTGTGCCTGTTTTCCCACCTCCAAAATTGGGATACTAATAGTCCCTCCCTCACTGCATTGTTGTGAGGATTCTGTAAGTTTATTCATGCAGGAATGGTGCCTCTCATGTCATAAATGTTGATGCTACAAGCTCACATTTATTGATTACTCACTCTATGTCAGGACTTATTCTAAATACTTTACATCCAATCATTCATTTTTCCTTAGCAAAGTAAAACAAGGACAGAGGATCATTCCATAATTCTAATTTAAATTATCACTAATGTTTATTTTGCCCATCAACAGGAGTTGAAATGCACAATTCCTATTTCTCCAAAGAATCAAACTGTTTTTAGTTTTTAGTGCCCTCTCTACTGGCCTTGGTAAGGTTTATGTGTAATAAATACTCACACCTGGTCAAAAAATAAACTAAGTTGTAAAAGCTTAGAGAATTTCCCCCATCTGAACATAAACCCCGTGTGTAAAGATGACAAAAATGAAGCACCTAGGGGACGCCCAATGGTGCCCCTCCTATGTACACAAGCCTGTGCCATAGTGCATCATAGTATAGACACAATTCTGTATGTATCTTTTGGTTTAACATTAAATCATAAATAGTTTCCTTGTTGTTTCCAGCGGGCACGGGGTGGAGGGCGGGGGAGCAGGAAGAAAGAGAAAAGAACTAGCATATGCTGTCAAGTGTCAGGCATCATGCTGGCTTCAAATTGAATCTTTGATGTGCTGCAATCCGGCCTCTCCAATTTTGTTGTCATTAATGTTGTTTTGGCCATTTATGAAAACATTCACCAAGCAGTACATTAGGAGCTTTGTTCACTTGATCTCATTTAATCCTCACAGCCATGCTCTGAGGAAGATATTATTATCCCCATCTTACAAAGGAAGAAGCAGGAACTCAAAGAGATTAATCCAAGGTCGCACAGTTAATGAATGGAAGAAACTGGGTCCAAACTTACGCTCTGTCTGCTCTGCCACACTGTGCTCCAGCCCTTCCCCCAGCCCTGAAATTACAGATGGGATTTTCACCCTCTGCTCCGTATGGTTGGAGGGAATGCTAGAGATGGGAGCTTGGGGGACGGGTGAGCTGCAGGGCTGCTCTGAAGAGGACTGAACCCTCCTGGCCCTCTGCCCACACACTCTTTCCCTTTTCTTTCTTGCTGGTGAAAAACATAATATTATAGGTGACTTTGTTTTATACACACACATACACACACACACACACTCCAAGGAGAGGGCTCCCTATAAATAGAGGATCCACCACCTACCAAGATGCTGACCAAGGACTTATCAAATGTCCTTTGAGGCTAAGTATCTCTCAGAACAGGTATTACTGAAACTGAGCACATGGACTGAGCCTAGCCTTATGTTAAAATAGCCCTCCCATGGAATTACGTGATCTGCCCCAACATTTACCAACTTTGCCTACATTTTAATATCTCAATTAAATATATAACTGCAGAATATATTCACTCTAGCCTTTTTTCCTTCATTATTTTCCCTTCATATTTTGAAACATTGTCTCTCCCAAACACATTGATTTGATAACTATCTTTAGTGTTGTGTTTGGATTCCTTTTTCTTTCTTGTGTGTATATCTATTTTATATTTTTGGTTTGTGGTTGCCATGAGGTTTTGATGTAGCAGTCTATATATACACATGATTGTTTTAAGTTGCTGAGCTCTTAATTTCAAATGCATTTCCAATATCCTGCATTTGTACTCTCCTTCTCTCCCGATTACTGGTTTTGATATCATATTTGTATGTGGGTGATTTCCTACGTTTATTATATATTTGCCTTTACTGGTGAGCTTTCCCATTTCGTTATTTTCTTGTTTCTACTTGTGACCTTTTCTTTTCCACCTAGAGAAGTTCCTTTAGCATTTGTTGTAAAGCTGGTTTGGTGGTGCCGAATTCTCTTAGCTTTTGCTTATCTGTAAAGCTTTTTATTTCTCTGTCAAATCTGAAAGAGAGCCGTGCTGTGTAGAGTATTCTTGGTTGTAGGTTTTTCCCTTTCATCACTTTAAATATATCATGCCACTCCCTTCTGGCTTGCAGAGTTTCTGCTGAAAAATCAGCTGATAACCTTGTGGGGATTTCTTTGTATGTTTTTTGTTGCTTTTCATATTTTCTCTTTCTCTTTATTTTTGTCGGTTTGATAACTATGTGTCTCAGTGTATTCCTCCTTGGGTTAATCCTGTGTGAGACCCAAACACATCAAATTCATAAAATTCCAGATGTTGCTTAATGATGCCTCTGGGCCATTGATACCTGGCTCTCATGGTTAGAACTACCTACAAACAGGCTGCAGCTGGATATGGTTATGGAGAGACAGGGGCTGGCACCCACACAGAACAGGGAGCCCACATTTAGTGAAATGAATGGGTTAGGAGCCACTGCTTCGGGTGGCAGGAGATCATCTTGATGGCTCCATGAGTTGAGTTCTGCAGTACACTGAACTGTGCACACCATGCATTCCTTAGGCCTCTTTTAGATGCAAGTGACAGAAACCTGACTGGCTGAAGCAAAGGGAATTTATTGGCTCCTAGCTGAAGATTCTGAGGGTAGTCTTCAAGTGTAACTGGATCCAAGTGCTTAAATGTCATTAGGAATTCGTCCCCATCTCTTTGCTCTGCTTTCCTCTCTTCAGAGGAATGACAAGATGACCACCAGTAGCTCCAAGCTTATTTTCCACAGAAATCCCAGTGGATGGAGAATATGTATTACTCAACTGTCCCATTAAAAGTCCCAGGACAGACTCTCAATTGGCCGGAATTAGCTCACGTGCTGAACATCTTCAGCTTGACCTTCAAATCTGCTCTCCATCCTTCTTCCTGCTCTGTAGCTGGGAGGCTGGCCTGGGCAGATGCTCCAATGGCTCCTTCCTTTGGGTGTTGTCAGTGGGAAGACCAACAGGAGACTGAAGGAAGACAGAAGAATGACATCAGAAGGTTCATTTTCCCCAGATCCTTTTGCAAGGCTCTGCATGGGGTATTTGTGTCTCTTGGCCAATAGTCAGAGGTCCTGCCTCAGCTCTCTCCACACATCTTTCCCTCTTTGAGTTCCCGTAATGGCTCCTCAGTCTTGCCTCTACAAGCTGTGGGTGGTACCAATGACCCACTATGAGTAACCCCAGGAACTGCACTACTTCTTATGGTTTTCCTATACTCTGCCTACTCTTATATGGGAAAGTTATTTGAGAGTTTCATCTGTTCCCAGGATCCTGATTGATACAGCTAACATACCCATCTCTAAATAAAATCCATGGTTCTCGTTGGACCGGCCTGAGTCACATGTCTACCCCTGAAACAAAGGTCTGAAATCAGCTCCATCCAAACCACAGGTATTGAGAGTGGAGGGGGCAGTTGACTCACAAAGGGACAGACAAAAAACAACCTCTGATCATTGTATTTAGCAAAGTAGATAAGACGGAGTTTTAATCCATTTTAATAATCAGTAAGTGTTAGATTACCAAGCATTCTTCAGAAGCAGCACTTAACGTATAAAGAAGGATGAGTTTCTTCATCCTTTGCTGAAACAGCAGTAAGACTGCCTTTCATCCATGAGGCACTCAAACCAGTGCCTCCAAAAGACCTGGCCACTCATTTGCGGAGCTCTGGGCCTGTTGACAACTCTCTTCTGAAACAAATTGAAATTTCTGTCATCAATTCACTTTGAAATGTCATAAAGTAGCTTAGGCCTTGGCTGGTTGAGCAGTAAAGCAGGCCCTCTTGGCAGCTCAAATGAGCTGCCCCTGACCACAGGACAAGGGACAAGGCATTAAACCCTGCCAAGAATGGACAATTTGGAAGCCGCCTAGTGGCAGAAATGACAAGGCCAAAATCATAACCACTTTGAAAAGAATGACGTAGGTTGAAGGATAAACATAAAATGGGGCAATAGCAACATCATTGCAGGGCTATAAATGCTTAGAAGAACATTTAGCCTGATGTCCTTATATCTTAGCAGAGAATTCTTTTTATATTTGGTCAACCCCCATGATAATGACTGGCTCTGCCATGGATGAGTCACCTTGCAGGTAAAACCATGGACCACTACCTCAGTGAACCTCAGCTCATAATCATTACCTAGAAAACTAGTAGTGCAGATTTTAGTTACCTCATCACCCAACCCCATGGATTTTTTTGTTTTTTGCTTTTTGTTTTAATTTTATTGAAGTATAGTTGATTTACAATGTTGTGTTAATTTCTGCTGTACAGCAAAGTGATTCAGTTATACATATATATATATTCTTTTTCATATTCTTTTCCATTATGGCTTATCACAGGATATTAACTATAGTTCCCTATGCTATACAGTAGGACCTTGTTGTTTATCCATCCTATATATAGTAGTTTGCATCTGCTAATCCCAATCCTTCCCTCCCCCACCCCTTTCCCCCTTGGCAACTGCAAGTCTGTTCTCTATACCTATGAGTCTGTTTCTGTTTCATAAATATGTTCATTCGTGTCGTATTTTAGATTCCACATATAAGTGATATCATAGGTATTTGTCTTTCTCTTTCTGACTTACTTTGCTTAGTATGGTAATCTCTAGGTCCGTCCATGTTGCTGCAAATGACATTATTTCATTCTTTTTATGTCTGAGTAATATTCCATTGTATATATGTACCACATCATCTTTATCCAGTCGTCTGTCAATGGACATTTAGGTTGTTTCCATGTCTTGGCTATTGTAAATGGTGCTGTTATGAACATAGGACCAAACTGTGTTTTGTTTTGTTTGTTTGTTTTTAATAAATTTATTTATTTTATTATTTATTTATTTATTTTTGGCTGTGTTGGGTCTTCATTGCTGTGCACGGGCTTTCCTTAGCTGCAGTGAGCAAGGGCTACTCTTCGTTGTGGTGCGCAGGCTTCTCATTGTGGTGGCCTCTCCTGCCGCAGAGCACAGGCTCTAGGTGCGCAGTCCCCAGCAGCCGTGGCACACAGGCTCAGTAGTTGTGGCTCGCGGGCTCCAGAGCACAGGCTCAGCAGCCGTGGCGCATGGGCTTAGCTGCTCCGTGGCAGGTGGGATCCTCCCGGACCAGGGCTCGAACCCGTGTCCCCTGCATTGGCAGGCAGATTCCTAACCACTGCGCCACTAGGGAAGCCCCCAACCCATGTTTTGATGGAGCCTCCACTATGCCTTTTTAATTAACAGGTTAACATTCAATGACATGCTAAGGATATTTGGCTTCCCTGGTTGGCTTTCTCCATAAAGCCTCAGCTACTGCTTTGAGTGGAGTTCAGGAATATGCATTTGCCAGGAAGACAGGCCTCTTGAGCCAGTTGTGTGCCTCTCCTAGTCCCACTAATAACTCCTTAGTATATAATTCCATCACAGCTCTCTTCATCCACAAAGAAGACACTTGGATATCAGCTTCTGGGGGGAAAGAGAGATCTAAAGGATCCATTTGCTTCAGTGCCTCTAAAGTCTCGGAAATGAAAAGTTTAAGGCCCAGCAAGAGAAGATATCCAAGGGCTCTAGCCAGTAGAATCCTTTAGCCACACCTGGACACTATGGGTATAATGGAAAGATTATGAGCATCAGAGGCAGACAGACCAAGTTCAAGTCTTAGTGTGTGATCTTCAGCAAGTCACACCTTTATGAGTTTGCATTTCCTTCTCATCTAGTATTATTATTAATTAATATTATATTATATTATTATATAATAATAATAATATTATTATATATTATAATATTAATAATAATTATTATTATTTCCTTCTCATCTAGTATATTATCTAGTATTATCTCATCTATATCCAAGACACTAAAGATATGGTAAGCATTAAAAATAAAAATGTGAGTTCTGCGAGCCCAGGCAGCTCTGATCAGTATTTCTAAGGACATTCCTGCTTTGAAGGACCCATCTAAGCAAGAGTTATCAATAAACTTAGAGGACAGAATAGAGTAGTGGAAGCATGCTGAAAAGGTTTCATCTCATCAGCCATCTCTGCCTGATTCATAGTAGCTCCCTGGAACACTGTATTCAAAAACATTCTGAGGTCATATCTGGGTTCCTATCTGGGTTCAGAGGGAAAGAATGCCCTGATCAACGAGTACAAGAGGAGGGTCTGGCACTACGCATGACATCCCTGTTGTAGTGATTGAGAGGACTGAGCTTGAAAGTCAAATCTTGGTGGAAGAAATGTGTATTAGGTCTTGCCTTAATAACAAACAACAAAAAACACAATTTCCATAGCTTATAAACATAAACACTTATTTCTCACTACACAGAGGGTCAGGCTGTGGATTGGATTGGGTCTGCTCCACAGTTTTTCTCATTCCAGGACTCAGGCAGAAGGAACAGCCCTTATTTGGGACATGCTATGCTTGTAGCAAAGAGCAGAAACTCAAATGGCCAAACCAAATCAGACATTCATGTTTAAAACTTCTGTTCAGACATAGCATAAGTCATATCATTCACATTTCATTGGCCAGAAGTAGCCATATGGCAAAGCCAAGGTCAATGAGGAAGGGATATATAATCTTCTTACTGGAAAGGAGGAAGTGAAAAACTGCAATCAATGCAATATACCAGATGGTGTCTGAGAAAGATACTTTCAGTATTAAGACACTATGTCGGTTTTCTTAATTTTTTCTACAATATGCATGTAATTTAAAAAATGAAAAGTTAAAAAATGCTAGTGTATCTTGTAGATATTGGGAATCCCTGAGGAGGGAGCAAGCTGATACTTGGAAAGAGGAGGGCACCTATGCTGATGGAAGTCGGGGGAGAGAAGAATGCAAAAAGCAGGGAGCTCATCAAAGAATGTGTGAGTGTAAAGGAGGAGATGGCAAGGGAACTAATTAGATGACAATTACATCCACAATAGAAACCCAAGAAAAGCATCAACAGGAAGTTGATGAACAAGTGAGGTCATGCCCAGGAGGTGCCACTTGGATAAGCTGATCAACTCAAGACCTGCAGAAGGCACAGAGCTCTCCGAACAGGGGGATGGAGGAGTGGAGTGAATGAATGAATGAATGAATGAATAAGATATGTGAAAAACAAGGATTATGGAATACTGGTAAAGAATATAGTTGTCATCTAAGATAGCTATTTCAACAGAGTCAAACATCATTAAATCATTGAATATTTACTGAGTACTTACTAGGCACTGAGTCCCATACTGTGTGCCACAGGTACACTGGTGCACAACAAAAGAGACACAGTTTCTGCACTCACAGAGCTCAGAGTTGAATGGTAGAAACAGACAACAATGGAATCTCAAATGGATACTCAATCTTCTTTCAATCTGATAACACTTCCCTAGCATGTTTGCTTTCTACCATCCAAAACAACTGTTTCCTTCTTCTTCTCCCTCTTCAAATCCATTACCCCAATACTGCTGCCCCTACACACAGCATATAACCTCCCCTCATACCACCTACCCACTCAGCACACATTCTCTTTGCTTCCTTTCCATTACTATGAGCAACCCTTAGATCCTATCCCCTTTTGTATTCAGTCTTCACTTCTGCAATTATCACTTCTCTCTCTTGCATTTTCCCTCCCTACTAGATCATTTGCATCATTACACAAGTCATAGTTTGGAAGGTGGGAAGGCAGGATTTTCCCTTCCAAGAAGAATTAGGAAATGAATGAGAATGCATTTTGACTGTCACAGTGACCAGGGAGCCCTAGTGGCATTTAGTAGGGGCTAGGGATGCTAATTGTGTTCTCTCTCATTTAAAAAGGAAAAGTCCCTTAAAACTCACAATTTCTACCAATAATTACCAACCAATTCTCAAACCCTCCACAGAAAAACTTCTTGGTAGAGTTATCTATATACACTGTCTCTACTTCTTCATCTCACAGTCTCTCATTCATCCACTCAAATCACATTTCTGCCCCCAGAGACTGCTCTTTTCGGAATTATCAGTGACCCCCATGTTGCCAATCCAGTGGTCACTTCTTGGTCCTCATCTTATTTGATGTCAGACAACATTTGATGCAATGGTCCACTCCTTCCTTCTTGAAAGGTTGTCTAAAATAGACATTTTAAAATAACAAAACTGAACAAAAAACTTGATTTATTCTGTAGCCCAAGCAACCACCCAACCAATAAAACAAACAAAAAAGACCTCCTACTCCTCTTCTCCTTGTCTCAGGAAAGGCTATCCAGGTATGCAAGCAAAAAAAAAAAAGTATTATCCTTGAGTTCTCTCTCCCATTCCCTACATAAGTCCATCAGCAAGTCCTATCCACTCAAGATCCAAGATATATCTCAAAAGTCTACATTTCCCTCCATCTCCATTATTGTCCCTCTGGTCAAGCCATCAACATCTCTTGCCTGGAGTATAGAAAAAGCCTCACTCCTTTCCCTGCCCTCCACCTGTACCTGTCTACTACCCATTCTTCATACAGCTCCCAGAGTGAACTTTTAAAAATGTAACTCCCATGCTTGAAACCCTCCACTGAATTTTCATTTCACTGAGAACAAGTTCCACACTCCTTACCTTATCTTACAAAACCCTGCATGATCTGACCCTTGCCTACCTCTCTGACTCCAGTTGATACTGATATGTTCAGCCACACTGGCCTTATTTCCATCCTTAAAATACCAATCTCATTCATAACTTTTTGTGCATCAAATGTTAAAGGATTTATTGCATAAAAGATTTGCTTAAAGCAGATGTTATTTAGAAGTGAGGTAGGTTAAATATCCACTTTACCACTCTAGATCAGAAAAAGCCTCTGATCAGAAAGACAAAGAAATATATTATATATTGATAAAGGGGTCAATCCATCAAGAAGATATAACAGTTCCAAACACATACATACCTAACAACAGAATCCCAAAATATATGAAGCAAAGCTGACAGAATTGAAGGGATGAAAAGATCTAGAAGAATAGTTGGAGATTTCAATACCCCACTTTCAATAATGGGTAGAACAATTAGAAGATTAACAGGAAAATAGAGGAATTGAATAACACCATAAACCAACTAGACCTAATAGACATATATAGAACACTCCACCCAACAACAACAGAATACACATTTTCTCAAATACACAAGGAAGAGTCTCCAGGATGGACCATATACTAGGCCACAAAACAAGTTTCAATTAATCTAAAAGGATTAAAATCATGGGTTTCCCTGGTGGCACAGTGGTTAAGAATCTGCCTGCCAATGCAGGGGACAAGGGTTCGAGCCCTGGTCCAGGAGACCCACATGCCACGGAGCAACTAAGCCAGTGCACCACAACTACTGAGCCTGCATTCTAGAGCCTTCAAGCCGCAACTACTGAAGCCTGTGCGCCTGCAACAAGAGAAGCCACAGCAATGAGAAGCCCGTGCACCGCAACGAAGAGTAGCCCCCGCTCACCGCAACTAGAGAAAGCCCACGCACAGCAATGAAAACCCAACACAGCCAAAAATAAATAAATAAAATAAATAAATTTATTAAAAAATAATAATAATAAAAAAAATAAAAGGATTAAAATCATAAAGTATTTTCTCCAAACACAGTGGAATGAAACCAGAAATAAATAACAGAAGGGGGAATTCCCTGGCAGTCCAGTGGTTAGGACTCCATGATTTCACTGCCAAGGGCATGGGTTCAATCCCTGGTCAGGGAACTAAGATCCTGTAAGCTGCACGTGGCCAAAAAAAAAAAAAAAAAATACAGAAGGAAGTCTGAAAAATTCACAGATACATAGAAATAAAACACACTCTGACAAGCAATTGGTCAAAGAAGAAGTTCTTCGCAGAATTTTGAAAATTCTGCCTCCTCCAGCAACCTAGTAATTATAATACCTGCTGCCTTAATATCCTAGAGGAAGCAGTTGTATGATGTCTAGGCAATGCTATGAATCCCTGTACAAATCAGCTTTTGCTGCATCATAAACCGCCATAAACCTGTCATGCAAGAATTAGCATTTATTCTCACGCTCACAAGGCTTCAGATTGACTGGGACAGCCTGCTTTAGGCTGCAGGTCTGTGGGGGAGGTGGGATGTTTAGGCAGAAGGAACAACAGCTACCTGAGGGCATTTTCTTCTCCTGCCAGAGGACAAAAGCTCCCAGAGCAATGAAGGGATGCACACAGTTCCTCTCAAGGCCCAGGCGCACATGTTGTATGTTATCACTCCTGCCCACGTACCTTTGGCCAAAGCAAATCACACAGCCAAGTCCAACATCAATGGGAAAGGGAAGAATACTTACCGCTCTCATAAGGATTGGAGGGGAGGGAATGAATGTTTGCGAAACAATAATCTACTCTTCCACAGCCCCCTTGGAGAAGAACTTTGAAAAATGGTGCTATTGTTACTACTATGGATGCTGAACAATAATGTCTTCTTATTAACCATGTTGGTTGTATTACAAATGAATGAGACTAATCTTCTTACTGTATTTATAATTATTAAAAGCCATACAGAAATGTTAAATTCTTCAAAGCCATTTTACCCAGATTCAGTCAACAAGTATTGACTTACGAATTTATTCTTAGCTGAGCAACGTCATCACCTCAAGAAGAACTTTTGCTTAGACACAATTTCTATTCTAGGACTGAGTAGGAACTTTTTTAAGTGTCTGCATGATATGCCAAAACACGGAAAGTGAATCTGACACCACTAATAGGAATTGGTTTAGTAGACCTTTTCTGAAAATCTTCTTAAAAGAAAAATCCCTGTGACATCTGAATTTTTTATTTATTGTAGAAAACTTCAACCCTCAGAAGGAAACTTAGTGAACTTTATCTCTGCTCAAGTAAAAAGTATCCAATACAGAGTCTAATCTTTGATGTGTTGCTAATATTTTCACATGCAGAAAAAACTGATTATGAATGATGACATTATCCTGAATTCTGCGTTACTCAGTCAATTGATGGTGCATAGTTCCCTCTCCTTCTATAACCCCCCTTCCGATAAATATCTCTCCCACAAATATTTCCATTCTATTTGTTTGATTTAGAACTTGGTGAAAAGAAAAACATTTTAATCTTAATTTCATGACAGAAAATATGAAGCCATGAAAACTTACTGAAAAGGATAGACATTTTTTAAACAGGATCTTAAGAGCCAGGCCCAATGCCTGTTGCCAAATTCAATGAAGAATTGTTTGGAGTAAGAACAGAACATTGCTCTGGGATTGAGCCAACTAGAAAGGCTGATACACCATGACATCTCTGGCGTGTATAACCTCCCTGCCCTTGAAATGAACTCTGGAGGGAGGCAGCTTGGCCAAAGTTGACAATGAGGTGAAGAGTCCATCTCTAAGTCACAAAGTACCCAAAACCTCACTATTTAAACCCACCTAGTTGGGGGAAAGATCCATCTAAATTAGTGGAAAATCCAAATTCCCATTATTTCCAAATACAAGGAATACCTCTGGATTTAAGAAATTGACAAATGGAATCAAAGTTTTTTCCACTTCTCCTTCCAAAAGTGCCATTGAAATAACAAAAATATAAAAAGAAAAAAAAAGCAATACTAGAAAAATCGAGAGGAATGCTATTACCACCAAAGAAATATTGATGAATTCCTGAACGATATGAAGCAGATAGGCTAAATATAACTCGATGTACATTTTAAAATTTATCTCTAAATATAAACATTTGACTTACTGATCAAACTGATAAGGCAGTTAATGACAAAGTTGAGCACCCAACACAGGCAGAATGGGATAGGGATGTACGTGGATAAGGTTTCCCCAAAATACTGTAGAAAAAAAAAATCAGGTTCAGCACAACAAGGACATAAAGAAGAGTAGGCTGAGGGAATCAAGACTAGCATATTAAAAGACTTAAATTTTAGAATTGTGTCACGTCTCATATGCTGGACTAGCAGATATCATTGTGAGGCCTGTGAGATAAACCTATTTTCAAAATAATACTGACATGCTATTTGCCTTTTTCACTGTGTTGGACATCTACATGATGAACAAAAATAATTGTGGATGACACTGCTGATGCCTTAGACACCTAACTGGTATTAGCATCCATTGTATTCTTCATCACCAGACACAGATGGCGGGGGTGGAATCCGTTTCCCATAAGAACGCCCTAAAGAAGCAGTAAAAATTATTAATGTTATTAAAATATCAAGTTTTGGATCTTTTTAATATTCTGTGTGACAAAATGGGAAGTACATATAAAGCACTTCTATTGAATACCAAAATATGATGGTTGTCTCGAGAAAAAGCACTTGTACAATTGTTTGAGTTGCAAGCTGACTTAGCTGCTTTTTTCATGGAACATCATTATTTCTTGAAAGAATAGTAGGCAAACTATTAAATATCTGGCAGACATTATCTCAAAAATGAATGAAGTGAGCCTGTCACTGCAAAGGAAACAGCTGACAGTGTTTGTTGTCAATGACAACATTCTAGCTTTCAAGAAAAAATATTAGAATTTTTGAAAACTTGAATACACCACCATAAGCTTGCCATCATTCCAATATAACATAAGACTTTTTTGATAAGCCCAGTGGTTTAAAAAAATGTTTTTTGATGTTGTATTATTAAATGTATCAGTACTTGAAAGATCTTCATAATTCAAGGAACCAATATTTTCCAAATGACCAAAGAATGATGTTACAAAATCATGCATGTGCAATCAAAAATTTCAAGGTGCAAAGTAGATCACCTGATTTTAATGTAATAGAATAAAAAACATTCACTGCTAAGGTTTCAGATTCCACATTTGAACCATCCTTAAGAAACTTGCACTGGTCAAGTTTCAGCGTAGTATCAAAGAAGATTATCCACATTTATCTGAAAAAGTTATTAAAATACTCCTCCCTTTTCCAATTACACATCTGTGTGATGCTGAGTTTTTTTCATCTGCTTCAACCAAAACAATATATTTTAGGAATTCCCTGGCGGTCCGGTGGTTAGGACCCTGCACTTTCACTGCCATGAGCCCGGGTTCAATCCCTGGTAGGGGAACTAAGATTTTACAAGCTGCGTGGCAAAAAAAAAAAAAAATTTTAATAGATTGACTCTAGAAGCAGATGTGAGAATCCAACTGTCTTCTATTAAGTAGTTATTAAAGAAATTTGTCACAATGTTAAACAATGCTACTCTTCTCACTAATTTTTTGCTTTGAAAAATATAGTAATTTTTCATAAAATATGTTATTTATTATACATTAACTTGTAATGGGTTTCTATTGTTATTTTTAAATAAATATTTAATTTCTCTAATTTTAATTTCTAATATAATATAGTTACTATCAATAGATAATAATAATAGAAAACCATCACAGGGAATTCCCTGGCGGTTCAGTGGTTAGGACTCTGCACTTTCACTGCTGTGGGCCCCGTTCGATCCCTGGTCAGGGCATTAGGATCCCGCAAGCCAGGCCGCCAAACAAACAAACAAACAAACAAACAAAATAAAAAGTCATCACAAACAAAAGCTCTTTGGGATCCTCAATAATTTTTAAAAGTGTGAAGTGGTCTTGACGCCAAAATTTTGGAGAATCAGTGCTGTATTCGCTCTCATGGTTGCCATGGTTGGTTTCTACCTTCTGGGGTAGAAAGCAGATGGAGTTGGGGAAGAGTGAGCATGGGTAGTGTCCCAACTGCAACCAGAGTGGAAGGGAGGATGACAGCAGTGAAGCCCCTTAACTTTATCTGCTGTTTGGATAAATTTCCTCATACCTTTCATGAGGCTTAAAGTCCTGAGGGAGCATGGACACCCTAAGATCCATCGGTAGATGCTGGAAAAGTGATAGTTTGAGAGCAGGATTGGGAAAGCAGATGAAAGGGTTTCCATACAACCCATTCAGACGTGGAGCTGCTGGCCTGGCCCCATACCGATTTGAGAAAAGTGGGGGGATAAAATGAAGAAACTATAATGAAGAGAAAAATCATCTGATTTCAGTTGATGACTCCCCACCTTCAGGCAAACACACTATGAGCTTGCAGGCTATGACAGGCACTTTCTTCCTCTAGGAATGACAAGGTCAGGCCAAGAGCTAAGAGTATTAAGGCTTGGTGCATTTACAACCAAGAAAAGGTTGGTTTGGGATTTTAAAAAAAGGTTTAGATATATATGGATCTGCTACCAGATATACTCTCCTTCAGACTATCACAAATTTTCTCTCTTTTTTTTTTTTTTAGAAGTGGTTTGTTATTCTCAGTCTAGAAAACAAATTATTTCTAAATCAGTGATAAGGTAAAGCATTTCAGTAAATCTATAATGTCTCAATAATTCTGGAAACACAAATATCATTCTACTAAAATTATCAGTGAAATTACTTTCCAAAAATATCCAATGTAGTTTCTTTGGAGAGTGATAAAATCAACTGCTTTTCATATCTCAATTCTGGTGACTTAATTTGAAATTTTAAAAAGCACATCATTGATGGAGTTATGAGTCCTGAGAGAACTGGAAAATGGCTAACACCACTTACTGATAACACACCATCTTAGTTTCCTGTGTAATTGCCCCCATTCCTCATTTTTATTTTTGGTAACTAGGAGTGAAGTTTTGAGAACTCCTCCTCCCTGGTCTGCTATTATCCTCAGCAATCTTTGAAATTCCCACCCCTACCTAAAGTGACTCACCAGTTTTACAGCAGTCAGTGATAAAAATATTAGAGAGCTGGAAGGCAAACACTTCTTATTACTTCCTTTAGCATTTCTAGGAAATTGTGACTACAGGTGTGTTCCAGAAAAGGAAGACTATGTGTGTGTTTATGAGAGAAGAAAAAAAGGCAGAGGGAGATTATTAAAAGGTGGTTAAGAGATGGTATTGTGTCCATCTCAATGCCATATCTTCCACTATCATTCTTGGGCTGCAGAGGAGATACCATAGAGCTTGTCATGGATCCTTGTATCTTCCTCACTAATGAATTTAATCCTTTAGGGAAGGAAGTCCCCTCTGGAACCTCTTGGGAGATGTAAAAAGGAGGTAACACCAACTGAGTAAGAATAACTCCATCCTGTGTTTCTCCTACACTCTCGCACTACTACCACATCCACAATGCTTCTGACCCCAGATGTGTGGGCGTTTCCCATGCCAAGCAATTCTGCGACACTACCTGGGTGTCCTACAATTTAACTCAATGCTGACACTATCTACCTGGAGATAGCATAAGATCCCTCAGGTTAAGGGCTCAGTCCCATAAAACTGACCCCCTCTTCAGATGCCAATTGCAAGTAGTAGGTCCCAGGTTACCCACAGTTTCTCTCAGGTTTGGCTACAGATCATAGTTTTCCATGACCTCCTCCCCCTTGGATTTGACTATTTACTAGAACAGCTCACAGAACTCAAGGAAACACTTACGTTTACCAGTTTCTTATTCAATAAAGGATACGACAAAGCATAAAGATGAATAGCCAGATGAAGAGATATATAGGGTGAAGTCTGAGAGGGTCCTGGCATAGGAACTTCTGCCTTTGTGGACCTGAGGTGTGTCACCCTCCCAGTACGTGAATGTGTTCACCAGCCTGGAAGCTCCCTGAATCCCATCCTTTGGGTTTTTGTGAAGGCTTCATTATATAGGCATGATTGATTAAATCATTGGCCATTGGCAACTGAGCTCAATCTCCAGTCCCTCTCCTCTCCCTGGCGGTCAGGGGGTATGGGACTGAAAGTTCCACCCCTCTAATCACTTGATTGGGTCCACTGGCAACCAGCCCCCATTCCTAGGGGCTTTCCAAAAGTCACTTCATTAACATAAACTCAGGCGTGGAAAGGGGTTTGTTATAAATACCAAGACACCTTTCTCGCTTTTATCACTTAGGAAATTCCATGGATTTTAGGAGTTTTGTGCCAGAGATGGGGACGAAGACCAAATGCAGATCTTCCTCAACTTAAGATGGGGTTAGATCCCAATAAACCCAGTTGAAAATATGGTAAGTCGAAGGTGTATTTAATACACCTAACCTACCAAACAGCATAGCTTAGCCTAGCCTACCTTAACCATGCTGAGAACACTTACATTAGCCTACAGTGGTCAAAATCATCTGACACAAAGCCTGCTTTATAGTAAAGTGTTGAATATCTTATGTAAGTTACTGAATACTATACTGAAAGTGAAAAACAGACTGGTTGTATGAGTGCAGAATGGTTATAAGTGTATCGACTGTTTACCCTCATGATCACATGGCTGACTGGGAGCTGTGGCGCTGCCGCTGCCCAGCATCATGAGACAGTGTCATACCACATATCGCCAGCCCAGGAAAAGATCAAAATTCAAAACTTGAAATATGGTTTTTTACTGAATGCATATTGCTTTCCCACCATCTTAAAGCCAAAAAAAATCATAAGCGTAACCATTGTAAGTTGGGAACTGTCTGTATACATTTCTTATTATAAGTCACCATATCATAGCAGGTCACACATGAAAATCTATTCCAACATTCCCACCTACTTAGCCTTTGGAGTCCTTCCGTATATTATGCAACGGAAGTTCTGGCACCAAACTTAATTGAATGTAGGCCATCACTGAGTCCACAATTTAGTCATCCAAGCAAGCTATTTGAGCCACTTCTAGCTTTAGCTAAAACATTAAATCCAGAATATCTGGTAAATGTACACATATTAATATATTAATCCTGATACAAAACTATATTCTGTTCTTTTTGGCCTAACACCCTTCGAATCTATTCTCACACATATTTCCTGGGCCTCTACTAATCAAACTAATCAAACTCCTGCATTTATTTTGAAGTATAAGCAATTTCTTCCCAGGTCAGAATCTTCATTCGTTCTGCTTGAGCATACTAAGGTCTGACTTTAGTTTACATATAGAATAGAAAATAATGGACAATGAAGATGGGACTTGAGGAGTATAAGAATCCCCTTGCAAGGTAGCTGCCTCAAGTAAGGTGATTACTGAGTCTTCAAGAAGGAAAGGTCAGTCTTCTCAGTCATAAGAAGAGGGGCTCTGCTTGCTCAGAGAGATGTGGGCATTTACTTTCATCCAAGTCCAATCCAAGTCTCAGAATCCCACTTGTTCCCAATGCCCTGACTGTCACATAAACAATTTGGTGAGTCTGTGAATTCAATTTCCATTATGATTCTGCAACCCACCCAGTCACATTTTTAATAAAGTTAGTCTTACAGGTATAAGAAGGCCTCTTTAGGGTTGCCATAAAAGTTCTCTGGCCTTTTTTTTTTCCTTAGCATACTGTATTTGTTTTTCTCTTTCTGACTTACTTCACTCTGTATGACAGACTCTAACTCCATCCACCTCATTACAAATACCTCCATTTCATTTCTTTTTATGGCTGAGTAATATTCCATTGTATATATGTGCCACATCTTCTTTATCCATTCATCTGTCGATGGACATTTAGGTTGCTTCCAGGTCCTGGCTATTGTAAATAGAGCTGCAATGAACATTGTGGTACATGACACTTTTTGACCTATGGTTTTCTCAGGGTATATGCCCAGTAGTGGGATTGCTGGGTCGTATGGTAGTTCTATTTGTAGTTTTTTAAGGAACCTCCATACTGTTCTCCATAGTGGCTGTATCAATTTACATTCCCACCAACAGTGCAAGAGTGTTCCCTTTCCTCCACACCCTCTCCAGCATTTATTGTTTCTAGATTTTTTGATGATGGCCATTCTGACCGGTGTGAGATGATATCTCATTGTAGTTTTGATTTGCATTTCTCTAATGATTAATGATGTTGAGCATTCTTTCATGTGTCTGTAGGCCATCTGTATATCTTCTTTGGAGAAATGTCTATTTAGGTCTTCTGCCCATTTTTGGATTGGGTTGTTCGTTTTTTTGTTATTGAGCTGCATGAGCTGCTTGTAAATCTTGGAGATTAATCCTTTGTCAGTTGCTTCATTTGCAAATATTTTCTCCCATTCTGATGGTTGTCTTTTGGTCTTGTTTATGGTTTCCTTTGCTGTGCAAAAGCTTTTAAGTTTCATTAGGTCCCATTTGTTTATTTGTGTTCTTATTTCCATTTCTCTGGGAGCTGGGTCAAAAAGAATCTTGCTGTGATGTATGTCATAGAGTGTTCTGGCTATGTATGAAGAACCTAGTGGCAAGACGGGAATAAAGACACAGACCTACTAGAGAATGAACTTGAGGATATGGGGAGGGGGTGGTGTGAGATGTGACAGGGTAAGAGAGTGTCATGGACATATATACACTACCAAATGTAAAATAGATAGCTAGTGGGAAGCAGCCGCATAGCACAGGGAGATCAGCTCGGTGCTTTGTGACCACCTAGAGGGGTGGGATGGGGAGGGTGGGAGGGAGGGAGATGAAAGAGGGAAGAGAAATGGGAACATATTGTATATGTATAACTGATTCACTTTGTTATAAAGCAGAAGCTAACACACTATTGTAAGGCAATTATACTTCAATAAAGATGTTTAAAAAAAAAAAAAAAAGTTCTCTGATGTCTGAATGTGACTTGAGCTTAGACTTTAAAGCCTTGAGTTTTGTCATTTTCTGTCAGTTTCCTAGTGCAGTCATAAGATAACACCCCACCCACAGTTCTTGTTGTCATCATTACTACCATAATAGTTAAGTGCAACATCCACTTAGTCTCAAAGGCAATTACTTCAATAGGTACATCTTTCCAAGCAACCCCAGGTGATAACTTTAATTAGTCGTGATCCTACTGTATGTTCTAGATTACCAGAATCCCATTTTCTGTTGACAAGGAACTAAGCACTTTATTCAAGGCCAAGGACATCTACAAATCCATCCCAGAATTCTATCTTTGAGGAATAGAAGGAATAACTTTAATTAAGTGGTACTGAGCTGGCACTACAGGTGACCCTCATTATGTCAGAGTCCAGTCAGAAAAAGAAACCACACTAGGTATTTCAGCAGAGGGAATTTATTATAGGGAAATTGGTGTTAGAGGGCTGAAAAGGGAAAAAGGAAATGCTGAGGTCACCTAGAACTAATAACCTCAGGAAGCCGCTACTGCCTTTAGGCCTGAAGGAATGAAAAGAAGAGAATGAGGTAACCAGAACCTAGAGGCCCAGAATAGGAATATACCCTTAGAGCTAGGGCTCAAACCTCTGAGGAGGGTAGAACCACCTGACTGCTCCTGGTAATCTCTGAGGGGGTGTGATGAGGCCGGTTCCAGTAGTACTGAATGAAGCTGGAGGCTGGACCAACTGCCAAGACTGGGAAGAAGTGCTGCTGCAGGTGAAGAGCTGCTGGCCCTGCAGGCAACACTAAAGAACAACAGGAACTGGAAGTCCGTTCTCCCCTTCTCCTGCCTCCCAGTCTCCCTCTAGTGCTCCCTATTGGCAGAACCTAACAAGAAGCCAGCTGACAAAGGAGTCTGGGAAACAGTTTGTGGAGAACTAGCCCCAGCATCCCAGCATACAGAAGGTGGATTTGGAGCTGAGACATAACATAATTGGCATAGATGGAGTTTATATCCAGTGTTTCTTTATAACTAGGTGGGGTTTATCCCCAAAATACAAGATTAGTGTAACATTTGAAAATCAAGTAGAGCATAGTTTTTCATAGATTATTAAGCTAACAATTTTTAAAATTTCAAATTTAAGGATTTAACAGTTTGAGTGATTGTGAAAACAGAAATACTACATTTTAACCTGTGTACTCTCTCCTTAGAGAAATGATTTAATATTTCAGTTATTAGAAATGCCATAATGTAACTGTAGTTTTTTATTATTGCTTTGTCATAAGTCACACTGTTTTGTCTAGTGTGTCCTGGATACTAGAAGTTTTCTATCCATAAAGCCCAGTGAACTCTCTCACTGTGGTCTGTATATATGTGTCTATATTATTTGTTTTGCCTTTGAATAAAAAGCTTTTCTTGTTTAAAAATTTTATCTCTTTTTATACTAGAAATGAATACATAGACACCAAAATTTAAAATACAGTACTATTTACAATCACTCAAAGGAAAAAAAAGGAAATGAAATATTTAAGTACAGATTTAACAAAATATTCACAGAATTTACATGCTGAAAACTACAAAATGCTGATGAAAGAATTCAGAGAGGATCTAAATAAATGGAGAGCCATGCCATGTTCATTAACTGGAAGACTCACCATAGTAAATATGTCAATTCTCCCCCAAATCATATACAGTTTTAACACTATTCCTATTAAAATTCCAGCAAGATTTATTGCAGATATAGACAAAATTATTCTAAAATTAGTATGAAAAGGTTAACAGCTAAAACCATTATGAAAAAGAAGTCTGCCCAATTTCAGCAACCAAGACTCTACGGTATTGGTGGAGGGATAGACACAGAGATCAATGTAATAGAAAAGAGAACCCAGAAACAGACCCACAGGAAATATGCCCAAATGACAAAGGATCAAAAGAAATTCAATGGAGGGAAGATATCCTTTTCAACAAATGGTGCTGGAGCCATAGGACATACATGGCGGGTGGGGCGGTGGGGGAAGAAGAAGAATCTTGACCTACGAGAATATTAACTCAAAACGAATTATGGACTTAAATATAAAACGTAAACTATAAAAATTTTAGAAAAAATAGGAAAAAATCTTTGGGATCTCAGGCTAGGCAGAGAGTTCCTAGGTGACACAAAGGCATGATCCATAAAAGGAAAACTTGTTATATTCAAATTTTTAAAATTTTGCTCTGTGAAAGCCCATGTGAAATGGATGAAAAGATGAGCTACAGACTGAGAGAAAATATTTGCAAACCACTTATTCGACAAAGGACTAGTATGTAGAATATATAAAGAACTCTCAAAGCTCAACAGTATTAAAAAAAAAAAAAGACACATTACACCTATGAGGACATACAGAGGGCAAATAAGTACATGCAAAGATGTTCAACATCATTAGCCACTGGGGAAATGCAAATTAAAACCACAATGAAGCATCACTATGTACCTATCAGAATGGCTAAAATATAAAATGGAGACCATGCCAAATGTTAGTGAGGAGGCAAAGAACTGGATCACTCATACATTGCTGGTGGAAATGTAAAATGGTACAGCTAAACTGGAAAACAGTTTAGCAGTTTCTTAAAAAACTAGATATGCAACTACCCTACACTGACTATTATGCATACAATTGCATCTTAGTTATTTATCCTAGAGAAATGAAAATTCATGTTCACAAAAAAATCTGTACATTAATGTTTATAGCAGCTTTATTCATAATAGCCAAAAACTGGAAATTACCCAGATGTCCTTCAAAATGGTTAAACAAATTGTGGTACATCCATACTATGGAATACTGCTCAGCAGTAAAAAGAACAAAAGATAGATATATATTCTGGGTGAATCTCAAGAGAATTATGTTAATTGAAAAAAATCTAATCCCAAAAGGTTACATACTGTATGATTCCATTTATTTAACATTCTTGAAATGAAAAAATTATAGATATGGAGAACACATAAGTAGTCGCCAGGGATTAACTAGGGGTGGGATAGGGAGAGAAATGACCACAGCTATAAAAGGGCAACATGAGGGATCCTTGTGATAATGGAAATCCTCTTTATCTTGACTACATCAATGTTAATATCCTGGTTATGGTATTTTACTACAGTTTTGCAAGATGTTACCAATGGGGAAAAGTGGGTAAAGGGTACATGGGATCTCTCTGTATTATTTCTTACAACTTCATGTGAATCTATAATTATTACCACAAAAAAACTTTAATTTTTTTAATCTTAAAAAAAAACTGTAAAAAGTAACAGCAATTAATTTGGGGAGTGGAAAGTGGGTAACTGGATGGATGTATAGAAGACGTAAAAATGGCAGAATGTTGGTAACTGTTGAAGATTGGAGATAGGTACATGGAGGTTCATAATTATTCTGTTTACTTTTTATATGTTTGAAGTCTTCCATACTGAAAGGAAAGTAAAAGAGACCCTGAGAGAGGAGAGACTTAATAAACATGTCAACCAAATAAGTAAGTAAATAACTTTTCTCTTACCAATAGTAAACAATTAGAAAATAGAATGAAAAAATCCTATTCATAATAGCAAACATAACTATGAGTAGCAAACATTGTAAGAAATCTTAAGATTTAGATAAATAAAGCTATAGAAATACACTGAAAATCCTAAAATAAGGCCTAAATAATGGGCCTAAATACTAAATGAAAAACCCACAATGCTCCAGAATGGAAAGACTCAATATTATAAAAATGCCAACTCTCCTACATTTAATCTATAAATTAAGTCCAATTCAAATCAAAATCCCAAGCTTATTATTTATAGAATCTGTAAAGCTTATTCTAATGTTATTATGGAAGAAAAAAATGTACAAGATATAGCCCTGCAATTTGGGGGGAAAAACAATAATGAGGAGAAACTTTCTATACCAGATATCAAGATAGACTATAAAGCTGTGTAACTGTAAAATATTACAATGTTAATGCAGAAATAGACAAATAGCTCTATCTAGACAGAGAATCAATAATTATGAATTTTGATATTTTTGAAAGATGGCATCTCAAATCATTGGGATTAAAATGAATAATTTTTGATTGATTTGAAACAGCTGGCTAAACATTTGGAAAAATATTAACATAGGTCCCTTTCTCACAGCTATTCAGAATAATACACTCCACAAGGATTAAACAGTACTTGGTGCTTTTGTAAACAGTAGGAAAATAAGAGAATGCTTTTTTATAATCTTGGGATAGAAGTGGTGGAAGAATTTCCTTCTTAAGCAAGATATAAGTCCCAGAAGTCATAAATGAAAAGATTGATTTCATAAATATTAAAAACTTTTCCTCAGGGGAAAAAAATTAACAATATCTTAAAATATACACGGTAAGTTGGAAGAAATATGCTTAACACAGCATTCATAATCATAACATTTTCAGAGATTTTACCAAGCAATAAGAAACAGGGAAAATGAGAATGCCTCTGAATGGGCAATTCACAGAAGAGTAAATATGAATGGTTGATAAACTTATAAAAGGATGCTTAACCTCATTTGTAATCAAGAAAATACAAATTAAAATGAGAGTTTTTAATCTATCAAATTGCAAAATTTAGAAAGATTGATAATATACAAAACAATGTTGGCACAGGTATGGGAGATGGGTACTGTCATGTGCTATTTCTGGAAATAGGTAGCAGCTTTGGGGGGCACAATTTAACATATACCCTTAAAGGCTTAAAGTTTAAGCCAATAATTCCTCGTTAGGAATGTAAGCCACAGAGGTACACACATAGATGCACAAAGACACACAAGGACATTTATTGTAGCATTTGTTTTTAATGCTACAGGATTAGAAACAATCTAAAAATCTTTCCATAAGAGAATGATTAAATAAATTAAGTAGAATACTCTGCAACTGTTAAAAAGAGTTTTACATGCTAACATGAAAATGTCTCCAAGGCATATTGATAAGGCTAAAACATGTTGCAGAATAATTGATAAAATATGTATATCAAACAATTATATACATTTGTAGGTGTACATATGTATCTGTATAGACAAAAAAGACTATTAACCGTGATTACCTTTGGTGAGTGAGGGGAATGGGAGGGATAGGAGGAGATAAAATGAGATCATACTTAAATCTTTTTTGCTCATTTCTATAAAAAATTATAAGAATAATTTCTTGTGAAATGTTTGTAATTACAGGTTTTTAAAGAATACACGCTACCTGGGAAGCGTTCAAAGCTTCTCAGAACAATGCTACTGCATAAATTCTAGACACTGATATCACCATTGTTATTTATTATCAGCATCCTTACCCTTCACAACTATCAACACTGATGTGCCTTTCATCAGAGACATTTAAACAAGATTTACAAATAGAGGTTTGTTTACTCATAGAGCACATCTTTGAAGCAAGGCTGTAATTCCAAAATACGGACATAATAAATGACTTGCCCAGATTCTCAAACAAGTCAAGAAATGGTCCAGAGCCAGGACTCCACTCTTGTACAGATAAATATATATTCTGGCTCTTGGCACAGAACCATAAATAACTCCATCCCCTGGCATTTTAGTCTCTCCCCAAGTAACTGAATGATTAAATGACTTGCAAACCTTCACTTTGGCTTTAAAAAATGCCCACTGTGGCATTCTTTTTAAAGGAATGCCTTTGAAAAGTTTAGCATCAACCTTCCAAAGAAAGTAAGAGAGTAAGATTAGTTTTCACCTTCTTTAAGAGGACAGCCCTAGAACATAGTGCTTTTCCAAATGACAGCTCGGATCATATTATTTAGCCTAAAATCAGTAACTTAGCAGGAGTACTCTACAACAGCATTAGCCTAATTCGGAAAACTTTCTAAAGAAAAAGAAGCATGAAAGACACTGATCCGAATCAGGAAAACTGATCCAAGCACTGCCTCTGCCAGTAACCATATGTGTGACCCTGCATAACTCCATCAACTCCTCAAAACCTGAGACTCCTCATTTGTAAAGTGGGAATAAGAACACCTCCCCGCTTAACTAAATGGATTGTCTCAAAGTTCAAATAAGAGAGATCGTGAAGCTGCTCTGTAAGGTATGAAGTTCCAGGTAAATTACTATTAATGTACAAAACCTGAGTTCTTGATACAAGTATACTCTCTGCCCCCACCCCCAAATGTGAGAAAACATCTGATTTGCCACATTCAAGCCTCTCAATTTGGGAGCCAATCATTTGTTTTTTCTAGACCAACAGGTCTCAACTGCAGTGTCTAGAAAAGAGGTGTGTGGCATTTATTTGTGACGTGTGTCACAATTTAAAGTGACAGAGTGACCTAAGCCTTTTATAAACTAAAGAGGATTATGCTGGAGATGTTTCTCACTGCAATATCTGCTGTGGTCCTTTTCTGAGTGAACTGCCCCCTCCTTCCGCTGCTCACATGATCCTTCCTTAACCACAGCCAAAGCTGGATTAAAAGGTGAACAGTTGGGCAGTTGCCCAAATCATTAATCTATAAGGGGCACTGAAATATCACTGGAATAATTAGTAACTATAAAAACAGTAAAGGCTTCTGCAGGCAAATTCTTACACACGTGGAAGAATATAAATTTGCTCCTGCTTGAAATACAGTACAGGGAAGTCGAAACTAAAAACAATAGAGTTACTCTGACATTTATTGGATGCTTATACCATACCAGACCCTATACCAAGTACTTTATGTATGATTGCATTTAAACCCAGCAATTATTGTATGTTGTCATTTTAAAACCTATTTTCATATGAAGAAATTGAGATGTACCTTGTACTTGAGACTGCACAAGTAGCAAACAGTGGAGGTGCAATTTGAAACCAGTCTTCTTCCAGGACCTGTATTCACTATGCCTGCTAGCTCTCCCCAAGTCTAGCTAAGTCTGTCATATGTTTCTGTGTCTAGTATTCATGCAGGAAAATTAGATGAAATTCACCAGGCAGACTAAATCTGAAACCAAAATTCATGGATAGTGAGTACTGTTGGCCAGGAAACCAGTGAAAATTATAAAATACAAATTTCACACCTTTTGATAGGTTCTTCAAAGAATGAGTCTGGTTCAGAAAAATTTCAAAAGAAAAGTGAAAAGATAATAGAAACTAATTTTTAAGGTAAAATATATTGCCAAATTGTTTCAAAATACTGACACTGCTTAGGGACCTATCTATAATTTTAATTGATTGAAAATTAAGCTTCTCATTGCCCCCATCAAGTAATTGTTGAACAAATATTTAAAGAACACTTTTGAAAGGTGCATTAGAATTCAGTTGTAAATAACAGATTTCACTCTAGCTAATTTAAACAGAAAGGGATTTACTAGGAGGAATTAGGGGTTTATTAAGTCATTAAAAGGGCTAGTAGAACAGAGTTGAAGCTGCACTTACAGGCACAACTTCTAGAAAAGTATTGCAGAACTGGCCCCACATGGGCACCATGCTTCTGCCACACTTCTGAGGCTGGGGAATAAGGAAGCCCTCTCCATACCCGCTGACTCGGACATAATCTGAATCAGGAAAATGGATGCCCTGCTCCCTATCTCTCATCACCCATGAAATTTAGGGACTGAATGCTGGGACCTCCACTGGAGCTGTCCCAGAAAAACCAACAGGTGCCAGTGGAAATAACAGAAGTGGCAGAAATACAGCCTCCACCTCAGAATGTTCACTTTTAACTTGCTAAGTTACATCTATTTTACAGAAACTGGGTTTCATGAATCCAAGCTGTAAGGACTTCTGGGAAAACTAGTCTCTAGGTTTGTAGCCTCAAGCAACGAGATTTGCTAGAAGAGAGTTGTAATGGAGCTGAGTGCATCGATCTGTGACCTCAGCTACAATCAGACACCGAATTATTAGAGCCAGCCCAGAGCACCCACACATCATACTCTACCCCTGACAACAGCTCCCAGTAGGGACTCAAGAGCAGCCCACCCCAGGTTGGCCAGTGGTAGGTGACCTTATGAAAACATAACTTGGGACCAGATTCCTCTCTCAGGATTTTGGGATTGGGACATTGAAGGAATGAGCCAATGAATTGATGGGCTTTATAGGTTTAGCCAATGAATTGCGGGGCTTTATAGGTTTTAGGTTAAGTAGATTGGGAGTCAGAATGATAATGGGTCATGTGTGAGCAAACAGCATTATACACATATTCATTGAGAAATATGGAGGTAAATACCAAAAGGAATGGAATAAAATGTTACAAGTTGTTACAACGGAAGGAGAGGCAAAGGGATATCTTTTGTTGTTCTTGCTTATAAATCTTTTAGTGCTACTTGAATTTTTGAACGTTATGCTTGTATTACCAGGGTAAAAATTAAAATTAGAAACACCATAAGTAAACCCATCCCCTGGCATTTCAGTCAACAACAAAATGAATACCCCAAATTTGAGCATTTAAGCCAGAACAACTAACCTACATATCACATGACCACTAGTTGAAGAGAGGGAGCTCCAGACAATCCAGCCCTTCCTTGCCTCACTTCCCACCTAGCACCTCCACTGCCGTAAAATTGAAAAAAATTTGAAAACCAAAACCAGTTTAGTGAGAAACTTGAATGCCAAGCCAAGGAGTTAATCACCCCAGCAATGGGAATAGCTTTGAGTGAGGGAATGACTTTAATGTGTATAGAGTGCTTATCTGTGTGCAGGATAAATTTGATAGATATTGGCGATAGCCAGGAGATTGATTGGGAGATTACTAATAGGATCCTGGACTAAATCAATGGTAGTGGAATTGAAGAGAAAAGTTGGACAAAGAGATACAGTAGTGGAGGATTTTGTGGTAGCTGATCAGATATAAGGGGCAAGGAAAGTAAATTTGGTAGGTATATTCTACTTTTCCAGAAATCCCTTCCTTTTAGGTGTGGCCCCTTACCCATTCCATGAGATTCTGGTGGTGAATCACAGTAAACTCATATTCCCCAAACTAAAGGACATATATGTCCCAAGTTGACCACACTGAGTACTCCTTCCCTGCACAGTGTGTTTTGTTCACAGGCATAACCCAAACTTAATGAAAGACCTTTCTGGAAACCATTCCCCAGTGCTACTGGGGAAGATGCTCTCTTCCACTGTGAGTTTGGGAATGCCAGAAGCCATTATACTGCCACGTAGAGAGGGCCTATCATGAAAGAGAGAGTCAAACAGAGCCCTGACATCATTTGAATCATTGAACCCATCCATACCTATACTGATGGACTTTTTAGTAATGTGAGTCAAGAAATTAACTTTTTTGCTTATGGATTGGATTTCTATCATTTGCAACAGAAAGAGGACTTATTAACAGAGTCAAAGATGGCTTAATTTACATATCAAAAAATATTTACGGGGCTTCCCTGGTGGCGCAGTGTCTAAGAATCTGCCTGCCAATGCAGGGGACACGGGTTCAAGCCCTGGTCCGGGAAGATCCCACATACTGCAGAGCAAATAAGCCCATGTGCCACAACTACTGAGCCTGTGCTCTAGAACCCGTGAGCCACAACTACTGAGCCCATGCGCCACAACTACTGAAGCCCGTGCACCTAGGGCCCGTGCTCCGCAACAAGAGAAGCCACCAAAATGAGAAGCCCGCGCACCGCAACGAAGAGTAGCCTCTGCTCGCCACAACTAGAGAAAGCCCGTGGGCAGCAACGAAGACCCAACGCAGCCAAAAATAAAATAAATAAATTTATTAAAAAATATTTATGGCATATATGCCAAATGAACAGTTAAATGTCCAGTACAATGGGAAATTAAAAAAAAAAAATCCTAAGACATGCCTCATACACCTTGAGATCTATTTCAGCGTTGTCACCAGTTATCAATGTGACATCAAAGTCATGCGATAACTCTGGGATTCATTCTTCTCTTCTGTAGGACGGAGGAAAAAGGGGATTACATTGTACAGTTGGCTCTAAGTATCTAGTTTCCACATCTGAGGATTCAACCAACTTTGGATCAAAAATATTCAGAAAAAAAATTCCAGAAAGTTCCAAAAAGCAAAACTTGAATTTGCCAAGCATCAGCAACTATTTACATAACATTTACATTGAATTTATTACTACTTACATGCATTTACATTGTATTAGGTGTGATAAGTAATCTAGAGATGATTTAAAGTGTACAGGAGGATGTGAGCAGATTATATGCAAATACTATGCCATTTTATAAAAAGTACTTGCGCATCCACAGATTTTTGGTATCCAAGGGGCAGGGGTCCTGGAACCAAACCCCTACAGATACTGAGTGAAGACTATATTATTTTCTACAGATTTTCTTCAGCTCTAACGTTTTATGATTCTATGCCATGACATAGAAGAACTAGTGAGTCACTCCAAGATTCTAAAATATGGAAGATTGGTATGCTAAACCAATTAAATGGAAAAACAATGGAAGCTAGGAAGACTGTGGCAATAATTTAGAAGGAACATTTCTTGAGCGTGGTCTAGAGAACATGTGATAGTGATGGAGGGATGTGGATGAACCTAAGAAATATTAGAAGAAAATAACAATTTGATGCCTGCACCTATGGAATATGAAGATGAGTGAAGAGTGACTGTTGACTCCAAAAGCTTGCTAGTTTGCGATATTAAAATAATGATAAAATCTTTAACAAAAATGAAGTCGTTGAGAAAGTACAAGTGTTAGGAGAGATTTAGTACAGTTGTGAACATGCTACATCTGAGCTGTTGGTATATACTCAAATAGAAAGTCTACAGACTTGAAAATCTAGAACTGAAGTTCAAGTGGGAAGTCAGGGCTCATGTTATATTTTTGAGAATCATTGAACATAGAGGGAATAGTGAAAGTCCTGGGAGTGAATACTAGCTACAATAAAAACTGATAATTGACATGACTAATTTGTTTATTAATAGGCAAAGACATTAAAATTGTAAACTTGTATTTCTTAAGCCTCTAAAAAGCTCAATTTATAAATCTTGTTAGTCTATTTATAAATCTCATAATCTTTGCATAAAAATATGGACAATCACTTTCACTTATTCTCTATGATTTAATTAATTCACAAGCATAACAGACTAAATACTTCTTGAATATTTAACATCACTTGCATACTCCATTAATTAAATTTTCTTAGATATCTTAAACTACAATTACAAATGTAATATATCTAACATCTTGGCAGTGAAATTTTATAAGCACTTACATAACTCTTGTAAATCTAATAGCGATAAATCAATCTTATACCTGTGGTCACAAAATTCTCTTAAATGTTTCATATTTTTTTCTACCAGTTTTATTGAGATATAATTGACACACTGCACTGTATAAGTTTAAAGTGTACAACATTATGATTTGATTTACATACATCATGAAGTGATTATCACAAGTTTAGTGAACATCCATCATCTCATATAGGTACAAAATAAAGAAATAGTAAAAAGAGTATCTTGTGATGACAACTCTTAGGGTTTATTCTCTTAACAACTTTCATATATAACACACAGCAGTGTCAATTATATCGATCATGTTGTACATTGCATCCTTAGTACTATTTATCTTATAACTGCAAGTTTGTACCTTCTGATTGCCTTCATCCAATTCCTCCTCCCCCCACCCCCTAAACTCCCACCCTCCCCCATAGATCTTAAAAGTTCACAAAGCACACAACACCACAGTAATTATTAACTTTCACAGAAATAATGAAAATTGTATTAATTTACCACCTTTATATTAAAGGTGACACATTGTGGCAGGCATGGAGATGTGCCACTCAGATCCTTCTTCAAGAAAGGACTTGCTGCCCTGCTCAGGGGCCAGTAGTGTGATCAGCAGATGGCCTCCAGCTGTCAGCGCATTCAGGGTCTGCCTCAGCTGCAGTCCTGCCCTTCCCATGGCCGCCATATACTATCTGAGGGAGAGGGGAGTATAAAGGGTGGAGTGGGGCACTCCAACTTACAATACTGACTCCAGAGCTCCCTGTCTCATCATCTGCTTCTGGCAAACCTAACTGCAGTGCAAATTAACTCATGCAACCAACATGAAGAGAATTGCCATCTCAGACCTCTCACAGCAACTAAGGCTGCAAATTTGGGATATCAGTCAAAATTCCTGTTACTACTTCCTGTGATGATTTTACGGGAAGTAACTCGGTTAGTTACTTGAGCCCCAAGTAACTAACCGAGTTCCCTTTTCATGGTGAAGCTCTACCTGCTTACCCAATATATTACTGTAATCTTACTTGAAATCGTTTTCTGCCTGATATAAATATGTACAAGCACACCCCACCCAGGCACACATGGCCTGTAGTTCCCACAACCTCACTGCACTTAATCTTGGCTCTGCCAACAATTAGCTGTGGGAACTTGGGCAATTTATTTACCAATCTGTGCTCAATTTCCTTATCTGTAAAATAGGCATCGTCATCTGATAGGGTTGTAAAGAGTAAATGAGCTAGTACTTTAAAAAGTGTGTAGATAGAACAGCCTCTGCCAATACTGCATATTCAATAAATGCTAGCCATTATCATTATTGGTCTGAGTTCTACATTGTCTATACGTTTTCTTATCTGTCTCAGCAACCAACATCCTATAATAACATATCGACTAATCAATTACAGAAAAAGTTCTTATGTTTCAAGCCCCTTAATTATCAGACTTCAGATTTTTGGACCTAGGTTAAATCCTAGACTTGACTTCAGTTGAATTTGTTATCAGCTGAATGTTTTGGATTTTCCCAATTCATGAAGATGTAAACCAGATACGTGAAGATTAAATCGGGAGCATATATGTAAAAGGCTTTTATGAAATATAAAACATATGAAAATGTGGGATATTATTCCAATATTATTAAGAAGCTAGACAACTCCTGCAATTACAAAATGAAATTCTTCGCTCTTCAAGTAAAATTGAGCCCCTTCCCCAAAATGATTTCCCCCTCGGTGGTTAAAGCTCAAATGAGGCCGATTTAAGAGGAATCATTTTAAAATGATTGGATAGCCTACCATAGGGCAAAGTTCCGAAGATGCTGAAATGACTTTAAAGCATTTAGGACCAAATGTTAACATCTATTATCAGTCCTAGGAAATCATATTTTTCAGTCCTCCTGAAAATTCTGTTAAATAAAAGGTTAGACTTCTTTCAACGCCTAAGAAAGTTATTCGCATATCAAAGAAGAGCATATTTAAGAAAAACAAAAGCTGCCCTTGCTTTTGACCACAAGTTGGGAATTTTCTGTCATTGGTGCAGCGCCTGAAAACAAGATCCAACTTTCATTTGGCTATTTCTACGGGGCCTCGAAAATCTAAAATATTGCAAACAATGGGACCCACTGTTTAATGCTACGCGTATTTTAACAAATTCCCTCCAAGAAGTGTACATATTTTAAGATGCCAGTTTGGAAAAACAGACTGCAGGTCGCCACGACGGATCTCACACAATATGGAATAACGGAATACACAGCCCGAAGCCTTTTGCTGTGTTGTTTTTAACAAGAGGGGATGGGCGTAGAAGAAATGGGCTTAAAACACCCGATGCTACAGCTAGCAAACTGATTGTTCCAGAGCGCTGGACGTTCCTCCGAGCAGGGAGCCACCAGGGAGGGGTGCAAAGACACAGGAAGCGGCCTCTTTCCCGTTGACACTGCGGAGACGCCGCTATCCCTACATATTCCTACCCGCGGCTCCCCGACCCAATGTGGGGTCACCCGAGAGCAGCGCCCCGGCAAGATCAGGCTCAGCTCCCAGCTCTGCCCGCTAGGGCCCCCCGACACGCCAGCGTCGGGGAGGGGCGGGGAAGGGAGAGAGAGTTTTCTGGTGAGAAAACAAGGAAAAGAGGAGGCGGTTGCGCAATCTGGGCCTGGGGTGCGGCTCGGGGAACAAAGAGGGCGTGAAAGCACCAGCAGCCCAGACTCTGCGAATCCACTCAAATCTGCCGCCGGGGCAGAGCCCCAGTGCTTGTGGATACGCAGATTTCTCAAAGCCAGTCCAGCCTACAGGATCACAAATGCTATCTCGCAGCACCCAGGACTCTACACTGTAAACAAACGCCGGGGCTGCTCGGGCCCAGGGAAATTTGAAAACAATCGCTTCACATCTGCCATTCACCTCAACCTCCTTCAGCTCACGATTGCAGACGGCCAGGGGCGACGGCAGCTGGGCAACGCCTCAACCGAGCTTGGTCCTTCCCTTTGGTCCCACCCCACTGCTCAGCGCGGATTGGTGGCGGGGAGCAACTCCGGCGCTGATTGGGCGGCGGCGGAGTCGCTCAAGGAGACAGTAAGCTCGGGTGCCCCAGAGTGCTAAATTTATCTTCAGACGAGCTACCGCGCCCGCCGCGAATTGGATCTCTATGGAGGTGGCATAGGCGATATCCCTGAGCTGAGAGCATCGCCCGGCCCCCCGAATCCTTCTTCCCTCTGTTTTGTTTTTCATTTCTCCCCTTCCTCCCTTCCCCCCTCTCCCCTCCAGTCCGCGACGACTGGCTCTTGACCCCGTTCAGGCCTCGGTGAAGGTGAGGACCAGAGCCGCCGCGGCGGCTGAGTGGTGCGTTCTGAAATGGCCGCTGCCGTGAGCTTCGTAAAATGGCGGCCGCAGGCTCAGCTGGGGACCGCGGCGCTGCTCCGCAGCCCAGCCGCAGCCGAGACCGTTCTCTCCATCACTGATGGAGATGAAGGAGAAAGATAGCGTCGGGTGCTGAGACGTTTTCCTGTGGTTGTTAGCTGAGGCGACCGCCCGGGGACGCGAGAGCAGTTCCGTAGGCGAGGGTGGACGCCCACAGGAAGCCAGCCCCCAGCTGTGGTGGGCAGCGCGCTCCTGTGACAAGGAGCAGCCGAGGGATAGGTGGCCGGGCCGCCCATCGAGGTGCCCGTTTAAAAAAGCACTTAGGTGCTGGACGGGGTGTCCGTGCCCACCTCCTGCCTTGGCTTATGAATGGACTGCACTCCTACCCAGCCCTCCTGCCCCACGGGTATTGTTCAGAGCAGGAACCGCCTGAGGGTGGGGGGTGAATGGAGGGTGCTACCTGTCACCTTAGCCGAAGAGACAAAAGATGAGGGTTCCCCCCGCCCCTTTTCAGGGAGTCGAATAGAAACTTTACTCTAGGGAGTCCAGTCTCTTTGTCCTCGAGAGATTCGGGGAAGCACCTCTAAAAAGGTGGAACTGAGTCCCTCCGAACAAAGCGTTTCCACTCCGTCGTGTCCTTCTTTTGAAGCAGGGGAGAGGGATCCTAAATTTTGAGGTCACCCAGCGGCTCCATGAAGTTCTCGGCAGCTAAAGCGCATTCAGGACTGTGAAAGGACAGTCTACTCTTTCGCTCCCAGTAATGAAGATGTAGGGCTTTCTCCTGCTGCCAGTTTGAGACCCTCGACTTTCTGGCAGTTGTAACCCATCGTAATTCATTTCTCTCTGCACCATCCAACTCCTGGTAACAGATTTTTTAGTACTTGAGAGATTAAGAGTATTCAGAGACACACAAGCAGTGACTAGGCACGTGGGCTCTGCAGTCGAACTTTCTGGGTTCTGTTCTGAGTTTTTCCCAGATGTGTTAACTTAGCAGGTGACTTAGCCTCTCTGTATCTATTTGTTCATCCCTAAAGGGGGGTTATTAATAATAGTCCCTGACTCTCAGGTTTGTTTTGAGGATTAAGTGACCTAATCTAGGAAGGATTTAGCAGTTACTGGCACATAGTAAACAATGATCACTCAGTAAACATTAGTAACGTTAAGGAGCTTGGTTATTGAGAGGAGTGGTTGTAACAAAAAGGCATAGTTCATGTGACCCTTTCATGTATAATTCCATTTTAGATTACTTTCAGTGCTTAGTTTTAGAGACACTTAAGGTGTGGCTGTACTTTAAAAAGTTAGGTTTCGTTTCTGAGAGTTTTTAATGTTTTTCTTTGAAGTCAGTGGATGGGGGAGCATTTCAAAATAATGAAATTACCAGGGTATTAAACAGGACGAAAATACTAGCATTTTTACTATGTTAGGCATCTTCTATTTCAGTCTAAGATCTGCATTGCAGTGAAGAATCATTTGCACTGCATGGCTCTAAAATAAATTGTAAAGAATGGTCATCTTAGAGGTGTATAGTTCGTTCTCCTTTTGTAGTGTCTAATTTTATTTTTTCTCATTCTAGGCTTTTGGTTCCTCCCCTTCCACCCTATCCCTTAATTTTATTTTTTTTGAAGCGTCTGCATTTCAAGCTGCCAAGTTGGAGAGAGTGATTGCAGAAGGGAGTGCTCCTCATTTCAGGTATCTTACCCTCTAGCTGTTACTGAGAAAACCATTTTGATTCAGGATCTAATATGAGAATCCAAAGCTTACTCTGAGCCAAATCATAAAGTTGAAATCAAAAGTAGCTATATTTAGGTAGACACTAAATTTGAATGCCTTAACTTTTAAGACTGGTATTCATCAGAGGTCCTAAACTTTGCATTACCCTTCCATTTAATTATGCTTTTAAAAAACTATTATATGAGGAATAAACCTATTTAAATGAGAGTTTTCTTTAGGTCTTCGTTAAGCCTTCACCTAAAGAATAATGGGATGCAGAGTAATCAGTAAAATATATGCATTATTTTGAATGAATCTTATTTTGGATAATATAAATATTTATGTAATTTAAGTCCAGAGAAATAGTAGCTAACTTTTGGTTTACAGTTTATTTTTCAATGTTAACACACAGTGTTTAGATACAACAGAATTCTGTGTCTTGCAAAACTTTGAACTGTTTGTGTGTTTTTGACCTAGCTCATCAGAATAATTACTAGCCCTGAAAGGAGCCTTAAGATGTATGACGGTGTCAACAGTGAATGTATCTAATGGCAGTAGGCATCAGAAAGCTAGAAGAGATTCCAAGATACTGTATATCATGAAAGGGGATGATAAATTATGGCCCCATGCTGTCTGTTTTTATAAATAGAGATTTATTGGAACACAGTTGTGCCCATTCTTTACCGTTGTGTCTATGGCTGCTGCCATGCTACAACTACAAAGCTGAGTAGTTGCAACAGAGACCATACGGCCCATCAGGTAAAAAACATTTACCGTATGGCACTTAACAGGAGAAGTTTGCCAACCCTGCCATGGGACCTCAAGGTCCCTTCCTTAAAAATGCATTTATCAACTCATTATTTCTTAGTCCAATGGTTCCCAAACTGTGTTTTATAGAAGATTAATGTTATCTTAAGTTAATAAGCGTTGTGAGAAAAAGATCAATGCTAACAATAGTTTCTTCTTTTAGAATTTATTTTAAAATGTAAGTTTAAGACTACTAAACTCATTTCTATAGCTTTTATTTTTATGTGATAATCTACCTTTAAGAAAAGGTGTGCCATACCTGAGAGCACCAGGAAGTCGAATGAGAGATCACCTGATACACGAACGTGTGATGTTCCATCTGCGCGTTGATGCATAGGCAGCACTTACAAATTAACTGATGTGTTGCTATATATCATCTCTTTGATGGTTGCTCATCTTCTGTGTATCCTGTCTTATAATTTCAACACATTTGTGATACTCAATGTTTATTCTAAATTAACCATGTTTTGTACCACAAATTCATTGCCTATGGATCTGTTGCTGAAACAAGGAAGTCTTAAACAAGAAGTAGAATCTTTTTGTTACCAAATTGTGTCTGAATCAAATGATCAAAAGGTTGGAATATTACAGAGTGAAGATGAGCAGTTGCAGCCTGCAGTTTCTAAAAATTCAGAAGGTGAGCTTTCCAGGGTCAAATTTATGTCCAATTCCAACAAAATAACAACATTTAGTAAGAAACCAAAAAGAAGAAAATATGATGAAAGTTATTTGTCTTTTGGATTTACTTACTTTGGAAATAGAGATGCACCTCATGCCCAGTGTGTATTATGTAAGAAAATTTTATCAAATAGCTCTTTGGCCCCTAGTAAGCTTCGAAGACATTTGGAAACTAAACATGCTGCATACAAAGACAAAGACATAAGCTTTTTCAAGCAACATCTTGAGTCACCTGAAAATAATAAACCCCCAGCACCTAAAATTGTCAATACAGATAATGAAAGTGCTACAGAAGCATCATACAATGTAAGTTACCATATAGCCCTGAGTGGAGAGGCTCATACTATTGGAGAATTGCTTATCAAGCCTTGTGCAAAAGATGTGGTGATGCGGATGTTTGACGAACAGTATAGTAAAAAAATAGATGCAGTACAGCTATCAAACAGTACTGTTGCACGTCGAATTAAGGATCTAGCTGCTGACATTGAAGAAGAGCTTGTTTGTAGACTGAAAATTTGTGATGGGTTTTCACTGCAACTAGATGAATCAGCTGATGTTTCAGGACTTGCTGTGCTGCTTGTGTTTGTTCGTTACAGGTTTAATAAGTCTATTGAGGAAGACCTACTCTTATGTGAATCTTTGCAAAGTAATGCCACTGGTGAAGAAATTTTCAACTGCATCAACAGTTTTATGCAGAAACATGAAATTGAATGGGAAAAATGTGTTGATGTTTGTAGTGATGCTTCCAGGGCAATGGACGGGAAAATTGCTGAGGCTGTCACCTTGATAAAATATGTGGCTCCCGAAAGCTCCAGTAGTCACTGCCTGTTATATAGACATGCACTAGCAGTTAAAACAATGCCTGCATCTCTGAAAAATGTGCTAGATCAGGCCGTACAAATCATCAATTATATTAAAGCTCGACCACATCAATCCAGACTACTAAAAATTTTGTGTGAAGCAGTGGGTGCCCAGCACACAGCACTTCTTCTAAATACAGAGGTGAGGTGGCTTTCCCGAGGTAAAGTTCTTGTAAGACTTTTTGAGCTTCGTCGTGAAACTGTTGTTTTCATGGATTCTGCTTTTCGACTGTCTGATTGTTTAACAAATTCATCTTGGCTGCTAAGACTGGCATATCTTGCAGATATTTTTACTAAATTAAATGAGGTTAATCTGTCAATGCAAGGAAAAAATGTGACAGTGTTCACAGTATTTGATAAAATGTCATCATTGTTAAGAAAATTGGAATTTTGGGCCTCATCTGTCGAAGAAGAAAACTTTGATTGTTTTCCTACACTCAGTGACTTTTTGACTGAAATTAATTCTACAGTTGATAAAGATATTTGCAGTGCCATAGTGCAGCACCTAAGGGGTTTGCGCTCTACTCTGTTAAAATATTTTCCTGTAACAAATGACAATAATGCTTGGGTTAGAAATCCATTTACAGTAACTGTTAAACCAGTCTCATTAGTAGCACGGGACTACGAGAGCCTGATTGATTTAACATCTGATTCTCAAGTGAAACAAAATTTCAGTGAACTTTCACTAAATGATTTTTGGAGTAGCCTAATTCAAGAGTACCCAAGTGTTGCAAGGCGTGCAGTTCGTGTACTTCTTCCTTTTGCTACAATGCACCTGTGTGAGACAGGATTTTCATATTATGCTGCAACAAAAACGAAATACAGGAAAAGACTCGATGCTGCACCTCACATGCGGATCCGACTTAGCAACATTACACCTAATATTAAGCGGATATGTGACAAAAAGACACAAAAACACTGTTCTCATTAAAATTGGAGGGTTTTGCATGCCTCTTGATAACCAAATATAAGATGAAAATAAAAGATGATTTACTTCACTGATGATATCTTGGGGTTTTAAAAAAATGATTCAAATTTTTTATACCTCTTAGATTTTAAGAAAGGTAGAGAATCAAAAATTTAAACCTGTACTGCTGTTGGTATTTCTTCTTCACGTAATTTCAAAGGGTTCCATGATCATGACTTTGGGAAATAATTGATTCACAAGGAAAAGTCCCAGTTTCTTAGCATGACATAGCTTTTCAGGATCTAATCGCTGCCAGTGTTTCTAAGCATACCACCCTGTAACCCTCCAATTACAGGGACCTTCTTGCCTAAACATATCACTGTTTTATGCTTTCAGGTCTCAAAAAGCCATTCCTTCTCCTTGCTTCCTGACAGACTCCTATTTGCTCTTCAACCCTTTGACTTAATTTATCTTCAGTACTTTCATTCTCTGCATCTTTCTATTTGGCCCTATTTTTTGTGTATGTCTCAGCTGTGAACTGCTTGGTGGTCTCATAATTCCCACTGTTATTGGACTGAGCCGTTATATGGTCTTATCCAGCTCTATGTCTCCATTATCTGGCAGAAGACCTTACTAAAGTAGATGCTAAATAAAGGAAAAAATGTTGGTGAAGGTGAACCAACGAAAAATGGAAGAGGGCATGGTAGCTTATATATGTATGTTATCGTGTATAGAATGCTACTCTTTGTGGTTTGGGCTCAGTTATTCCATTACCTAGAATTTAGTGTGGCCATTAGGCAGAAGTTACTGGGGAACGTCAGAGCTTTGATTCGAGCTGAACTGTTGGGGAGGTGGAGGGAGTGTGAAGAACATTTTCACATTTTCTTTGTTTCTCAATTCGTGTATAGATTATTGCCAATTCCATATACTATAGTCTAAATTAACGAGGCTTTACTGTACTTGAAGATGATTGGACTTGAAACCCCTGTCAGTGTATTCTTAGAATACTATGAAAGATTTCTGACTGACATTCCTGCCTCTAGTCTTCTCTTCCATGTCACGTCACGCAACACAGTTCACCAACTCAGGGTTAAATATTTTTTATTATTCCTATAGTCAAGGCCTACCATTTAACTACTAGATAGCCATTATTTATTTAATATCACTTATTCAAACCCACTCCCCATTTTGGGGAAGAGGAGAACCTCCCCTCCCTAAGGCAGAATGTGATAGGATGATTAGGCTTAGGTACCTGCTCCACTACTTAATTAGCTTTTTTTTTTTTTGGTGATGCCAAGCAGCTTGTGGGATTTTAGTTCCCCGACGACCAGGGATTGAACCCAGGCCCTCGGCAGTGAGTGCTCTTAACTTTGGTCAATTTGAGCCTTCCTGAACCTATTGTCTCATTTGTAAAATTGTAATTATGCCTCCTTTAAAGAGTTATTAAGATAAAATGAGTATGTATATAAATCTAACGGTGGGTAGTCAGGAATAGATCAGTGACTTACATTAGTTCTTTGCCATATCCAGCCATGTTCCAGTCAAACTTCACTCCACACTCACACTTCCAGTCTGAGCTTTTATTCTATGTGGAGACCTGACAGGCTACATAGGACCTGACCTAATATGAGGCAGCAAGATTAAGTATTTTTAGCCTAGGTTTTTTCTCCTTTGTCACATTAAGCACCTATTTACCTGTCAGTTACTCTGCTAGATGCTTGCATGTTATCAGTAATCTTACAACAATCCTATGGGATTAGGTAATTTCTGAATTTCCCCAACGTCACACAAGTAGCAGAACTTAGTTTAAAATGGTCTTTTCTGACAGTACTTTTGCCTTCATTGCATTTCAAACTTTTCTAAGAGCATCAAAAAATGACTTGGGAGTATAGCTAAAACTCCCTACTAAGATGTGAGCATTTCTTTGAAATCTGTGCTTTCTTGTCTAAATTCATCCAAAATAGCCATCTACTTCAAAGCATGACTGCTTGTTTTAGTATAAAAATATGTAACATAGGGATTAAATTGCTATCAAGTAAAATTAATTCTCCAAAAAGATTCATCATAATTATTCATACATGCAGTACTTTTTGTCAGCTAATCCCAGAATTAAAGGTACACTATTTCAAGAAGTATGTACAATGCCATGATGTGTACATTTGGCTGGTGCCTCAAGTGTGGTAACCAGACTCCCTGTGTGATTGCTGAACCTGAGCCTCTGCTTAGGTCATCTGTCCAGGAGGTAAGCCTCTTGAGATATAAGACCTCTCACTTTCTAGTCCTTTACCCCTAACCACCTTCTCTGAGAGTCTGCTCTTCTGCATTTAAACCCAAATCTATTGACTGAGACACTGCTAACTGCTACTAGACCTGTTTAATGCCGGCACTACCCAACTTGGTTCTTGATGTCAACTACTGACCTGTTCTATTACCTATCAGGACTAACCTGTGGGTACCATGTGCGGCTAGTGAGAACAGACTTTTGTACCTAAAGGTAGGTCTTGTACCTGCTGGATGATGGGCAAGTCTAGTTCCAGACAGCAACTTCTTTATTACCCTAACCCACTGTAGTTACCATGACTGAATCCCAAAAGAGGAGATTCTTTTCCTTTATGTTTAAACTCTACCTACCCTTCAGAATCAACCTTCCTTAAATAAAACCAAAGCAAAGTAAATCTTCAGCACTCAGATTCCCTTTATTTTGTACCTCCAAAAACCTTTGGTTACCATTCTGCCAGTACTTCCTAAGACTCCAAATACTAGAGGCTCTATCTAGAGCTAGAGGGAAGATTGACAAACCCTGTCACACAAAAGAGAAAACTCTAAAGGAAGAAATGGGTGGCATTCTACTTAATATTGCAAGAGATATTTGGGGGCTAAATAACATGGCAACCTCAAATGAGAGCTGCCCTTCTTGCCTGCATGAAACAGTGAAGTTCCTGTAATGTATCCAATCCAAAAGGGCTTTCCCACTTATTATTATTATTTTTTTGCCTGTTTCTGAAATTAATTTAGTTGGTTCCCCATTCTCCTTAAATAAAAATACGAACCACAAATGTTTCTTGTATTAGTCAAGGCTCTCAATTGTAATTTATAGAAACCCAAATCAAACTTACTCAAGTCAGAAAGTTTTACTTATTGGTCAGTGTTTGCAGTAGCCTCAGGGATGATTGGATCTTTGTTTAGATGATATTATCAGGAATCTCTTTTCATCACTTTGGGGTTTTTTTGTTTTATTGAGGTATAGCCAATGTACAATATTTTATGTACATTATCCCACTTTTAATCCCTATAATTCAAGTACAGTTGATCCTTGAACAACACAGGTTTGAACTGCATGGGTTCACTTATACCCAGATTTTTTTCAGTAGTAAATTATACAGTGCTTACATGGCCCATGGTTAGTTAAATCTGTGGATAAGGAGGGGTGACTATAAGTTATACGCAGATTTTCAACTTCATGGAGGGTTGGCACCCCTGACCCCCATGTTCAAGGGTCAAGTGTAATTGAAATTGCCTTGATTTTTTTTTTGTCTTTTTAAAAAAATTTTATTGAAGTATAGTTGATTTACAGTGTTGTGTTAATTTGTGCTGTACAGCAAAGTGATTCCATTATATATATTCCTTTTCATATTTTCCATTATGGTTTGTCACCGGATATTGAATATAGTTCCATGTGCTATACAATAGGACCTTGTTGTTTATCCATCCTATATATAATAGTTTGCTAATTCCAAACTCTCAATCCTTCCCTCCCCCACCCCCCTTCCGCCTGTCTTGATTTCTTAATGAGGATTGTTTCCTATGTAAATCTTGCCCTAGTACCACACATATATGAATACACAAATTGTAATCTCTTGTAGTTTAGACTTCTTTTGGATCATTCATAGATTTAGCAAATTTCTAATAATACTGTAAGTGCTCAGTGAATTGAATTCCCTAACTTAAAAGGTAAGGTATTAAGGTGAAATATAATTCATACTACAACATTATGAAAATTAGCTTTAAAATTCTTGGCTTCAACTTAAACAGATAAGGCAGTAACTATTCTTTGTCTTTCAAAGACTTCAAAAGCAGCATTTTTTTTTTTTACTCTGTACAAGGTTTTCTTTTTTGTTTTTAATTGAAGGAATATATACATTACACAAAATTTACCATTTTAACCACTTTTAAGTATACAGTTCAGTGGCATTAAGGACCATCACCATCATCCGTCCCCAGAACTTTTTCATCTTCCCATAGTGAAACTGTCCCCATTAAACATTAACCCCCCATTCTCCTCCCCTAATCCCTGGCACTCATTATTCGCATTTTCTGTCTGCATTTGGCTACTCTAGGGACCTCATAGTGGAATTATACAGTATTTGTCCTTTTAAGTCTGGCTTATTTCACACAGCTATAAATAGGTTCATCTATGTTGTAGCATGTGCCAGAATTTCCTCTTTTTAAGGCTGAGTAGTTTGTGTGTGTGTGTGTGTGTACACATTTTGTTTATCCAGTCATCCATCAGTGGACACTTGGGTTATATCTGTCTTTGGCTACTGTGAATAATACTGCTGTGAACATGGGAGCACAAATATCTTTTTGAATCCCCAAAGCAGCATTTATTAATAAGCCCCCCATTTCCTTAAAAATGCAGTTTTACTCTCCAAAATATAATTCACCTACAACTCTTGAAAGAATCCAACAGCTATGTAAATCTAGGTGCCTCTGGAGCTTATGCATGTTATTTACTTTAATTTGTTAAAGTTGGTAATAACTGCACTGTTAATTAGTTACAATGTAAAGAATTCTGAAGCAGCTATCAAGAGAGTCGTGTTCTTCAACTAATTGCCTTAGATAAGTTCATCCTTCTTTCTTGGCCTTAGTTTCTTCACTTACCAAATGAAAGGGGTTGAACTAGAATGAGCTCTAACGTTTTTGTCAAATAAGTTAAAAATTTTAACCTAAATAAAGATTAGGGTGATGATAAGATATGCTCAGTTTTTTGAAATATGTAGATTTTTTCCTTGGAAGCCAAGCCTTTTTTTTTTTCTTTATTGAAATATAGTTGATTTACAATGTTGTATCAATTTTTGCTGTATAGCAAAATGACTCAGTTATACATATATATACATTCTTTTCCAAATTCTTTTCTATTATGGTTTATCACAGGATATTGAATATAGTTCCCTGTGCTAGACAGTAGGACATTGTTAAGACAAGCTTTTTTTTTTTTTTTTTTTTTTTTGGCTGTGCCTCATGGCTTGCAGGATCTTAGTTCCCCAACCAGGGATCGAACCTGTGTCCCCTGTGATGGAAGCACGGAGTCCTAACCACAGGACCGCCAGGGAATTCCCATAAGCCAAGCTTTTTACATTAGTCTTTTACCATAATATTTTATTTACCAATTAATTTATAAATTGCCCCATCGTGGATACTTACTGGATGAAAGGAATGAAGTGCTTTTTTGGAAGGGAAATGTACATTGGAAAAACTAAAATATGTTTGGTTATGACTATGTTGGAATCTAGTATAGTTGAAGGCATAACTCAAGCATCAGGCAGGTTACAGTGGACATTATTGATTAATCCCCAGCATCTATTTTCCTCTCCCAAGTTGTACCCTGGTTTTCTTTCAGGTATCCACTTTTCCCCTACATAATCCATATACTTAAGTAAAAGCTGATCCGTCTCTAGCTTCAGGAGTGGACTTGTTTTGTCTAAGATAGTTTTTTGACCCCAATTCACATAGGAAACAGATTTTACAATATAATCTAGGTGTGGGCATGTGTGAGCACCAAAGTTTCATAAAATAGTACTAATCCTTTGTATGTGCAATGTAATCCCAAATATATTTAATTTTTTAAATGATGAAAACTCAAAAAGATTAATTTCATGACCCATTCTTAGGTCCTGATCCACTGTTTGAAAAACACCAGTGAGTGTAATGCCATTGCCCTTAAAAAAATTGTTCAAGGAACCTGGCTGTAAGCCTATTAAGGCATAGTATTGCTCTGGCCACAGTAATTGGCCCAGGAATAGCATGTGACCCAATACAGGCAAGTGAAAAGCAAGAGCAGTATTACAGGGGCTTTGACAAAAGTTGCTTCCTCACTCTTAATGAAGAGATAAATATCCTGTGTACTTGGGAGGCCTGGAATTGCTGCAACTCTTTAGCTACCAGCATGGGGATAAAGCCAATACATAGGCGGGGCACAACCAAAAAATTAGAAATTAAACCAGAGCCCTGACTGCACCAAACTTGATCACATTCCTGCCTTTAATTTTTTTGTTACCTAGGCCAATAAAACTCTTCATTGTTTAAGACCCTTTACATTGGGTTTTCTATTACCATAGACAAAATCATCTTAACTAACATAGTGGTCTAAAGGGAAAGCAGTATAAAACTAGAATTTACTGGTAAACTTAGCTGCAATGATGAGTCCCAGCCCAAACTGAAATAGTCTGATCTCTGGTTATTCTGCCATCTACCATAGTGCTATCACTCAAAACTCTGCCACTGGCAATATTTTATAGACCAGAAACTAAATCAGCACATGTATTGACATTATTAGATATTATCAAAAATGCCATTTCTCTTCGTGGGACAACTTGGTAATAAATGGATTTTACGTATTAGTTTAGGCTGGCCTAGTTATGAATCGGGTGTGTAATTCAAATTAGAAATTAACCTTGAAAACAAATCTGCTATTCATTTTTCCTTTAACTTGTTGAAGACCCTGATAAATGTGATGGGATTTTTAAAAATTTTTGACGTTTAGTAAGTCATATGCTGTGTAGGGGAAATGATCAGCCAGAAATAACTTGAGTAGTCCTCTACCTTCAAAGCTGTTTTCTGTCAAAGCTGTAAACAAGTTCCCTACACGATTGTTTTAACTTCTCATAAGAATTATGTGTTGACAACGCAAAATCTGTTACATCGCAGTTCACAAGGCTTTCTTGACAAATACCTTTGAGCAAAATAAACCCTTCCCCAAACAAGCTGGGACTTTCGGTGTAAGGTGGTGATCTAAATGCCTACATTTGACTCTTACCTTCCTAAAAGTCCACAGACATGCTGAAAGAAATATCAAAGTTAGACTGAATCCACAGCAACACTAAGAAAAGGGAGTAAAGGTGTCATTACTCTCAAAGAATTTACATTCTAGTGGGAAAGACAAACTATTGAGTGCTATTAAGTGAATAGGTTAATGAAGGAGAATGTTAACTGAGTTAATCTGAGATAGTCTCATTGAGAAAGTGACATTTCAGCCAAAACCTGAGTGATAAGAGGGGGCCAGTCAGATGAAGATTGGGGAAAGAATACTACAGATGGAGAGAAGGCAAGTGCAAACACCCAGATACAGAAAGAGCTTGGTGTGTTTGAGGAATAAGAAGATTAAACGTCTGGAGTAATGCACACACGTCACTGTGCATGTGGTAAAAATTGCCAAAGAGGTAGGAAGAAACCAAATTATTTAGGGTATTAGAGGCCAGTATAAGGAATTTGGATTTTATTTCAAGTACAATGGGAAGGCATTGTGGTTCTCAAACGGGAGAAGCGGGTAGGGATTAGGATACCATCTCCAAGGGACATTTGTAAATGTGTGAGGGCATTGAGGACTATACCTGGGGTATTTTAAATCCATTAGTACATAATATCCACCCTTTCTTTTGAAGAGTTCAGAGTTTGGATGACACTGGGACCTTCATATATTTCTGAGAAGACCCAGAACCTTAGAGACCCCACTTTGGAAAATGTACATGTTAATTGAAAGAGTCTCCATCTCCACTCTTAAAAGGAGGGAACATATATTGGGCCTCTTTTTATCCCATATAGCACCATGCTTTACTCCTTATGGCACTGTTTTTTGTGGCATAAACTTGACATCTATCCAAATTTGAGGGCATGCAAAATATAATGGTGATTATCTTTTGATTATTTTTTTCTCATAAGGAAATATAGTGCATTAATCAAAGGCTTATGATGTATAAAAATGCCCAGATTTGGCTTTCATTATGTTTTTATTGAATGAAGGGATGAATGTTGAGTCTCCAAGCCTTGTCTAGTAACTCTTCAAGTTGGCTGCTAAATCATGTCCTTGTTGGTGTCGTAACTCTTTCCTACCCTTCCCCTGTCCCTCAAGGAAGAGGATCCCAGAATTCTTAGAGGGTAGAGAAGCAAAAGAGACTCACTCATCCTTAGGAATTTCACTTTTGGAACTATTTGTTAACTTAATTTTTAATGATTTCAAGACTTCATATAAAGTAGCCCCTACCTCTCTTCCCAAAATAATGTAAAGAGAACTCTGGTCTGAATGGTACAAGCATCGGGGTTGGCCTGGGATGACAGAGTAGGATTTTAGTCCAAGGCTTTTCTCCATGCTGCTAAAACAATATTTTAAAAGTCACTCTGGATATCCATTTCTAGAGCACTTCGTGGGTCTTAGGCAATTAATTCTGAGGTAGGTTATATAACCATGTTACAGCTATGGAAGAATTAAGTGCCTACCACTTACGAAGTACTTTGGGTTTAGAGAGGGGCTTTAAAATGCAAAATGTTATTTTTACTATTCTACATGTATAAATGAAAGGTAAAGTAAAAGTCATGGTATATTGTCAATCGTCACATACTTCTGGAGTCTTTAAAAGGCTCCCAGATACACTCAGAAACATTCATACACCATTTTCTTTCTCAACCAAGCACCTATTTCAAGAGGCAGCAGTGAGAATCGCTCTAGAATACATCCACCTTAACATCAACTCACTTTTCACGTAGCCCTCCCAGCTTTTAAATATACATATGGTCGATCAAAGCACCATGAATCAACCAGACAGCTGTCATCAGGAACTAAGCCAACATAACATCCCTTTTCAGGAAGGCTTTGGAAACAGTTTTCTTTCTGACAGTCAAACTGTGTACTTGTTCTAGAAAACAAGCTACTCTCAAGGCTTCAGTGTCCAGTCAGATACAATAGAGAGCTCTAGTCTGTTATGGGCTTGAAGTTCTGAGTCTTACTGATTTCACAATATATTGACTACCAGTTAGGATAGTCTCAGTGTTCCTGCAAGCATCAGATAAGTCCGTCACTCCTTAAATTGTGCAACACCAATAAACTGTACCTATTCTATTTTTGCTTAATTTTGTATTCAAGGAAAACAGACTTTCATCAACTAAACTTTATGCCAAAACATGAGAAATGAATAGAGCTTTTGAAACAAAGCCCTGAAGTCCAAGACACAAACTGTTATGAAAATCAATGAAGAATTGTTTGGTGTAGGTATGCAGGATTTATCTAGTACTTAGCCAATCAAATACTGAAACACACAACCATGCCTCTGCTTTGTATTACATCACTGCTAGTGAAATTTACTCAAATCAGGACAAAGTTGATGATAAAGGAAACGTTGCATTTCCAAGTCATAAAATATTAAAAACACTACTCCAAAATAAACATAGGAAAGATTTAAATAATGAAACATTTAAATTTTCATTTCCAATTGCATAAAGAGGAATGTAAATTCCATGGGGGCAGAGACCTTGACTTTCTTATCTACCTCTGTATTTTCAGGACCTAGAATAATGTCTGACACCTAATAGTTGTTTGTTAAGTGTTAGATGTCAACATGGTAATGATGGGGAAAGGCTAGGTTTGAATCTCAGCTCTGACACTTTCTAGTTGTAGAACCTTGGACAAGTCACTTAAATTCTCTTGAAGCTCAGTTTCTTCCTCTGTAAAAGAGGAATAATATTTTAGTCTCTGTTTTTCTAATACGTGTTTTTTACAACACCACCAAGCAGTTTTCCAGTTCTCAGCAGACACTGACTGAGGTGTCCTACAATTTAATTCAATTCTGACACTGTTTACCTGGAGATAGTGTCAGATCCTACAGGTTAAGGGCTCAGTCCAACAAGAGTCCCCACCAACCCTCCTTCAGACACCAATAGCAAGTACAGGTTAAATTGGAGGTTCCCATGACCCCCTCTTCCAGTTCAATTTGCTAGAGTGGCTGACAGAACTCAGAGAAACATTTACTCAAATTTACTGGTTTGTTATAAAAGTCTATAACTCAGGAACAGCCAAATGGAAGAGATGCATAGGGTAAGGTATATAGAGGAGGGAATGCAGAGTTTCCAAGCTCACCCGCGCGCGCACTCTCCCCCTAGCAGGCCACTCTCCCCACATGCCCACGTGCTCACCAACCCAGAAGCTCAACTCCTGTGGTTCAAGAGTTTCTATAGAGCTTAATCTGTAGCCCTCCTCGACCTTACCCTTCCCAGATGTCAGTGGGTGGGTGTGAACTTTCCAACCCTCCAATCACTTAGTCTTTCTGGTGACCAGCCCCATCCCGGGTTAGGGGCCCCACCCTAAGTCACCTCATTAGCAAAAACTCAAGAGTGCTCAAAAGAGATTCCTACTGAAAGACAAAAGGCGCTCCTATCACTCAGGAAACTCCAAGAGTTTTCTTTGGATGGCTCTGTGCCAGAAACCCAGGACTAAGACCACATACATTTCTTATTACACCACAGTTTTACTTATATCCCTGCTCTGAGAGTCAAATAAGATATGTATCAAAAGTCACTGTAAAACTATAGCATTATTAAAAACCATTATTCTAATGCTATAACCAACAATGCTATAACAAAACATTGCCTGGTAGAGATCCTTACATCTGGCATCGTGAGTGTGTGTGTGTGTATATATATATGTGTATATATATATATATGTATATATATATATATACACATATATATATGTATATATATGTATATATATATATATATACATATATATATATATACATACACATATACACACACACACACACACTCACGATGCCAGATGCTCTTTATTCATTTTTTAATTATATCTCTGTGAGGTATGACATCAGTATTAGTTATCTGTTGAATAACAATTTATTGACTGTAAAAAACATTATTTCCTCACAGTTTCTGTAGGTCAGGAATCCAGGTGCAGTTTAGCTTCAGACTCTGTTTCAGCATCTCCCACGGCTGCAATGAAAGTATTGGCCAGGGCTACAGTCATTTCAGGGCTCCACTGGGGAAGGAGCCACTTCCAAGCTCACTCCTGTTGCCAAGATTCAGTTTTTCACAGGCTGCTGGACTGAGTGGGAGGCTGCCCTCAGCTCCATGACACGTGGACCTCTCTATAGTGCTGCTTACAACATGCCAGCTGGCATCATCGAAGTGAGCAAGTGAGCGAGTGCCAGTAACACAGCAGTCACAGACTTTTATAACCTAATTTTGGAAGTGCTATTCCATCACTTTTCTTGTGTTCTATTCATTAAAGCAAGTCACTAGTGAGCCAGGATGCAGGCTTGCACCAGCCACCGAATCTGCTGGCACCTTGATCTTGGACTTCCCAGCCTCCAGAAGAACTGTGAGAAATAAATTTCTGTTGATTATTAAAAATAAATAAATAAATAAATACTTTTTTTAAAAAATGCAAGTTACTAGATCCAGCCCATATTCAAGAGGAGAGAATATTACACAAAGGCATGAAAACCAGGAGGGAAAGATCACTTTGAGCCATTTTAGAAGGCTGCCTTCTACAGGCTCAGAGTGTTCAAGTTGCTTATCTAGTTTCACAAAGGTAATAAGTAGCAAACCTGAGATTCCAAATCACATCTGCCTGATTACAAAGCCCACAGGGTTTCCATCTACTACTCTTCTCCCAGTGAATACATAGGAATAATTATAGGGTTAACATAAACTTGTCTAGCAATGATTCTTTCTAAAGTGTTAAAAATCTGTTTGTTCTCTAGGATAGATCTCCATTCTAATTGTTCTTCCTAGGATTTTTCATCCTAATCATTTTTGTCATAACTAGGACAAGTTAAACTTTTTTTCATTCGTGCTCCATGGTACCATAAACTCCAAATTAGTGATACAAGAATTTTCAGTATTTAAAAAAAACCGCAAAGTGTAAGTTTCCTCTCAGCAAGACTATCTAAGGAAAATAATCTTGTGGACACGCTAGGGTTACTTACTAATAGACCTTTGGAGAGAATATCTTTCAATTGTTAATTTATTCAGAGAGTCATGGGAAAGGACAGACGTTTGTAAATAACAATAAAGGTGTATACAAGGAGCTCTTAAGTTCAGAAAAGAAATGTGGTTAAAGAAGTATGATTCAAAGAGGAAAAAACAGTTTGAGCCTTGAAACATGAAAAGCATGAATCTGAGTTTGCCAGGTGGCCAGGACACAGAGTTATTTAAAAAAAAAAAAAAAAAAAAAAAAAAAAAGAAGCATGGCCTAGGATTATAAACAAATTTGGAATTTGGGGGATTCCCTGAAAGTCAGAGGGCGGATGGGATCAGAATGGCAGAGCAAGAGTCAGACTTCAATCTCAGAGGCAAATGATACAAGGAGTTGGGGGATGGGCTGGGGGAAAGGCACAATGTCCTAGAACAACCATAAAGGGTAACTGGGGAATGGAATTTGAAACCTCTGGTTGGGTTGGCTTCTCACTCCATTCACTTTTCAAAGCTAAGGTTATCCTGAAATGGTATTTTACACTAGACTGTCACTCTGTGACTCTGGAAACTTGGGGCAGATAAGTCAGGCAGTACTTCAGGTGGCTACATCCAGGAAAGGAAACCTCATTGCACACCCAGAATATCAGCCACTGGTATGCGCCATCCAAGATTACATTTTAGCCCTTCCTCACAATCATCAGAGCAAACTATGATAAACTGAAACTACCTCAGGCACAGAGAAGAAGGAATACCAAGATGAGAACAAAATCAAGAACAACCAAATACCCAAGGAAGACCAATACCATGAAAGGGTGACACCAGTCAACAAACAAAAGAACTAACACCCAAGCAAGTAGTTATTAGAATAAACAGAGGATCTTGGAAACAATAATTGTTAATATTTATTTAGTGCATACTAGGTGTGGTATCAGGCATTGTTCTCATGTATTTTTTAAAAATATTTATTTATTTACTTATTTATTTGGCTGCGCCAGGTCTTAGTTGCAGCACATGGGATCTTCATTGTCGCGTGCGATATCTTCGTTGTGGCATGCGGGATCTTTAGTTGTGGCATGTGAATCTTAGTTGTGGCGTGCGAACTCTTAGTTGCGGCATGTGGGATCTAGTTGCCTGACCAGGGATCGAACCCGGGCCCCCTGCATTGGGAGCGCGGAGTCTTAGCCACTGGACCACCAGGGAAGTCCCTCTCATGTATTTTTTTAAATTTATTATTTATATGGAGTATCCCCAGAGGAATATGAGAGAGTATTGCATCTAACTTTCATGAAAAAGAGCTAGTTTTAAAGATGGTTGAAAAATTAAAAGACAGTCTAAACAGTAAATAGACTCTGATGAATAGCAAAACGAAAGAATAAGCTGAAGAATTATTTCAAAAGAACAAAGATATGGGGGAGAGGTGATTTAAGAAACATGCAAGATGGGGGCTTCCCTGGTGGCGCAGTGGTTGGGAATCTGCCTGCCGGTGCAGGGGACACGGGTTCGAGCCCTGGTCCGGGAGGATCCCACATGCCGCGGAGCGGCTGGGCCCGTGGGCCACAATTGCTGAGCCTGCGCGTCTGGAGCCTGTGCTCCGCAACAAGAGAGGCCGCGATGGTGAGAGGCCCGCGCACCGCGATGAAGAGTGGCCCCCCCTTGCCGCAACTGGGGGAAGTCCTCGCGCAGAGACGAGGACCCAACACAGCCATAAATAATAAAATAAATAAATAAATAAATAAATACCACAGCTTTAAAAAAAAAAAAAAAAGAAACATGCAAGATAAATACAGAGATTTCAGTATCTCTCTCATAATTCCAAAGAAGAGATAACAGAAAATTGTAGGGCAGCAATAACTAAAAAAATAATAACGAAAAATTCCTGCTATGACTGGTGTAGTTTAGAAGAAATGTTTAATGCCATTTAATGTATTAAAAAAATAAATAAATAAAACATTATGTAAGTGCGTCTTATTTTTGCCAGGTTGCGCCTGAAATTTCATCACTTTATTATATGTATTTCTAAGTTATATATTCTATATGTTTTCATGATAATTTGCTTTATTTAGCTTTTTATTTTGAAATAAATTTAGGCTTACCGAAAAGTTGCAAAAATGGTACAAATGCCTTTCACCTAGCTTCCTATAATGTTAACATCTTATATAACCATTGTACAATTATAAAAATTAATAAATTAACATTAGTACAATACAATTAAACAACAAATGTACTTTATATAAACTAGGAGAGAAAATAAGTCAACGGGAATGATTAACATAAATAGATATATATAAAACAGAACAAAGGAGGTGGGTTACTACTACATTCTCATTTCTACAACTGGTCTTGAGGTTCTGTTTACAACATCCTTCCATCATCATCTATTCCATATTCATTTTGCCAGCATGCATAGCTGGTTGAAATTTTCATATGATGTGGTGATCTTCATTCCTGAGGAATGAGTCCTTGGTGGTTCTGTTTGAATTGGATTGCTATAGTCTCCTATTGACTTTTACCATTGTATATGGCAATACTAGGAAGCGACCCAAAGCATCCCCTGGGTTTGAGACATTCTCATCCTTGCTCCCATTATGTTGTAGCAATCAGATTTCCCCTTGATAGCAAGGATAAATCATCCCAGCCTATGCTGTAAACTCTTTTTTCCCCCCTATTATTTCAATGTCAAGAAGAGCCCAAAATAATTAATTAGTAGTATAAACTTCCAATTAAGTGGAACCATGATTGGGTTTTCTGGGGAGAACGTTCCTTCCTTGGGCCTTTAAATGGGCAAAGCTCAAAGTCGTGGGAATAGAAAAGACATTTTGTGAGTGGATTAGTAAGTAATAATAGTGGGAGTTGTCTATCTCACTCCTGGGCTCCCCAGCTCGAGTACTGTAGACAAGGGAGAAATAGCACTCTGTTGGTCGCTACTTCACGACACATAATGATGTGGGACAAGAGTTGGCAAACTTTTTCCTGTGAAAGGCCAGAGAGTAAATATTCCAGGCTCTAGCTTTAAGGGCCACTTATGGGATCTGTCACATATTCTTTGATTTTGTTTACAACATTTAAAAAGTATAAAAGCTATTCTTAAAGGCTGTACAAAAACAGGGTGTGGGCCCGGTTTGGCCCTCCGACTGTAATTTGCTAATCCCTGCTATAGGACAGCAACCTAACTTTGCAAAGTGTCCCCCTCCCTTTTGGTGCTGGAACTGAGTCTTCCAAAGACCACTGAAGAGTTCTAAAGGCCAGCTGCCACTGGATGATGGGGATATACAGTAAAACCAGTGAGTCCTGTGTGCATAGTATTCTGGGTCACCAGGGATTAACACCATTGTTCAATAATCCCTTAAAGGTCAAGATGGTTCTCTTCTTCCCTCAACCCTTATGCACAATTTTACTCTAGCAAATAGCTGTATATCCCTTTGGGGGAAGAGTAGGAGAAAGATGTACATATCATACTTTTGATGTTATGACAAAGTCCTTTCTCAGAGGTACCTAGCATACTCTATCCAGAGGCCTCTGGGTCTGTGAATTTCCCAGGACTAGGAGATGGGTGAGGGCTATTACTCTTATGGTGTCTCTAGTCAGGCCTCTATTTTCCCAACCTAGAGTTTTTCGATTACACAAATATTTAAGTCCTTAGGGAGCTACTCATCTATTTTGGTACCAGAAATTCTATGATCAGTTAACCATCACCAAAGATCTCTGTAGATCGATGCTTTCAGTGACCACTCTGTTAACTACTTTGTATTGTAAGTGTGCTCACTGTGTTTATGGTGGTTATGTTCTGCTACCTCACCTCTGCTACCTCAGGATCTCTTACCATCATTGAAAATAGAAAGCCCAAATGGCATTTCTTCTTTTTTTAAATATTTATTTATTTATTTATCTTGGCTGCACTGGGTCTTAGATGTGGCACATGGTATCTTAGTTGTGGCATGCGGGCTCTTAGTTGCAGCATGCATGCAGGATATAGTTCCCCAACCAGGGATCGAACCTGGGCCCCCTGCATTGGGAGCATGGAGTCTTGCCTACTGGACCACCAGGGAAGTCCCTCAATGGCATTTCAATGGCAACACATGGAACATTTATCCCTAGAGGACAGCCATTACAGTAATGTTCAGGGATGCTAATGCTGTTCTCACCAAAGTATTTCTTCACACTTCCGGTGAAGAGAATGTGTGCTCTAAGCTCTTTTGGGTATACAGGGGCTATGATCTAATACAAATAACAACCCTCTTCAACGTTGCTTTCTTCTCAAAACTTTGGAGCTTGTCTTCAACATTATATCAAGAAATTTATGGCAACCCAACTTTATTTAGTTTCAGTCACCAGTCGAGTCTAGTTTTTAATTAACCAACGGAGCATAACTAGAACCACTCCTAGATACCCAAACTAGTACTTTGACTCCAAAATCTCTGGTAAGTGTTCTCAGATCAATAAATTCTTCTTTCCTTGGTCCTGAACCCTCATAATCTATTCCTACATATATTCCCCAGCTTTTTGCTAATGCAATTTAGCAAAATCTTGCCATTCTTCTTGCATGTAATCTTTCTCCTCCTAGATTTACTTTGTAATTCGTCCCCTAGAGCATGCTAGGTTCTGACTCCGTTTGTAGGTTTGGAGTTAGTGAGAAGACACAGGGTAGAAAAGAAGGAGAATTGATATACCTGTGCAAGATGAGGTCTACATTATCTATTACTGTAAACAAATTTCCTAAAATTTAGCAACTGAAAATTACAAGCATTTCACAGTTTCTATAGGTCAGGAAACTGGAAATGGCATAGCTAGATGGTTCTGTCTCAAGTTCTCTCATGAAGTTGGTGTCAAGATGTCAGATGAGGCCCCAGTTATCTGAAGGATCTTCTTCCAAGATGGCTCACTCACTACCTGGCAAGTTAGTGCTGGTTGTTGGCAAGAGACCTCAGTTCCTCACCATGTGGACTTCTCTATAGTGCTGCGTGAGTGTCCTCATGACATAGCATCTAGCTTTCCCCATATCTAAGAGAGAACAAAGGGGAAAATGCAGTATCTCTTATGACCTAGTCTCAGAAGTCACACACCATCATTTCTGCAATATCCTATAGGTTACAAGGTCAGCCTGTTCATTGTAGGAGGAGACTGGTTACCATAAGGTCTCTATTGGGTTTCAAGAAAGGTAAGACCAGCCTCATCAGGGGAAGAAGGGAGCTGCCTCTGCAGGCAAGGGACACTCAGTGGAGTTCAGCAACACAGGACACCAGTTTTGGAATACTACACTTTTCTAGTCAGTACCCTAACTTCCACATCAGAGATCAAGTGAGGTTGTTAATTCTACCTCTGTCATAATTCAGCATTTTACTGAAAAACATTCTGCTTCTAATTTTTGGTGTGTTAGACCTGTAGCTATAAGCGATAAGGGATGTTTTTAGGACAATCATAGAAAACCCCTGGTTTTCTAAACATGCCCTGAGCTAAAAATTTGAAATCTTGAGCCTATAATTTTCTTTAACTTTTCTAGCACAGTTAGAAGCAGCCAACACTGTCCCTGCCCTTGTATTCCTTGAATCTTCCATAATGGTCTAACGCAGCAGCCAGCTGGTCCACCAAAGCCTTGCCTCTAATAGGCACTTCATTCCAGATGACCCAAGATGATAACTTTTTTAAGCAAAAATGGAATATAGGGGACTTTTCTGGTGGCGCAGTGGTTAAGAACCCGCCTGCCAATGCAGGGGACACAGGTTCGAGCCCTGGTCCGGGAAGATCCCACGTGCCGCGGAGCAACTAGGCCCATGCGCCACAACTACTGAGCCTGCGCTCTAGAGCCCATGAACCACAACTACTGAGCCCGCAGGCCACAACTACTGAAGCCCGTGCACCTAGAGCCTGTGCTCCGCCACAAGAGAAGCCACCGCAGTGAGAAGCCCGCGCACGGCAACGAAGAGTAGCCCCCGCTCGCTGCAACTAGAGAAAGCCTGCACGCAGCAACAAAAGCCCAAGGCAGCCAAAAATAAATAAATAAATAGATAAATTTATTTAAAAAAAGGAATATATTTTCTCATGTAACTGAAAAGTCTATGGATAGACCTGAATCCAGGGACTCAAATCATGTCAATAAGAATCCATCCCTTGCCATCTCTTGGCTCTGCCTTCCTCTGTTGTCGTTATTCCCAGAGAGACTCTCCATGCGTTGGCAGAGATGGTCTCTGACTTACATTTTAGTAACTTAGCGATCCATAGATGAATTTTTTTTTTTGGCTGCACTGTGCGGCATGTGGGGTCTTAGTTCCTCGACCAGGATCGAACCTGCACCCCCTGCAGTGGAAGCTCAGAGTCTAAACCACCGGACCACCAGGGTAGTCCCCATAGATGATACTTTAAATAGCTGTTTCTCCATTATGTGTCATGGACTAACAGTGTCCACTAATAGTAACCAGATCCTCACTGCCTTCAGATACATCCAGGTCATACAACTCTTCTCACATTCCCATTTTCTGGAAATTCAATTGTTTACAACTTTTCTTATTACTGCATCAGTCAGTGTTCAGTTGCATAATACAGAATCCAGTCTAGTACAGGCAAAAAGAGGCCTAAACAAGGAATTGAGTGCTTACAAAATCACTGAAAGGGCTGGAGGGGCAAGCTCTAGGTCCAGCTCCTTGGAACAACTTCCAGCCCTCACAAGCACTCTGTTTCTACTGTGGTTAGAAATGTTCCCACTATCATTGCTGTAGGAGACAGTTGCCATTGATTATCACCACAGAACTGTATTACCTTTGCCGCTGCTGCTGCTGCTGCTACTGCTGTTTTAGGAAATTGCTAGCTCCAGAATCACACACATCACCTCTGCCAAATCTGTACAAGCAAATTAGGCCCGATGTATTTTTCCTCTCTCCTCACATGGCTCAATTCTGTATTCATTTCTCAAAAGATGCATCGAACAGAATCACATCTGGAATCCTAACTGAAAAGGAGTCTGGGAAATGTCACTTATTAGCTGTCCAGCTTCATAGCATATTGTGTACATCAAATATTATTAATCTGTAGAATTGTTAGTTGCGTTTGCTATATTAGATTGAGAGTTCTTTAAGAATACAGATCAAATTTTATTCATATTTTGGATACCCAGCATTCATCAGTGCCTCCATTAAACATTATCTCACAATTAAATACAATACTACTTTACAAATTTTATGAAATATTTGCTAAGAACCTTTGTATGTCTGAGTAAAGACTTGTCCTTACACAGTCCCTCTTTCAGGCAGAGTCTACTCATTTCCTCCACCTTTACCCCTTACTGAAACTGAAATTTCCTTCACATCATTTCCTCTCTTATCACACTTGGAATACAGCATGGTAATTGGAAAGATCAAGGTTTTGGAGATCAGACAAATTTGTGTTTGAATTTTGGTTTGTTCACTTAATAACTCCACTTAAACTTAGCTATACAATGACAATAGTAATACTTACCTCACAGAATTGTCATAAGGATTAAGTGAGATAATGTGGTAAAGTACCTGGCATATAGTACACACTTCAGAAGTAGTATGTAATACTATTAAAATGTTTTCTCTTACCTCTTACATGTAACTCTGGAGTTGGAAGGAACATAAGAGTTATCTAGTCCATCTTCCTAATACCCATGGATAAGCCCAAAGCTAAAGGAAGTGAAGTTTTATATCGGTTTCTACCTACCCCACTCTTCACGGCTTGACTGGCTCATCTCCTATGTATTGACATAACTGTGTCTTAGATCCCTCATAGATACTTGTTTGAGTAGATTTTTATCTTCCCTTTGAGTGAGACTTAGTATGGAATTATCTTCCCCGTTCAATTAGCCCAGAAATAGCTATCTAGTCCTGATCATTGGACATTGAGTCTCAAGGACAACTCACCCCATATGTCTCATTCTGAAAGGGAAGTTTTTATCTGGCATTCTGGAGTCCAAGACCTCCCTTCTATATATCAGAATGTACAATTTGGATGCCAACTTTTTATCTCATCATAACTGTAGATCGGCCCATTTTTAGATAGTGAATCTCCCCTATATTGCCGAACCTCCCTTTGCCATCAGCCAGGCTCAACATGGTGGCAGGGTCTAATGCAGTGGTTTTCAACTGGGTGATTTTTTGCCTCCTAGGGGACATTTGGTAATGCCACAAGACATTCTTGGTTGTCATAGCTGGGGGGAATTTTGCTGCTGGATCTAGTGGGTACAGGCCAGGGATGCTGCTAAACATCCTATAATGCACAGGACAGCCTCCTACAACAAAGAATTATCTGACCCAAAATGTCAGTAGTGTCGAGGTTGATAAATCCTGGTCTGATTTTAGTCCCCAGTCTTATATCCTAAACCTTGTCTTGGAGTGTCATAACTCACCAGGAAGTTCTAAAATAGGACATCTTTATAATGATGTCATCCCTTATGATTCCTGCCCATAGCAACTTCTTCCTCTGCCTTCTATAAGGCTTTATTCATTTATAGTCTCCTAACAGCCTTCTTTTATTTCTTCTGTGTTTGTGCATTGTCTCTCCAAACAGGCTATAAGCTCTTCAGGACAATAGTCCGATCTCCCAGTTTTAATTAATCCATTAAAAAAATTAAAGAGCCTGAATTCAGACCAAATTTTTCAGAATAATACCACTCTCTGCACAAAGGTCCAGAAAGAAGAAGAGGGTCCTTATCTAATTGAAATATTTAACCCACTTGAAGTTAAGCAAATAAAATCTCCTTGGCTTTATGGATCTCCATCTATTCCCACCCATTCATGAGAGTTCTTGGTTTTTATCTCGGCTTTTGATTTCTTTCCTCTGAGAATTTCTCTTCTGCTTATGCGTAATTGTTCCCTTCACTACTACCCATAGCAATTTGTACTTCCTCTTTTTTTTTTTTCAAATTAATTATTTATTCATTTATTTATTTATGGCTGTGTTGGGTCTTCGTTTCTGTGCGAGGGCTTTCTCTAGTTGTGGCAAGCGGGGGCCACTCTTCATCGCGGTGCACGGGCCTCTCACTATCGCGGCCTCTCTTGTTGCGGAGCACAGGCTCCAGACGCGCAGGCTCAGTAATTGTGGCTCACGGGCCCAGTTGCTCCGCGGCATGTGGGATCTTCCCAGACCAGGGCTTGAACCCGTGTCCCCTGCATTAGCAGGCAGATTCTCAACCACTGCGCCACCAGGGAAGCCCCTGTACTTCCTCTTTTATGACATATCACATTTGAATTTTTTAGTGTCTTTCTTCACCAAAAGACTTTTAGATATGTGAAGACAGAGACCATTTCTGCCTTCTTCATTACTATATCCATAGCACTTTAGCACAATGTCTGACACATAGCAGGTAATTTCCCTTGTTGTTAGTGCATTTGACAATTTTGTTTTCAAAGTGAATTTTATTAAGACACACTGGATTTCAAAAGGAAGTTCAATAAAGAAACTACAAAAAGGAAAATTCAAATTTAGAAAGTATAGCCTCCTGTTCTAAACAGGTTGATTGATGCCCAGGCTCATGAGATTTGTACCACAGCCTACTTGAGGGTGCCACTCACCTAGAGTGACTCCTAGGTGCCATTCACTTCTTTGGTCCCCTTCCTTCCTTGAAGTCTTAGACATGTAAGCCCCGGGGAAAATTGTACATGAATTGATAATGGGCTCTTTTTTGGATGAAGTGCTGCCCTTCTTTTTCACCTGGCACCTATCAGCAGTTTATCTGTGCATCTACATGTAGATCCTGTGCATCTACATGCAGCAATTGGATCAAGGGTGATGGCAGTCCTCTTCAGTCAATGAGGAACAAAAATCATGTACTATTCTTGTTTCCACAGGGCCATTTCTTCCTAATTGTCTCCCTTGGAAAGATTGTTATGCTGCATAAAATTAAAAACTCCAAGTCAAGCTAAATTTCATATATCACCTCCCCTTCTAGTTTTTCCTATCATAAAGGATTGGTTTGAGAGAGATTATTTTTTTAAAATGTGTTCAGTATTACTTGTTAGTATTTATATTGTTCCTCTGATCAAAAGGGACAAGGATTTTGGGGAGCAGAATTTGAGGGGTGGAGTTAAGGGGAAGCTTTAAAACTCCCTGAATTCAACATGCTGCCACCACAGCATGTAGTGGATTGGATTCATCAACTTCTGAGTCGTGGCCCTCTGGATCCATCTGCCCCTCCAGTTTGACCTGTGCCAGTTTTTGTCCTTGGCTTTTGATATCTCTCTCTCTCATTTTGCAATTTTGCAATTTGAGAGAGAGAGATTTCATTTTGCAATTTCTGCACAAACAAAGGTGCTCAGACAAGGAGTCAAGATCTTCTGAAATCCACTGCTCCACTATACACTAACCAAGCTGTTGGTATGAGTGAGGGTATTTGTCCCACTATATAAGCTAGCAGAGGCCCTTCCTCATTCCCAGGGCTTAGTATCAGCCAACTCCTGATATCTATAGTAATTACGCAGCCTAGTGGCACACTTCCTCTTCTTGGTTCTTAGGTCAGGAAGGTATCCAGCTCTGGTTTAATTTACCATGGAGTTACCCCGGGGCTTTTTCCTCATTGACCTGAGGCAGTATTTTTTTTAAAATATTTATTTATTTATTTGGCTGCGTTGGGTCTTAGTTGTGGAATGCAGGATATTCGTTGCGGAATCTTTCATTGCAGCACTCAGCTCTTCATTGCAGCATGCAGGCTTCTCTCTAGTTGTGGCGCACGGGCTTAGTTGCCCTGTGGCATGTGGGATCTTAGTTCTCCAGCCAGGGATTGAACCCGAGTGCCCTGCATTGGAAGGCAGATTCTTAACCACTGGACCACCAGGGAAGTCCCGACCTGAGGCAGTATTAGGTGGTGGTATAGTTTAGGCTCTAGAACCCATAGAGCCTAGTCTCAAATCCTGTTTCTGCCACATATTCATTTCTGTGTGCTTCAGCTTCCTTGTCTGTGAAAGAGAGAATAGTATCAACCACCTCCTAAAATTGGGTGCACACTTAAAACATTTAGAACATACTTTGCAACACAGTAAGCACTTAGTGTTTGTTAACGATTATTACTTTCAGTTGGCCCATGATCTTACTGGGGAGAGGTCCACGTTACTGCTACCAAACTAACAATTCAGGAAACGTTTCTTGAATGACCACAGTGTGCCAGCCACTGACCTAGGAAGAACATAGAGATGGAGCAGAAACTAATGCTGGCTTTGTTTCTCATGAGCTGCTTTTGGTCTATAGATGGTAACGATGGCAAAGGAATAGATAGTCATTCACGGTTGTCGCCATTGACTCTTGAATCCAAGAAAGAATGTTTACCCTTTGACTTCTAATATTATCCTACAATCTGTTTTCTCTGAGGAAACATAGCATGTTCATAGATCATGATCTTCCTTGTCTCTCTCTTAAATTTGCCAGGGACTGTCAAAATTATATCTTTTCCTATTTTCCTATAATTAAAAATAAATAATACTCTATGTCTTTTCCCAATTCTTGGTTCTCCAAGTTTTCAGAAATCACAACTTTGGACCTTGAAATGACTCTGGTCCTTTTTTTCCCCCCTCTGGTTTTGATTTGTTTGTTTGTTAGTATATGTGTGTTTGTCCTTTGGCTCTAGTGAGATGTGGAAAGGTGAGCTGTAACCAGAAAGGTATGAGTGAATTTACCATTGACTATATAGTATATACTTATCTAAGTCTCTTTCTTAGCAGTTGTTTCCCAAATCCAGCTGAATTTTATCTCTGGCTTGCAACCATAGTGAAAGAATGCAGAAAGGAGACAAAACTTTTAAAATGTTCTGTCCAGAAGATAACAAGAACTTTTCTAAAACAAAATATGAAGTTCTAGTATAAATGATGCTTGAGAGAAAAAAAAAAAAAGATTAAAAAAAGATACAGTGAATTAACTAAAAGTAAAGAACAATCCTTTGTTCTGGTTTATCATTCTTCACCCAAAACCAAGACATTTTGTTGATTTGTATACTCTGATAGAGACTCTCTCTTCTAAGGGAGGCGAGGAGTCATGGACAGGTTCTGAGCACAGCGGTGGGAATGTGAAAATGGAGATGTGCAGTGCTCTGGGACAAAGATTAAAGTCCCTGAGACAGCACTGGGTAACTGTGGATCAGCGTTGGTTCACCATGATATCTTTGCTTTCAGTTTTGAGTTCCTTGGTGATTCACAAATGTTCTCTCTCTCCACCCTTTATCTAATCAGCCACAATAGATTGTAACTGTCAACCAGAGAACAGTGTATTAATAGCCAAGGAAAGGTAAGTATTTGGTGCAATAGCAACCAAAATTCATTTTGTTATGTATAGGTCTGCCACATCATCTTCAAATTTCTTTCCCTTTTATTTTTTCTATTTTTTAATGTTTATTTATGTATTTATTTATATTTATTTATTTGGCTGTGCTGGGTCTTAGTTGTGGCACGCAGGATCTTCATTGCAGCATGCAGGACCTTTTAGTCGTGGCATGTGGGACTAGTTTCCTGACCAGGGATCGAACCTGGGCCCCCAGCACTGGGAGCACAGAGTCTTAGCCACTAGACCACTAGGGAAGTCCTTTCTTTCCCTTTTAGAATTGGCTCACTATTTTCTCTCTATAAAGCAAATCATTATTCAACCAATGAGAATATATTATTTTTAGTAAGTCATTAATATTTCAATATTTTTTTTTTTTTTTGGCCGCGCCTAGTGGCATGCGGGATCTTATTTCCCCAACCAGGGATTGAACCTGCACCCCCTACAGGGGAAGCACGGAGTCTTAACCGCTGGACCGCCAGGGAAGTCTCAATATTTCAATAATCTTTAGAAGCACACAAATCATCCTACCAAAATTACTGATAGAATGGCTACTACACTTTGGGCAATTTTTATGTAAACCAGAGCAATCACATATAATGAATTTATAGTTTGGTGGGTAAAAATGAACACTCTTCTGTATTTTAATTCCCAGTTCAGGGAACATAGGAGGCAACCAAATTTAAAAGAAGGGAAGGGAAAGTACTTGGGCAGGGAACTGGGTATCCTGGTTTCTAGACCCTGTTTTGTGCAACTTCAAGGGCAAGACCCTAAATATAGATCTCAGAGTACCTCAGTCACATCATCTGTAGAACTGTGATACTACTACCTACCCTTTACCATCCCCCCTCAAAGATATGATCTGAAATGGGAAAGTGCTTTGGACTTCTCAGAAAAACAGTGCTGCAAAACTTTGAAACATTATTACTATCATTATGATTATTGTCATCATCCTCATACTTGGTTCTTATCATTATTGATGCTTCGTTCATCAGAGAAACTCAAATAAGATTTATAAAGAGAAACATATGGGGCTTCCCTGGTGGCATAGTGGTTAAGAATCCGCCTGCCAATGCAGGGGCACAGGTTCAAGCCCTGGTCTGGGAAAATCCCACATGGCGCGGAGCAACTAAGCCCGTGCGCCACAACTACTGTGCCTGCACTCTAGAGCCTGCAAGCCAAAACTACTGAGCCCACGTATCACAACTACTGAAGCCTGCGCGCCTAGAGCCCGTGCTCCGCAACAAGAGTAGCCACCGCAATGAGAAGCCCGCGCACCACAACGAAGAGTAGCCCCCGCTCGCCACAACTAGAGAAAGCCCGCGCACAGCAACGAAGACCCAACACAGCCAAAAATAAATAAATAAAATAAATGTATTACAAAAAAGAGAGAAACATGTATTCATGTAGCATATCTCTAGGAAAATTCAATAATTCCTATATACAAAATAAGTAAGTAGTTTTAAGTTTTTGAACAAGTTAGTAGATGATCCAGAACCATAATTTCACGCCAGTACATATAAATATATATACTGGTTCTCAGAGCAACAGCATAAATAACCCATCCCCTGGCTTTTTAAACTCACACCCTAGTAACTGAGTGTTTAAATGTCTTGCATACCTATACTTCCAATTTAAAAATTTGACCAGCTTTTAAAATTAATCATCAACTTTCCAAAGGTAGTGAGAGAATGAGATTAATTTCAGCTTCTCTTTTTTTTTTTTAATCAGTCATCAATTTTATACACATCACTGTATACATGTCAATCCCAATCGCCCAATTCAGCACACCACCATCCCCACTCCACTGCAGTTTTCCCCCCTTGGTGTCCATACGTTTGTTCTCTACATCTGTGTCTCAGCTTCTGCCCTGCAACCCGGTACATCTGTACCATTTTTCTAGGTTCCACATACATGTTAATATACGATATTTGTTTTTCTCTTTCTGACTTACTTCACTCTGTATGACAGTCTCTAGATCCATCTACCTCTCAACAAATGACTCAATTTCGTTTCTTTTTATGGCTGAGTAATATTCCATTGTATATATGTACCACAGCTTTTTTATCCATTCGTCTGTCGATGGGCATTTAGGTTGCTTCCATGACCTGGCTATTGTAAATAGTGCTGCAATGAACATTGGGGTGCATGTGTCTTTTTTTTTTAATTTTTAAATTTTATTTTATTTATTGATTTATGGCTGTGTTGGGTCTTCATTTCTGTGCGAGGGCTTTCTCTGATTGCGGCAAGTGGGGGCCACTCTTCATCGCAGTGCGCGGGCCTCTCACTATCGCGGCCTCTCTTGTTGCAGAGCACAGGCTCCAGACGCGCAGGCTCAGTAATTGTGGCTCACGGGCCCAGTTGCTCCGCGGCACGTGGGATCTTCCCAGACCAGGGCTCGAACCCGTGTCCCCTGCATTAGCAGGCAGATTCTCAACCACTGCGCCACCAGGGAAGCCCGCATGTGTCTTTTTGAATTATGGTTTTCTCTGGGTATATGCCCAGTAGTGGGATTGCTGGGTCATATGGTAATTCCATTTTTAGTGTTTTAAGGAACCTCCATATTGTTCTCCATAGTGGCTGTATCAATTTACATTCCCACCAACAGTGCAAGAGGGTTCCCTTTTCTCCACACCCTCTCCAGCATTTGTTGTTTGTATATTTTCTGATGATGCCCATTCTAACTGGTGTGAGGTGATACCTCATTGTAGTTTTGATTTGCATTTCTCTAATAATTAGTGATGTTGAGCATCTTTTCATGTGCTTCGTGGCCGTCTGTATGTCTTCTTTGGAGAAATGTCTATTTAGATCTTCTGCCCATTTTTGGATTGGGTTTTTTGTTTCTTTAATATTGAGCTGAATAAGCTGTTTATATATTTTGGAGATTAATCCTTTGTCCGTTGATTCATTTGCAAATATTTTCTCCCATCCTGAGGGTTGTCTTTTCGTCTTGTTTATGGTTTCCTTTGCTGTGCAAAAGCTTTGAAGTTTCATTAGGTCCCATTTGTTTATTTTTGTTTTTATTTCCATTACTCTAGGAGGTGGATCAAAAAAGATCTTGCTGTGATTTATGTCAAAGAGTGTTCTTCCTATGTTTCCCTCTAAGACTTTTATAGTGTCCAGTCTTACATTTAGGTCTCTAATCCATTTTGAGTTTATTTTTGTGTATGGTGTTAGGCAGTGTTCTAATTTCATTCTTTTACATGTAGCTGTCCAGTTTTCCCAGCACCACTTATTGAAGAGACTGTCTTTTCTCCATTGTATATCTTTGCCTCCTTTGTCATAGACTAGTTGACCATAGGTGTGTGGGTTTATCTCTGGGCTTTCTATCTTGTTCCATTGATCTATGTTTCTGTTTTTGTGCCAGTACCATATTGTCTTGATTACTGTAGCTTTGTAGTATAGTCTGAAGTCAGGGAGTCTGATTCCTCCAGCTCCGTTTTTTTCCCTCAAGACTGCTTTGGCTGTTCGGGGTCTTTTGTGTCTCCATACAAATTTTAAGATGATTTGGTCTAGTTCTGTAAAAAATGCCATTGGTAATTTGATAGGGATTGCATTGAATCTGTAGATTGCTTTGGGTAGTATAGTCATTTTCACAATATTGATTCTTCCAATCCAAGAATATGGTATATCTCTCCATCTGTTGGTATCATCTTTAATTTCTTTCATCAGTGTCTTATAGTTTTCTGCATACAGGTCTTTTGTCTCCCTAGGTAGGTTTATTCCTAGGTATTTTATTCTTTTTGTTGCAATGGTAAATGGGAGTGTTTCCGTAATTTCTCTTTCAGATTTTTCATCATTAGTGTATAGGAATGCAAGAGATTTCTGTGCATTAATTTTGTATCCTGCAACTTTACCAAATTCATTAATTAGCTCTAGTAGTTTTCTGGTGGCAGTTTTAGGATTCTCTATATATAGTATCATGTCATCTGCAAACAGTGACAGTTTTACTTCTTCTTTTCCAATTTGTATTCCTTTTATTTCTTTTTCTTCTCTGATTGCCGTGGCTAGGACTTCCAAAACTATGTTGAATAATAGTGGTGAGAGTGGACATCCTTGTCTCGTTCCTGATCTTAGAGGAAATGCTTTCAGTTTTTCACCATTGAGAATGATGTTTGCTGTGGGTTTGTCGTATATGGCCTTTATTATGTTGAGGTAGGTTCCCTCTATGCGCACTTTCTGGAGAGTTTTTATCATAAATGGGTGTTGAATTTTGTCAAAAGCTTTTTCTGCATCTATTGAGATGATCATATGGTTTTTATTCTTCAATTTGTTAATATGGTGTATCACATTGATTGATTTGCGTATATTGAAGAATCCTTGCATCCCTGCGATAAATCCCACTTGATCGTGGTGTATGATCCTTTTAATGTGTTGTTGGATTCTGTTTGCTAGTATTTTGTTGAGGAGTTTTGCATCTATATTCATCAGTGATATTGGTCTGTAATTTTCTTTTTTGGTAGTACCTTTGTCTGGTTTTGGTATCAGGGTGATGGTGGCCCCATAGAATGAGTTTGGGAGGGTTCCTTCCTCTGCAATTTTTTGGAAGAGTTTGAGAAGGCTGGGTGTTAGCTCTTCTCTAAATGTTTGATAGAATTGACCTGTGAAGCCATCTGGTCCTGGACCTTTGTTTGTTGGAAGATTTTTAATCACAGTTTCAATTTCATTACTTGTGATTGGTCTGTTCATATTTTCTGTTTCTTCCTGGTTCAGTCTTGGAAGGTTATACCTTTCTAAGAATTTGTCCATTTCTTCCAGGTTGTCCATTTTATTGGCATAGAGTTGCTTGTAGTAGTCTGTTAGGATGCTTTGTATTTCTGCGGTGTCTGTTGTAACTTCTCCTTTTTCATTTCTGATTTTATTGATTTGAGTCCTCTCCCTCTTTTTCTTGATGAGTCTGGCTAATGGCTTATCAATTTTGTTTATCTTCTCAAAGAACCAGCTTTTAGTTTTATCGATCTTTGGTATTGTTTTATTTGTTTCTATTTCATTTATTTCCACTCTGATCTTTATGATTTCTTTCCTTCTGCTAACTTTGGGTTTTGTTTGTTCCTCTTTCTCTAGTTTCTTTAAGTGTAAGGTTAGATTGTTTACTTGAGATTTTTCTTGTTTCTTTAGGTAGGCTTGTATAGCTATAAACTTCCCTGTTAGAACTGCTTTTGCTGCATCACATAGGTTTTGGGTCATCGTGTTTTCATTGTCATTTGTCTCTAGGTATTTTTTGATTTTCTCTTTGATTTCTTCAGTGATCTCTTGGTTATTTAGTAACGTATTGTTTAGCCTCCATGTGTTTGTGTTTTTTACATTTTTTTTCCCTGTAATTCATTTCTAATCTCATAGCGTTGTGGTGAGAAAAGATGCTTGATATGATTTCAGTTTTCTTAAATTTACTGAGGCTTGATTTGTGACCCAAGGTATGATCTATCCTGGAGAATGTTCCGTGCGCACTTGAGAAGAGAGTGTAATCTGCTGTTTTTGGATGGAATGTCCTATAAATATCAATTAAATCTATCTGGTCTACTGTGTCAATTAAAGCTTCTGTTTCCTTATTTATTTTCATTTTGGATGATCTGTCCATTGGTGTAAGTGAGGTGTTAAAGTCCCCCACTATTATTGGGTTACTGTCGATTTCCTCTTTTATAGCTGTTAGCAGTTGCCTTATGTATTGAGATGCTCCTATGTTGGGTGCATATATATTTATAATTGTTATGTCTTCTTCTTGGATTGATCCTTTGATCATTATGTAGTGTCCTTCCTTGTCTCTTGTAACATTCTTTATTTTAAAGTCTATTTTATCTGATATGAGTATAGCTACTCCAGCTTTCTTTTGATTTCCATTTGCATGGAATATCTTTTTCCATCCCCTCACTTTCAGTCTGTATGTGTCCGTAGGTCTAAAGTGGGTCTCTTGTAGACAGCATATATATGGGTCTTGTTTTTGTATCCATTCAGCAAGCCTGTGTCTTTTGGTTGGAGCATTTAATCCATTCACGTTTAAGGTAATTATCGATATGTATGTTCCTATGACCATTTTCTTAATTGTTTTGTGTTTGTTTTTGTAGGTCCTTTTCTTCTCTTGTGTTTCCCACTTAGAGAAGTTCCTTTAGCATTTGTTGTAGAGCTGGTTTGGTGGTGGTGAATTCTCTTAGCTTTTGCTTGTCTGTAAAGCTTTTGATTTCTCCATCAAATCTGAATGAGATCCTTGCGGGGTAGAGTAATCTTGGTTGTAGGTTCTTCCCTTTCATCACTTTAAGTATATCATGCCACTCCCTTCTGGCTTGTAGAGTTTCTGCTGAGAAATCAGCTGTTAACCTTATGGGAGTTCCCTTGTATGTTATTTGTCATTTTTTCCTTGCTGCTTTCAATAATTTTTCTTTGTCTTTAATTTTTGCCAATTTGATTACTATGTGTCTCAGTGTGTTTCTCCTTGGGTTTATCCTGTATGGGACTCTCTGTGCTTCCTGGACTTGGGTGGCTATTTCCTTTCCCATGTTAGGGAAGTTTTCAACTATAATCTCTTCAGATATTTTCTCTGGTCCTTTCTCTCTCTCTTCTCCTTCTGGGACTCCTATAATGAGAATGTTGTTGCGTTTAATGTTGTCCCAGAGGTCTCTTAGGCTGTCTTCATTTCTTTTCATTCTTTTTTCTTTAGTCTCTTCCGCAGCAGTGAATTCCACCATTCTGTCTTCCAGGTCACTTATCTGTTCTTCTGCCTCAGTTATTCTGCTATTGATTCCTTCTAGTGTAGTTTTCATTTCAGTTATTGTATTGGTCATCTTTGTTTGTTTGTTCTTTAATTCTTCTAGGTCTTTGTTAATCATTTCTTGCATCTTCTCGATCTTTGCCTCCATTCTTATTCCGAGGTCCTGGATCATCTTCACTATCATTATTCTGAATTCTTTTTCTGGAAGGTTGCCTATCTCCACTTCATTTAGTTGTTTTTCTGGGGTTTTATCTTGTTCCTTCATCTGGTATATAGCCCTCTGCCTTTTCATCTTGTCTATCTTTCTGTGAATGTGGTTTTTGTTCCACAGGCTGCAGGATTGTAGTTTTTCTTGCTTCTGCTGTCTGCCCTCTGGTCTCAGCTTCTCTTAAGAAGACAACTCAGCCTGACCACAATAGTTTCCTAATTGTAGAGAGAGAAGGAGAGGGAGAGACTCAGGGAAGAGTTGCAGTTTGAGTCCAAAGGCAGTCTACTGGCAGAATTTCTTGTTTCAAGGAGATCAGTCTTTGTTCTATTAAGACTTTCAACTGATTGGGTGAGGCCTACCCACATTATGGAGAGTAATCTGCTTTACAAAGTCCACCAATTTAAATGTTAATCTCATCCAAAAAACACCTTCACAGAAACATCCAAAATGTTCAACCACATATCTGGGCACTGTGGCCTTGGCAAGTTAAAGCAAAAAAATTAATCATCACAGCTGCTTTGATTATATTATTCAGACTCAGGTAAATGGTTTAGTGGCATTAAACAAGTACCATACATTATTTTAATTCTGAAAACTATATATTCTATTAAGAGATGAAGTATAAAGTAAAGAATAACCACTGGAATAAAAGTTTAAAAAAAATAGACATGCACAAGTCAGTTAGCTTCTCCAAATCTCAGTTTCCTCATTTGTGAAATGGAAATAAGAATATTTCTCCTGCAATGAAAGCATTGTTTAAAGAGTAAACCTGAGCATTTTACAAATTATTATCAAGTATATATAATCGATGCTCTGGACATGTGTACTTACTGCCCTCCAAAACATGATTAAATACTTGGTTTATGGCACTGAAGTGTCTATTTCAGTTCTATTATTTACATTTGCAAGAACAATGATTCTTTAACTGCATTGTTTTAGCACACTTTTTGGTCACATTAGTTGTAAGATGTACTGTAAATAAGTATTGTCACTAATAAAAATTATATAAAGTACCAAAGTTTGCAAATTATTTTCTTATTTAATAAATTAGAGTGGATGCAATATTATCCCTATAATAGCTTTCTTAGTAACTTGCATTCACATATGCTTTTTTACTTTGGAAAGAAAGGAATACTAGGAATTGCCCATGAAGACTATATCATCTAAGTTGCCACTACTAGTAATCTTTTTTATTTTTGGCTGCGCCTCGAGGCTTGTGGGATCTTCGTTCCCCGACCAGGGATTGAACGCAGGCCACCACAGTGAAAGCACCGAGTCCTAACCACTGGACCGCCAGGGAATTCCCAACTGCTCGTAATCTTGATCACCTGCCAGCAGTGTTTCTTGCAGATGAACATTACCCATTCTCTAAATTTATTTTTTCTAAAAAAATTATGAAATGCAGTGAACTGAAAGCATCAGTTATCCTCCTCTACTTAAGGCTCAGGTGTGTCTCTGGCCCATCTGATAAAGAAAATTTTGCCCTGAAATGGGCCTCCCACTTCTAGCTTACAAGTCCTATACCCAAAGGTATAAGAGGTATCCATATTGATGAAGTTCAGTGAGAGCAGTCATGCTGCTATCTCTCCATTTAAGAACTTTATAAACACTATGTTTGACTTAGAAAAAAAACGGCAAAGGGAAAAATACTAACAGGCAGGATCTTGGTTTATTTCATTCTGTTGGCCTAACAATATGCATCATAAGCAAGACGATCACATGTCTTTACCTGGTATAGTCCTGGTTTATGCCCACTGTCCCAGTGTAATTATTAATGGCACCCTTTCTTACCCAAAGCATAAAGTGCTTAGAATTGTTTATCGATGTATACCCAACTTCTAGTACTGTAAAAGCATGCATTGTGTGCTCACTAAATATTCATTAAATGAATGAATGATGATCCAGGTAAAGACTGACCTGTGAAATAGAAGTCCAAGAATTTAGCTTTGCACTAAAATGCTATGAGCACTGAAGTGGGCTGAATGGTAGCCCCCAAAAGAAATGCCCATGTCCTAATCCCTGAAACTTGTGAATATTATCTTATATGGCAAAAATATAATTAAGGATCTCAAGAGAAGGAGTTCATCCTGAATTATCTGAGTGCAATCACTCGCATCCTCATAAGAGAGAATCAGAGGGAGTTTTGTGGCACACACACAGAGAAGAAGGCAATGCCAAGACAGAGCAGAGAGAAGTGTAGTCATAAGCCAAGGAATGCCAACAGCCACCAGAAGCTGGAAGAGGCAAGAGATGGATTCTCCTCTAGAGCCTCCATAGGAAGTACAGCCCTTCCAACACATTGATTTTGGACTTCAGACCTACAGAACTGTGAGAAAATTAATTTCTGTTGTTTTAAGCCACCTACTTTGGGACAATTTGTTATGGTGGCCATAAGAAACTAATGCAAGCACCTTATACATTGCATGCAAAAGTGATAAAAAAAAAAAAAGGAATATCCCCATTATGGTTACTCATGTTGCTATAGGAGGGAGCTTGGTGCACTTGGGAAAGTATGAGATTCTGCCACACATGAACCATTATTTTGGAAAAGTAATTATTACCTCTTTCAATTTCCCTATCTGTAAAATTGGGGAAATGACACTTCCCTACCTACCCCACATGACTTGTACTGAGACTCAAATGAGAGAATGTATATTCTTGTATTCAATAAATATTTATTGATGCCTATTATATGTCAGGAACTATTCTGCCTATTATATGTCAGGAACTATTCTAAGTACTGTGTATAAAGGATGTAACAGTGAACATGGCAGACAAGTTACCTGCTGTCATTGAGCTTACATCCTAATGCGATAAGCAGATAATACACAAGAAAGAATGGAAAAAATCATTTCAGATAGTGATAAGGACTATGAAAAAAATAAGTGGAGTAATATGATAGAGTGCCTGGAAGAGGAAACATTACATAGGGTGATCAGGGAAGGCTTTTCTAAAAAGGTGACCATAAGCTCATAAAGCTGAGACCCAAATTTTGAAAAATAGCCAGCCATGTAAAAAACTGGAGTAAGAAATTTGGGAGCAGTGGAAGTTGAAAAGTAAGTAGCCATAGCCTTTGCATGTTTGAGGAATAGAAAGCTTTGCATGAACTGGATATGTCTGAAGAATAGAAGAAAAAAGGCCAGTGTGACTAAAGCAGAGAGGTCAAGGAGGAATATGGTAGGAGACAAGGTCAGAGTGATAGTCAAGGGCTGGATCATGTAAGGCTTTGCAGGCCACAATGAGAGTTTGGATTTTACTGTGGATGTAATGTATATCCATGATCAAGGGCTTTAAGCACGAGAGGTGTTATCTGACATTTTTAAAAGATGACAGGCTTGTGGGTAGAAAACGTAGTGGAGAGCGAGAAATGAAGTTGAGAGACCAGTTAGGGGGCTATTGAAGTAATCCAGACTAGAGATAAAGGTGGTTAGATTCAAGTGACAGCAAGGTAGATCAAGAGAAGTGGACCAACTTAAGATATATTTTGGAGATATAGCCAATAGAATTTCTGATGAATTAGATACAGGAGATGAGAGACAGAGGAATTAAGAATGATTCATAGGTTTTGGGCCTTAGCAACTGGCAGATGGTGATCAATGGAGGAAAAACTATTCTGAACATGTTAAATTTGAAATGCCTATTATATATCCAAGGGGAAATTTCAGTAGGCAATTTGATATATATCTATAGCTTGCATGGAGGGGGGGTGGGAATGAATCAGAGATGAAGATATGAATTTGGAAATCATCATCATATAAATGGTATTTACAGTCATAGGACAGATGAATTACCTAGGGAGAAAGTACTCAGAGGGAAGAGAAGGCCCAGAATAAATCCTTGGATACTTTAATATTTAGAGGTCAAGCAGAGGAGGAGAAGCCAGCAGAGACAGCTGAATTGGTGAAGGAGCCAATGAGGTAGGAGGAAATCCTGGAAAGTGTAAAGTCATGGAAGCCAAGAGAAAAAGGAATGAATAAATGTCAAAAAGATAATATGCACAAATATTTTCTCAGCTCCTGCTGTGTGCAAAGAACTCTATTCGAAGTGCAGGAGAAGTGTTCCCCATTTCAATGGCCTTACAATTTTAGAAGGGAGATAAAAGTAAGCCCCATAAAAATACTGCAGTACATAGCCTTCTAACTGACCTCCCTATCTCCAGATTTGCCTTTCAATCCATTCTACATAAGCCACAAGGTTAATTTCCCTAAAACAGCACTCTGATCAATTAAAACTGATCAACTTTAAACCAAAACTAACTAGAGGTCTGATCAGCTCAAGAACTTTCTTTGCCCATATAGTCAGTCCCAAATCATCATTCTGGCATTCAAGGAAGGATGGCCCCAGCCTCAGCCCCTATTATTCCCTTTATGAAACCTTACAGCATTTTTTCTTGTTCAGTTTAGCATTGATTCTACCCTTTCCTGCCCTTGTATGTAATTGGTGTATATATCTTTTCTTCATCTAGATTGTGAGCTCTTTGAAAGCAGAGATTAAGCCCAAGCTCCTTGCCTAGCCATTAGTAGATTAACTCATTAGCCTTATTTTTTTCTGCCAGGTAGAAAAAGACCACCAAATTTTGGTCATATGTTATAGAACGTGGGTGTTATAATGAAGCAAAATTTGAGTACCGTAGAACTAGATTATGAATAACAAAAAATGGAGGAGGGATGTGTCCAGAAACAGGGAAGTAGTCTGAAACCAGATTACAAAGGGCCTTTTATGCCAAACTAAGGGGTCCCGATGTTATTCTCTTAGGGGAGACCTACTGAGGTTTTTGAGCAGGGTACTTAAATACTCATATCGGTGCTTCAGAAATGAAATAGCAAAGGGGATAAATAATGATGGCCTCAAAATTGCAAGCAATGGAGCGCTAGTGGGAATGAATTTTTGGAGGCAGCAATACCAGCCTAACTGGCACTATGAGAGACCTCTGGGTGTCTGGGAGTGGTGAAAAACAAGGCCAATAGAAGAGGTAGGGTAGGTAGGGCCAGCAGATGAAGGGTCTGAAAGCCAGGCAAAGGCATATGAAGTGGGATCCCTGGGTTCTAATGCCTGTTTCCCTACTTGGGCAAAGTCTTTTACTGTTTCCAGAGTCCAGTTTTCTTTTCCTAGGTTTTTTTTCAGCTGTAAATGTTATCATTTCTATAATACCCTGAACTGCTACAGTGTTTCTCAAAACTTGACTGCACATTAGAGTTACTTGGAGAGCTTTAAAAGCTGTTGATGCTGGATCCGACTCTGAGAGATTCAGATTTACCTGGTCTTGGATGCAGCCAAGACATGGAGAGTTTTAAAAGGTTCCCCCGGGTGATTCTACTGTGCAGCCGAGGTTGAGATCAAACTGATGTAGAAAATAGTGAAGCACTAAGATTCTTTTAAGCATGGTAGTAATATGCTGGGGAAAAAAAGTGTTTTAAGGAAGACTAATATGAGTATACAGCATAGAGGGAAAAGACTACACGAGAACAACCAGAATTTTTCAATAATTCAGGAGGAACAATTACTAAGGCCTACATTAGCATGCAAGCAATGACACTGTAGGAAAGCAGATGTATGTAGGAAGAAGATGATTTAGAGGGAAGTAGCACTGGGACTCAATAATAAATTGAATGTTATACCTGATCAAAGGGAAAGAGAAAATGTAGAGTCAAGTTTCTAGTATAGAAGAATAGTGGAATCCTTGGCAAAACTAAAATAGTTGTGAAGCAGTTGGATAATCAATATTATTGACAATAAAGTAACTGACATTAAGTAATTACTACATCAGGGACTATGCTATGGGCTTTACATATATTATCTCATTTAATCTTTACAACAACTCTGTAAATACAGTTATTCCCATTTTATAGATTCAGAAACTAAGAAGAGAGAGCAGTTAAACTTGCCCAAAGTCACACAGTAAGTGGTAGAGAAGATATTTGAACTAGCTGGTCTGCTCCTTTTCCTTGTAATAGGAAGATGATCAGTTAATACTGAGTCTGTTGAATTTGAATAAATAACAAAAAAAAGAAAAATGGCTATAGAGGCCACACAGGAACATAAATGAGTGAATCAAGTCAGATTTCACTATGGTAGAATGAAGAGAAAACATCTAGATGAGGCAGTCACTACTCAGCTATACTTGAATGTTGCCCTTTTGGAATTTCAGGCCCAGTATTGCCACATTTTAAGATTTTTCATGAAAGGATGGAAATCTAGATTTGTATGTAAAATCTCCTAAAATTTCAATGTCAACTAATTCAAATGTTTAAAACTACTGTATGGCCTAGACTTAATATGGCTGCAAGTTTGCATCTCTGATAAATAGGCTGTTAGAAACTCAGAATTGAAGATAGTAAGAGATCTGGGCTGGAGATGTATGCTTGGGGAATCCTTAAGCACAGAGAAGATAATAACCAGCATTTGACATTATTAATTAAAATAATGCAAATATCTATAAGTTAACAAGTCAGTCAGTACTCTTGAGCTTCGCAATCTTTAGAAAACTGACATAAAATGTAAGTGTTAAAATGAGCAGATTGAAGTGGGTGTATTTAAAATTCAATTTTCTATAAACTAAAAGCTGAATTCCAGACGACTTGAATTTTCATACATCCATGATGTGATGGAAATATTTCAAAATGTGAATATCTGTGCCGCCCACTGATTGAAAGGTAATTGAAAGATTGTGTTTTATCCGTATTTCTACTTTATTGCTCTTAGCCCAATTTCTCACATACACTCATACCTGCAAAGTCCATAGCAGAGGAGTTCACAATTAGCAAAAATTAAATAAAACCTCTTTTATTTTTAGTTATTGAGCTTCAAGTTCCTCAATTAAAAGACCATCCAGGTTTTAGGATTCAGTAAATACTCTTTGAAGTCTAACCTAGAATAGTTTTTGAATACTATTCTTTCTATCAGATTAATGTATTATCAATCATGAAGAATGTAAGCCAGTTATGTAAAAGTATCACATATATATGAAAGCTTTTTTGCAAACTGTAATGCCCTACAGAAATTATTTTAAAATATTATCCTGGTGTTATTTTTGAAGCTAAAAGTGTCCTGAAATTACAAAGTTGAACTTCTTGTATTTGAAACACAATTTTTACCTTTCCTAAAAATAGTTTCCTTTTTTAAAAAAAAATTTTTTACATGTAACTACAAAGGTGAGAATATCTTTTCCAGTTGTTAAAGTTCAAGTGAAATTGACTTGATAGCAATAATTCTGGAACAATATAATAATGAGGGGGAATGATCAGCCTAATATACGGCAAAGAGCTAAAGATGCTGGAATTGTGTTAGAAACCTTCAGGGCCCACCACACCCTTCCACAATCAGGTGTAAATGTCCTAGGAAAAACTGGCACCTCGGTTGAAAATCGTATTGAGGACTAGGTACTTTCAACCCCAAAGCTGTTGACATGTCAAACAGGTTTGAATCCTTGGAAATCCTGCCCTTTGTTGAACACTTTCTTTAAACGTCATCCACGTTAAAACACACACACACACACACAGTTTCTTCCTTTAGATTACACATTATATCAAGAACTATATTCAAGATGAAGATGGAGACATTTCTGTTGTTTATATGGAAATATGACTCCATTTTTGTATAGCTAAAATGTCGCATACGATGGAACACTTCATTTTACTGCAACTCCCTTAAAATATTAGCCGAGAAGTATAAATAGTTCAACCTGCCGGCTTTGAAAAGCCTAATCCTATTTGTTAGGATGGACCTTCTGTAAAATGGAAATATACGGCTGTCAGTCTTCAATGTGCTTAAAAAACAAACAAATCAGGAGCTGGCAATTAAAATCCTCCAGACTCCCGCCCTCCGCAAACACTTATTCCAAAGAATTCTTGTATATTCTAGGTCTTCCTCCGTGACCGCTGGCAGGACATAACTTCGGGAAAAGCTGCTTCTCTAGTGAGGTACAAAGACAATAAACCCCTTCCTTTCATCCCTTTCTCATTCACTCAGCAGGGGGTGGAATAAATAGGGAACTGAATGAAGCTCTTTTAACACTTGGAGATGCATCGTCTTTTCTCAACTACTCTCCCGGCTCCCCGACCTAAAGGCTGCCGAAGCCGAGCACCTGGAGACCAACGATTCCCGGCGCAGCGCCGCGGGGGCGCCAGGCCTTAGCCCTACAGGCCCGTACGAGGGAGGCCCAGCCTGCGAGGGGCAATCTCGGCTCCTCGAGGGCGCTAGGAAAAGCAGAGCTCGCACACGCCAAGGAAAGGGTCGGGTGGAAGGGCGAGCTTCCTTCCCACATTCCCGGTGAGAAAACGAGGTAGAGGGGCTGGGGCCTGTATATCTCGAGCATGGGATACGGACTCCAGGAACAAAGAGACAGGAGGAAGACAAGGCAGCCACACCAACGCAGACTCAGAGGGCTCTAGGACTTTACGCAAATGGGCCGCAACCCGACAGTGCTCAGTTCCCCTTACGCCACTGGCTTGCCCTCAGAGCCTTCGCGAATATGGCTTTGCGCACTGCGGAGGGGCTGCGCCGCAACCGAGCTTGGCCCTGTGGCTCCTCCCCGCCGCCCTGCGCTGATTGGCGGCAGACAGCAGCCGGGCCGCTGATTGGGTGGCAAAGGAGCCATTCGGGGCGCCTCTGGTGGGTTCGGCTGCCCTAGAGTGATAAGTTCGGCTTCAGACACGCCTCAGCGCCAGCAGCGAGTTGGAGCTCTATGGAGGTGGCGGCGAGTACCGGGTGGTGGCTGCAGCAGCGACTCTTTTGAGCTGAGAGTTTCAAGCCAGTCCCGACTCCTTCCTCCCCCTTCCCTCCCCCTTTTTTGTTTTCCGTTCCCCTCCCCCTCCCTTCCCCGTCCCCGACGACCGGATCCTGAGGAGGCAGCTGCAGTGGCAGCTGCTGAGTTCTCGGTGAAGGTGAGTGGAGCCACTGCCGCCGCCGCCGCCGCCGAGTGAAGCGCTCTAAAATGGCCGCCGCCCCTGCCCGCTTCTTCTCGAGCGGTACAAAATGGCGGCCGCAGGCGGAGCCGGGCGGGGCGACCCCTTTCTAGCGTTTCCTTCGCGCTTCGGGCACCTGAAAATTCTTCCCCTTTGTTCTCCCTTCCCGTTGCTGACGGAGTAGAAGGAACGTGGCGGCCCCCGGACGTCTTTGTGGCTGTCGGCGGCCGTCCCCCGCGGAGCCGGAGCCCGGGCGCGGGTGTGCTCCGATGGGGAGAGCGTGGCGGGGCGGTGCGAGCTGGGGGGAGGGACGCGGACCGGCGGGGAGGGCCCGGCCGTTGGCGCGGGACCAGCCGAGGCGGAGGAGTCCCGGAGCTCGGCCTCCCGGCGGGGAGGAGGTGTATGGGACCAGGGGCCGGCGGGGAGCGGCCGGGCTGCCCTTGGTGGAGGAGCGAAGGGCCTGCCTGGCGAGCCCCATCTGCGACGAGAGAGGGGAGGGAAGCGAGGGTTTTTGAGCTTTTGTCGGGGGGCGGGGAGGGAGCAGCGAGGCGGCTGTCAGTCCCTTGGGGATTTATGGGTGGGAGGGGGCCGCTGGAGGCGGCGGGTGGGAAGGAGGCCGCCTTCCTGCCTGAGAACAAAGAGCCGGGAGCCGGGCCGCGGGGGCGGCCTCCACTCCTCCCCGAGGCTTGCCCGCGGCGGCTTCGCGAGAGGCTGTCGGAAGCACTTCCCTAACTCGGGCCTGGGTGGGAGGACTCCACTGCTCTTTTGTTCCCAGGAAAGGAAAAAATGGGGCGGAGGTTCCTGCTGCCATGTTGTGGCCCCGGTCTTCCGATGGGCCCTGTGCACCCAGTTAAGAGTGAACAGTGGGGAAAGCCGTCTTTAGTTACCCCTTATTCAGTGTAGTTCGTTGTTGAGGCAGTAAAAACTTACAACTGTTTTCCCAGGACTTGTCCGTCTTGTTAAGAGTTAGATTGTCTATTACTGATCTCAGTGCTCAGTTGTAAAGGAGGTAGAATGTGGCTTTCTTAAGGATTGGTTCTTAGCAATTGAGAGGTTCTTACATTTCTATGTAGGCACTTCCTTGCGTCCTTGAACACGAGAATTTCCAGGTGGTAAACAAAATAAAATTTTATTGTCCATTTGTGTTTCGAGTATATTCTATTTTAGTCTTATGAGATCTGCGCTGCAGTGTAAGGTCAATCAACTGCAGTGTCAGGCTCTGAAATAAATTGTAATTGAAGCAGGTTTACAGATTTGTATGATAGCGGTGTCTAATTTTGGTACTCTTTCTCATTCTAGGTTTTTCATTTCTCCCATCCCCTTCCCTCCCCACCCCATCCATTAATATTATTCTTTTGAAGATTCTTCGTTGTCAAGCCGCCAAAGTGGAGAGTGCGATTGCAGAAGGGGGTGCTTCTCGTTTCAGGTATGTGTAGATTTATTTTGGTAATTATTGTGACAAGACTAATCACAAAACCAAGGAATAACCACACCAAGTAATTCTGATTTAATTGTGCTGCAGGTTTAATTTATAATGTGCCGAGTACATTTTTTTAAAGCCCTAAAATTGTCATTGTTTTCTGTTTGCTATCTGAAGAATAAATGTAATTAATTACTTGGGTTTCCATTGGGCCTAAGTTCAGTCTTCATCTGTGGTGTACTTACTGAAATGCAGAATAATTAAAGAGATCCTTTATCTATTTTGAGTGAAATATACTTGGGGTATACTTTTTTTTTTAAAAAAAGTTTTTCTGTTAAATAGTGCTTCTTCGGGCGGAGGAGGAAGTAGGGGTGCACCTCAGCACTATCCCAAGACTGCTGGCAACAGGTATAGTAAACGTGTGAAAAGAATGACTTCTGTAAATAATAGATTTAGGTTAATGGTCTTTCTAATGCATTACAGCATAGTTAATAAGGCATCAGGAATCCTATCTTAATGGGTATGATTTCTGTTACATATCCTAAATTTAGAATATCAGTTCGTAATTATTTTTTAGCCAAACCATCTAATACGAGTTGACGTTCTCAACTGCTATTTTATCCTGTTACACTTTGGATTGTTTTCACTGATGTTGTTTCTGAAGCCAACCATTATTGTCCGTACTAAATTGTGGTAGTAAATCTGTATGCGTATAACATGGTCATGAGACATTAGAAGATGTTGGTTCTTGTGTGGCTCCTGTACCAGCAACACTGGCATCACCTGGGAGCTTAGAAATGCAGATTATCGGGCCTTACCCCAGACCCACTAAAGCAGAAACTGGGATGGGCCTAGGAATCTTTTAACAAGCCCTTCAGGTGATTCTGATGTACAATATTGTTTGAGAACCACTGATTGTGAGTTGCTTAGTTGTAAGGGAAGTTGAGAAAAAACTAAACTGTTTTTTCTGTTTAGAAGGATTTCTGATCTGTATGACATTTGATATGTGACTGGATGCTATGTTTCAAGTTGTCTTAATCTTTATTTTCTTAATTTTTTACTAGCGAGTTCCTGGGGAAAACCCCAGGGCAAAACGCTCAGAAATGGATTCCTGCACGAAGCACTAGACGAGATGACAACTCCGCAGCAAACAACTCCGCAAATGAAAAAGAACGACATGATGCAATCTTCAGGAAAGTAAGAGGGTAAGTTTATCGGGGCTGTTTTGTCCTTTAAATAAAAGGAGGGAAGAAATGGATTAACTGTGTTTCTTTTGTGTGTATGCTATATTACTTAGAAGGCAATGTTCATGCCCTAAGTATATTTTAATGAATGCCAGCGTTGACAGTTTTAAGCTGAAAATTGGCACATCAGTGTTTTGGGGCTCAGAGTTAGTTGCTTTCAGTCATTGGGTTAAAATGCACAAGCTCATTGTGCTGACATTTCCTATGCCTGCTGTGTACCCAGTGATGCACAGAACATAACGGTTTTAGCTCCTGGATGTAGTCTTGATATTAAGGAGGCTCTTGATCTAGGTTTTGAGGATGTGAGTTTCTTGTCCAACAGCTGGGGATCCCCCCAATTAGGTAGATATATTTTAAATAACAGGTTTATTTCAATTTTGGTTAGATGGGTTAAGAAGAATATGTCTTGATATTAAAGGGGAAAGTGATGGGGGGAAAAATGAACATAATTTAAAGGTGATTTTTCAACTAAATAATTCTTTGTGTGTTGGCTGATACCTAGTCTGAATCCTCTTTTCCTAGCATACTAAATAAGCTTACTCCTGAGAAGTTTGACAAGCTATGCCTTGAGCTCCTCAATGTGGGTGTAGAGTCTAAACTCATCCTTAAAGGGGTCATACTGCTGGTAAGTTAAATGTTGGCTTAACCGAAAGGGAGAGGAAAAGATTTAACCCAGGTTGGGGTGTGTGTGTGTGTGTTGTTGTTGTTTTTTACATTTGCATTATTGCTTAAAACTGAGGTGTGAGTTACACATTAGATGTATGTATCTCTGAACACTGGTGGTTTTTTTTTTTTTTTTTAGAAAATCACTAACTTTTAATGGTATCAGACTTAAGAGGTCATTTTAAATTGTATGTGTTGTGTTGCACGGTTAATTGGGCTATTAGGCTATTAAGGGGGTTTTTGCTTTGTTTTTCCTTATGTGGAGAACGCCATATTTTGGTTTTGGAAATGAATTTTATGATAGTTGATGTGATTCCAGCATCTGTTTATAGCTTTTCCAAGATAATTTCAACTCCTGAGGGGGGAGGGTTTTGCTAGTATGAGATCTGTGTAATTAGACTTCTTTGGTACACTGCAATAGCTAACAAAATTTAAGTGCTTATATTTTTCCAGGTTGTGTGCTAAAGCACTTTACATGCCTCACCTGATTTAGTGTACACAATAAGCCTTACAAAAGAGATGTTCTTATTCCCAGGTTACGGATGAGGCATAGAGAATTCGTCAGAAATTTGTGAGATTCAAGATCCTTAAGACTACAAGGAAGTATTAAGTTATAAAGAAAGGTTTTTTCAAAAGTTGTCATATTTAGTTTTAAAAAGTCATTTATTTTAGATTGTGGACAAAGCCCTAGAAGAGCCAAAGTATAGCTCACTGTATGCTCAGCTATGTCTGCGATTGGCAGAAGATGCACCAAACTTTGATGGCCCAGCAGCAGAGGGTCAGCCAGGACAGAAGCAAAGCACAGTAAGTGGTAGTGTTTGCTTGCTTATTTAAAGTTGATTTGAAAGGTTTCATTAGCAAGCTCTGACAAAAGTGTCTTTTGTTTCCAATAGACATTCAGACGCCTCCTAATTTCCAAATTACAAGATGAATTTGAAAACCGAACCAGAAATGTTGATGGTGAGAATTTGTTTGGTACTATGTAGTACTGTATATGTTCAACTTAGTTCTGATTGTTGATTTTATTCTTACTTATTTCAGTCTATGATAAGCGTGAAAATCCCCTCCTCCCCGAGGAGGAGGAACAGAGAGCCATTGCCAAGATCAAGATGTTGGGGAACATCAAATTCATTGGAGAACTTGGAAAGCTTGATCTTATTCATGAATCTATCCTTCATAAGTGCATCAAAACAGTAAGTATGAGTGGGAATGTAAGCTTACATTAGTCACTGGGTACATCATTATTTGGGGGAAATGGGTCAATTATAATTTATAACTTTGCCATGTGAGAGTGTTGGTAGGCTAGTTAAATATTTTAGATTGCCAGCAAAATTGTTATTTAAATGTTGTAAATATGGAAATATGCAGCATGTTTTGCAAGGTAGGGGTAGAACTGATTGTCTACCTATGTGTAAGTTGCTCAGTTTGGAGGGATGTCTTCAACAGAAACCAGATAAAGAGTTCTATACTAGACACTGTAGGAACTGTAGGAGCTATGAGTCAATGCAGACTTAAGGGAAAGTGCTACATCTAAACCAAGAAGGATTTATTTTTATTTTTAAAATTATTTATTTATTTTTGGCTGTGTCGGGTCTTTGTTGCTGTGTGCGGGCTTTCTCTAGTTGCGGTGAGCAGGGGCTACTCTTCATTGAGGTGCGCAGGCTTTTCATCGCGGTGGCTTCTCTTGTTGCAGAGCACGGGCTCTAGGCACTTGGGCTTCAGTATTTGTGGCTTTTGGGCTCTAGAGCGCAGGCTCAGTAGTTGTGGCGCACGGGCCTAGTTGCTCCGCGGCATGTGGGATCTTCCCAGACCAGGGCTCGAACCCGTGTCCCCTGCATTGGCAGGCGGATTCTTAACCACTGCGCCACCAAGGAAGCCCCCCAAGAAGGATTTATAAATATATGACATTTATTTCTTTTGGCAGCTTTTGGAAAAAAAGAAGAGAGTCCAACTCAAAGATATGGGAGAGGATTTGGAGTGCCTCTGTCAGATAATGAGGACAGTGGGACCTAGGTTAGACCATGAACGAGCCAAGGTATGTGTGTTGCTGACAGAAACAGTGTAAGCTTGTCTTGATTTTTATTCAAATCAAACAACCTATTTTTGTGATATAGAGGATTGCTGTTAGTCATTAACCTCGATAATACTTAGAAGCGTTAAATAGTATACATTTGCCTTTAGCGTTTTCTTCTGAAAGTGTATTTTTTTTTTCTTTCAGTCCTTAATGGATCAGTACTTTGCCCGAATGTGCTCCTTGATGTTAAGTAAGGAATTGCCAGCGAGGATTCGTTTCCTGCTGCAGGTAAAACTGGTTTCTTTAGGTGTGTTGGTATGCTGTCTTTCTGTTTAGGGATATTAAAATAATACTTATTAAAACTTTTTATATTAAAGGATACCGTAGAGTTGAGAGAACACCATTGGGTTCCTCGCAAGGCTTTTCTTGACAATGGACCAAAGACGATCAATCAAATCCGTCAAGATGCAGTAAAAGTAAGTTTTTGCTTTGTTTTTAATCAAGTGGGTTTTAAGTTTATAATAGCACAAAGACCTTCTTAAACTTTCTGAGACTGTCTCATCTTACCAGTAGAGCTTAATGTTTATGCTGTCTTGTATGCCCTTTTGAGAGAAGTTGTTTATAGAAATTATGTAAATAGCACTCTTAATAGTCCAGGGAAGTATTTCTAGTTTTCCCAATATGAGAAGTTCAGTTTTATGTAAAACAGTGTTCAGAAATAAGTGTTTATTCACTTTATATTTCTGAAGGATCTAGGAGTGTTTATTCCTGCTCCTATGGCTCAAGGGATGAGAAGTGATTTCTTTCTGGAGGGACCGTTCATGCCACCCAGGATGAAAATGGATAGGGACCCACTTGGAGGACTTGCTGATATGTTTGGACAAATGCCAGGTGATTTTGAACAAAATAGTGGTTTGGTTACATTAAAAACTGAGTTTAACATTTTAATAGTAAAGAGTTCTTCATGTCTGTATTTTAAGGTAGCGGAATTGGTACTGGTCCAGGAGTTATCCAGGATAGATTTTCACCCACCATGGGGCGTCATCGTTCAAATCAACTCTTCAATGGCCATGGGGGACACATCATGCCTCCCACACAGTCGCAGTTTGGGGAGATGGGAGGCAAGTTTATGAAAAGCCAGGTAAGAAAACATTTAAGGATGTTTAGGCAACAGGTATTAAATCTTGGAATGTATATGAATAGATTTGCTTTTTTAAAAGGACAGATATTTCAGGTTTAGAAAACCTAAAAATGTGTTTTTCTAAACCAAATTTATATGTGTGACAGTTATTTCAAAGTGGGTAAAATGCTTATCCTTAAGATTAGTAAAGTATTAGTAAAGTCACATCGCTTTATGTAAGTTAGGTTAGATATTTATTCTTCCTATTTCACCTTTTACTTTCTCTGGGCAAATTCAGTTAAGCTTTCCTATGGCTTGGCCTCATCCCTTTGGTACTTGATTACCATAATTTGTGGACCCCTTTTTATCTAGACTTTCTTTCTCTCTTTCTGAAATAGGGGCTAAGCCAGCTCTACCATAACCAGAGTCAGGGACTCTTATCCCAGCTGCAAGGACAGTCGAAGGATATGCCACCTCGGTTTTCTAAGAAAGGACAGCTTAATGCAGATGAGGTACATTTGCCTATGTTACTTATATACCATAGTTTGTCAATTCAGAAATCTATTGCCCGATGATTATAAAAAGACGCGTTATTAAGAGGACTTAATGCTGGAATTCTTTACCTTCTTTCTCTCTTTTCTTTACTGCTTTTTCTTTCTTTGGATGTCCAGCGTCCTATGAGCGAAGATTATGAGATATGAGGGCAAATCTCTTAAAAGTCTTCAGTTAGAGCAAGGAAAATGGTTGATGAGATTTTTATTGTGACTTCCCTGCAAATAGAATGACTTAGAATAAAGTAAAATGTTTTCTAAACTCTAATTAAATCTTCTGGTTGTTAATATTTTAGTGATGCTAATCCTTGGAGAATTCTGGTATAAGACTTACAACAGTATTTTATTTTTGTGCTCATCAGATCTTTAGTTTTCTTGCCAGAAATTAAACCTAATAACATGGAGTAACCTGTTTAGCTATTTAAGATACTTAAGTTTCTGCCATAGATTCTGTCATGCTTGTGTATGCTGAATTAACTTTAGGATGTTGGAGTGTTGTATTTAATATGTTAGCTAACTGCTTGTTAACTTGGATATCTGTTCTGATTTGTTTGCAATTCTAGATTAGCCTGAGGCCTGCTCAGTCTTTCCTAATGAATAAAAATCAAGTGCCAAAGCTTCAGCCCCAGATAACTATGATTCCTCCTAGTGCACAACCACCACGCACTCAAACACCACCTCTGGGACAGGTATGGACTGTATGTAGCATGACAGTGTTTGCTGTCATTCCAGTATTTTCTGAAGATGTCTGAAGGCTGCTTTTTTTTCTTTTTTAAATGATTCTTTTTAATTAATTAATTATTTATTTATTTATTTTTGGCTGTGTTGTGTCTTCGTTTCTGTGTGAGGGCTTTCTCTAGTTGCGGTGAGCGGGGGCCACTCTTCATCGCGGTGCGCGGGCCTCTCACTGTCGCAGCCTCTCTTGTCGCGGAGCACAAGCTCTAGACGCGCAGGCTCAGTAGTTGTGGCTCACGGGCCCAGTTGCTCCGCGGCACGTGGGATCCTCCCAGACCAGGGCTCGAACCCGTGTCCCCTGCATTGGCAGGCAGATTCTCAACCACTGCGCCACCAGGGAAGCCCTGAAGGCTGCTTTTTAATGTCTTCTCTCTAACTTCATAAGCTCCTTTTTAATAATAAAAAAAATATTAAACATTCATATCTACCATTTTGCTGTTTTTTAGACACCTCAGCTTGGTCTCAAAACTAATCCACCACTTATTCAGGAAAAGCCGGCCAAGACCAGTAAAAAGCCACCGCCATCAAAGGAAGAACTGCTTAAATTAACCGTAAGTCTCAAATAATCCCATAGTCTGGTTCATGGAGTGTATTTGAGATAGGAAAACTCTAAAGATATTTGGACTTTGTTCTTTTCAGGAAACTGTTGTAACCGAATATCTGAATAGTGGAAATGCAAATGAAGCTGTCAATGGTGTAAGAGAGATGAGGGCTCCTAAACACTTTCTCCCCGAGATGTTAAGCAAAGTAATCATCCTGTCACTAGACAGAAGTGATGAAGATAAAGAAAAAGCAAGTTCTTTGATCAGTTTACTCAAACAGGAAGGGATAGCCACAAGTGACAACTTCATGCAGGTAGAATACTTTCCGGATTCCATAAGAACTCTTGTCTTTCAAATTTGGAAACTAATAAAATTGACTGTGTTATATATTCCTTCTAAGGCTTTCCTGAATGTATTGGACCAGTGCCCCAAACTGGAGGTTGACATCCCCTTGGTGAAATCATATTTAGCACAGTTTGCAGCTCGTGCTATCATTTCGGAGCTGGTGAGCATTTCAGAACTAGCTCAACCACTGGAAAGTGGCACCCATTTTCCTCTCTTCTTACTTTGTCTTCAGCAATTAGCTAAATTACAAGATCGAGAATGGTTAACAGAGCTTTTCCAACAAAGCAAGGTCAATATGCAGAAAATGCTCCCAGGTAAGAGAATGCTGGGGATTTTTTTGTTTATTTTTAATTCTAAATCTGGGCATTCCTTAGTACCTTGAGTGAATTTATATAGGTCAGTGTGATTATCCTGTCCAGATAACAATAAGCATTCCCACAGATAGACTTCATCTTTATAAAAAGAAGAGGTTATTATGATTTAACTGTTCTCATTTGGTCCAAATACTGAGTTTCCTTTGCTAGGTTAGTTCCTTATTTTACACGAATCTTGTGCATTTGGAAAATCATTCGTAGAGCAGTTTTCTAGACCAACATAGGTAAAATGAACTACCTGATGATGGGAATGGCTTTGTCTCTTCAGAAATTGATCAGAATAAGGACCGCATGTTGGAGATCTTGGAAGGAAAGGGACTGAGTTTCTTATTCCCACTCCTCAAATTGGAGAAGGAACTGTTAAAGCAAATAAAGTTGGATCCATCTCCTCAAACCATATATAAGTGGATTAAAGATAACATCTCTCCCAAACTTCATGTAGATAAAGGATTTGTGAACATCTTAATGACGAGGTAAGATAACAGAGTTGTGGTTTTCTACATGTAGTAGAGAGTTAACCTGTGTTTTGTTTCCTAGAAAATCTACAAGGCAAGGGACTAAGAATTGTCTGTTTCTTGAGCTAGAAAATTCACTTGGAGGTTCTAACAAGACCTCTTTCTGTGCAGCTTCTTACAGTACATTTCTAGTGAAGTAAACCCACCCAGTGATGAAACAGATTCTTCCTCTGCTCCTTCCAAAGAACAGTTAGAGCAGGAAAAACAACTGCTTCTTTCCTTCAAGCCAGTAATGCAGAAATTCCTTCATGATCACGTTGATCTACAAGTCAGTGCCCTCTATGCTCTTCAGGTGCACTGCTACAATAGCAACTTCCCGAAAGGTGAGAGGACCAACATCAGAAGAATGATGAGTGAGGGGCAATTCTTAAACAGCACACTAAATAATGGGGTTACATTTTGTCTTTTAGGCATGTTACTCCGCTTTTTTGTTCACTTCTATGACATGGAGATTATTGAAGAAGAAGCTTTCTTGGCTTGGAAAGAAGATATAACCCAAGAGTTTCCAGGGAAAGGCAAGGCTTTGTTCCAGGTAAATCTTGAGAGAAATTCGGTGTGCTTTTTCCAGTTTACTTGGTATTGCTTTATAATGAGCCTTTTAAAGTTGAAATACAAGCAAAATCACCCTGGTAATTTGTACATACATGTCATTCTTCACTATTAAAAGCTGTGGTAAAGTAGGCAGTTAGCAAAATGAAGTAAAGCTATGAAATAAAAGGCTTCAATCCTAGTAGTGTCTAAGCTGTTAGGTTAGAGGTGGCTAACATTTTTTAGAAGTGAAGCTACTTACAAAGATAGGGTGATTGTACACGATTGGATTGAGACATTTTTTTTAAATGTCAGTAAAGAGATTGTTTCTGATTTCTCATACCATGATTTTTTATCTTATTTAGTGGGAGTAGAATTCTAGCCATGGGGAAGAATTTGTATGTCAGGGGATTCCACAGCATACGGTAATCACCTGGAAAGTAATTTAAAAGGAAGTTCCAGGTCTGATCCTAGACATTTTCATTTAGTAGGCCTGTGTGTTATACAACCCAGGTGATTCTCATACTACTTTTCCAGGGGCCAGGCTTTGAGAAATGATGGTCTATAGTATCTTTATTCCTAAGGTTCAGGAACTAGCTTCATGAGGATTACCCTCACAGCATTTTTCCGTAGTCTTGTCCTTGGGGAATCTGACCCTACAGTTCCGGTGTGGGGCTGGAGATCTACTTTTTCAGAATCTTCTTTGTTGTCCTGTGTGCCTTTCCACGCCGCACCCCCCCCCTCCCCGCCCCCCGCCGCCCCGGCCACGTTGCTAATGTATTTAAGTTTGGGAGGAGCCACTGTCCCATATTAAAACAGTCCTGAAGGGTAATGGGAGTGGTGTCAAAGAATGACACCCAAGTTGATGGTTCCTAAACAGCTTGTAATCCTAAATCCAAATAATAAGCCATTTTTCAAAAATATATTGGAGTATAATTGCTTTACAGTGTTGTGTTAGTTTCTGCTGTATAACAAAGTGAATCAGCTATATGTATACGTATATCCCCATATCCCCTCCTTCTTGTGTCTCCCTCCCACCCTCCCTATCCCACCCCTCCAGGTGGTCACAAAGCACCAAGCTGATCTCCCTGTGCTATGCGGCTGCTTCCCACTAGCTATCTATTTTACGTTTGGTAGTGTATATATGTCAGTGCTACTCTCTCACTTCATCCCAGTTTACCCTTCCCCCTCCCCGTGTCCTCAAGTCCATTCTCTATGTCTGCGTCTTTATTCCTGTCCTTAAGCCAGTCTTTAAAATAACTTACAGCTAATACATAAATGTAGGTTCTGAAGACTGTTGGCAATTACAAAATGTGTGGTACTATCTAAAGCTTTTGTCCTTAGGTAGGTTGTTTGATCTGGAATAAAAAATTCTGCTATTCTGTCTTCTGTAAGTACTACTTATTTCGTTAAATTACAAATTTACAGGTGAATCAGTGGCTAACCTGGCTAGAAACTGCTGAAGAAGAAGAATCAGAGGAAGAAGCTGATTAAAAGAACCAGCCAAAGCCTTAAATTGTGCAAAACATACTGTTGCTATGATGTAACTGCATTTGACCTAACCACTGCGAAAATTCATTCCGCTGTAATGTTTTCACAATATTTAAAGCAGAAGCGCGTCAGTTAGGATTTCCTTCTGCATAAGGTTTTTTTGTAGTGTAATGTCTTAATCATAGTCTACCATCAAATATTTTAGGAGTATCTTTAATGTTTAGATAGTATATTAGCAGCATGCAATAATTACATCATAAGTTCTCAAGCAGAGGCAGTCTATTGCAAGGACCTTCTTTGCTGCCAGTTATCATAGGCTGTTTTAAGTTAGAAAACTGAATAGCAACACTGAATACTGTAGAAATGCACTTTGCTCAGTAATACTTGAGTTGTTGCAATATTTGATTATCCATTTGGTTGTTACAGAAAAATTCTTAACTGTAATTGATGGTTGTTGCCGTAATAGTATATTGCCTGTATTTCTACCTCTAGTAATGGGCTTTATGTGCTAGATTTTAATATCCTTGAGCCTGGGCAAGTGCACAAGTCTTTTTAAAAGAAACATGGTTTACTTGCACAAAACTGATCAGTTTTGAGAGATCGTAAATGCCCTTGAAGTGGTCTTTGTGGGTGTGAAACAAATGGTGAGAATTTGAATTGGTCCCTCTTATTATAGTATTGAAATTAAGTCTACTTAATTTATCAAGTCATGTTCATGCCCTGATTTTATATACTTGTATCTATCAATAAACATTGTGATACTTGATATAGTTGTGTGACTTTAAGTAGCACCTACAAATTTATGAAGAATTGATAGGTTTTGTTTTGAGATAGGTCTGTCTTAGGAACTTTTAATTCATAATCAGAAATTCACTATTTTCTGATTAGACAGAAAATTCAAGGTGGTTATTCCTCTTTAGGTCATGTTACTGGAAGTAACCAATATACAATACCTGTAATCAGGGGCAGTGCTGAGAATCACAGGTCTTATGAATTCAGAGGGACGTTGCTAATGCATAACAACAAACTTGGTGACATTTATCTTTTCGTCACCATACTGAACTATGTGGTGAACTGAGAGGTTTATCACCCTCATGGTCAAAACAACTGTAACAATCCTATCATCATTCTCAGTAATTGTAATTGTTCCTGTTACAAGGAAGGTTCCCCCTTGAAACCCCAGAGTAGCCCAGTAAAACTGGCTCCTTAATCCAACTGAAGCCCTGCATGGAGGTTTAAAATATATTTTCAGAAACCACTTAATAAGCATTTGATCAAATCCCCAGCCCCTTGTTATGTGACAATCCTAGGCAGGCTTTGGCTTGGGTAGGGGCTCTTGAAAGTGTTGCTGGAGTCCTGGTTGCTTGTCTTAGCTTCTAAGAGCAACCTGTACTTGGTTTGGGGGGAGCCTCTAGGCGGACAGTAATACACCATACTGCTAAATCTGATAGAACCTTTGTCTTCAGTGTTGCACCTGCTTATTCTCTGAGAGGGGTGGTGGGTAAAACCAGTATTATTTGTGTCCTCTTGGCGTCAGAAGCTAGCTCTCCCTGTGCCCTAGCAGACCTCTTCGTTGAAGTTCTAACAGATTCAGAGCTTTTGGTGGATATTGTAAATACCATGAAATTAAAGCTAAGTGGAGACTTGTGTAAATTAAATTGACTTCAGATAGAATATCAAGAAGCTGACTTTACTAGGCTGTAGAAATAAACGGCATTCCTGGCGCTCTGCCCAACCCTCCCCAAGGGGGAAACTGATTTTTAACCCAGCAAATGTAGCCTCTTTTGTTAGAGAGGTGGGCCTTGGCTTCAGTTTACAGCCAGAATTCTCGCAGTTCAGCTAGAGAATTGGGCCAAAGGATGTCCCAGAGTTCGACGTGGTGTGGGGCGGCTTGTCAGAAGTCAGACCTGTGTCCCCCCCCAACCAGTGCTTCAAGAACAACTCAGATGCCCCTTAAAGAGCAACATCTCCCCACTCGCATCTTGTTCAAAAAACACTGAACAGGGTGTTTTACAACCTACCATACTATGGAATGACAGTATTTGGATGTACTGGGCATGTGCCTTGCATGAAGGACATAATGCTTTTAGTATCAGCACACTAAGTCTACAGTGTCGTATCTTAAAGATAAGATTCCACATCTTCGGGCTTCCTTGGTGGCGCAGTGGTTGAGAATCTGCCTGCTAATGGAGGGGACACAGGTTCAAGCCCTGGTCTGGGAAGATCCCACATGCCGCGGAGCAACTAAGCCTGTGTGCCACAACTACTGAGCCTGCGCTCTGGAGCCTGTGCTCCGCAACAAGAGAGGCTGTGATAGAGGCCCGCGCACAGCGATGAAGAGTGGCCCCTGCTTGCCGCAACTAGAGAAAGCCCTCGCACAGAAACGAAGACCCAACACAGCCAAAAATAATTTAAAAAAAAAATTCCACATCTTCCCCCAAAATTGGCTTTCCTTTAAATACAGCAAAACAGGTTGCCTTCATTTTGCCAACTCTTCCCCACCCCCCCAAACAGGCTGCACTTCACTCCTACACCAAAACTTAAGATCACCAGTAACTCCAGTGCTGCCTGTTACCCAGTAGGTTTTGATCATCTTCCAGGCAGCATTTGACAGTAAATCACTCCTTGAGACTTCACTTCTTTTCAGGACACCTCAGTTTTCCTTCTTCCTCACTCTGCCTTCTTAAGTCTCTAATGGCAAATGCTTGATGTCAAACCAAATGTCCAGTTATCAAATCTTGTTAATTCTTCCTTCAAAACATTAGAAATTGGACAACTCACCTCTTCAACTGTGGCTCTCGTTTCTCGCCTAGATACCACACCACCCTTAACTGGATTCTCTGCTTTACCCTTGCTCTCCTTTTAGTCTCCAACACAGCAGCCAGAGGAACAGGAATCCTTCAAAACAAAACTCGCTTAGCACAAAATCCGCCAAAATGACTTTCAACCTAGATTTTTAAGTGGAAATACTTAAAATTGATCTACACAGCCCTAGGTCTGATCTAGTCTCCCCTCCCTGCCTCTACCTGCACCCTGTTTCTCGGGTCGTTTCCTGCCACTGGCTCTTGCTCATTCTGTTCCCACCACCCTGGCCTCCTTTGAGGTTCCTGGGACATGCCAAGCACTGGAGGTTTTCTGTTCCTGCTGCCCTTTGGAAAACTGGATGACTGGCTCTCTTCCCCTGTCAAGTCTTGGCTCAAATACTACTTTTATTAGTAAGGGCCACACCTGTCTACCATATTGTAAATGTAATGCTGAGCACATCCTTCATCTCTTTCCTGCTGTAGGTATCTCCACATCTACCACTGTTATGTGACATGCTGCATATTTGCAGTTGACTCCCTCCAGAATGTGAGGAGCATGACATTTTTGACTGTCTCGTTCACTGCTGGATCCCCAGAACTTGGTGCCTAGCATGCATAAGCACTCAAGTAGCTCCACTTACCACCTGTGTGCTGATGACATCTGTATCTTGAGTTCACACCTCTTTCCAAAACGTCAAACTTGTGCATCCCACCAGCTTCTGGACATTTTATCTGAGTGTACCACAAGCACTTCAAACTCAACACGTCCATCGCTGAACTCTCCCTCAAACCAACATTTCCTCTTCTGGCCCAGAATGATACCCCATCCAAGCCAAACACCCAAGTCATTCTTTACCCCCTTTTTAGCCAATCACCATGTGTTATCCATCTTACTTCCATTATAGCTCTTGAAGCCATTTACTTCCTATTTCTTCACTACGGTGCTGTAAAACCACCCACATCAGACTCCAGAGCGTTCCCTGCCAGTATCTGAACGAATTGCCCAGTGACACCAGGTCCTCAGAGGCCTGGGTAGAAGCCCACAGTTGATGATAGCTTGAATCATGTGTCCACCCCTTGCTGCCTTGGTTTCCTTTAGTGGATCAAGCATCTGGGTTTTGGGTCCCCTCTTGTGTCAAGCAGGCCCTGACCCCAGCTATATAGTGTAGGGGGGAAAAAAGGAACTTTGGGAGGGATTTGGGTGGACAGCTAGGGAAAAATCCATCATTGTCCACTGTGAGTCCACTCTGTACCCCGCTTCCCCACCTAGCACTTACTACATTGCACTGTGACCAACTGCTTAATGCTTGTCTTTCCACTTTCTACTCCCCCAAGAGGAGGGTGGGGACTGTCTCATTCATTGCTCTATTCCCAGTGCCTAGCACAGTGCTGGGCACATTTTAGGGATCAGTAAATAGGTATTGAATGCGACATGAATCTAGGTTTTTAGAAACCCAAATTTTATGCAGTTGGGGGTGGGGGAGAAGTTGCGGCTCTTAAAAGAAGATAAAATTGTGTTGCGGGCCCAGAGGAGTCCTATGTAAGAAAATAGCCTTGAAACATAAGCTTCGTTGACTTCATGGTAACTCTGAGTGAGAGACTAGAGTCTATACGCTACATTATAATAATTTTCATACCTATCTGTACCCACTAGAGAGAAACTAAAAACGGTATTTATCAAAAAATCCTTGTTGAAGGGACTTGACTTTTTCTCATTAGTGGCTGCCCAGCCTTACCATTTCCCAATGCTTCCAGTCCAATTACAAAGCACCCAGTTCCCCACATTACATTCATTTATTCATCTGTACATGCAAAAGTGAGTTCCTCATCTGTGCCAGCCTGGCGCTAGGGGCTGGGACACAGCATGAGTTAAGATGCCATCTCTCCCCACAGGGAGCCCACTGTCCAGAGGGGGAGCAGACAGGAGCAGACCCCTGTGGCCATAGGGCAGGCAGTGGACACACTGAGATGGGAGAAAGGGGCCACCTGAGGGGAGAGGAGGAAACATCCTGGAGAAGCTGAGACTTCAAGGAAGAGTTGCTTTCCCAGCAAACGTTTGAGTTGAGGGAGGGCTTTCCAGGCACAGGCGGGGAACCCACCTCCGCCTTTCTCCTGGCTCCGCAGAGCTCCCATCTCCCTTCCACTCTACACCAGGACAGAGTCCACTTCCAAATGAGGGGGCATCTTTCATCTTTTGCTGGAGAATAGCAGCTGTGCAGTGGGGCCAGGAGGACAGGGAATCACGAAGCTGTTCCCCACTTACCTCAATAGATTCTGAGACTTCCAAGGAGCATCCTCCAAGGAAAGCCAGGGCTCTCGCCAAGGGAACTTCTCAGCGCAGAGCAGAGAGGAGCAGAAGCAGGACACTGAAGTCACACAGGCTGTCCAGACCCACAGGCTGTCCTCCGAGCCTACATCACCTGGAGTTAGTCCAGGAGGATGGGATAGAGCAAGGCCACCCATCAGGATGCTGTCTCTATAGCGCCCTCTGCTGGGCTCCCAGGAGAAAGACCCCCTTGGCAGGCTATTGTACCCTTGTTCCACAGGAAAGGCCAAGACCTATTGGGCATGCTCATCAATGGGAGAAGAGGCAGTGAGAATTTTGGCCTCAACGATGCAACGCTGTGACTGATAAGCAGCGAATCCTTGAGGGCTGTTCAGGTCTGCCTGGGACGTACAGAGTCACAGACCAGAGCGTGCATCCCAGCTCCCCCATTAATTAGTTCCATGAGCTTAGGTCAATCACTTTACCTCTCTGGGCTTCATTTGCCTTATCTGTGAAATAATCCTTGGTTTGTCCACCTCCTAGGGTTGTTGTGAGGAGACAGATAGGTAATGAAAAACAGCGTTGGACAGGTGTGGGATTGCTCTCCAAATCCATTCATCTCATAAATACTTATTGAGTCCAAGCTATGTGCCAGGCACTATTCCAGTGCTGGGGATATAACAGTGAATGAGACAAAGTTTTCTTATGGAGCAAACATTCCAGGTGATTGGAGAGAAAGAGAACAAACACATATATAATGCCAGTAGTAAAAAATGCTCTACATAGAGAAATAAACAGAACAAGAGTGATGTAAATGCTACTTGAAATAGGGTATTATGAGGAAGTGACCTCTGAGCAAAGATCTAAATAAAGCGAGGGAGTGAACTATGCAGATATCTGCAGGAAGAGGGGGAGCAAAACCAATGGCCCTGAGATGGGAACACAAGTAGAGTGCCTGAGGGTCAATGCAGGGGTCAGTGTGACTGAATAGAGTAGGGGCCTGAGGCTGGAGAGGGGCAGGGGCGACACGTGGAACTAGTAGGACATGGTAATAACTTCGGTATTTTTTCTAAGTGGAATGGACTGTCTTTGGAGGATTACTATTATTATTTATTAATGATATTAATAATGCATTAATACTATCCAGTGCTATGCTATGGCTTATTATTATGATTATTCTAGCTAACATTTCTTGGGCATTTAGTATATGCCAGGCTGGATTAGGTACATTAATCATTGCATTTCATCTTCCCAACCTCCTTGAGGCAGGTACTTTACCATCTCTATTTCATTGATGAGGAAATTGAGGCTCAGAGAAGTTAAGCACCTCACCCAATATCTTTCATTTATTCAGCCAGTGGTTAGGAGCACATTTCTTCATGCTCTTTCGAAAGTTTTAAGTCACAGCATCGTGATTCGGACCCTGCGCTGCATCTCGAGAGCCAGCCCTCACCACCACGTGCACAACTGCATGTTGAGGGGACAGAGAGGGGGAAAGAAAGGAAGAGACCTGTCCCAGCGACAGTGAGCCCCTCCTTCCTGGGGGTGCGCAGAGCTAGTGAGTATGTGAGGGTCACAGGACCTGAAGTGAGGAGCAATTAGCCTCCAAATCCCCCTGTAATAGGTTCAGTTGTGTCCCCCTCAAAAGATATGCTGACTTCCTAACTCTCGGTAGCTGCCAATGTGACCTTATTTGGAAATCAGATCTTTGCAGATGTCATCAAGCTGTGCCAGAAAGCACAAAGAAATTTAACACGGATTTAATCGTTATTCCTGGGGACACTATCACACAATCTAAAGAGTTAGCAAAAGTTGTAAACAAGCCATTTTAAGGATCACTTGAAAACTGTATGCTGGGGACTTCCCAGTCCAGTGGTTAAGACTCCGTGCTTCCACTGCAAGGGGCACAGGTTCGATCCCTTGTCAGGGAACTAAGATCCCACAATCCATATGTTAAATGGAGATGGAAAATACCCCACCTACTGGACAAATGGAAAGGCCAAATGTCCTAATGTGATGCAGTTGGGCACTTGTAACTCGGGTGCCAGGAGCAACGTTGCTCCTGTAGTTCTTATGTGCCGCCCCCAAAAGGACCTGTGTGTTAGCAGAGCTGCCGGAGCCGCTACCCCCTCAGGCCCACTCCCTGCAGCCTGAACTGGTTACACATCTTCCCACTGGGCCTCCCTCCCTCCTCAGGCCAGCAGAAGGCTAAGTGCCCCCTGTCATCCACCCTGGACCCCCCGCCCCCGAACGTCTCCATACACCTGCTAATCTATGCCAACTCCCCGCCCCTGCTCTCTCAAGCCCTTCCTCCATACCCTCTGGGTCCCACAGTCCATCACCAGCAAATGTCCCTGTATCCCCAATCTCTCTCTGAACATTCCTGCCACCTTGTTCTGAAGGAAACCCAGCTGTCCCCTGATGCCATCACTTCCCCTGCTGTCCTTCCTTTCATGCCAGTGGCCTCGGGTGGGCCAGTGTCCACCTTGCTTCCCACCAACGCTTTCCAGCCACGTCTGCCCTCCTTTCTTCTGAACACCCAGATCCTTTGAAGTTTGTGCCACCAGACGTCACTACCTCCCCGGTATGTTGACTTCCCTGTTCTTCAAAATAACCATCTCACATCTTCTCCTCCTTCCCTAAGCCTTCGCTGACTCTCCCCTCCCTGTCTCTCCACACCCCAGCCCTAGCTGGTGAAATTGCCTTGCCAGGCTTTTCAGCCCCAATGAAAAAAAACTGTGGGTGTTCCCCCAGCAAGGGCACATTTGTAATGATATACAACCTTGCTACTCCAAGTATAGTCTTTGGACTAGTATCACCTGGGAACTTGTTAGAATTGCAGAATAACTGGTCTCACTACAGACCTACTGGATCAGAATCCCATTAAAGTTTGACGAGCCTTGATACACAACCTAATACAGCCCCCCTTGCTGACCACCAAGGATTGTACTGTGTCCCCAGCTGTGGTGGCTTGGGACTCAGCTTCTACTTCATTGAGAAGCAATTCTATTCCCCCATCTCTTCCTACCATTGAAACTACCGACTTGCCAACAATTGTCCCCACGTGACTCTCCTCCTTTTACTATGGATCAAAGGTCCTAGCTCTTTCCGGGACTTCCCTGGTGGCGTAATGGTTAAGAATCCGCCTTCCAATGCAGGGGGCCTGGGTTTGATCCCTGGTTAAGGAACTAGATCCCACATGCATGCCGTAACTAAGAGTTTGCATGCCATAACTGAGGAGCCCACGAACCTCAACTAAGGAGCCCGCCTGCTACAACTAAGACCCGGCGCAACCAAAATAAATAATAAATAAAATAAAATAATAGTTAAAAAAAAATGGTCCCAGCTCTTTCCAAAAGCCAAACCCTCTCTCCATTCTCAGACCCCATCCCCTGGGGCTAAATAACTATAAGGCACTTGCTGTCCGCACCACAGGGAATAGAGGGCCACTGGCCATAGCACAACTGTCCCTGGGATTACGCTGTCAGCTCATATGATAACTGAGAGCTTCAAAGCTGCTTTGAATAGGGGTTTTGCACAAGATCAGCTGTTTGCAATGTGAGATTGCAGCATGAAGAGTCCCTGAGTCTTCTTGGAATCAGAAGAGTGGAAATCTGACTTCTGCAATTTCTGTGAACCATGAAAAAGAGGGATGCTCGTGGCTCCAATGCCAGAAAGTTCAGACTAGACCGATAAGAGGGCTGCAGGTGCTGAAGCAAGGTTTGAACATCCATTAAGCCAGCCCCAGCATTTGTCCCTCCTTTAATTGCTCACAGCCAAGGAGTATGGTGGTGCTGCCTTTTCCCACTTCCTTGGCCCAAGAGTGCTCCTTTGCAGTGCTTCGCTGCCACTGAAGGCTGGGAGCAGCAGGAGGAGAGAGAAGCGAGGAACGTGTCTGCAGGCAGGCACGGCGCGTACATGCAGGTCAGGACAACCTGGCAGCGGGCTGTGGCAGGAAATGAAGTCTCCACTTCTTTCCAGTCAAGGAAATTGGAGCACTGGCTCCCACTGGAGAAATCAAAGCCGCATTGTTTCAAAGAACAAAACAGTCCTGGAGCGAACAAAGGTTTTGGCATTGAGCTCTCTCGGGAGAAGATGCTGTCAAAGACACTCCACCCCACTTAGAGGAATCCAGTCTGTCTGGGACTAAAAACCAACCCACAGTTTCATTTATTAGGCTCATGCTCAGAGGGGTCATCTTTCGGTAGTTTGACTAATATTTGGTGCCTTTGCAATTGTCAAAATGAGACCAAAATCTGGTGAGCCGTATTAAAGGTTTCTAAGAAACCGCAACGTTACAATTTACAACCATGTGGAGGGTCTGGCAGTGCACTTGCTGATGGCTGCCATGTCTGGGAAGGGGCATCTGGGCTCGGACCAAATGGCTGCCATTGACGGTCCAAGTGTAAACATGGCTCCAACAAAACAAATTTGCCAAAATCCATTGTAGGAGAGAAGGATGGAGGCACCAGATACCTCAGAGCAGAGAGTCCAATCTTTTCCTGCAACCTCCATTTTTAGATAAGAAATGTGATTTTAAGAACAAAATATAAACGAGCACCTACTTCTTGTTGTCTTATGCTGGGACCTTGGAAAAGAGATGAAAAAGATATAATCCTGGTCCTTGAGTTCACTGTCTGGTGGGGACATAGGAATAGATCATTTCAATCAATAGTCTGGGGTCATTCGGGGTAGAGCTGAGGAGCCTGACACGCCTCACTTTCTATAGGAACACGTGACAATAACCAGCGTTCAAATTATGACCCTGAATCATCAAAAGAGGGTTAATACCTCACTCAAAAGTATCATATGTGGGAATGTAGAGGGCAGCAACAGAGAAAGGGCATACAGGAAGCCTGTGGTAGGGGTATAGGTCTTGTCTTGTTTTCGTATTTTATTACACCACATATTCTTCTGTGTTCATGATAAAAGTCATGAACGAAGCTGAGTCTTTGACAATACTGAGTCTTCTGATTGAACCGTACCTTCCTTTCCCCAAATCCCAGATGTCCAGCACAGGATACAATAAATTTTCCTTACTGTTAAATCGGTTTGAAACAGTGTTTTCTGTGACTTGTCACTAAAAGCATCCTAATTGCAATAGGACACAGCATTCTCCTAACCTATCTGGCTATGGAATTTATTTTTCAAAGAATATCTTTTGGGACTGATGTTTCATGGAAAACATTCTGGGGAACACACTGGATTAGAGTTCTACTTAGGAGATAGAATTGACAAGAAGGAGAATTCACAAATTTAGTGACCTCTGGATAAGAGGCTTGAAAATCCAGCCCTGATGTCTTTTACCTAAAATTGTCCTCTTTGCTACTTAGCTGTGGACTACATAAAAAGAAGAAATACAGATTTGCCCCGGGAGTGTTGCCACAGGCAATCTAGAATTGATCAGCTATGTCAAGGGAGATGAATAAAAAGTTAAGATATTTTCCAAAACTCAATATCTTCAAAATGAAAAATGTTACAAAAACATTTTTTTTTTGCTGTAGTAAGCAGAATAAATAAGCAAAAAGAGCAAATACATATATTTTGTAAGCAAAAAATATAATCTGTACTGATGAAAAAATAAGTTTCCGGTCACTTGACACAGAAAGACCTCAAGTTACTAACGCAGTTGACATAGACAAGACAGTCTGTTTAAAATTCTCTGCAATGACCCTGGAACATATAACTTAGAAGGATCTCAATCTTATTCTATAGGTAGGGATACTGAGGTTGAAAAGTGAAGCATTTTGTCACACCAGTGGGGGTGACAGTCAGGCTAGAGGCCAGGGCAGCCTTCCTATTGCCGGCGCTCGGTGCAAAGTACGACTCTGAGGACAGGCTGCAATCTGTTGATCTACTCCACCCAAATCAGTGGGCGCACTGAGATCTAGATGAACTGGATTAGCCTGTAACATAAACCCTTTCCTGTGCTCCTGATGTTATACGGCGAGCATCACAACTGACCTGCACCGCTCTAACTTACCCAAATGACCAGAGCATCAAAACTACCTTTAGGAAAAGGTTGTGCTGCCCTACACTCCAAATTCTAGTTTTAGGAGTTGACTCTTCTCTCTTTTAAATGGTCTTTCTTGCCTCTATTGTCTACTTACTCTTCCAGGGAAGAAATTATTCATTAGTGAAATCAAAACAAGGGATACTCAAAAATATTCTTCTCAACAGGAACTAGGAAGAAGCAAGCACTTTTAAAAGGATGACCTATGAAAGGGTAACTGACCCAGCCCCACTTGGTCTGAACAAGGATCTGTAAGTTTGACGAATACTGTCAGACATTCGGAACTAATTTGATCATAGGGAGGACGTCACTGGGAACTGATCACAGGCACATCCCTGAATCCGCCTTCATAATCCTCCCAACAATCCTACGAGTTAGGTATAGTCTTCTGCTATATTAGAAGAGTTGCCCGATTAGGAAACTTCATGTTATAAACATAATAACTCCAATGGAGGAAGTGAGTTTCAAGTCAGAATAACAAAGTGGTTTTTCTTGCCACAATTTAAGCAAAATTTATTTTAAAGCTTAATAGCTAGAATTATGGTTGTGGAACTTGGTCTGGTTCTGAATTAACATCAAAGCCAGAGCAAATAGCATTCTCTAATTGGGACAGATCCAACTGAGGCTTTCAAAACATACAGGGTAGGAGAAATGGCTCATGTCAGCAAGTGGCCTAACTAGGTAAGTAGCTTGCCTCAGGTCCCATGGCTTGTGAGCGGCGAAAGGCGAGATTCCAGGACTCCTGGACTCCAGTATCTCTGTTCTTCACCAGCTATTCCCTGCTGCCTTCTGCTAACAGCAAGGCCACTAAGAAATGGAAGGCGAAGGTTCCAATTCAAGGAGGGGACACAAAAGGATCCTGAATTCACCTCCTCCCACGCACATGCTGAATCTACAGCTACATAGGGAACAATTTTCTCTGAAAAAAAACCCTAAAAACTAGCAGAACAACTCCTTCCTACTGGGCACATGAGAAAAAAACCACATTAAAGTGGGTAGGAAAGGCTGAAACACCATTTTGTTATGAAGCCCCCAACCCACAATGGGCACAATGGAAAGGGACCCCAAACCCAGAGCTTCTCCCTGAAGAGCAGACGGCTTGAGTCCCACGTTTTGCACTCCACCTTTCAAGACCTGCTCCTGAGACGAGCCCCCGAAACACCTAGTTTTGAAAACCACCGGTTCACGCTCCCAAGACCCGTGGGGCCCTGGCAAACCGAGAAATGTCTCCAAGAGAGCTCACACGGACTCGCGCACCCAGGACCCAGGGCAGGGCAGCCTTTGCAAAGTGCCCAGCCTTGAGGTGAAAGAGGTTCATCTGCTAATTTTAAAGCATCGGACTGAGGGGCCCTGGCCTGCTGGCCCGGACGGAGGCCTGTGGTTTCCTTCTGTGTTCCTTCTGCCTTGCTAAAGCCAGCAGGCACTATCTTTTTCTTTCTTTTTAAAAAAATTTTTATCTCTTTTATCTTTAAAAAAACTTTCTTTTTAAAAAATTAAAAAAATTTCTTCAGTGGGCACCATCCTTGCACCTACCTCCCACCTGGCTCCAGCTGGGCGCCATCTTTCCTCCCCCGCTGCCTTCCAGAGCTGGGATCTCCTGGAGGGGAGCTGCTACACTCGCCCGGTGCCCCGGGTTTTACATCTGGTGACCCAGTTTTTACAGCTGTAGCCCAGGGGACGCCCCTCCATTTCCTGGCTCTGGAGACCAGGGGGGGCCTTGAGTTCCCTGGGCCCACGGGATTGCAACAATCAGAAAAACAGTTGTTCGCAGACATCTACCCCCAGGCAGCACAGACAGCAGATTGAAACTTACCCTGTCTTTCTGTTGAAAGAGGCCTATTTGCTTGTCCAGCAGCTGTGGCCTGAGGGGCAGGCACACTTCAAGGGCCGGCTCAGGGAACAGAGGCCGGTGGACGCCATCTTTGTGTTTTCCCTCTGTCTTGGCCCAGCTTACCTGAATCTGAAATACCTCCCACCCTCACGGCCAACAGACCCAGGAATTCAGCCTTTACGTGAAAGAGGCCTATTAGCATATCATCATTGCTGCTGCCTGAGAGTCTGGCTTCCAATCAGCCTTAATCTAGGTGCTGATTGAGATCCTCTCCTCTGGGACACTGACGGGGGTCAGCACACCCTCAACTACTAGGACCTATTAAAAATAAGATAGGCTGCTTGGACAAGCACAAAGGTTTGAGAGACAACAAAGAGCTAGGGCAGGGTTGAGCAATAAAGTTTACCTGTCACCATACATCGTTACAAAAAAATTTTTTTTCTTGTGATGAGAACTTTTAAGATCTCCTCATTCAGCAGCTTTCAAATATGCATTACAGTATTAACTATAGTCACCATGCTGTACATTACATCCCATGTCTTATTTATTTTATAACTGCAAGTTTGTACCTTTTGACCCCCTTTACCCTTTCACCCATACTCCACCACCCCCTGCCTCTGACAACCACTATCTGTTCTCTGTGTCTATGAGCTTAGGTTTGTTTGGCTTTGTTTTTTAGATTCTACATATAAATGATCATATGGTATTTTTCTCTGACTTATTTCACTTAGCATAATGCCATCAAGGTCCATCCAAGTCATTACAAACAGCAAGATTTTCTTCTTTTTTATGGCTGAGTAGTATTCCAGTGTGTGTGTGTGTGTGTGTGTGTGTGTGTGTGTGTGTATAATCACATCTTCTTTATCCATTCACCTATTGATGAACACTTAGGTTGTTTTCATATTTTGGCTATCGTAAATAATGCTGCATATTTACAATACAGGACATTTACAATATACAACATAGGGGGGACATATATCTTTTTGAATTAGTGTTTTCGTTTTCTTCTGATAAATACCCAGAAGTGGAATTCCTGGATCATATGGAAGTTCTATTTTTAATTATTTGAGGAACGTCCATACTGTTTCCATTTTTGTAAATAAGATGACAGACGTTAATTAGATTAATGTGGCGATCATTTTGCAATATATACAAATTTCAAATCATTGTGTTGTACACCTGAAACTAGTATCATGTTATATATCAATTACACCTCCAAAAAAACAACAAAAAAAGGAAGGCCGATTCTGACACGCAGGCTCCAGGTAATGGAAATGCTCTGAGTCCCCGAGGACAGCGTCAGCACAGCAAAGGCAACAGGTCAGTCAAGTGTCCTTTGTCAGAAGGGCCTTTCCCATCCTCAGAGGCATTCCCTGCTCCTCGGTCCTTTCTGTCATATCCAGGATCCAAAATGTGGCCAGAAGGAGCTGCATCTGAAGAAACTGCACTGTGGCTTCTGATGTCAGCAAAGCGGCTGGCAGAGAATATTCCTGTTCTGCTGATCTGAGGGCTCGCCTGGGAGAAATATCCATATTAAGATGGAACTGATTCAAAAGTGCAAATGAGGATGTGTACTCAAAAGCACCAGTGTAGCAAAACCTGAAGTGGGCAGTGAAACATTAGAGAAATCACTATCCTCATTAGGTTAAATCCCTCCATAAATAGCTCTCCAAGGGACCTTCTACAAATGGACTTGGGTTTAGTTATTGATTGAAGTGAGTCGTCATTTGGGAAATGATTACTAATGTGGTTCGATTTGTCATTTGGGGATTAACTAAGTCACCCCAAGTTACATGTGACATATTGGAAAAAGGAGGGAGAGAGGAGACAAAAGACCTGGATTCTAGTTTGAACCTCACCCTTACTAGATTCTGAATCTCACGCTCTTTCACCTTTCCCGGGGGGATATCTGCCTTGCCTTCCTTAGTTATTCTAGTTCCTGGAGATACACATACAGCTTTCCCCTCCGAGAACACCCTCCTTTAACTCTCCACTTGGTGGGTCCTTTGGGTCACCTCAAGTCTCCCATCCTTCAGGAAACCTTGCCTTGACTTTGTTCTCCCTTCGCTCCCACAACCTGTGCAAATATCACGCCATTTGAGGACAGGAAAGACATTTCACCTCTGTGTTCTCAACGTCTAATATAATGCATTTCATACTTGTTGACTAAACTAATTGCAGTTCTTTTACAAACAGTACAGTGCTACATAAAATAATTATCCTTAAGTTGTTAATCACAAAGTTATTAAAAATAAAAATACATACTAGTGCCTTAGTTTTCTTGCATCTTTAAACATTATTTTTTTCTTTTTAATTGAAGTATAGTTGATTTACAATACTGTGTTAGTTTCAGGTGTACAGCAAAGTGATTCAGTTATGTATCTATGTGTATATATATATGTATTCTTTTCCACTATAGGTTATTACAAGATATTGAATATAGTTCCCCATGCTATACAGTAAATCCTGGTTATTTATTTTATACATAGTAGTGTGTATCTGTTAATCCCATACTCTTAATTAATCCCTCCCTGCCTTTCCCCTTTGGTAACCATAAGTTTGTTTTCTATGTCTGTGAGTCTGTTTCTGTTTTGTAAATAAATTCATTTGTATTATTTTCTAGATTCCACACATAAGTGGTATCATATGATATTTGTCTTTCTCTGTCTGACTTACTTCACTTAGTATGATAATCTCTAGGTCTATCAATGTTGCTGTAAATGGCAATATTTCATTCTTTTTTATGGCTGACTAGTATTCTGTGGAATATACGTACCACATCTTCTTTATCCATTCATCTGTTTATGGACACTCAGGTTGCTTCCATGTCTTGGCTATTGTAAATAGTTTCTTGCATCCTTAAAAACACTCCACAAATCTACAAAGAATTACAAAACTTGAGAGGGACCTTCAAGATGGTGGAGAGGAGTGAGACGTGGAGATCACCGTCCCTCCCCCACAAATACATCAGAAATACCTCTACATGTGGAACAACTCCTACAGAATACCTACTGAACGCTGGCAGGAGACCTCAGACCTCCCAAAAGGCAAGAAACTCCCCACGTACCTGGGTAGGGCAAAAGAAAAAAGAAAAAACAGAGACAAAAGCATAGGGATGGGACCTGCACCTCTGGGAGGGAGCTGTGAAGGAGGAAAACTTTCCACACACTAGGAAGGCCCTTCACTGGTGGAGACGGGGGGTGGCAGAGGCGAAGCTTCAGAGCCACGGAGGAGAGCGCAGCAACAGGGGTGCGGAGGGCAAAGCAGAGAGATTCCCGCACAGAGGATCGGTGCTGACCTGCACTCACCAGCCCGAGAGGCTTGTCTGCTCACCCGCGGGGACGGGCAGGGGCTGGGAGCTGAGGCTCGGGCCTCGGTTGGATCCCAGGGAGAGGACTGGGGTTGGCTGCGTGAACACAGCCTGAAGGGGGCTAGTGTGCCACAGCTAGCCGGGCGGGAGTCCGGGAAAAAGTCTGGAGGTGCCGAAGAGACAAGAGACAATTGTTTCAGGATGCACGAGGAGAGGGGGTTCAGAGCACCGCCTAAACGAGCTCCAGAGACGGGTGTGAGCCGCGGCTATCAGCGCGGACCCCAGAGACAGGCATGAGACGCTAAGGCTGCTGCTCTCGCCACCAAGAAGGCTGTGTGCAAGCACAGGTCACTCTCCACACCGCCCCTCCTGGGAGCCTGTGCAGCCCGCCACTGCCAGGGTCCCGTGATCCGGGGACAACTTTCCCAGGAGAACGCACGGCGCGCCTCAGGCTGGTGCAACGTCATGCCGGCCTCTGCTGCCGCAGGCTCGCCCCGCATCCGTACCCCTCCCTCCCCCTCGCCTGAGTGAGCCAGAGCCCCCAAATCAGCTGCTCCTTTAATCCCATCCTGTCTGAGCGAAGAACAGACGCCCTCAGGCGACCTACACGCAGAGGCGGGTCCAAATCCAAAGCTGAACCCCGGGAGCTGTGCGAACAAGAAGAGAAAGGGAAATTCCTCCCAGCAGCCTCAGGAGCAGTGAATTAAATCTCCACAGTCAACTTGATGTACCCTGCATCTGTGGAATACCTGAATAGACAAAGAATCATCCCAAATTGAGGAGGTGGACTTTGGGAGCAACTGTAGACTTGAGGTTTGCATTCTGCATCTAATTTGTTTTTGGTTTTATGTTTATCTTAGTTTAGTATTTAGAGTTTATTATCATTGATAGATTTGTTTATTGATTTGGTTGCTCTTTTCCTTTTTATATATATATATATATATATATATATATATATATATATATATTTCCTTTTTCTCTTTTTGTGTTTATGTGTTTGCTTCTTTGTGTGATTTTGTCTGTATAGCTTTGCTTTTACCATTTGTCCTAGGGTTCTGTCTTTTCTTTTTTTTTTGTATACTTTTTAGCGCTTGTTATCATCGGTGGATTTGTTTTTTGGTTTGGTTGTTCTCTTTTTTCTCTCTTTTATTTTTATTACTTTTTAATTTTTTTAAATTTTTAATAATTAAAAAATATTTTTATTTTATTAACTTTATTTTTTCTTCTCCCTCCCTCCCTCCCTCCCTCCTTCTCTCTCTCTCTCACTCTTCCTTTCTTTTTTTCTCCCTTTTCTTCTGAGCTGTGTGGCTAACAGGGTCTTGGTGCTCCAGCCGGGTGTCAGGCATGTGCCTCTGAGGTGGGAGAGCCGAGTTCAGGACATTGGTCCACCAGAGACCTCCCGGCTCCATGTAATGTCAAACGGTGAAAGTTCTCCCAGAGATCTACATCTCAACACTAAGACCCAGCTCCACTCAATGAACAGCAAGCTACAGTGCTGGACACCCTATGCCAAACAACTAGCAAGACAGAAACACAACCCCACCCATCAGCAGAGGCTGCCTAAAATCATAATAAGGTCACAGACACCCCAAAACACACCACTGGATGCGGTCCTGACCACCAGAAACACAAGATCCAGCCTCATCCACCAGAACACAGGCACCAGTCCCCTCCACCAGGAAGCCTACACAACCCACTGAACCAACCTTAGCCACTGGGGGCAGACACCAAAAACAATGGGAACTATGAACCTGCAGCCTGTAAAAAGGAGACCCCAAATGCAGTATGTTAAGCAAAATGAGAAGACAGAGAAACACAGGGCAGATGAAGGAGCAAGATAAAAAAACCCACCAGACCAAACAAATGAAGAGGAAATAGGCAGTCTACCTGAAAAAGAATTCGGAGTAATGATAGTAAAGATGATCTAAAATCTTGGAGATAGAATGGAGAAAATACAAGAAACGTTTAACAAGGACCTAGAAGAGCTAAAGAGCAAACAAACAATGATGAACAACACAATAAATGAAATAAAAAATTCTCTAGAAGGAATCAAAAGGAGAATAACTGAGGCAGAAGAACGGATAAGTGACCTGGAAGATAAAATAGTGGAAATAACTACTGCAGAGCAGAATAAAGAAAAAAGAATGAAAAGAACTGAGGACAGTCTCAGAGACCTCTGGGACAACAATAAATTCACCAACATTCGAATTATAGGGGTCCCAGAAGAAGAAGAGAAAAAGAAAGGGACTGAAAAAATATTTGAAGAGATTATAGTTGAAAACTTCCCTAATATGGGGAAGGAAATAGTCAATCAAGTCCAGGAAGCACAGAGAGTCCCATACAGGATGAACCCAAGGAGAAACATGCCAAGACACATATTAATCAAACTATCAAAAATTAAATACGAAGAAAAATTATTAAAAGCAACAAGGGAAAAACAACAAATCACACACTAGGGAATCCCCATAAGGTTAACAGCTGATCTTTCAGCAGAAACTCTGCAAGCCAGAAGGGAGCGGCAGGACATATTTAAAGTGATGAAAGGGAAAAACATACAACCAAGGATACTCTACCCAGCAAGGATCTCATTCAGATTCGACGGAGAAATTAAAACCTTTACAGACAAGCAAAAGCTAAGAGAATTCAGCACCACCAAACCAGCTCTATAACAAATGCTAAATTTCTCTAGGCAGGAAACACAAGAGAAGGAAAAGACCTACAATAACAAACCCAAAACAATTAAGAAGATGGTAATAGGAACATACATATCGATAACTACCTTAAATGTAAATGGATTAAATGCTCCAACCAAAAGACATAGACTGGCTGAATGGATACAAAAACAAGACCCGTATATATGCTGTCTACAAGAGACCCACTTCAGATCTAGGAACACATACAGACTGAAAGTGAGGGGATGGAAAAAGATATTCCATGCAAATGGAAATCAAAAGAAAGCTGGAGTAGCAATTCTCATATCAGACAAAATAGACTTTAAAATAAAGACTATTACAAGAGACAAAGAAGGACACTACATAATGATCAAGGGATCAATCCAGGAAGAAGATATAACAATTGTAAATATTTATGCACCCAACATAGGAGCACCTCAATACATAAGGCAAATGCTAACAGCCATAAAAGGGGAGATTGACAATAACACAATAATAGTAGGGGACTTTAACACCCCCACTTTCACCAATGGACAGATCATCCAAAATGCAAATAAATAAGGAAACACAAGCTTTAAATGATACATTAAACAAGATGGACTTAATTGATATTTATAGGACATTCCATCCAAAAACAACAGAATACACTTTCTTCTCAAGTGCTCATGGAACATTCTCCAGGATAGATCATATCTTGGGTCACAAATCAAGCCTTGGTAAATTTAAGAAAATTGAAATCATATCAAGTATCTTTTCCAACCACAATGCTATGAGACTAAATATCAATCACAGGAAAAAATATTACAGACACATGGAGGGTAAACAATTCACTACTAAATAAGAGATCACTGAAGAAATCAAGGAGGAAATCAAAAAAATACCTAGACACAAATGACAACGAAAACAGGATGATCCAAAACCTATGGGATGCAGCAAAATCAGTTCTAAGAGGAAAGTTTATAGCAATACAATCCTACCTCAAGAAACAAGAAACATCTCAAATAAACAACCTAACCTTACACCTAAAGGAACTAGAGAAAGAAGAACAAAAAACCCCAAAGTTAGCAGAAGGAAAGAAATCATAAAGATCAGATCAGAAATAAATGAAAAAGAAATGAAGGAAACAATAGCAAAGATCAATAAAACTAAAAGCTGGCTGAGAAGATAAAAAAAATTGATAAACCACTAGCCAGACTCATCAAGAAAAAAAGGGAGAAGACTCAAATCAATAAAATCAGAAATGAAAAAGGAAAAGTAACAACTGACACTGCAGAAATACAAACGATCATGAGAGATTACTACAAGCAACTATATGCCAATGAAATGGACAACCTGGAAGAAATGGACAAATTCTTAGAAAAGCACAACCTTCTGAGACTGAACCAGGAAGAAATAGAATATATAAACAGACCAATCATAAGCACTGAAATTGAGGCTGTGATTAAAAATCTTATAACAAACAAAAGCCCAGGACCAGATGGCTTCACAAGCGAATTCTATCAAACGTTTAGAGAAGAGCTAACACCTATCCTTCTCAAACTCTTCCAAAATATAGCAGAGGGAGGAACACTCCCAAACTCATTCTACGAGGCCACCATCACCCTGATACCAAAACCAGACAAGATGTCACAAAAAAAGAAAATTACAGACCAATATCACTGATGAACATAGATGCAAAAATCCTCAACAAAATACTAGCAAACAGAATCCAGCAGCACATTAAAAGGACGATACACTATGATCAAGTGGGGTTTATCCCAGGAATGCAAGGATTCTTCAATATATGCAAATCAATCAACGTGATAAACCATATTAACAAACTGAAGGGGAAAAACCATATGATCATCTCAATGGATACAGAAAAAGCTTTTGACAAAATTCAACACCCATTTATGATAAAAACCCTCCAGAAAGTAGGCATAGAGGGAACTTACCTCAACATAATAAAGGCCATATATGACAAACCCACAGCCAACATTGTTCTCAATGGTGGAAAACTGAAACCATATCCACTAAGATCAGGAACAAGACAAGGTTGCCCACTCTCACCACTATTATTCAACATAGTTTTGGAAGTGTTAGCCACAGCAATCAGAGAAGAAAAAGAAATAAAAGGAATCCAAATTGGAAAAGAAGAAGTAAAGCTGTCACTGTTTGCAGGTGACATGATATTATACAGAGAGAATCCTAAAGATGTTACCAGAAAACTACTGGAGCTAATCATTGAATTTGGTAGAGTAGCAGGATACAAAAGTAATGCACAGAAATCTCTTGCATTCCTATACACTAATGATGAAAAACCTGAAAGAGAAATTAAGGAAACACTCCTGTTTACCACTGCAACAAAAAGAATAAAATACCTAGCAATAAACCTACCAAAGGAGACAAAAGACCTGTATGCAGAAAACTATAAGACACTGACGAAAGAAATTAAAGATGATACCAGCAGATGGAGAGTTGTACCATGTTCTTCGTTTGGAAGAATCAATATTGTGAAAATGACTATACTACCCAAAGCAATCTACAGAGTCAATGCAATCCCTATCAAATTACCAATGGCAATTTTTACAGAACTAGAACAAAAAATCTTAAAATTTGTATGGAGATACAAAAGACCCCAAATAGCCAAAGCGGTTTTGAGGGAAAAAAACGGAGCTGAAGGAATCAGACTCCCTGACTTCAGACTATACTACAAAGCTACAGTAATCAAGACCATGTGGTACTGACACACAAACGGAAATATAGATCAATGGAACAGGATAGAAAGCCCAGAGATAAACCCACGCACATATGGTCACCTTATCTTTGATAAAGGAGGCAAGAACATATAGTGGAGAAAAGATAGCCTCTTCAATAAGTGGTGCTGGGAAAACTGGACAGCTACATGTAAAAGAATGAAATTAGAATACTCCCTAACACCATACACAAAAATAAACTCAAAATGGATCAAAGACCTAAATGTAAGGCCGGACACTATAAAACTCTTAGAGGAAAACATAGGCAGAACACTCTATGACATAAATCACAGCAAGATCCTTTTTGACCCACCTCCTAGAGAAATGGAAACAAAAATAAACAAATGGGACCTAATGAAACTTAAAAGCTTTTGTACAGCAAAGGAAAACATAAACAAGACGAAAAGACAACCCTCAGGTTGGGAGAAAATATTTGCAAATGAAGCAACTGATGAAGGATTAATCTCCAAAATTTACAACTAGCTCATGCAGCTCAACATCAAAAAAAGAAAAACCCAATCCAAAAATGGGCAGAAGACCTAAGTAGACATTTCTCCAAAGAAGATATACAGATTGCCAACAAACACATGAAAGGATGCTCAACATCACAAATCATTAGAGAAATGCAAATCAAAACTACAATGAGGTATCACCTCACATCCGTCAGAATGGCCATCATCAAAAAATATACACACAACAAATGCTGGAGAGGGTGTGGAGAAAAGGGAACCCTCTTGCACTGTTGGTGGGAATGTAAATTGATACAGCCACTATGGAGAACAGTATGGAGGTTCCTTAAAAAACTAAAAATAGAACTACCATACGACCCAGCAATCCCACTACTGGGCATATACCCTGAGAAAACTATAATTCAAAAAGAGTCATGTACCACAATGTTCATTGCAGCTCTATTTACAATAGCCAGGACATGGAAGCCACCTAAGTGTCCATCGACAGAAGAATGGATAAAGATGTGGCACATATATACAATGGAATATTACTCAGCCATAGAAAGAAACAAAATTGAGTTATTTGTAGTGAGGTGGATGGACCTAGAGTGTGTCATACAGAGTGAAGTAAGTCAGAAAAAGAAAAGCAAATACCGTATGCTAAGACATGTATATGGAATCTAAAGAAAAGAAAAAAAAAGGTTCTGAAGAACCTAGGGGCAGGACAGGAATAAAGACGCAGACGTAGAGAATGGACTTGAGGACACGGGGAGGGGGATGGGTAAGCTGGGACGAAGTGAGAGAGTGGCATGGACATATATACACTACCAAATGTAAAATAGATAGCTAGTGGGAAGCAGCTGCATAGCACAGGGAGAGCAGCTCAGTGCTTTGTGACCACCTAGAGGGGTGGGATAGGGAGGGTGGGAGGGAGACGTAAGAGGGAGGGGATATGGGGATATATGTATACATATAACTGATTCACTTTGTTATAAAGCAGAAACACAACATTGTAAAGCAATTATAATCCAATAAAGATGTTAAAAAAAAAAAGAATTACAAAACTTTTGAGTAAACAAGCTCCAGCTTAGCTCAGGTTCTTCCAAATATTTGCATATTTTTATAGATGCTAAATTTTCATATACAAATGTACTGAGCAAAAAAAAAATAACACAAAGTTATACAATAAAGTTGGTAAAAGAATTTTATTATGTGGCTTAGGTAGGTCTTTGCATACTACTAACAGAAAAGCATTTTTCCACATCTTATTCAACCTAACAAATGATATATTTGTCGTTTTATCTACATGGCTGCAGTATTACACTATTGAAGAAAACCTTCCTTTCATTTGTACTTTGGTGCAATTATACAGTAGATACCTCTTCCTCCAGAAAATAAAAATATTCTTGATCTAAACTTGAAATGGAACAAAGACATTAATAGCAAGTTCCTCGCACCACTTGGTAAAAGATTGCAATAAAAGTCCTAATAATATGTTGCTTAACATACAAAGAAGATGAGACATCTGCCACAGTTTCAGTCAAACCTCGGGAGGAATGGTTCAGCATGTGGGTTTATCTTCCTGGGGTTTTCACATATGATAGGTGGAATTGTACCATAATAAAGAATAGTCACCTTTTGCTCAAGAGACTCAAATAGTGGACTCTTGCAAGGGAAACACCTTTTGGGACATAGTAACGTACAAATGGATAGGAGAAAAAAATTGCCTTAGGAAAAATCCACCACTGTTTGACCAAATACCTGAAATGTTTTTATCACAGCTTTCATATATTAAAAAAGTTTCCTGCGGAGATGAAGCTTATTCATGAAATAAAGCCTAGTCGCTATCATCCGAACCACGTTCTGAGCCCTGATCCGAGGCCTCGTTGTTGGATCCCTCGGGTTCGGATTCATTGCCGGAGCCTCTGCCGGAGCCTCGGCCGGACCCCTCATTGTCAGATGCTCTCTCGGAGTAGCGGTCCGACTCGGCGCTGGGGGACACAGGCCGAGAGTCCATCTCAGAGCCCCCCGAGCGGCTGCGCCCGGACTGCAGGGATTCGTTGTCAGACTGTTCGGAGCCCGAGGGCCTGCGCTTTCTGGCTGGCTGGTCGCTGTCTGAATCCTCATCCGAGTGGTGCCTCCGGGGCCGCCGGGGGCTGCCGGCCTCGCTGCCGGCCTCGCTGCCGGCCTCGCTGCCGGACTTGTTCTGGTTCTCGTCGGAGTCGCTGTCCTCCGAGGAGGCGCCCGTCTTCCGCCGCTGGCCCTCATCGGAGTCGCTGTCGCTGTTGCGGGGATGTCTGGCAAAGACAAACGCGCGTTAGACCAGGGTTCTGGCCGAGGGAGCCTTGACAAACCAGGGGTGCGCTTGAAAAAAGAAGGGCATTTAATGTCTTGACCAGATCGCTGTTGACACAGGTGTTCGTTTTGTGATATTCCTTTGGTGTGCTTTTTTGTAAATGTGATAGGGTTATTAATAAAGAGAGGATTAAAAAGTTAAAAAGAATAAGGCACTTTAGCTCTGAGACAGAACATAGACAGTGACGGGTGACCGCACTGGTCATCCCAGGCACCCTTCATCAGAATGAAGCATTTCTCAATTTCGTATGTAAAATTATGAAAAGGAAGGGATTACATTTATTTATCTTTATAAACCATACACCAGCGGCAGAGGTGCAACCCGGGACCTCACTGGGCTGCAGAGACTCTGAAGAATGCACTCTGTCCCAAGGCTGGCTGGGAGGGAAGCTCCTCTGTGCCACTGCCATCTGTGCTAGAAGATCGCTGAGGAGTGAAGTCACCCTTTCTGTCCCAGGATCTGCTTCTGCTCCGGTGCCCTCCGCCATGACTAGACCTACTCAACATAGGAAGCTAGGGCTAAATAAAAGGGTTCTGCAGCTTGTTTTTGTACTTTTGCCAAAGTTCCCCCTCTACTTATCAGATGTTAAGGGCAGGGGACCTGTGCTAATGCTTGGGGGTGCGGTGGCACCCAGGGAATCTTGGCTTCTTGGAGGAAAGGACATTCCCTTCACCACTGTCACAGCTGCTCCCCCACCAGGGCTGTGGAGAGGAGGACATGCTTCTCCTTGGGCATATTCCTTGGTTTTGGTTTCCATGACAGATATTCCAAGAAAGGAATATTAAATCCTACAGGGTCAGTCTAAGAAGGGTGAGGGAGGTGAAACATACTACTCTCCCTAGAAATGAAAACATCCCTGCAGACCGAAGAAAGAAGGCTCTTTGTTGCTTACATCTGAAAGAAAAAACCTAGACACCCATCACATAACTCATTCTGTTTACACGCTAAGGGCCAGTGGGCCCCTGGGATCTAATTCACTCCATTCCATCTGGCCAAATAAGCAAACACTTCATGAAGGTCTAACCATCACGTCTCTAATCAATGGACCAGTGTAACACTGTGGGCAAGGGTGAAACAGTATTTTAGGGAAAAGCAATCCAAATCTGTGTCAACCAGCATCTTCAGACAAAAAGGGAACTGCAGATCTTTACAGATGCTTTACCCTACCAGACCAGCCCTGCACCAGGATCCTTAGCCCCTTCGACATGCTAACCTCTCACCCCTGCCTCACCTCTAACCAACCAGGGCTCTCTCTTCTTTTTATTTTTTAAAAATTCTTATTATTTTTATTTTTTATTGAAGTACAGTTGATTAGGACTCTCTATTCTTCTTCTAAGACTTAAACAGCCTTTCTTCCACAAAAAAACACCTCAGTAATTCCCCCCACTACCTCAACTCCAGATTACGTGTGGTCACTGAAGAGCAATAAATGCAAAATATAAGTGATAACCCTTTTCCCACTATAATGTAGTTTTGGTTTATTTGTCATTCTCCACTGTCTCTAAAGCACAAATTCCTTGGGGGCAGGGTCAATGTCTTTATCCTCTGCATCCCCAGCACTCAGCTTGCTATCTCATAGCATGGAATGTTCAAATGTCTGTTGAATGAATGAATGAATGAGGCCATCCGAAGAACCCAGCATAGTATGGTATTAAGAGTCTTAGTCTAGGAATCCAAATGCAGAGCTTGAGGGGCAAGTTCAGCACAAGTAAAACAGAATATTGTTTCACCAAGCAGTCTGTGAGCTAGAGGAGTCTACGATAAGCCCTCCACAGAGCAGGCAGTCCTGAGTCATCCCTGCCTGACAAGGGAGGAAATGGTCCAGAAAGTCCCTTCTCCCTGTGACCAAGATCAGGCTACTCTTAATACTTTAAACCAGTCAATGGCAGGGTAGCAAAATGACAGAAAATTTCAGCTAATATCCACGAAGAAATGAGATTTCAGAATAGGTTTCCTTCTTTAAGGGACAAACATTTAGTAGGACAAATGACAAGACTGGAATGAGATGTGTGCTCAGGCTTCTTCCCGCTCTAAGATTCTAAAAGCTGCAGAGATGACATTTTGGCACAGTGACCACTCGTGTTTATCCTTCACTAGGAAGAACATAAGTGAAAAAATTCCTACCCTCATCAGCAATTTCAGTTTATCTTTCATCAGATGAATCGTCACTTGATGATATTATGGCTTTGGATTTTATTTTTCCCTTCATTGAAGGAGGCAGACGTTCTGGCTTGGGCTTGAAGAAAGAAGATCAAACGTAATAGATTAGTCAAGACTCTTTACGTTAGGATGTCTTGTTAAATAGGGTTTGCACTGCAGTGATACTGATACAATCAAACAACAACTGACAAACTTCAAAACAAGTGTCTGTGCTTGAAGACCACTGCAGGGGAAGAATGTATTCTAGTGTACCGCAGCCTTCTATGCCTACTGGGGATGAAAACCATAGTGCTAGACACTTACAGCCTTCTTCTTCTCTGCTCTTGGAGACGGCTGCTTTTTCGGTTTGGGGCCATTTCTGTTTCATCATCATCAGATCCTTCATCTCCCTTCGGAGGTCTAAGTAGTGAACACCAAGAGAAAGTTTGTCAAGATTCACTCATGCCTATAAAACCCCAAGACTTCTGTGCCATTCAAATAGTATTAGTCATTTTGAACACCCTTCTCTACAGGTGCGGCCTTGACCAGACTGTACACCCCCTCAAGGGCAGAGACACAACTTACTCTTGCTGCACGTGGCTCGGGAGTCTGCAAAAACTGTATTTATGCCATGTCTGCTGACTAACTGAGTCACTGTTAAGCCCTCTTATTAATCTAAGATGAGCTTGAATCTTGCCCTTGGTGAGCGACAGAAGATGTGAGAAAAGACCCAGGCTCCAGACTCAGCCTCCTTCCCCTCCTCTTTCTTCCCTTCCAACTACTCATCCCAGGCCTGCTAATATCCAGCCACAGCTTCAATTCCACAGGTCTGAATGCATTCCACAAGCAGAGTCAGACATGGGTTGGAAAGAACAGGCCTAGCTAAGACTGGAGGCTCCCGGACACGGAAGCACCATGGGAGGACCAGACAGCTTAGGGGCACTTCCATGTGAGAGGGGGGCAGGGCACCACTTATCCTAACAGCGGATGGCACTAGGAGGATTAAAAGGCCCTTCTTTCACATAAATTCACATTTTATACATCCTGTAAAACCAGGAGGTGGGCCATTGCTGTTTTACAGAGAGGAAACTGACGCTCAGTGGCTTTTCTAAGATTTCAAAGATGGACAGTCAGTGTGGACGCACTAAGGTTTCTCATCCTAAACTGCATAGATTTTCCAATAAATATTGCAATTTTCAGTCATAAGAAAGGCAATTACGACTGACTCGGACCTCTCAGAAGGAAAGCTGTGGACATGTGTGGAGACTCCAAGCACGCCGGGAATTTGGTAGTGGGGCCCATTTTAGGATTAAAGTAGGAAGTGGGGGAACGAAAGGCTTCCCTGTCTGGGGGGATCAAGTGATTAAAAGGTGTTCACAGATTCTAAACCTAAGATTCAGAAGGTGAAAGGTCTTTTGCCACTTTCATGAGGTGATTTAAAACCCAGGTGATTTAAAAGGTTATTCCATGACACTACCTTCTCCTCTTCTTCTTCTTTCTCTCGCCACCCTCCTCCTCCTCGCCTTCTTGCTCACTACCACTGCCCTTCCTTCTCTTCTTCTTTTTGGATATAGGCAGGTCTTCATCGGTGTCATCGTTGACAAACTCATCAAACTCTCCTCCCTTCTTGGACCGCTGAAACCCAAACAAGACCACAGTCATTGCTTTCCTGGCTGGTGGAACGTGGGTGGAATGCTGAGGTATGAAAGAGGCCACTTCCCATCAGTCCTCTAAGTCAGAGGTCTCCGACCCCCGGGCCATGGCCCGGTACTGGTCCGTGGCCTGTTAGGAACCGGGCCGCAGAGCAGGAGGTGAGCGGCGGGCGAGCGAGCAAAGCGTCATCTGCTGCTCCGCATCGCTTCCCATCGCTCGCGTTACCGCCTGAACCAACACCTCCCCCCCACCCCTCCCCACTGCCACCATCCGTGGAAAAACTGTCTTCCACAAAACCGGTCCCTGGTGCCAAAAAGGTTGGGGACCGCTGCTCTAAGTCACGTGGAAGAAGTGCATGGCGAGGCCCATACTTTAAAAACTTCTAATTGGGATGAATGCCTCAAATAGCAAAACTCATCAACTACAAAGTTGCTACAAGGTAAACTGTACTCAGCTAACAGTGAAATGCATTTCTAAATACTGGATACCATTTAAAGCAGTCTCTGGTGGAAAACTATCTTTTAGCAAAGGAGGAAGCCAAAGCTCAGGACTAAGTACTGAGTGAATTTAACCAATTAGCTTCGTTTCTAACTGGAGTCATATCTTACCCGTCCACCACTGCCACTCTTTCTTTCTTTTGTTGCTTCAGTCTCTCCAGTAAACATAAGAATATTTTTGGTCTTCTCTACGTACTGGGCCCGCTGTTCCAAAAGTTTCTTTTGCTCTTCTTTTTCTCTGAGACGTTTCTCTTCCTATGAGGAAAAAGAGTAGGAAAAAACCGCATCAAAATGTTCTTATGACAAAAAAATCATGGCTACCATCAGAAGAACTTCTCTTTTAACATACAAAGTGTATGTATGCACACCTTTAATTCTAGTATAACCGCAAACACAATACATACCTGTTCTTTGAGAAGTTTCTGCCTTAACAGTTCTTTCTCTTGCTCTTGTTTGGCCCGCAATTCCCTTTCTTCTTCGTCCTGTTTGCGTGCCCTGGCCACGTGGTACTGGGCCTGGCTCAGTAAGTCAGAGCATTGCCTAGAACATTCCAAAGTTAGAGAAATATGTATGTAGCTAGTATACTTTTCATTAAAAAACTCAGAGCATCTGTATTCCTTACACACATTTAAAAGTTTGAAGCAGGATCATTAGGTGATACCTATGGGAAGTCTTTTTTTTTTTTTTAATTCTTCAGCCCTTTTCTTTTTTTTAATTTTTATTTTATCTTATTTTTTTGGCTGCTTTGGGTCTTCGTTGCTGTGCGCAGGCTTTCTCTAGTTGTGGCGAGTGGGGGCTACTCTTCGTTGCGGTGTGCGGGTTTCTCATTGCAGTGGCTTCTCTTGTTGTGGAACATGGGCTCTAGGCGCGTGGGCTTCAGTAGCTGTGGCACGTGGGCTCAGTAGTTGTGGCTCACGGGCTCAGTTGTTGTGGCACATGGGCTTAGTTGCTCCGCGGCATGTGGGATCTTCCCAGACCAGGGATTGAACCCGTGTCCCCTGCACTGGCAGGCAGATTCTTAACTGCTGCACCACCAGGGAAGCCCCAGGAAGTCTTAATTAGGAAAATTAACTTAGTTTCTCATAAGCCAATACTGTCAACTATGTTAAGTTTGCAAATTATAACCATCCTCCCAAAGCACAGCTAAAAAGATTCCCGACACTATCTTTACATGTGACAGATTCAGGAATCGTGTCTTGATTCTGACTACATAGCTGACATTAGTGAAATAGGAAAGTATTTTCCCATACAACTTAAGTACTTGAACTTTGCCATATTCCCTGAAAGGGCCCTTAGGAAAAAGCCTTGGTCCAGGTTGGAGTGTCCCAGAGGGGAGTGTGAAAGACTGACCTCTGGAAGGTCAGAAGCCCGTTCACTACTGTGTCACTCTCCCAGTCCACACTGCTATCACTGCCTCACCCAGAGTCACCTTCCATAAATAGTAACATTACCTGGCTTCTGTAGCAGCGAGGGCCAAATCAAATCTCATTTTATCTCCAACCTTACTCAAGTAACTGAAATATCTAAATAGAATGAGAAAATAAAATACTTTACTTAAAAAAAAATTAATGAAACAGACCCTTTAGATTTTTAATCTGTTCTAAAAAAAATAGTCTGAGAGGAGGCTTACATACTGACTGAAACTTAATGAATACTTAAATGAATGTATTCATGAAGGGCTGTTATCTCAATAGGAAAAATATATATACAACTCACTTAAAAAAGGACTCTCATCAATATACCACTCAATATTAGTAAGTTCATGATGATAAAGTTATAGTTAACGGTATCAGTAAATTCACAAACAACCAAAAATCAATTCCAGCAATGAATATTTACTAAACACCAAATTTACTAAATATGTCAGCATGGAGGTTAGGAGGCTTAAGCCGTGAAAGCACTTACAATCTACTAGGCAAGGCAAGGAATACTTAAACGAGAATTCAAATAAGGCTGGACAAAATCTGAAGAGATGGCAGGTTTTAATTTTACCGTACACTGAACTACCAAATAAGTACTGTAAGGTTACATAAATTTTGAGCTGAGCTGAATAAATTTATTCAATATTTAAGAGGAAAGGTCTTAATCTCAGCTTAAGTAAAACTAATATCGCATAAAAAGACACTAGTATAACAAGTAAAACCAGCATAAGTGGAGTCTAAAAATTTCTAGTGTGTAAAATTCTGGGTCATATTATTGTCAGGTCAATGAAAAATCTAGGGCAAGCTTGCAAAGCCAGCCAGCCAGTTCTAGGGGTCGGACTACAGGATCCAATTCTAGCAGGATCCTGGCTACGGTTGGGTGCCACCTGGCGGAAGCTATCTGCTTTGGCTTAAAAATCACTGGAATGATTCTAATAGAGAATGATCCTCTTTTGAGCCATGTGGGTTTAAAGAAACAAAGCATTTCAGAGGTTGTTCCTACAAAATCTTACCTGTGTGCAAGCTCCAGTTCTTTCACAGCATTGAGTACTTCCTTCAGATTACTCTTTTCATCTTTCAGGACAGAGGTAGCTAATCTTTGCAGGACCAAGGCCACATTAAACATAAGAACTGTATCACTGGGTGCCACGTGTCTAGCCTATAAACAAAAACAAAGCAAATCTTTCATATGGTATAATGACATGAAAAGGATTTTAGTCAAATAGAGTGTTAGGTGTGTAAGTATGCGTAAAACAGGATAAAAAATACAATGCAGCATAGGATTGAGTTCTCTTTTTTACCTTCAGCAGAGTCTGTTTGCATTCCTGTAACTTGCCACACTTGAAGAGGGCCCGGGCCAAATAGAGCACAACTTCAGTGTTCTGGTGCTTATAGAACTTTCTGAGGCAGTTTTCATACTACAATAAAAGAAAAAGTTAATTAAAACACAACAAGGATTAAATGATATTGTCATTTTGTGACAAAATTTCAAGCGATTTTAAAGCTATGTGAAAAGGTATTTTGTCTTTTGCATGGTTAATTTCAAAGACTAATTTGAGAACGATTTTTTACACTCACCAGCATACATTTTTCACAACATAAAAACCTGACAAGAAAAATTACATACTAGAAATAGTTCTTCCATTTGAAATTTCGACCAACACTGAAAGGTTAAACAGATTGGAAGGTCTTTTTTGTATCTTCAGCAATACTATCTAGAACAGGCTCACTGACAACTTATTAGAAGTCATACACCTGGCTCCTAAGGTGCTCTACCACCTTTCTTTAGGACTGGTGGAACCTACTGGCAACGAGAATGATAAGTCTCACTGTTCTGGCTGTTAATTTCTTAGTAAAACCAATATAGCAATACTGGTATTAATTTTGCTGTGAACATATCACTTTCTGACCATGGAACATATCTTGTCATAGGTAAGTTCTTTTTTGTGGAAGATGGTTAGATGGTTTTTCCCTGAATATCTCTAGAAATTAATTTGCAGATCAAGAAGGCCCACCTCCAAAAACACAACCTCTGAGACTACCATATGCAATCTGGGTTCTGTAGGTCCCTGTGACCAGGACCTTTCCAATATTCTTAATACAATAATAATACCCATCCTTTTTAGAAAAATGGTTAACCACTTCCCAGAGCCTATCTTCTTTTTTTTTAAAATAAATTTATTTATTTATTTATTTTTGGCTGCGTTGGGTTTTCCTTGCTGCACGTGGGCTTTCTCTAGTTGTAGCAAGAGGGGGCTACTCTTGGTTGCAGTGCGCGGGCTTCTCGTCGCTGTGGCTTCTCTTGTTGCGGAGCGTGGGCTCTAGGCGCGCAGGCTTCAGCAGCTGTGGCTCGTGGGCTCTAGGGTGCAGGCTCAGTAGTTGTGGTGCACAGGCTTAGTTGCTCCGCAGCGTGTGGGTCTTCCCAGACCAGGGCTTGAACCAGTGTTCCCTGCATTGGCAGGTGGATTCTTAACCACTGCGCCACCAGGGAAGCCCAGAGCCTGTCTTCTAACTTTGGTCAGAAACCTGTTTTTTCTGACCGTAATAATTCCCCCGTAAGAGCATTTTTACTTTTTACTATGCTAAAGATGCTAAGCATGACTCTTTTACTTCAAGTTCAAGTAATCAACAAATATGAAAAGCATAATAAAATTCTATAGCCATGGGCTTTCCTGGTGGTGCAGTGGTTAAGAATCCACCTGCCAATGCAGGGGACACGGGTTCGAGCCCTGATCCGGGAAGATTCCACATGCCGTGGAGCAACTGAGCCTGTGCGCCACAACTACTGAGCCCAGATGCCACAGCTACTGAAGCCCACATGCCTAGAGCCTGTGCTCTGCAACAAGAGAAGCCACTGCAACGAGAAGCCCACACACTGCAACGAAGAGTAGCCTCTGCTAGCCACAACTAGAGAAAGCCTGCGCACAGCAACAAAGACCCAATGCAGCCAAAAATAAATAAATGAAAAAAAAAAAATTCTATAGCCATGAAAACTTATCCCCATGGAGTTTCATTTTAAATGTCATTTAACCTTCCTGAAACTCAGTTCTCTCATCTGAGAAGTAAGAGGGTAAAACAAGCAAACGGATATTAAATCCCACTAACTTCTGGGTACTTACTGCTATGCGAGGCAAACTAGTGCCAAGTATGGTGCCAAGTATTTTTCATTCTGGATGCTCACAAAATTCTATGAGATTAAGGTACAATTATTTCTGTTTTATAGATATGAAAACTGGCTCAGAGAAGATGTCCTTTGTCCAAGACACGCAATTAAAGGTGGAACCAGGACTCACATCTCTGTCTGGACACCAAAGACTGGCCTTAACCATATACAATTATAAGCCTCTGAATAGACACAGTATCGCAAGAGATAGCACCCAGATCCAAGGCAGGACCAGAATGGTTAAGGAAACCAGTGCTCAACAATGAACACAAAATAAAAATATCTTGAAAAATAAGACATTACCATCTGAACGGCGCTGATATATTGCTTTTGTTCCACGTAGATATGTGCTAGGTTCAACCACACATCACTGATATCTGCCGTTGCTTCTCTTACTTGGGCAAATACATCACGAGCTTCACGGAAATATCCTTTGTGGGCCAAAACAGCTCCTAAAGTTATAAAAAGGTTCACAGAATTAGAATTTTCTAATTGTATCCAGAAAAACAACTAGAGAGAAATTCTGATCTACAAACATCCCTCCAAAAGCATTCATTTCACAAATTATTATGGATATCCAAACTGTATAATTACCTATGCCATTAGCAGCATACAGATTCTTTGCATCATTTCTGAGTACTTGTTTGTAGATGGCCAGAGCACGATCTTGATGACGCTTTTCCTATAAAAAGATACAAACATAAAAAAATTCAAGCAATAATCAAATAAGTATCAATTTCGTTTTAAAGAGATGAAAAGAGATTACCTTTTCTCTATCTCGGGTGGGCTGATGCAAAGTTTGGAGCCAGACGTTGCCAAGGGCCAGCATAGAATAAGTGTCACTCTGAGTAGCTGGTTGTTTTAATATCCTCTCAAATTTCTTCTGGCCTGGACCCCATTCTTGTTTTGCCAAATGAAGATTACCAATCAAAGACCAAGCATCCGGATGGTCCTAAAAACACACATATAAAAAGAAGCAAAATCTGTAATTTGGATTCAGAGAGATCAATCATCTTTCCACAACAGCTGATTACTGGAGAGGTTTACAAGCTACATTTACAACAGTGTTTTTCAAACTGAGAGTTGAGATGGATCAGTGACTTGTAACATCAATTTAGTGTTTAGTTATCACCACAAGAAATGCAACAGAATGGAATAAAGTAAAAATGTCAATGTACTGCCTATGGAAAGAGCACAAAATGATTTGTAAAACTTTGATTTCAGTTGTCTGTATACACACGTGTGTATGTACTAGGCTGTGGTGTGAAATCTGTTTCTTACCGTGGGCCACAATCCAAACGTTTAGATGACTTCTATACCCTTTAGTATCTTTAACAAGTAAATGAAAAAAACAGGGAGATGCCAAGTCTAGAAATATGATAGCCATTAAAAGGAAAAACTGATTTACTGGGGGGAAATGGTGAAATAATTATTTTTCAAAGCTAAGAGTTAATATTACCAACCTGATTAATCTGAAGAGCTTCCTTAAACCAATCTGAAGCCTCATAAAAATTTCCTTTATCTCTAGCCATGGCTCCTAGGCGCAGATAGCCTGGAAATATACAAGTTTTCATGTTTAAAATATTAGCTATAAAGTAGAACCATAATTTTAAAGTCATACTTTTGAAACAATTGTTTTTCATTAATACATTAATACAATGAACAGAAAAGTCCCACAGGTGAAAATATATCAAGCATCAATATAACTAATTAATAACCTAATAAGTTCAAGAGCAACTCTGCCACCACCAAGTCTTCCTGTTTGAAATCTCAGATTATCTCTTCCACTCCATTCCCCAGGCTAGCACCCTGGACCAAGTCATCATCTCAAGTTATTTTAAAAGCTTAGCGTTGGGCTTCCCTGGTAGCGCAGTGGTTGAGAATCTGCCTGCCAATGCGGGGGACATGGGTTCGAGCCCTGGTCTGGGAAGATCCCACATGCTGCGGAGCAAATGGGCCCGTGAGCCACAATTGCTGAGCCTGCGCGTCTGGAGCCTGTGCTCCACAACAAGAGAGGCTGCGATAGTGAGAGGCCCGCGCACCGCGATGAAGAGTGGCCCCCACTTGCCGCAACTAGAGAAAGCCCTCGCACAGAAACGAAGACCCAACACAGCCATAAATAAAAATAAATAAATTAATTAATTAATTAAAAAAAAAAAAGCTTAGCGTTGTTCTGTTTCCAATTTCTCTCTGATGCACAGCACTGTGCTTGGCATATGGCACTACAGTGAAAGCACAGACTACTAGGGATTACTAGTTAGAAAACCTGGGCTCTTACTGTGGCTCTTCCACTTAAATAAAAAAAGTGCCACACAAATGTTATTTTCTCCAAAAAGTGTCACTCTCTCCAGGAATCAACAATGGCTTACTACTACTGCCTATCAACTCAGTTCAAATTTAGCCTGACATTCAACTAAAATCTTATTCATTTTAAATCACTTTTGCATCCATAACAGTACAACAGGGGCCAAATTGCTAGCCCCTAATTTGACCAGAGTCAAAACATCATAGCTTTAGGTTCTTTTAAGGGAAGTACAGCATATAAAATATTTTTAGTTAAAACTTACCAAATTTCACATTGTCTAGGTTGTAAAAACTCAAGGTAGGACATTTTTAGTAATAATTATTTCCAGGAAAAGCACTGTTCTTTCTCACTATTATAAACATTGCAAAATGTTTATATGAAATCAAAGCAGGACCCATCATAATGATAAACCCATCACCAAATATGCCAAGGAGTTATTAAAAGCCTAATAAAGGTAGGTGACCCACTGAAGATGGCCTAGTCTATAAACTATGGTCCGACTGGTTTTTAGTTGTTTCTTTTTGTTTCTAGCATAAATTTAACTGAAGCTGCATCTTTTTTTTTTTTTTTTTTTTTTTTTAAGGCCACAAATTTGCCTTGAAGAAAAGGGGGCATATAACCTTCAAAACTGTTTAACTTTTTTTTTTTGGTCGCACCGCAGCTGCACTGTGGGGCTTACAGGATCTTAGTTCCCTGACCAGGGATCGAATCCAGGCTGCCTGCAGTGGAAGCATGGAGTTCTAACCACTGGACCACAAGGGAATTCCCTAAAACTGTTTACTACTGGTTCTAAGAAAGATTTTTTTCCGGCTAAATTTTTTGCTGCTGTTGTGGACATTTTAATACACACACAAAAAGTTTAAAATTCCTACAGTCAACATAATTAGGATGTTCCCGTAAGATGTTTTTATATAGTTTTTCTGCTTCATGGAATTCACACATCGCCTCATACAGCCTGGCTAAATTGTATGACGTGGTAACAGAAATGGCATTGTAATAATGTTCATCATGCTCAGCTTCTGCCTTTGCACGATCCAATGATGCCAAAAAGTATTTCTAGGAGAAAGAAAAGAAAATTACATTGTTAAAAGACTTGGTTGATATATAGGAAAACGTGTGCATTGAACTTGATAGCATAAAAGAAGGGACTATTTCTACGTTCCTACCTTTGCCTCTCCCAGATTTCCAAGTCTGAAATGGAGGGCACCCACGTTATTCAGAATCTCTGGGGGGACATCAGCCTGCACTTTCTCCTGAAGGATCCGTGTCGCTGTTCCGTAGGCTGACAGGGCACCCTGTATTTTCATGGTGGACAGAATAAAGTGTAAGTGAAAATGAGAGGAAGAGAAACACTGCATCAGGCTTACCAAAAACACATCAGGTAGGAGACGGAAAACATGGCTAAATACCTGTATATCGGTCTGTTCTAAGATTTGTGCCAACTCAATCCAAGCTTCAACGTCATCAGGATACTGTTCTGTGACCTTCTTCAAATGGCCCTGGGATGAAAGAGATCATTAAGCTAAAGCATTCCAACTACAGGGTATGACAGTGAAATGTGGTGGCTACTCTACCCTGTTTGATAAGTCAAATGTTAGTTCAACTACAACAAACTCAGCTAACAAAACTGCGTCCATCATATTTCTACTAGCGATAACAAGAAATGAGGAATGCGCATCTAGAGATAGCTAACAGAAAATAAAATTTTTAGATTTTTAAAACATACCTTGGCGATATCTCGTTTTTCTTGGTCTTCTGAGGCGGCATATAGAGAGCCAAGAATTTTCATAGTTTCATAATTATTAGGATAAGCTTTCAAAACTTTCTCAAAGCACTGAGATGCATTCTCTTTGTCACCTCGATAAATGTACATTTGTCCCAAACCAAAAAAAGGCAGCACAAAAGAGGATGAGGCAAACTGTGTGGCCTGATAGTAGTACTGGAAAGCTTGGTCATAATCTTCCTAAAAAATGAAATAAAACAAGGCCAACAATATGTACAAAAGTTTTAAAATGATTTGGAAAACCATTAAAGAATTAGATATTTAGAGAGGGTGTAAAGTTAACTTACCTGGACGTGGAATGATCTAGCCAACTGATAGCAACTTTCTGCTTGCATGGCCTCCACTTCTGTATTATGGAATGCATGGAGAGCCAAGTGCTGGACTTTACTGTAATCCTGAACAAGGAAGATCCAAAACTCAATTGAGTGAACCCAAACAACTCTACCAGTCTCAGTCATAAGACTTCCCAAAATTTCACTTTTAAAATTTGTTCATTGAATGAACAATAACAGCACTGCATCCAGAATTACAATTCATTTTCCTCATTCCCCTTGCTGATAAATTCAGGGAAGATGGGAACTAACAGTTGTACAGTACTTAACATTTCCCCACTACATCTATTACTTCATTTAATCCCCACAACAATCCTGAGGCATTAGTCCCTATTTTTGTGATGAGAAAACCCAAGAGAGGTTAAGTCCTTTATTAACAGTAATGGGAGCAGTTACAATTTATTGAGAACTATTATATCCAAAGCCCTCTGCTAGGTATAATACTTATATTAGTTCTAAGCTTAATCAACCTCCCTGCAAAGTGTGTCATTATTACCATTTTATTGATGGGAAAATAGACACTTAAAGAAGTAAAGTTTGTTATCTAAGGTGAAAAGCTAGAATCTCAATTTAGTGGGGTTTTTTTTTCTGACTCCAAGGCTATTTTCTATCACATGAGGGTAGCAAGCGCCAGCACTTGAACTTGTACTCAGCTCTATTTGAATGCATGGGTCATGACCTTTCTATTAGACCTCACTTTCCTTTGGATTAATCTCCCAAGTGTCTCAAAGTCAGAGTTCATACATCAGGGGTGGAAACAACTTTCCAGTTTTAATAGGAATGTGTTTTATTCATTTGACTAGAAATCTGGTCTGAAGTAGAGTTTTTGTTTGGTCAATGACCAGTTCTGACATTTTTTTTTTTTTTTACATTAGAAATAATAATGGGATTGCAGCTTTTATCAGGAACTGAGTGTTTCACATTAGATAAGTATTTAATATGCATACTACATTTAATCCTAACTACCACCCCTCACATCCTATACAGTAGGTATTATTACTGTTTTACAAGTGAGGCAATTAAAGTTTAGGGAAATTATTAGTTTATTTGCCCAAAGCCACAGAACTATATACAATGGTGATGCCAGAATTTGAACCAAGTGATTCAAACTCCACACTTTTAATTACATGACACAGCCTTTTGGCTTAATTTATATACTGTTCACTGGAATGAGTGTATGGAAATACCCTGCCTACCTTCTAGGGCTGTTGTAATGACAAACTGAGAAAACATATGTAAACATGCTCTGTAAACCTTAAAGACATATATTCAGTGCAAGATGACCTCATGACACCTGGCACAGTGCTGATCACAGATCAGGTGTTCAGTAACACTCAAATATACTGGCTTGATTTACATATTTCACCTATGTAATCTTTAAGGTTCTGAATATACTGATTGTTCTCAGTAGAAGCAAGTCTTTATCTTCAGCAGTGGAAGGGTGACTAGCATTGAAAATTAAAAACTGAGTTATTCTCATTTGGTTCAAGGAAGCTGTCCCAACAGCTGTGAGCACTGACTACTAGATAGGCACTCAAATATTTAGAATCATCCGTCCTCTGTTTTTGTGCTGTTGTTGTTTTTCCAGTAAAAACCAAACTAACTTGTGTAACTGTTTTATCTTAAACAGTAACACTTCATTTACATATGAGATACATTTCCATCCTCTCCCTAAGTAGTTGCCTTTTAGTACTAAAACAGTTATAGCATAAAGCTTAATTAATAATTCATTATGAAAGGGGAGTATGCTTCTACAGCCAGAGAGAGTAAAGCATCATGGCGAATAGCTGTGTGACCTCAGGCTATTAACTCTTGCTTCCATTACATCCACAAAATGAGGAAAATATTACCTACCTCATAGGATTATTTTGAATGTCATATAAATTCACAGCATGCATTTTTAACAGCACTTGGCATTTTGCAAGCATACGATGCATATTAATAGCAACAATAACAGCAACACAGCATCTATTACTAATAAGGATTGATGCAGTTTTGTGAACTTTTACCTAAACTGCTATTTAATTAAAGTTCTTGGTATAATTTAGCACCTGGTTTCAAAATGACTGATTAAACTCATGCTTACTAACTATATAAAAACTTTTTTAGTATTTGAGAAACCTAGAATGCCACTGCTTCTACAGAGTTAGTGGCAACTTAAAAAATTACATCATGATCAACGTGTGAAAATAAACAAGCAAAAATTTCACCATATGCTACACTCTTACTAAACTACTAAGACTATATCATAGATCTGTGCCTGTCTTCTCTCAGCTACCTAGTGACCTTCTTCTAAAAACATAGTTCAAGAGCTTTTTCATTCTTGGTGATGAAAACTCTCCTTAATCACTTCCTCTTTCATTTCTTTACCACAGCAGGGCAGAGACCTTTATTTTTACATTTACATTTGTTCCCATGTCTGTGTTTTCTATGAAACAACTCCTTGAGTGCAGAAACCACGTCTTACTGAACTCCACATCCCTGTCGCAATGTTGGGTACAGTATACAGGGTCAATAATTATTAAATGAATGAATGAATGAATGAACAAACATACCCAGATACTAATTAGTATCCCCAGATACTAATACAAACTCTAACTTGAAAAAAACTCTTGATTCAAATTTCTTTCCAAGTTAAAAAGATAAAGTATCACCGGCAGTACGGAAAAACAAAAATCAGGATTTAAAATTAAACAACTTTAACAAATGATTTCTCCTACCTTTTTGAAGAAAAAGTGATTTGCCAAGTGGTTCAATACCATAGGGTTGCTAGGATCAATTGTATAGGCTCTGGAAAGAAGTTGGACACCATTTTTGATGGAATCAGCCTAAAAGAAAAACAATGATGGCAGGGTTGAGTGAAATATTACTTAAATAGCACTTTTTCAAAGTTTCCTTTATAGTTGAAGAAATAAGATTATAAGATTATTTGTTCAGATAGCAAAATATAGCTCTTGTTTTAGTTAACTTTCACCAGGGATAAAAAATTTCAAACAGTGATGGTGAGAATGAAAATTGGCATAGCCACTGTGGGAAACAGTACAAAGGTTTCTCAAAAAACTAAAAACAGAACTACCATATGGCCCAGCAATTCCACTCCTGGGTATATATCTGAAAAAAACAAAAACACTAATTCGAAATGATACATGCACCCCAAAGTTCATAGCAAGATATGGATACTGCCAAGATAATGGAAACAACCTAAGTATCCATTAATAGATGAATGGATAAAGAAGACATGGTATATATATATAATGGAATACTACTCAGCCATAAAAAAGAATGAAATTTTGCCATTTGCAGCAACATGGATGGACCTGGAAGGCATTAGGCTAACTGAAGTAAGTCAGAGAAAGATATATAATGTATGATATCACTTATATGTGGAATCTAAAAAATACAACAAACTAGTGAATATAACAAAAAAGAAGCAGTCTCACAGATATAGAGAACAAACTAGTGGTTACCAGTGAGGAGAAGGGGGAAGGGGAAACAGAGGGGTGGGAAAGTGGGAGGTACAAACTATTGGGTGTAAGATAGGCTCAAGGATGTACTGTACACCATGGGGAATATAGGTAAGATTTTGTAATAACTGCAAATGGAAAGTAATCTTTAAAAATTAAAGAAAAAATAATAAAAATAAATTCAAATAGTGAGGTAAACTTTTAGAATTTAGCTTTCTTAACAAACTTAACTGCAGAAACACTGGGCATTTTCTGCCCTTTGAAATTGGGTGCATGTAGTAAATATTGATATCACTGTCCTAAATAATTTACTGCTAAGGCAAATAATAGAAAAGACTCCAAAAGATTGCATTTTTTAACAGCTCTGTTGAGATATAATTCAATATATAATTCAATACTATTCACCTGACAAATCAGTCAGGAACTAGACAGTTTTTTCACCCACATACCTCTTTATTGTTGAGTTCTAGAACAGCCAGTCCCACCAACGCTCCCACACATTTGGAATTGAGTTCCAGGGCTCTGCTGAACGCCAGACGAGCCTTCTCCAATTTGTTAAGTTTCACAAAGCAATGGCCCATTCCTAAACGAACTTCCGCTACAAAAATAAAATCAAGTCATTCAGTCTGTCAAACTAGGGCATTTTTAGGATTCAAATTTTTTTATTTTTAATTTTATTTATTTATTTATTTTATTTTTGGCTGTGTTGGGTCTTCGTTTCTGTGTGTGGGCTTTCTCTAGTTGCGGCGAGCGGGGGCCACTCTTCATCGCGGTGCACGGGCCTCTCACTGTCACGGCCTCTCTTGTTGCGGAGCACAGGCTCCAGACGCGCAGGCTCAGTAGTTGTGGCTCACGGGCCTAGTTGCTCCGTGGCATGTGGGATCTTCCCAGACCAGGGCTCGAACCCGTGTGCCCTGCACTGGCAGGCAGACTCTCAACCACTGCGCCACCAGGGAAGCCCCAAAATTTTTAAAATGCTTAAACAGTCTCTATTTATGAGTTGCAAAATCGCAGAATTAACCTCAGTACAACTACACTATAAAATCTTCGGGTGTATCACATACTTGGTTTCACTGGAGGTCAGAGCATACCACTCTCCCCTCACACTTCCCAACCCTTACCCCCTCATCAGGGATACCTTTCTCACCACAGAACAGAACACCTATAAGAGTGGTATTTTTCTTGTCTTCCAACGCTCCTGGCTACACTGTACCTTCAGTATCTAATTTTTAAAGAGCAATTTTTAAACAGAGAACAAAAAGCTTCATTAAGGCCTTAAATATAGTGACTGACTACGTGCACATCTGCAGAGCTATGCTTATAAATGCTTCCCAATTTCAAAGCCATGCCAAAACACAAGCATGTTTCTAAGGATAACCTCTCCACTGCTCACTGGATCCTACCCCTTCTCATCTAAAGACACTGCTCCTGCAACCCTGCCCTATTTTTCCCACGTCATCAAATTTTCCCTCTCAACTAGATCATTCTCATCCATATACATTCTCGCATCTTAAAAAAATCCCCTCTTGATTCCATTTCCCTTTCCAGTTGTCAATTCATTCCTACTCTTCCCTAGATAGTAAAACTCCTTGAGAGATCTACATTTGCTGCCTCCCAATTCCTTTCCTTCCCTTTTCTCTCTTGACTCCACCCCAATGAGTATCTCACCTCTACCATTCCAGTAAAACTGCTTTATCAAGGTCACTAATGATTTGTATGCTGCCAAATCCAATGATCAACTTTCATTCCCTATTTTACTCGGCCTAACAACAGAATTTGACACTGACACCCTCTCCTTCTGGAAACATTTTACATTTGACTTCAAAATTTGCTAAATGAATGAGATTTTGGAAAGAAAAATAGTATAGGGCAAAAAGATTATATTATGATCTACTATGCAGCTTTTGAATCAAATATCAATATTTTAAGTTGGATCATACCCAGCCTAGACTTACAGTTTTTCTCTTACCTGGACATCCCGGGTTAGTTCGCAAGGCTTTCTTATAGTAAGCGAGAGCTCCTCTGTAATCTTTCTTGTTGAATGAAATGCAAGCTTTACCTGTAATGATTTTTAAAAATAAACATGCACTTATTAAAGAACACAAGTCTCATATGCTCTCTACTAACTCACCTAAATCAAATATATTTCTCAGTAAGAAATACTTGAAAATAGTAAAAATGATTTCATATTTAAACTTGTTTTCCATGAGGGTATATTAATCTATGCCTATAAATAGAACAGTACTATATTATGTTAAATGTTATAAAATAACTAAAGTAGCTTAGAGTTGTCCAAATAGATTGTTTATTGATGCTTCAGAAGTGGATAACAAATTATGCTTAACTGGTATATATCTTATTTCTGTAATTTCAACAGAAACAATGATCTATTGTAATAGTTTTATTTGTAATAAGGTAAAGCTCTTCTACTTTGCTGCCCAGCCCAGTTACTAAGGAGTCATCGGCAAAGAAATACATTCTAGGCACAGCTGAAAAATACAGATTCCTAAGATGGTTGCCGAAAATGACTTACCGAGAAGGGCTGGAATGTTATTTGGAGACTGGTTGAGAACGAAGTGAAATTGTGCATCAGCCTGATCCATTTTGTCACCTTCAAGTAGGCAGAAGCAGGCTCTTCCCAACAAATGGTTCTGAAAAAGTAATGCATCACCTTAGACTTGACTTTATCCAGGACTAACCACAATTTAACACAAACGTGTAACATGAAAATGAAAACCATGTAGGAAGGAAGCGGAGCATCACACAAATTCCTCTATCAGTGTAATGTGTTTAAACTACCAGTAAGCAATTCTTAATTGCAAATTGAGGAACTATCCTGAAATGCAAGCTGTCTGTGCCAGGAACGATGACGAAAAGAAAAGTTCAAACTCCCTAAAATATGCTTGAAGTTCACCTGAGGATGTTGGAATTACCAACTCAACATGTGGATAAGTTTCACATGCTAAATTTGCCCATATTACTTCAACAGTACAAGGACCAAAGAAATTTCTATTTTATTAAGAAACTCTTCTTTTTGACTATTCTTATCAACTACGTTATTTTAAGAAAAACTGAAAGAAAATCTGTTGCCTATTATACACATTTTACTTTCATGTGGTACTTTTTTCCCTTTCATAAATTCAAAGACATCTGACTTAATTTACCTGATCATACATAATAATTTTATCTGCCATCGTATACAATAGGGTGGCCTGTGTAATAAGATCTTTCTTGTTGTCCTTATTCTTCTCCTTCCGAGCCTGTTGTACATAATAGGCTGCCAATGTATCCAAGCAAGTCATCTGGTCTTTTTCATGGTCTCTGTAGTCCAAATTGCCATCTATACGCGCTGCTTCCAACAACTTTACAAACTCTTCTGTTTTTCCTTGCTTGTAGTATTCCAGCTATAAGGTAAAGAATCAAACTAGAATTACTGGAGGATATGTCAATACAAAAAGTTGTACACAAATGTTTATAGCAGCTTTATGTGTAATAGCCCCAAACTGGAAACAACTAAATTGTTGATCAAAAGGTGAATGGACAAACTGTGGTCTATCTGTATAATGGCTACTGCTCGGCAGTAAAAAGGAGCTATTGGATACATGCTACAACATGGATAAATCTCAAACTAATCTTTAGTGACAAAAAGCAGATCAGGGGTTGCCTGGGCACTGTGGAGGGGCAAGGGAGAGGTGGGAGGAAAGTTTTAGGGGTGATGGATATATTCGTTATCTTGATTGTGGTGATGATTTCACAGGTGTACATATATGCTAAAAATTCTCAAATGGTACGTGTGAAATATGTGCAGTTTACTATAGATGAATTATACCTACTAAAGCTGTTTAAAAAATTATAATCACTACAAATGCTTCCATCTTCTTACCTAGCAATAGTTGATTTCAAACTAAATCAGAGCCCAAGAGAGAAAGCAATAGTGAGAGGGTATAAAGAATTCCAAAAAGAAAACTTGGGTTCTAGTTATAGATCCATCAAAAATTTTTTATGACTTTGGGTCTGCTGAATAACTTCCCTGGGCATCTGTTTCATTTATTAATAATAAAAGGAATATCCACCATTTATTAACCCCTTACTGTGGGCCACAAACAATGCCAGGAGCTTCATATACATTATCTCTAATCTGTACAACCACCCTTAAAGTGAGTGCTAACAACCCCCTATTTTAGATGAGGAAATAGGCTCAGAAGGTAGGTCATTTGTCTAGTTAGTAGCCGAGTTGGAATTTGAACAAAGGACTCTCTAATCCCAAAGCCTACATTCTTTCTTGTGTAACAACCTACAGCCCACAATGCTTCATGAATTTATTTTACTACAGGTGCCATGCTAACCCTCCAAGCCTTCAATTTTCATGTAAGTGCCGTTAAAGGAGGCATCTGTACTAAAAAATACTAAGTTCCCTTCTGGTTTTAAAAAATATGTGACAAGCATTAATGTCTTGTTCTCCAAAGACTAGGAAAACTTAGCACTTTAAGTCAGGAGGGCACTGCTTGTCACTGAAAGTACCTCTCTGTAAATCCATACCCAAGAAACTTTTTAAGAGTTAGGCTTGAGCACTGGACACAAGCCCGATTCCAGATCCACTTCCCTGACCCTTCAAGGTCAGAGGCCTCCTGTGTATCTTTACATGAAAGGGACCTGTGACAAACTTGCTTAGGAATAATGATCAAAGTATTTACTATATTTTATTCATAATCATTTACTATAACGTTCCCACAAAAAAGAAACATCATTATGCAGCTGGTGCTGGGGAGGGCAGAGGGTGTTAGGTTGTTTAAATTGTGGCACCTCATTTTTTCTCAGTTTATCTACAAACCATAAGCCAGTCTTCACTGAGTAATCATTAAATAATCAAATGCTCAATATAGAGTACTCTTTAACTTAAATGAATTCTGCTTTTACCAACATATACTAATTTACCAGAGGCCAACACATCACTTAGTAAACTGGTCTTTAATACAATTAACTTCCATATACATGGTGCTATCTATCATTCACCCAAGCTGGCTATTACTGTATCTGAAAACAGAACCACGTATTTTTTCCAGTCAACATATAAAAAATATTTGTTACGTGAATACTCACCGCCAAAGCAATCCATATGTGCAGTTGTGTGTGTTCCTGTTTCAGAATACTGATAACTTCATCTCCCTCCGGTAACTGATCGAAGTCAAGTTCAATGACCTAAAATACAAAATGTAGGTTTTAACTCTTATTTTTCTTTTTAAAATTCACATTTCTTCTTTGACTGCTGCTTTCCTAAAGATACATCAGTATGGTTATACATAGGATTTGTGTTCACTTTCAATAGGGCTGAACAAGCATACATTAAGAAACGTTTAAGGAGCATATGACAAATACGTTATATGGTAATATTAAAGCATAGCAAACAAACCCTGCTAGTTGTCCTCATGTCACTAGAACTATAAAATGCTACGGAAGCTTTGCTTACTGAAAAAACTAAAAGGAAACCCTGTGTAACGTATAACGCAGGTAAAGTACAGATAAGCACCCCAGAGACTCATGCCACAGACTCTGAGACTCGGTCTGACAACTTTTTTGTTTTAATTTATTTTTATTTTTGGCTACATTGGGTCTTTGTTGCTGCACGCGGGCTTTCTCTAGCCGTGGGGAGCGGGGTCTACTCTTCATTGCGGTGTGCATGGGCTTCTCCTTGCGGTGGCTTCTCTTATGCCTAGAGCACAGGCTCTAGGCATGCGGGCTTCAGCAGCTGTGGCTCGCAGTCTCTAGAGCACAGGCTCAGTAGTTGTGGCGCACAGGCTTAGTTGCTCCGCGGCATGTGGGATCTTCCCGGATTAGGGATCGAACCCATGTCCCCTGCATTGGCAGAAGGATTCTTAACCACTGTGCCACTAGGGAAGTCCCGGTCTGACAACTTGAGAAGCACAGTCCTAGAGGCAATGCAAAGTTGAGTGCCACCGTACACACTAATCATGGAGGCATCATTTGTGTCACACACACTCCTGAATGTGGCACAAAAATAACAGTAGGAAAATGTTCTGGAATTAGATAGTGGTGATGGTTACACTACTAAAAACCACTGGATTTTACGGTAAGTGAAACATATCTCAATATTGTACCTCAATCAAAAGTAAGAGTATGAGATATCCAATAAGACAACATCAAAAAAAAAAAAAAAAAGACAACATCAGTTCTGAGGGCTTTACTCAGACAAGCCATAGGCCACCCATAAAAGAGGCGACAGGAAGGGAGACGGGGTTAATTCTATCAGCACACTGCAGCGGCTATTATCTTGGGGTCTCTATTTCGTTGATGGAGCCTTGTGTGGCAGATGTGGTGCACCATGACACTCGAGTTTCTAAGGGAGGAAGGGCGACATCCTATATATTCCCAGGGAGAGACACTTAGTTTGAGTAGCAGAGAGAACACAGTGACATCTGCGCCCACCTCTGTGATCTATGAGGTGCCTTACATTTTATCAGGCACTGTCACACCCCTCTGCTCCTGAATTAGGAAAAGAGCAGAGTACTGTCAAATACAGACAGGTTGGTGGGGAACTTTCAAGAACTTCTCGGGGTGGCTTCGAGGTTGCGGGGACCTGATGTTCCCAGCCTGGGAGGGCGCAGGGGCTGGGGAAAGACGTGATCGGAGCTTCGGCCGGGTAGTAGGATCTGGGGAGAGGGTGCTCTCGCTTCAGAAACGAAGTCGAGAGAAAGGGGGAGGGGAGATCGTCCAAGTTCAAGGTCCCCACCCTCCCCCATTCTCGACACTTACCTCGTCAGTGTCCCGGAGGGGAATCTCAATGGATCCCCGCGACATGGCGAGATCAGAAGGCGAGCGGGCGCCCGGCCCCGCCGCTCCGCAGCTGGTGCTCCTGGCTTCTGGCTCGTCCAGAGGCTAGCGGTGGCTCGGGCTCCGGTCGTGACTGCCGCCCCGCGGCGCCGCCGAAGCTCGGGCTTCTCCTTCCCGTCAGCAGCTCAGACAACGAACAGCAGACGGAGACCGGCGACTTCCGGCAGCCCCGCCCCCTGCCCCGGAAACTTTCTCCGCGGGAGGGCCTGTCCGATGGTAGGGCTCCTCCTGTGGCTCAGGTTCCCCGACTTTAGGAGGAGCGCTTAGAGGCTTCCGTTTGGCCTGCCCACCTTTCCGAGGACCTGAGGCTACTGAACCTGAAGCCTCACTGGCGCCAGAATTAATACGCCGAGGGCGTATCCGCCCCGCCCTACGGTGGGCGGGGCGACGAATGAGGCGCGGATTCGGGGCCTGGCCACTGACTGACATGGGAATTCTGGCCAATTATAGCCATCCTTTCCTGATCCTTACTCTGCCCCCCGAACGCCGGACTTGGCCCCTGCCAGGTGGGCCTGGCCAGTCTCGTTTTACAATCTGTTGTAGATTGCCATGAATAATCCAATCATTAATTCCTTAACCCAATCATTGGTTGCTCGTTTAGCAGCTGCTATTCGTTTGTCATACATGTGCTACCTTTGTGACCAGTTTAAATATGAATGTTACAATGAATTCTGTAATCATTGTGGTAGTTCATGTATTTTGTGTGGGTTTTGTTTTGGGGTTTTTGTTTTTGTTTTTGGTTCTTTGAAGCATATGAGAATCTGCTAGATTTGTGATTTTAATAAAATTGTTGAAGAATTGGATTAAATTTGTAATCAACGTTTTGATTAAATTATAGTATTTGACTAAATATATCTTAATTAGTGTTTTCATTAAATTATAGAATGTGATTAAGTTAGATTATAATCAATGTTTTGATTGAACCAGAGAGGAATCTGATAAAATAGATTTGTAAACACCGTCAGTTTTACCAAGTACCTCTTATATGTATCGGCTTCATCTCCACCACCTCCATTCTAGCCCAAACCAATATCATCACTTTCCTGCCATAGTCTCCTGTTTTACCCAATACTTCATCCACTCTTGGTCCCAAACTCCAATCCAGTTTCAGCATGTTACACACCTATCTTTAAAAAAATACCAGTTTGATGTTTGTGTTTCCTCCCACCTCCCGCAAAACCTTTAAGTGGAAACTTTGTTAAATTTAAGTTTTGATTAGTTGTCCAATACAAACATAATACTAGCTATGTAGGTATGTAGGTAATTATAAATTTTCTAGTAGCCACGTTAGATAAAAAGAAGTAGATGAAACTAGTTTTAGTAAAATATTTCGTTTTCCCGATATATCCAAAATATAACTTCAACATGTAATAAATATGAAAATTGAGATAGCTTACATTTTGTTCATATTGTCTTGGAAATCCAGTTTGTACTTTACATTTATATACTTAATTCAGTTGCTTAATTTTAATTGGAACTACTGGACCTGTATTTAGATTTCATAAAATTTGCAGCTGAAAAAAAATAGATCCACATACTTGAGTTTGCCAAGCATACTCAAAAGTTTTCCAATAACTGAATCAATTATCAGGTTAAAATGAAAATTTTCAGTTAATTAAAAACAAACAAAATTTAAAAGTCAGTTCCTTAGTTGCATTAGCCATATTTCAAGTGTTCAATAACCACATGTGGTTAGTGTATACTGTATTGGACAGCACAGCACAGTATTTCCAGGAAATATCATTTAATACATTTTAAGGTTTATAAAGTGAGCATTAAACAAGAGTACACCTAGTGATGAGTGTTACTCTTCTTGCCCAAAACACCGCTGGCTTTAAAGACCCTAGCAACACATTTGAAATGGTGTTTCAGTTACCAGCAATCAAAGGCATCCGAACTGATAGTGCAGTTGTTCTGCACTATCAGTTACTATGATTGAATAATATGAGAGCTCAGTTTAGACTGGGATTTGGAAGAAGTGACATTTAGGTTGCCACCAGGAAGACAAGTAAAATTTGGCTAAGTAAAGGTAATAGGGGAGTGTGTACCAGACAGAGGGGACAGCGTGCTGGGGAAGAGCATTGTGAACCGGCAAGAAGGCCATATCACTGGAACGTAAAAATTGTTGGGGAGAGTAGCATGAGCTGAGTCTGAAGACATAAGAAGTAGTCAGATCATGCCCAGATTTATCCATGTAAAGCAAAACTGGTGCGTTGCCTCGCTTCCAATGTAAGTGTAGACGTCACAGTTAGGAAAAATAAAACATTTGCACTCTGAGGTAAACCGAAAAAAAAAAAAAGTCAGTGTCACACTATAAGTCTCCAAAATGAATGAAACCTTCAGCGTTTCCCACATGTTACTGACTTCCTAAAAAAAACCGATTCAATCGCTGACTTTTGGGACTTCCTGGGGGCGCAGTGGTTAAGAATCCACCTGCCAACGCAGGGGACACAGGTTCAAGCCCTGGTCTGGGAAGATTCCACATGACTCGGAGCAACTAAGCCCGTGCGCCACAACTACTGAGCCTGCGTGCCACAACTACTGAAGCCCGCGCACCTAGAGCTCGTGCTCTGCAACAAGAGGAGCCACTACAATGAGAAGCTCACCCATGGCATGGAAGAGTAGCCCCTGCTCGCTGCAACTAGAGAAAGTCCGTGTGCAACAACGAAGACCCAGCGCAGCCAAAAATAAATAAATGAATAAATAAATAAATTTATTAAAAAGAATCGTTGACTTTTGCAATGCTGACTTTGCAAGTCTAAAGATATGCAAAAATTTGGAGAAATATGGCAATCATATGAAAGAATTGCTCTTTTTCAGTCATGAATCAGCTAACTATAAACCTTATAACCTTGGGCGGGGGGAGGGGTGTCTGAGGAACCAGTCCTTCTAAAGCTTTAACTCACTTGTAAACTTTTGCAAGCAGTTTTTCTAAGGAAACTTTTTTTCTAATGCTTTTGTCTCTGAGACTTCTTTTGACATAAGGTATGTTAAGGAGTTCGGATTTTATCTTAGGTGCAATGTAACTGAAAAGTTTGAAGTGATGTATTGCAATATATGTATCAATGAATATGTGTGTACAAACTAGAGAATTGGTTTTGTGGTTTTAAAAGATTGTCCTGGTTACATTGTGGAGAATGGATTGGAGAGTATTTGAAAGGATGTGGGCAGAATACTTAGGAAACTACTGAGTGACACATGATAAATAGCTAGGAATAGGTTTAAGGTGGTAGAAGTGGAGAGAGATATATAATATATCTCCATTTCTCTCCACTTCCACTACCTGAAATATACATATATCCTGAAATATATATATGTATATATATATGTGTATATATGTATTTATATAGCGAATCACCAGGACTTGCTAAACTGGATACAAGGGTCATTGAAAAAGTAGTGTCAGGAAGGATGTTCAGGTTTCTGGCATGGACGACTGCGTGAATGAAGTGTCATTTTCCAAGATAGAAATGATTAGTGGAGGAGTACATTTGGGCAAGGGTAGATCACTGGTTGGGTTTCAGGTATGTTGCTTGCCCTGTCTCTGACATCTCTGAGACAGATATCAGACAGGCAGTTGAATATACAGCTTTGGAGCCTAGTAGACAGTTCCGGAGCTGGAGAAATAAGTCCGAAAACTGCTAGTATATAGATGAAGTTTAAAATTATGGGGTAGGATTAGGTAAACTCAAGAAAGAATGTAGAATGACAAGAGAAGGGCCCAGGACAAAGCTCTGTGGAATTTTAGCATACAGCAGGCAGGTAGGGGAGGAGGTTCTGTAAGGAATCAAAAGACTAGAAGGAGAGAAAATCCTGTGGCAACAGTTGGGACTTAAACTGTAACTTGACACAGATAGCTACAGGCAGCTTTTTGTTTTTCCCTAACTGTAGCAGACATGCGTGAAATTAGATGTTTTTAAGCTGCAGATCTAGTTTTGGAGTGAGTACAGAGATTTTCCTTCAGCTGACATGATTGTGCAATGTCCGTTCACAAACACCGTGCTCCATGTTGGGCCTGAGTGCACCAGATCAAGGTAAAGCAATTAGTGTACTTGGTCAGTGTGGGTTTTGTTGAGTACATATTCCAACTAGATTGCTAAGATTCTTCAGCTTTCTGTTGTTGATTCTGTGGTTGGTTGTAGTATTGGTAAATACATATATTTAGCCAGTCTGAAGAATGAGCTATTTTACATGTTGATCAAATATGCTAACTATTAAAATATTTGATCTTAACAAAGAATATTTGAGATCTTAAATTAGATATCTTTTAAATAGTGGGACACAAAGGGATATATTTTAAGTAGTTCGTATACATTATTAAGAAAGAATAAGAATTGTATTTGTTTGCTAGGGTTGCCACGAGAAAGTACCACAGACTGGGTGACTTAAACAACAGAAATTTATTTTGGTTAAAACTCCACACTTCCAAGGGAGGGGGCACGGGTTCGATCCCTGCTCGGGGGACTAGCATCCCACATGCTACCCGTCTCGGCCAAAAAAAAGAGAGAGAGAAGTTGCAACCACGGGTCTGTATATCAGGTACGCTGGGTGTTGGACATTTCCCACTTGGTCTGGGAATTCCCAAGACAAGAAATTAGCACAGGAATTATCCCTAAGTGTGTGGTATCTCTGGCATGTTTGGGCAAGTTACTTAATATTTTTGATTGATTGGTCCTTACTTCCCCTAGTGGGAATTAAATAATGGTAACTAAGAGGTATTGAATGTTTACTTGTGTCAGCACTTTACCTGTCAAAACTCATTTAATCTTCAGAACAGCCCTATGACATGGGTACAGTAATCTGCCAATGGTGCGAGGCCATGGGGGGTGGTCATATCTGTCTCCTGGGATCGGTGTGGAAATAAGATGAGGTGTAAAGTGTTAGGCCAATACTCATGTGACTTTACTTTGGAAACTGCAACCAACTCTCCATCCCTTGGAGTTTGCTCACTTCAGATAGGACACACACTCTCAAACTCTTGACTTCCTCTCTTTCTGGTTGTCCCCAAAGGTAGGAAGCACAAGATCCCTTCTTATTTTAAGGATTTTATTATTGAGGCTTGTTGAAGGAAGGAAAGAAGATGGACTTTAAGGTGGCTTTGAAAGATGGGTAGGATTTGAGTAGGCAGAATGTGGGAAGCGTTTCAAGCAAAATCTTAATGGCAAGAATGACACTCTTTAAAGACCAGTGACAAGTGAATACATCCCAGCATTAAAACTTACCAATTCTTCAACATCCATCATGTGTCTGTCGACAAATATTCAATTAGCAATCAAGTTAAGAAGAAGAAAGAGAATTTTATTTAAACCAAACTGGGGATTATAACCCACGAGACAGACTCTCAGAAGCTCTGAGAACTGTTCCACCTGTTAGAAGTCGAAGGCACAGTTATATAGCAATACGTTTTCGAGACAAATACATCAAAATGATACATTGATATTTTACCTAAAGTTCACCAAAGGTACATAGTCCAGGTAAACATGTACAAATCGAGCGGTTAAATCACTATGACCGCCTACAGAGTTGGGGAGAAATGTGAATCTTCTGAGAAGTTATGTTGCTAGCATCAGAAGAAAGAAAAAAAATTGATGTTTAGTGTCGAGTAGGCATTCCCATCTTTGAGGAGCTCTGGTTAACGTGTAATGCAGATGTGCACTGCACATTAGGGAGGGAGGGAGGAGGCCCAAACGGACAGAAAGAATTTGATGTTTAAATGTTCTCATCCTGCCTTAAAATATACATTTTATTTTATCGTGTCCCATCTCCTCCAGGAAACCTTCCTTGTTAATATCATTCAAGAATCTGTTGCCTGTTTGTCTTATTGTCTCCAAAAATAGCTTGGCATTGAACTATATTCAGTTTGGAAGACAGTATATATCACAGTATACTTATTTATTTATTTTTTTTACATTTTTAAAAATTGAAGTATAGTTGATTTACAATGTTGTGCTAATTTCTGCTGTACACCTAGAGGGGTGGGATAGGGAGGGTGGGAGGGAGGCGCAAGAGGGAGGGGATATGGGGATACATGTATACATATAGCTGATTCACTTTGTTATACAGCAGAAACTAACACAACATTGTAAAGCAGTTATACTCCAATAAAGATATAAAAAAAAATTTCTTCTGTACAGCAAAGTGATTCAGTTATACATATATATACATTTTAAAAAAATATTCTTTTCCATTATGGTTTATCACAGGATATTGAATATAGTTCCCTGTGCTGTACAGTAGGACCTTGTTGTTTATCCATTCCATATATAATAGCTTACATCTGCTAACCTCAGCCTCCCACACTGTCCCTCCCCCGACCCCCTCCCCCTTGGCAACCACCAGTCTGTTCTCTATGTTCGTATATCACAGTATATTTAAAATACCTATTTTTTAAAAGTAAATAATCTCAAATTTTTATTGTCTTCATAATAAAACAAAATAAACTCAGCACTGGATCACTTGGCCCTTTCTTTTTTTATCTCCTCCCAGCGCAAAGTGCTTATTACACCTCTTGATAGCCAGCATTCTCCTAGATCTGCAGTTGGGCTCAATGCATTCAAGCCTCAGTGCAATCGTCTTTGTAGTTTTAGCCTTTTTCTGGAAAATCGACTTAGTCTGGCCACCATAGCCACTCTGCTTCCTGTCATAATGCCGCTTTCCCTAGGCATACAGAGAGTCCTTGCCCTTCTTATACTGTGTGACTTTGTGCAGTTGGTGCCTGCCACACTTCTTGCAGAAAGTCCGGTCGGTTTTAGGAACGTTCACCATGTTTGCAAGACTGCTATCAGCACGGAAAGAAGCTAAAATATCCTTTTTTTTTTTTGGATTTTTAAAAAAATATTTATTTTATTTATTATTATTTACTTTTGGCTGCGTTGGGACTTCGTTGCTGCGCGCGGGCTTTCTCTAGATGCGGCGAGCAGGGGCTACTCTTCGTTGCGGTGCGCGGGCTTCTCATTGCGGTGCCTTCTCTTGTTGCAGAGCATGGGCTCTAGGTGCGCGGGCTTCAGTAGTTGTGGCACGAGGGCTCAGTAGTTGTGACTCACGGGCTCTAGAGCGCAGGCTCGGTAGTTGTGGTGCACGCACTTAGTTGCTCTGTGGCATGTGGGATCTTCCCGGACCAGGGCTTGAACCTGTGTCCCCTGCATTGGCAGGCGGATTCTTAACCACTGCACCACCAGGGAAGCCCTAAAATACCTATTTTTTAAAAAATATTTTATTTATTTATTTGGTTGTGCTGGGTCTCAGTTGTGGCAGGCAGGTTCCTTAGTTGAGGCCCGCCTGCTCCTTAGTTGTGGCATGCATGTGGGATCTAGTTCCCTGACCAAGGATCGAACCTGGGCCCCCTGCATTGGGAGCTCGGAGTCTTAACCACTGCACCACCAGGGAAGTCCCTAAAATACCTGTTTTGAATGCAGTCTTTTCTCCCCTCTGACTTTCCTCAAGGCCAGAATATTTTTCGAATACTCCCCCCTCACAGTGTAAGGAGCCTAGAATTCTCAATATATAAATAGATTTTGAATTGCTTGATAAAAGCCACAGTTGGAAGCACAGCAAAGGATATTGCTTCCAAAAGCAAACGTACACAAGGAATTTGCATACTATTGCTTTGTGTAGATGAAGCTTTCTGCTTGAGTGTTTAAATATTTTGAAGATATTCTCAGAACTTTGAAAAGTGAAGATTGTTCTTCTCATTCATCCCTAAAAATCGTGAGAAGCATTTCAAATTCAAGGAAAGATGGATTATTTTGACTGAGTTATCTTAGATTTTGTATATTAAAAGATGTCTGTTTATAAAATGAGTTTAGAACAGTTTAAAAATACTTTTACCTGATTCTTTGTCCAGATTTATGTATGTGGTAAACATACCACTATATTCTGGGACTTGTTAGGGCAGAGAAAAAATTAATGTGCACTCCAGTGAGAATTCTTTTTACTTACCCTCAGGGTGACTTTCTGTCTAAAGAAGTATGTTATAACAACTTAAGAAATTCTTTTCCAGCTATCCTGCCGACTTACCCCCTCTATGAGTATGGGAAATCAACTCAACTGTGTAGTTTATGATTGGTCAAGATAGTGGTTTACACAGCATAACCAAAGTAAGCCAATTTATCAGTGCTTTTTGGCTGAGGGCATGCCAAGGCCCGGTCATACTGACATATCAATATTTACCCCAGAGTGTAGATGACTCCCGCCGGTGAAGCCTGTTTACAAAGCCTGTTTACATATATATGTAATTTTAAAAGGCATTTGGATCAACATTTCAGCACTATTCTTATTTTAAAATAATTTTATATTATGGTGGGATAAAGGGAGAACTTTTCAAGTTTTGGAGAGATTTCCCATTCTTCTGTTTCAGAGACAGGACTGTTGCTTACAGCAGTGCTTTTCAAACTCTTTAGTGTAACAAGCGTCACCTGGAGAGCTAGTTGAACTCAGATTTCTGGGTCCCAATCCCAGTTTCTGATTCAGTAGGTGTGGGGTGAGATGGAGAATTTGCATTTCTAATGAGTCCCTGGTGATGCTGGTGTTCTTGGTCCAGGGACCACACTTTGAGAACCGCTGCTGAGAAATGCTGGGCTTAGAGAATCCTAGAGTCGGACCTCCGAATACTTACATGACGTCAGACACTGTGCAAATCACTTTACATCCATTATATCTAATCCAGATGACAACCTTACAAGTTAGGAACGATTACTCCTATTTTATAGATCAAGGAACTGAGGCTCAGGAACTTAATTAAGTTATCCAAGATCACACAGCTTGTAAGTGGCAGAGCCAGAATTTGAACTAGGGTTTTCCTGTCTCCAGATGCGTGTTACTTCTCTAGTTAAGAAGTTAACTAGAGTTAACTTCTAGTTAACTTAAGTTAAGTTAAAATATGCTTTTTTATCTGGGTTAAAGTTCTTCTAGTCCCAGTTTCTTCCTCACATGGGAATAATTTCTCTAACATCCCTGAACCATGGCTCTTTGGCTTTTTCTCAAATCTATCAGGAAGGGACACTCACTACTTCATGAAGAAAGTCTTGTTGGGGACAGCTAGAGTGACCAGCCATGTGGTTTGCCTGGGACCAAGTGGTCTCCCAGGGTAGGACTTTCAGTTTTAAAACCTACACAGAGCCAGGCAAACCGGAATGACTGGTTACTTTAGGATGGCTAAAGCCATTTCAAATGCTTTGTTATTAGCCCACCTTCTTTTCTATACTTTTCCATTTCTGTTGGAGTTTTGTCTAATTGGGTCTTGTACATGATAGTCCTTCAGGTGTTTGAAGATGATGATCCTTCCACCAGTCACCAGACTACCTTCATGCCCTTTGACCTTTCTTCACATAACATAGTATATACAGCACTTTCTATGAGTCAGGAACTCTTCTAGAAGTTTTATGTATATTAACCAATTTAATTTTCACAAGAGTCCTATGAGGTAGGTACCATTATTATCCCCATTTTACAGATGGGGAAACTGAAGCATAATTAAGTACTCTGCTCCAGGTCACAGTTTTTAAGAGGCTGAGCCAGGATTTTAACCCACAGAGTATGGCTCCAGAATCCACGCTCTTAATCACTACACTTTACTGCTTTCCACTCAGTCAGTAAGGGTCTACCAAGTACCGACTATGCACTGAAAGAGATACAGAAGATAGACACGGTCCTTGTCACCATGGAGTGTATGGTCTAGTGGGAGACAAATGAGCAACAGGTAATTAAATTAAAAAAATTACAAATTAGGATAAGTGCTATGAAATAAGTAAGTGCTAAGATAGAAAATATTGGTGAAGCAGTTTGGGTCCAATCAGGAGACAGAAACCACACAGGAGGTTAAATAGAGGAAGTATAACATAAAGAATTATTAATTGTGATAAATGAGTAACCCTATGATGTAAAGACACTTTGGTACCCTAGGGCTGAGGGAGCATACCCAAAGAAGGACAAACTTAGGAGGGATTCAGCCTTCATTGGAGAATATTAGTCAGAATATTAGTCAGACTAATGAATATTAGTCATTGTGTATATTAGCCAGCTTGGGCTACCATAACAAAATACCAAGACTGGGGGGCTTAAACAACAGGAATTTATCTCACAGTTCTGGAGGCTGGTAAGTCCAAGATCAAGGTGCCTGCTGATTAGGTTACCTGGTGAGGGCTTTCTTCCTTGCTTGCAGATTGCCACGTTCTGGCTGTGTCCTCACATGACTGAGGGAGAGGAAAGCAAGCTTTCTGACAAGGTACTAATTGCACCATAAGGGACCCACCCCCATGATCTTAGCTAACCCTATTTACCTCCCAAAGGCCCCATCTCCACATACCATTGCACTGGGGGTTAGGACTTAATTAATATATGAGTTTTAGGGGGAAGACAAGTCAGTCCATAGCAGTGTGGTTCTACCATGGGGTAGCAGAGAAGTTGGCTGATTTGGGTAGACTGGAGCTGTTCTGGAGTCACTGGACAAGCAATAGCCCAGCTTCTGGGATGCAGGAGAGGGCACAGGCCATCAGTGTGGGTGGTCTGGGGCCCTGGCTTGGGCAGGAGCCCTTTAGAGAATGTAGGCTGCACTGAGGTTCAAGTTATTTTTAGTTTTTTAAAAATTAATTAATTAATTAATTAATTATATTTTTGGCTAGCTTGAGTCTTTGTTGCTGCTTGTGGGCTTTCTCTATTTGCGGTGAGCAGGGGCTACTCTTCGTTGTGGTGTGCGGGCTTTTCACTGCAGTGGCTTCTCGTTGTGGAGCACGGGCTCTAGGCATGTGGGCTTCAGTAGTTGTGGCTCGCGGGCTCTAGAGCGCAGGCTCAGTAGTTGTGGTGCATGCGCTTAGTCGCTCTGTGGCATGTGGGATCTTCCCAGACGAGGGCTCAAACCCGTGTCCCCTGCATTGGCAGACAGATTCTTAACCACTGCACCACAAGGGAAGTCCCTCAAGTTTTTGAGTTTTGTGGAAAGGTTATCCTACGAAGGCTGAGGCAGCAGGGTTACAGAGGGACAGCGCTCTGGGCCATGGCTGGGACAGGCTCTAGCCTATGTCCTCATATCCACCCCTCCAACCCTGGAAAATGGCATGAAAGCCCCTTGCTCCTGCAACATCCCTCCAGTGCATTCGATTAAGAAAGTGTTCACATCTTGCTCACTCTAAAGGAGACACGCTTAAAGGAATTCTGTTGTTTATCACAGAACATATATTGAAAGGGGCATTCATAGCTGAGACCATAATTTCATTACAAACAGTTGAGTGGCAAATTAAAAAAATAAGTTAAAAAATAATATAAATCCAAGGTGAAAGTTTTCAAGTCCTTTAACTTTACTCCAGAGAAGTACAAAATGAAAAGGGAAAATCTCGCTTCTTCCCCTCCCATCTCATTTTCTCTCTCCAAAGATAAAAAGCAAAATCCTGTGATTCCTTCCAGAAAAAAAAAATACACTTACCCATATATGTGTCAATGCTATAAATTATACAAAAGGGATCATTTTCCTCTACAGCATGCTTTCAAGAATAAAAGAGAATTAATAAAGTTAATTATTAATTAAAATTAAATTATTAACAATAATGTATTAAAAGTCTTTCCCCATTGGCATGTCCAGATCACCCTTATTCTCTTTAATCTCTGCACATAATTGCATCATGTAAGTGACAGATAATTTTTTTCTTCCAGTTGTATAGAGATATGTGACATACAGCGCTATATAAGTTTAAGGTGTACAGCATAATCCTTTGATTTACACACATCATGAAGTGATTATCACAATAAGTTTAGGGAACATCCATCATCTCATATAGATACAAAATTAAAGAAATAGAAAAAAACACTTTTTTTCTTGAGATGAGAACTCAGGATTCACTGTCTTAACAACTTTCATATATAACATACAGCAGCGTTAACTAAATTTACAATGTTGTACATTACATCCCTAGTACTTACTTACCTTATAACTGGAGGTTTGTACCTTTTGACTGCCTTCATCCAATTCCCCCTCTGCCCAACCCTTGCCTCTGGTAACCACAGATCTGATCTCTTTTTCTATGAGTTTTAACATTTGTTTCTTTGTTTTTGAAGTATAATTGACTTCTACACTATGTTATTTCCTGTTACACAACTTAGATATTTAATATTTCTATATATTCCACACTGATCACCACAATAAGTCTAGTTACGACTAGTTACAATATGTCACCATACAAAGATATTACATAGTTATTGACTATATTCCCGCCAATGTACATTTCATATTTGTGACATTTATTTTGCAGCTGGAAGTTTGTACCTCTTAATCTCTCTCACCTATTTCTTTCCTTCTCCTACTCCTCCCCTCTGGCAACCACCTGTTTGTTCTCTGTATCTGTAACTCTGTTTCTGCTTTGTTATATTTGTGTATTTGTTTTATTTTGTTAGATTCCACATATAAGTGGAACCATACAGTATATGTCTCTGTCTGACTTATCTCGCTTAGCATAATACCCTCCATGTCCGTCCATGTTGTTGCAAATGGCAAAATTTCATTCTTTTTAATGCCTGTGTAGTATTCCATTATATACGTGCCACATCTTCTTTATCCAGTCATCTATTGCTGGGCACTTAGGTTGCTTCCATATCTTGGTTATTGTAAATAATGCTGCAATGAACATACAGGTGTATTTTTTTTTTTTGAATTAGTGTTTTTGTTCTCTTCAGATGAATACTCAGGAGTGGAACTGCTGGGTCATATAGTAGTTCTATTTTTTCCATACTCTTTTCCATATTAGCTGCACCAATTTGCATTCCCAACAGTGCAAGAGGGTTCACTTTTCTCCACACCCTCACCAACATTTGTTATTTGTAATCTTTTTGATAATAGTCATTCTGACAGGTGTGAGGTAGTATCTCATTGTGGTTTTGCTTTGATTTCCCTGATGATTAGTGATGTTGAGCATCTTTTCATGTGCCTGTTGGCCATCTCTATGTCTTTCTTGGAAAAACATCTATTCAGGTTTTCTGCCCATTTTTAAAAATCTGGCTGTTTGTTTTTTTGATGTAGAGTTGTGTGAGTTCTTTGTCTATTTTGGATATTAACCCCTTATTGGACAAATTGTTTGCAAATATATTCTCCCATTCTGTAGGTGGCCTTTTCCTTTTGTTGATAGTTTTCTTCACTGTGCAAAAGCTGTTTAGTTTGATATAGTTCCATTTGTTTATTTTTGCTTTTGTTTCCCTTGCCTGAGGAGACGTATCCAAAAAAATTACAAAGACCAATGTCAAAGAGCATACTGCCTAGGTTTTCTTCTAGAAGTTTTATGACTCCAGGGATTATCTTTAAGTCTTTAATTCATTTTGAGTTTGTTTTTGTGCGTGGTGTGAGAGAGTAGTCACAGTTTGATTGTTCTACATGTAGTTGTCCAGTTTTCCCAGCACCATTTATTGAGGCTATCTTTTGCCCGTTGTATATTCTTGCCTCCTTTGTTGTAGTTAATTGACCATAAGTTGTGGGTTTATTTCTGGACTCTTTACTCTGTTACATTGGTCTATGTGTCTGTTTTTGTGCCAGTACCATAATTTTTTTTAAATGTTATTTATTTATTTATTTATTTTTTATTGAGGTACAGTTGATTTACAATATTATATTAGTATCAGGTATACAGCATAGTGATTCAAAATTTTTATAGATTATACTCCATTTACAGTTATTATAGAATATTAGCTACATTTCCTGTTCTGTACAATATATCTTTGTAGCTTACTTACTTTATACATAGGATTTTGTACCTCTTAATCTTCTACACCTTTCTTGCCCATCCCCCCTTCCCTCTCCCAACTCATAACCACTAGTTTGTTCTCTATATTGGCAAATCTGTTTCTGTTTTGTTATATTCATTCCTTTGTTGTATCTTTTAGATTTCACATGTAAGTGATAACATACAGTATTTGTCTTTGTGTGACTTATTTCACTGAGACTAATACCCTCCAGGTCCATCCATGTTGTTGCAAATGGCAGAATTTCATTATTGTTCATGGCTGAGTAGTATTCCATTGTATGTATATATGTGTGTGTGTGTGTGTGTGTGTGTGTGTATATATATATATATATATATATATATATATCACATCTTTGTTATCCATTCATCTGTTGATGGGCACTTAGGTTGCTTCCATGTCTTGGCTCTTGCAAATAATGGTGCTTTTAACATATGGGTGCATGTATCTTTTTGAATTAGTGTTTTCGTTTGCTTCAGAGATATACCCAGGAGTAGAATTGCTGGATGATATGATAGTTCTATTTTTAGTTTTTTGAGGAACCTTCATACTGTTTTCCACAGTGGCTGTACCAATTTGCATTCCCACCAACAGTGCAAGAGGGTTTCCTTTCCTCTGCACCCTCACCAACATTTACTTGTAATGTCTTTGATGATAGCCATTCTGACAGGTGTGAAGTAATATCTCATTGTGGTTTTGATTTGCATTTCCCTGATGATTAGCAATGTTGAGTGTCTTTTCATGTGCCTTTGGCCATCTGTATGTCTTCTTTAGAAAAATGTCTATTCAGTTCTTCTGCCCATTTTTAAATCAGGTTTATTTATTTTATATTGAGTTGCATGAGCTATTTATATACTTTGGATAGTAACTCCTTATTGGTCATATTATTTGCAAATATTTTCTCATTCAGTAGGTTGTCTTTTCATTTTGTTGATGGTTTCCTTTGCTGTGCAAAAGCTTTTAAGTTTAATTAGGTCCCATTTGTTTATTTTTGCTTTTGTTTCCTTTGCCTTGGGAGAGAGATTCAAAAAATATTGCTATGATTTATGTCAAAGAATGTTCTGCCTATATTTTCCTCTGGGAGTTTTATGGTATTTAGTCTTACACCTAGGTCTTTAATCTATTTTGAGTTTATTTTTGTATATGGTGTGAGAAAATGTTCTAATTTCATTCTTTTCCATGTAGCTGTCCTGTTTTCCCAGCACCACTTATTGAAGAGACTGTTTTTTCTTCATTGTATATTCTTGCCACCTTTGTTGTAGATTAATTGACCGTAAGTGCATGGGTTTATTTCTGGACTTTTTATTCTGTTCCACTGATCTCTGTGTCTGTTTTTGTGCCAGTACTATACAGTTTTGATGACTGTAACTGTGTAGTATAGTCTGAAGTCAAGGTGATTGTTGTCTATTTGGGTTCTATTGTGTTTCCATACAAGTTTTTAAATTATTTGTTCTAGTTTTGTGAAAAATGCCATTGGTATTTTGATGTTGATTACACTGAGTCTGTAGATTGCCTTGGGTAGTGTGGCTATTTTAACAATATTAATTCTTCCAATCCATGAACATAGTGTATCTTTCCATCTGTTGGTGTCATCTTCAATTTCTTTCATGAGTGTCTTACAGCTTTCTGAATACAGTTCTTTTACCTCCTTGGTTAGATTTATTCCTAGGTATTTTATTCTTTTTGATAGGATTGTAAATGGGACTGTTTTCTTAATTTCTCTTTCTGATAGTGTATTGTTAGTATAGAAATGCAACAGGTTTCTATATAATAATTTTGTATCCTGCAACTTCACAGAATTCATCAATGAGCTCTAGTAGTTTTTCCACGGCATCTTTGGGATTTTCTATGTATGGAATCATAGATGATGGATAATTTATTTTACTTTTAATGGACACTTTGAGTTTTGTTTTTATAAAAATTCTGCCAGAAAGATAACTGTACATATGTGACTGAATTTTTGTAGGTATAACCATATCTAAATTTTTTGCTATATGAAAAGACATGTGCCTTTTAAATTTTTGTATTTATCAGATTTACCTGCAGTAAGAAATTGCATCAATTTGTACCCCCCTTCCATCAAAATTGGATGAGAGGATTAATTTCTTCACATCCCTGCCAGCATCAGAGAAGCCTTGTACCAGTTTGATAAGTGAAAAAAAAATGTTTTCTTACCATTTTGATTTGCATTTCTTTAAGTATACATGAGTTAGAGCATCTTTCTGCATGTTTATCATCCTTTGAATTTGCTTTTCTATGATCTCTTTCTACCCTTTGCACACTTTTCTGTTGGGCTTTTAAATATATATATATATATATATATTCATTTATATCAGTTCTATTTAAGTTAAGGAAAAGAGCTCTTTGACAAATATGTTTTAAATTTGTTTTCCCTGTTTTGGAACCTAGCCTTTCATTTAAGTTTCAGTTTTTGTTGTTGTTTTCCTTTTTTTTCATACCAAAGTTACATTGCTACCTAGACAAGTTGACTAACTTTTCCCCTTCTAGCTTCTGGATTTCATAGCCTTCTCAGAAAAGCCTCTTTCTTAGATTAGTATTTAGTTAACCCCCTTTTTAAAGATATTTTATGATTTATTTTTTACAGTTCATATTTGATCTATTTGGAATTGACTTGGGTGTAAGGAGTGAGATAAGAACCCAGCTTTGTTCTTATCTCAGTAGGTACTGACTTGTTTTGCTATCACTACTTACTTTTATTTTATTTACTAACCTCTTTTCCCCAATGATTTGAAATCTCACCTTTCCACTTTACAGTAAATTCCCTTGTGCGTTAGAGTCTATTTCTTATTTTTCTTTGGTTTCATTAATTTCTTCTCATATCAAACTGCTTTATTAATTGAAGTTTCAAAATATGTTTTGATATCAGATAGAACTAGAAGTGGACATGTTTTGGATGGGGAAGACAGAGAAGGTCTTGCTGATGGGTGACATATAAGCTGACATTTGAAGAATAAGAAGTAACCAGTTTCATGGAGATGAAGGTAGGAGCATTCGAGGTAGAGGGAGCTGCATATCCAAAGGTTGGGAGACAGAAAACAGCTTGGCTTATTTGCGGAAGCTAAAAAAAGACCAGTGTGGTGAGCACAGCAAACACAGGAGAGAAGGACACAAGATGGAGTTGGAAAGATAGGCCAGATTTTGTAGGGACAGCTTGGTTTTGTCCTAAATACAAATGGAGGCACTTAATGGATTTGAAGTAGGAAAGTGACATGCTCCAATTTCTCGGTGTATAACATTGTCACTCTGGCTGTTATGTGCAGATGGGCAGGAGAACAAAAGTTGCAGTGAGGAAGAGTTGCTTCCTCCTCATCCAAGTAGCTTCTCCTTGTTATATTTTATCCCAGCATCTTATTTATTCCTTTTTGGGATAGTTTCTTTTTTATTCCTTTTTGTGTCCTTAGTGCAAGCACGGAGTCTAGCAAACAGCATGCAATAAACATTTGAATCATGAATGAATGAAAAAGTAAGTTCTTTCAATTTTCACCCTGGCCCTGGGGAGAGAGAGTTTTAAATCCCTTAGAGCTTTAAAAAGATTAATTAAGCATCTGAGAAGCGATGGGTGGGTTAAAATATTGGTGAGTTATGTTCCAGCGGCCAGACCAAAGGGGAACTCTGAAAGAGTTGGTGAAGAGAGTCCCCTAGTCCCTGGGTGCTGGTGAACTCCAGGACTGTGTAAGCAAAACCCCAGTAGAGGGCAGTAGAGGGCTGCACAGGACTGTGGTTCCGCTCGATTGGCCAGGGCCCGGGCGAGGGCAGGGAAGGGGAGGGGGAGGGGCTGGACAGCAGGCCAGGCAGCTAGAACCCGCACCAGACTAGGGCTTGGGGAGAAGGTGACCTTCTGGTCTCTCGTGGGAGTCTAAAGTGCGCTGATGGAGAGCATGAGGCCACCTTTCTATCTGTGTTTAGATCGTGCTGCTTCTTAGCTTGCAGAGTATAATGAAGCTGTTTTACTGTGGGCCCCTTGCTGCTGGGAAAGGCAGCCTCCTGGAACAGTGATGGGAGGAGGGGGAGAGGAGGGAGTGGGGAGGAAGGGCCCTGAGGTGAAATGGTGAGCACAGATGGGAGTTTTGGCCTTGGCTGCAAGGGAACAGGTTTCTTGGAGACTGTTCTGCAAAGCAGGGAGTGAGACGGTGTCCCTCAGTCACAGCCAGGAGCTGGGAAGACTCAAAGGCAGACAGCGCTTTGCGGAAAACAGGAGGTAATTATTGGCTCCGCAGTGTACGTTGTAAGAAACAACTTTGAATGTTTCTTATGCTCTCTGAATTGATTTCCTTTCTGTTCGTTTTTGTTAGTATAGTTGTTTTCAAAATTTCCAACCTCTCATCTGTGCTTAGGGGAAAAGGATTTTGTACACACATTGGCCAGAGTGTTAAAAGGGGAGCACAGTGCCCCCTAGTGGCCATCAAGGTGGTAGCAGCAGAGATCAGAGGGAAAGGCCCCAAACAGAAGTGACACTTAATTTGGACACTTGTTCTTCTCAGCACACACACTCACTTCACATACACACATATACACACAATCACATAGCGTACGTACGGTTTTTAAATTTTTCCAGTTTTATTGAGATATGATTGACATCCAGCACTGTATAAGTTTAAGGTGCACAGTGTAATGATTTGACCTGTGTACTTTGCAAAATGATTACCAAGCACACCTACACTTATATACACACATCTCACACACATTCTCACACAGACACATGACATACACATAGCACACTCATACTTTACACACACTGGCATATCACACATACAGGTTGACACACACCCACACTGATAAAGGGTTTTGTAATACGGTTGCCCCACCAGTAGCTATCCCACCGTGTATAACAACAATGTGGTTTAAGTCAAGGATCAAGTCAACTTTTGGTTTTGGGGTAGGTTCCAACTGACCTAAGTCATCAACATAATACCAACCCCCTTGGCATAGGAGTGGGCATGTGACCACATCAATCCATTAGCTGTGAACGAGGAGGCATGTCACCCTGGAAGCTGCCAGGAGCCATCCTGCTACTCCAAGAGGCCAGTTTGGAAAGAGCTGATGGGGGTGGGAGGGGGAGGGGAGAGACCCAGGCAAACAGAGGTGTAGCCTCTGAACAACCGGTGCTAGAAGCTCACCCTGCCTCTGAACTTTAGACTTTGGGAACAAATAAGTTGCCTGGTATTTAAGACCTTCAGGTTGGGTTTTCTGTTTCTTAGATCAGAAAACCTCAGAACAGATCAACTCCTCCCGGAAGTCGTCTGTGGAGGGGTCCAGCCTCTGCTTTAAGAAGGAGGACTGTTCCTTTCTACACCTCCTTTGACCTCTTGGTTCTCAAAGTGATTATGATGGACCTGGCACAGTTCTTGGAAATTTTCATGGATAACAGAGAAGAAAATAGTATTTAAAACCAAGCCTCTTTGCCTTCGAAGGAAAGTGACACAATTCCGATTTGTGCAGGAATAAATCTCTAGATGGATCTTGTCCCTGGCAGAGGCTGAAATAAGATTCAAGCCAGTGTTTTTGAATTTCAAAGGACAGGCAACCTTGGCTGACAACACAGATTTTGTATACACAGTTTGCCCTCTGAATCTGCTGGGTTTTGCAGCTTCTTCTTTTTTTTTTTAATTACTTTTTTATTGGAGTATAGTTGCTTTACAATGTTGTGTTAGTTTCTGCTGTACAGCAAAGTGAATCAGCTATATGTATACATATATCCCCTCTTTTTTGGATTTCCTTCCCGTTTAGGTCACCACAGAGAATTGAGTAGAGTTCCCTGTGCTATATAGTAGTTTCTCATTAGTTAGCTATTTTATACATAGTATCAATAGTGTATATATGTCAATCCCAATCTCCCAATTCATCCCACCCCTTCCCCCTTCCTTCCATACATCTGTTCTCTACGTCTGTGTCTCTATTTCTGTTTTGCAAATAAGATCACCTATACCATTTTTCTAGATTCCACATGTATGCATTAATGTACGATATTTGTTTTTCTCTTTCTGACTTACTTCACTCTGTATGACAGTCTCTAGGTCCATCCACATCTCTGCAAATGACCCAATTTCGTTCTTTTTTATGGCTAATATTCCATTGTATATATGTACCACATCTTCTTTCTCCACTCCTCTGTTGATGGACGTTTAGGTTGCTTCCACGTCCTGGCTATTGTAAATAGAGCTGCAATGAACATTGTGGTACGTGACTCTTTTTGAATTGTGGTTTTCTCAGGGTATATGCCCAGTAGTGGGATTGCTGGGTTGAATGGTAGTTCTATTTTTAGTTTTTTAAGGAACCTCCGTACAGTTCTCCATAGTGGCTGTATCAATTTACATTCCCACCAACAGTGCAAGAGGGTTCCCTCTTCTCCACACCCTATCCAGCATTTATTGTTTGTAGATTTTTTGATGACAGCCATTCTGACCAGTGTGAGGTGATACCTCATTGTAGTTTTGATTTGCATTTCTCTAATAATTAATGATGGTGAGCATCTTTTCATGTGCCTCTTGTCCATCTCTATGTCTTCTTTGGAGAAATGTCTATTTAGGTCTTCCTCCCATTTTTGGGTTGGGTTATTTGTTTTTTTGATATTGAGCTGCATAAGCTGTTTGTATATTTTGGAGATTAATCCCTTGTTAATTGCTTCATTTGCAAATATTTTCTCCCATTCTGAGGGTTGTCTTTTCTTCTTGTTTATGGTTTCCTTTGCTGTGCGAAAGCTGTTAAGTTTAATTAGGTCCCATTTGTTTATTTTTGTTTTTATTTTCATTACTCTAGGAGGTGGGTCAAAAAAGATCTTGCTGTGGTTTATGTCAAAGAGTGTTCTGCCTGTGTTTTCCTCTAAGAGTTTTATAGTGTCTGGCCTTATACCTTTGGTCACCTAATCTATGACAAAGGAGGCAAGAATATACAATGGAGAAAAGACAGTCTCTTCAATAAGTGGTGCTGGGAAAACTGGACAGCTACATGTGAAAAATGAAATTAGGACACTCTCTAATACCATACACAAAAACAAACTCAAAATGGATTAAAGACCTAAATGGGTTTCACAGCTTCTGATTCAACCAACCACTCAATACTAGGTTGGATGAATCCATGGATGAAAAACCCATGGATACGGAGGGCCTACTGTACCCATTTTATATAAGCAACTTGAGCATGCGTGGATTTTGGCGTCCGAGGAAGCTCCTGGAACTGATCCTCTGCGGACGCTGAGGAAGGACTGTATACATACTCATTTAAACCCCTTAACCACCCTACGAGGTGAGGATCACTTATCCCATTTTACAGATAATGAATGAGGCTCAGAGAGGGTGTCACGTGCTCAGTGTCAAACAGCTACGTAGGGGTGGCACTGGGCTTTCAACCCAGGGCCCTTTGGCTGGAAAACTCTCGGTCTCCCTTCCAGGGCAGCACACCACCTACCGCACCGCTGGCCGCCTCCTGTGTGCGATTTGTTCTGGGTGGGCCTCTTGGGGCGGCGGCTGCAAAGAGGTAGAAGGAAAGTTATCCTTGTACGTTTATTTAACATTTCATGGGGGCAGTGGTAGGAATGGGGAAGATAGAGAGCCTCTTACACCAGGGTTCTGATCGTGCTGGGAAGGAGCCTGAAATGGACCTTGAAAAGTCAGCCTCTGCCAGGGAGGCAGTGTGGTGTGGTGCTGGCCACCCAGCCTCAGAGCCCTACTGGACCTAGGGTCAGGTCTCAGGGTCACTGATGTGTTAGCTCTGTGACTTGGTAAGTTACTTAACCCGTTGAAGCCTCAGTTTCATCCCTAATAATTAGACCTACCCCCTAGGGTCTTCATGTGGATTAAATAAGAAACCATGGGGCTTCCCTGGTGGCACAGTGGTTATGCATCCGCCTACCAACTCAGGGGACACGGGTTCAAGCCCTGGTCCAGGAAGATCCCACGTGCCTCAGAGCAACTAAGCCCGTGTGCCACACACCACAACTACTGAGTCTGTGCTCTAGAGCCCGCGAGCCACAACTACTGAAGCCCGCGTGCCACAACTACTAAAGCTTGCGTGCCTAGAGCCTGTGCTCCACAACAAGAGAAGCCACCGCAGTGAGAAGCCCACACACTGCAATGAAGAGTAGCCCCCACTCGCCGCAGCTAGGGAAAGCCCACAAGCAGCAACGAAGACCCAACACAGCCAAAAATAAATAAGTAAATAAATAAAAATTAAAAAAAAAAAAGAAAAAGGAACCACAAGTAAAGTACAGTACTGAGCGCAATGCCTGGTGCCCCAGCCCCTCCACCACCAATGGCAGATGTACTATATTAAACACGTAGCACTCCTGCAGATTTGGGCAGGTATTCTAAAGGCCCTTTCTAATCCAAACGGTAATCCTCAAACACTGTTATATAGAGAGGGCAGAGAAAGGCAGCTCATGCATAATGCTTTTCTTTTTTTTTAATTAAAAATGTTTTAATTGTGGTAAGATATACATAAAATCTACCTTCTTAATTCTTTTTAAGTGTACAGTTTAGTAGTGGTAAGCTCATTCACATTATTGTATAAAAAAATCTCCAGAATTCTTTTCATCTTGAAAAACTGAAACTCTCTACCCATTAAACTCCCCATTCTCCCCATCCCCTAGCCCCTGAATCACCATTCTACTTCCTGTCTTTATGAATTTGATTACTCTAGGTAAGTGGAATCAAACAGAATTTGTCTTTTTGTGACTGGCATATGTCACTTAGCCTAGTGTTCTCAAGGTTCATCCATGTTGCAGCATGTTCAGAATTTCCTACCTTTTAAAGGCTGAATAATATTCCACTGTATGTATATATTTTGTTTATCCATCAATGGACACTTGGGTTGCTTCCACCTTTGGGCTATTGTGAGTAATGCTGCTATGAACATGGCAGTATAAATATCTCCTCAAGACCCTGCTTTCAAATCTTTTGTGTATATACTCAGAAATGCAATTGCTGGATCATACGGAATTCTATTTGTAATTTTTTGAGGAACCATGATATTGTTTTCCATAGTGGCTGCAGCATTTCACCTTCCTACCAGCAGTGCACAAGGCTTCCAATTTCTCTACATCCTTGCCAACATGTGTTATTTTCTGGTGGCTTTTTTGTTATTATTATTATTTTTTAACATCTTTATTGAAGTATAATTGCTTTACAATGGTGTGTTAGTTTCTGCTTTTATAACAAAGTGAATCAGTTATACATATACATATGTTCCCATATCTCTTCTCTCTTGCATCTCCCTCCCTCCCACCCTCCCTATCCCACCCCTCTAGGTGGTCACAAAGCACCGAGCTGATCTCCCTGTGCTATGTGGCTGCTTCCCACTAGCTATCTATTTTACATTTGGTAGTGTATATATGTCCATGCCACTCTCTCACCCTGTCACATCTCACTCCTCCCCCTCCCCATATCCTCAAGTCCATTCTTTAGTAGGTCTGTGTCTTTATTCCCATCTTGCCACTAGGTTCTTCATGATCTTTTTTTTTTTTTCCTTAGATTCCATATATATGTGTTAGCATACTGTATTTGTTTTTCTCTTTCTGACTTACTTCACTCTGTATGACAGACTCTAACTCCATCCACCTCATTACAAGTACCTCCATTTCATTTCTTTTTATGGCTGAGTAATATTCCATTGTATATATGTGCCACGTCTTCTTTATCCATTCATCCGATGATGGACACTTAGGTTGCTTCCATGTCCTGGCTATTGTAAATAGAGCTGCAATGAACATTTTGGTACATGACTCTTTTTGAACTATGATTTTCTCAGGGTATATGCCCAGTAGTGGGATTGCTGGGTCGTATGGTAGTTCTATTTTTAGTTTTTAAAGGAACCTCCATACTGTTCTCCATAGTGGCTGTATCAATTTACATTCCCACCAACAGTGCAAGAGGGTTCCCTTTTCTCCACACCCTCTCCAGCATTTATTGTTTCTAGATTTTTTGATGATGGCCATTCTGACCGGTGTGAGATGATACCTCATTGTAGTTTTGATTTTCATTTCTCTAATGATTAAGGATGTTGAGCATTCTTTCATGTGTCTGTTGGCCATCTGTATATCTTCTTTGGAGAAATGTCTATTTAGGTCTTCTGCCCATTTTTGAATTGGGTTGTTTGTGTTTTTGTTATTGAGCTGCATGAGATGCTTGTAAATCTTGGAGATTAATCCTCTGTTGCTTCATTTGCAAATATTTTCTCCCATTCTGAGGGTTGTCTTTTGGTCTTGCTTATGGTTTCCTTTGCTGTGCAAAAGCTTTTAAGTTTCATTAGGTCCCATTTGTTTATTTGTGTTTTTATTTCCATTTCTCTAGGAGCTGGGTCAAAAAGGATCTTGCTGCGATTTATGTCATAGAGTGTTCTGCCTATGTTTTCCTCTAAGAGTTTGATAGTGTCTGGCTTTACACTTAGGTCTTTAATCCATTTTTAGTTTATTTTTGTGTATGGTGTCAGGGAGTGTTCTAATTTCATACTTTTACATGTACCTGTCCAATTTTCCCAGCACCACTTATTGAAGAGGCTGTCTTTTCTCCACTGTATATGCTTGCCTCCTTTATCAAAGATAAGGTGACCATATGTGCATGGGTTTATCTCTGGACTTTCTATCCTGTTCCATTGATCTATATTTCTGTTTTTGTGCCAATACCAAACTGTCTTGATTACTGTAGCTTTGTAATATAGTCTGAAGTCAGGGAGCCTGATTCCTCCAGCTCCATTTTTCGTTCTCAAGATTGCTTTGGCTATTCGGGGTCTTTTGTGTCTCCATACAAATTGTGAAATTTTTTGTTCTACTTCTGTGAAAAATGCCTGTGGTAGTTTGATAGGGATTGCATTGAATCTGTAGATTGCTTTGGGTAGTAGAGTCATTTTCACAATGTTGATTCTTCCAATCCAAGAACATGGTATATCTCTCCATCTATTTGTATCATCTTTAATTTCTTTCATCAGTGTCCTATAATTTTCTGCATACAGGTCTTTTGTCTCCTTAGGTAGGTTTATTCCTAGATATTTTATTCTTTTTGTTGCAATGGTAAATGGGAGTGTTTTCTTAATTTCACTTTCAGATTTTTCATCATTAGTGTATAGGAATGCAAGAGATTTCTGTGCATTACTTTTGTATCCTGCTACTTTACCAAATTCATTGATTAGCTCTAGTAGTTTTCTGGTGGCAGTTTTAGGATTCTCTATGTATAGTATCATGTCACCTGCAAACAGTGACAGCTTTACTTCTTCTTTTCCGATTTGGATTCCTTTTATTTCTTTTTCTTCTCTGATTGCTGTGGCTAACACTTCCAAAACTATGTTGAATAATAGTGGTGAGAGTGGGCAACCTTGTCTTGTTCCTGATCTTAGTGGAAATGGTTTCAGTTTTTCACCATTGAGGACAATGTTGGCTGTGGGTTTGTCATATATGGCCTTTATTATGTTGAGGAAAGTTCCCTCTATGCCTACTTTCTGCAGGGCTTTTATCGTAAATGGGTGTTGAATTTTGTCGAAAGCTTTCTCTGCATCTATTGAGATGATCATATGGTTTTTCTCCTTCAATTTGTTAATATGATGTATCACGTTGATTGATTTGCGTATATTGAAGAATCCTTGCATTCCTGGAATAAACCCCACTTGATCATGGTGTATAATCCTTTTAATGTGCTGCTGGATTCTGTTTGCTGGTATTTTGTTGAGGATTTTTGCATCTATGTTCATCAGTGATATTGGCCTGTAGTTTTCTTTCTTTGTGACATCTTTGTCTGGTTTTGGTATCAGGGTGATGGTGGCCTCGTAGAATGAATTTGGGAGTGTTCCTCCCTCTGCAATATTTTGGAAGAGTTTGAGAAGGACAGGTGTTAGCTCTTCTCTAAATGTTTGATAGAATTCGCCAGTGAAGCCATCTGGTCCTGGGCTTTTGTTTGTTGGAAGATTTTTAATCACAGTTTCAATTTCAGTGCTTGTGATTGGTCTGTTCATATTTTCTATTTCTTCCTGGTTCCGTCTCAGTAGGTTGTGCATTTCTAAGAATTTGTCCATTTCTTCCAGGTTGTCCATTTTATTGGCATAGAGTTGCTTGTAGTAATCTCTCATGGTCGTTTGTATTTCTGCAGTGTCAGTGGTTACTTCTCCTTTTTCATTTCTAATTCTATTGATTTGAGTCTTCTCCCTTTTTCTCTTGATGAGTCTGGCTAATGGTTTATCAATTTTGTTTATCTTCTCAAAGAACAAGATTTTAGTTTCATTGATTTTTGCTATTGTTTCCTTCATTTCTTTTTCATTTATTTCTGATCTGATCTTTATGATTTCTTCCCTTCTGCTAGCTTTGGGGTTTTTTTGCTCTTCTTTCTCTAATTGCTTTAGGTGCAAGGTTAGATTGTTTATTCGAGATGTTTCCTGTTTCTTGATGTAGGCTTGTATTGCTATAAACTTCCCTCTTAGAACTGCTTTTGCTGCATCCCATAGGTTTTGGGTCGTCGTGTCTCCATTGTCATTTGTTTCTAGGTATTTTTTGATTTCCCCTTTGATTTCTTCAGTGATCACTTCGTTACTAAGTAGTGTATTGTGTAGCCTCCATGTGTTTGTATTTTTTACAGATCTTTTCCTGTAATTGATATCTAGTCTCATAGCGTTGTGGTCGGAAAAGATACTTGATACGATTTCAATTTTCTTAAATTTACCAAGGCTTGATTTGTGACCCAAGATATGATCTATCCTGGAGAATGTTCCATGAGCACTTGAGAAAGATGTGTATTCTGTTGTTTTGGGGTGGAATGTCCTATAAATATCAATTAAATCCATCTTGTTTAATGTATCATTTAAAGCTTGTGTTTCCTTATTTATTTTCATTTTGGATGATCTGTCCACTGGTGAAAGTGAGGTGTTAAAGTCCCCTACTATGATTGTGTTACTGTCGATTTCCCCTTTTATGGCTGTTAGTATTTGCCTTATGTATTGAGGTGTTCCTATGTTGGGTGCATAAATATTTACAATTGTTATACCTTCCTCTTGGATCGATCCCTGATCATTATATAGTGTCCTTCTTTGTCTCTTGTAATAGTCTTTATTTTAAAGTCTATTTTGTCTGATATGAGAATTGCTACTCCAGCTTTCTTTTGATTTCCATTTGCATGGAATATCTTTTTCCATCCCCTCACTTTCAGTCTGTATGTGTCTCTAGGTCTGAAGTGGGTCTCTTGTAGACAACATATATATGGGTCTTGTTTTTGTATCCATTCAGCCAGTCTGTGTCTTTTGGTGGGAGCATTTAATCCATTTACATTTAAGGTAATTATTGATATGTATGTTCCTATTCCCATTTTCTTAAATATTTTGTGTTTGTTATTGTAGGTGTTTTCCTTCTCTTGTGTTTCTTGCCTAGAGAAGTTCCTTTAGCATTTGTTGTAAAGCTGGTTTGGTGGTGCTGAACTATCTCAGCTTTTGCTTGTCTGTAAAGGTTTTAATTTCTCCATCACATCTGAATGAGATCCTTGCTGGGTAGAGTAACCTTGGTTGTAGGTTTTTCTCCTTCATGACTTTAAGTATATCCTGCCACTCCCTTCTGGCTTGCAGAGTTTCTGCTGAAAGATCAGATGTTAACCTTATGGGGATTCCCTTGTGTGTTATTTGTTGTTTTTCCCTTGCTGCTTTTAATATGTTTTCTTTATATTTAATTTTTGATAGTTTGATTAATATGTGTCTTGGCATGTTTCTCCTTGGATTTATCCTGTATGGGACTCTCTGTGCTTCCAGGACTTGATTAACTATTTCCTTTCCCATATTAGGGAAGTTTTCAACTATAATCTCTTCAAATATTTTCTCAGTCCCTTTCTTTTCTCTTCTTCTTCTGGGACCCCTATAATTCGAATGTTGGTGCGTTTAATGTTGTCCCAGAGGTCTCTGAGACTGTCCTCAGTTCTTTTCATTCTTTTTTCTTTATTCTGCTCTGCAGTAGTTATTTCCACTATTTTATCTTCCAGGTCACTTATCCGTTCTTCTGCCTCAGTTATTCTGCTATTGATCCCATCTAGAGTATTTTTAATTTCATTTATTGTGTTTTTCATCATTGCTTGGTTCCTATTTAGTTCTTCTACATCCTTGTTAAATGTTTCTTGCATTTTGTCTATTCTATTTCCAAGATTTTGGATCATCTTTACTATCATTATTCTGAATTCTTTTTCAGGTAGACTGCCTATTTCCTCTTCATTTGTTAGGTCTGGTGTGTTTTGACCCTGCTCCTTCACCTGCTGTGTGTTTTTTTTGTCTTCTCATTTTGCTTATCTTACTGTGTTTGGGGTCTCCTTTTCACAGGCTGCAGGTTCGTAGTTCCCATTGTTTTTGGTATCTGTCCCCAGTGGCTAAGGTTGGTTCAGTGGGTTGTGTAGGCTTCCTGGTGGAGGGGACTAGTGCCTGTGTTCTGGTGGATGAGGTTGGATCTTGTCTTTCTGGTGGGCACGTCCACGTCTGGTGGTGTGTTTTGGGGTGTCTGTGGCCTTATTATGATTTTAGGCAGCCTCTCTGCTAATGGATGGGGCTGTGTTCCTGTCTTGCTAGTTGTTTGGCATAGGGTTTCCAACACTGTAGCTTGCTGGTCATTGAGTGAAGCTGGGTCTTGATGTTGAGATGGAGATCTCTGAGAGATTTTCGCCATTTGGTATTACGTGGAGCTGGGAGGTCTCTTGTGGACCAGTGTCCTGAAGTTGGCTCTCCCACCTCAGAGGCACAGCCCTGATGCCTGACTGGAGCACCAAGAGCCTTTCATCCACATGGCTCAGAATAAAAGGGAGAAAAAAATAGAAAGAAAGAAAGAGGATAAAATAAAGTAAAATAAAGCTATTATAATAAAAAATAAGAAAAAAAATTATTAAGAATAAATGTATTCAGAAAAATTTTTTTTAATTTTTAAAAATAGATTTCTTAATTTTTTATATTAAAAAATAAAAAAATTATTAAGAAAAAAATTTATTAAGAAAAAAATTTTTTAATTTTTTAAAATAAAAAATATGAAAAATCTTATTAAAAATTTTTTTTAATTTCTAAAAATAGAAAATAAGGAAAAAATTATTAAGAAAACATTTATTAGGAAAAAAAATTTTTTTTTAAGTAAAAAAAAAAAACAAAAATAAAAAACGGATGGACCTAACCCTAGGACTAATGGTGAAAGCAAAGCTATACAGACAAAATCTCACCCAGAAGCATACACATATACACTCACAAAAAAAAGGAAAAGGGGAAAAATTAATATATCCTGCTCCGAAAGTCCACCTCTTGAATTTGGGATGATTCGTTGTCTATTCAGGTATTCAACAGATGCAGGCACATCAAGTTGTTTGTGGAGCTTTAATCCGCTGCTTCTGAGGCTGCTGGGGGAGATTTCCCTTTCTCTTCTTTGTTCGTACAGCTCCCGGGGTTCAGCTTTGGATTTGGACAAGCCTCTGCATGTAGGTCGCCTGATGGCGTCTTTTCCCCGCCCAGACAGAACGGGGTTAAAGGAGCAGCTGCTTCGGGGGCTCTGGTTCACTCAGGCCGGGGGGAGGGAGCGGTACGGAGGAGGCGGGGCGAGCCTGCGGCGGCAGAGGCCGGCGTGACGTTGCAGCAGCCTGAGGCGCGCCGTGCGTTCTCCTGGGGAAGTTGTCCCCGGATCACGGGAGCCTGGCAGTGGCGGGCTGCACCGGCTCCCGGGAGGGGCGGTGTGGAGAGTGACCTTTGCTCGCACACAGGCTTCTTGGTGGCGGCAGCAGCAGCCTTAGCGTCTCCTGCCCGTCTCTGGGTTTTCGCGCTGATAACCGCGGCTCGTGCCTTTCTCTGGGATCCGCGCTGTTAGCCGCGGCTCGCAGCCGTCTCTGGAGTTCGTTTAGGCGGCGCTCTGAATCCCCTCTCCTTGCGCGCCGTGAAACAAAGAGGCAAGAAAAAGTCTCTTGCCTCTTCGGCGGCTGCAGACTTTTTCTCGGGCTCCCTCCCGGCTAGCTGTGGTGCGCTAACCCCTTCAGACTGTGTTCACGCCGCCAGCCCCAACCCTCTCCCTGTGATCCGACCGAAGCCCGAGCCTCGCCTCCCAGCCTCCGCCCGCCCCGGCGGGTGAGCAGACAAGCCTCTTGGGCTGGTGAGTGCTGCTCGGCGCCGAGCCTCTGTGCGGGAATCTCTCCGTTTTTCCCTCTGCGCCCCTGTTGCTGTGCTCTCCTCCGTGGCTCCAAAGCTTCCCCTCTGCCACCCGCAGTCTCCGCCTGCGAAGGGGCTTCCTAGTGTGTGGAAACCTTTCCTCCTTCACAGCTCCCTCCCAGAGGGGCAGGTCCCATCCCTATGCTTTTGTCTCTGTTATTTCTTTTTTCTTTTGCCCTACCCAGGTACGTGGGGATTTTCTTGCCTTTTGGGAGGTCTGACGTCTTCTGCCAGCGTTCAGTGGGTGTTCTGTAGGAGCAGTTCCACGTGTAGATGTATTTCTATTGTATCTGTGGGAAGGAAGGTGGTCTCCGCGTCTTACTCTTCCGCCATCTTGCTGGGGGACTCCGTTATTTGTTTTTTTTTAAGGTAACCATCCTAATGGGTGTGAGGTGGTGTCTCATTGTGGTTTTGATTTGCATTTCCCTAATGATTAGTGATATTGAGCCTCTTTCCATGTGATTGTTGGCCATTTATGTGTCTTCTTTGCATAAATATCTACTCAAGTCCTTTGCCCATTTTAAAATCAGGTTGTTTATTTTTTTGTCATTGAGTTCTTTATATATTCTGGTTATTAACTCTTTATCAGATAGTATATGTTTTATAAATATTTTCTCCCATTCTGTGGGTTGCTTTTTCACTCTGTTGATTGTGTCCTTCGATGCACAGAAGTTTTAAGTTTTAATGTAGTCTAATTTATTTATTTTTACCACAATGCTTTTCTTCCTTTTTCTCCCTTTGGGAGCAAGTTGGTGGAAAGTGGGGTGAGCTTAGCCATATTCTATCTCTTTCATTGACTATTGGTGTGAAAAAGGAGAAGGAACTCCTTAATCCATAAGACAAAAGAGCAGCATCCCTCATGAGACATCAGCACAGAGGGATTTAAATACAGCTGTTTATTTTCTACTTAGTTTTTTAAAAATTGAGATATAGTTTTTTTTAATACATTTATTTATTTATGTATATTTGGCTGTGTTGGGTCTTCGTTGCTGCACGCAGGCTTTCTCTAGTTGTGGTGAGCAGGAACTACTCTTTGTTGTGGTGTGTGGGCTTCTCATTGCGGTGGCTTCTGTTGTTGCGGAGCACGGGCTCTAGGCGTGCGGGCTTCAGTAGTTGTGGCACACGGGCTCAGTAGTTGTGGCTCACGGGCTGTAGAGCGCAGGCTCAGTAGTTGTGGCGCACGGGCTTAGTTGCTCCGCGGCACGTGGGATCTTCCTGGACCAGGGATCAAACCCGTGTCCCCTGCACTGGCAGGCGGATTCTTAACCACTGCACCACCGGGGAAGTCCTGAGGTATAGTTGATGTACAGTATTATGTAAGTTTCAGGTATACAACATAGTGATTCACAATTTTTAAAAATAGTTATTTATTTATTTTGGCTGTGCCGGGTCTTAGTTGCAGCACACAAGATCTTCATTGTGGCAAGCGGGCTTCTTAGTTGCAGCATGCGGACTCTTAGTTGTGGCATGTGGACTTCTTAGTTGTGGCATGAGGACTTCTTAGTTGCGGCATGCATGTGGGATCTAGTTCCCAGACCAGGGATCGAACCTGGGTCCCCTGCATTGGGAGCTTGCAGTCTTAACCACTGAACCACCAGAGAAGTCCCTGATTCACACTTTTTAAAGGTTATATTCCATTTATAGTTACTGTAAAATATTGGCTATATTCCTTGTGTTGTACAATATGTCATTATAGTTTATTTATTTTATATGTAGGAAGGGCAAGATAGGGGTGGGGGTTAAGAGGTACAAAATACATCGGTTTATTGAAGACTCCTGAATTCAGGAAGCTGGGCCTAGAAATGTTGGCTTTCAGACAGCCTGGTGCCCCCTCTGACATCTGGCCTAGGAATCAAGCTGAAGGTGGCAGGAAATCTCACCACGATGTCCAGCCAGGACCTGTTTCCAGATTGTCAAGGCTGGGGAAGGAGTTCAGGTTAGTCTCCCCTGGGAGCTGGCTGGAACTAAGATGAGGCGAGCAAGGCACCAAGTGCACAAATATTTAAGGAGACACTCACTCCAGGTGCTGACCTTTCACGTGCATGAGCCATAGAGGGAGTGCCTCCTTCTACTTTGCGCCCCTGGAGCCCCGTTGCCTCATTCCAGTCCTGGCTCTGCCTGGGGGCAAGGAGAAGGGCACACAAGTGTGTGTGACCCACATTACAAGGATGAGTGCTCAGATCAGAGTCCCCACCTGTTGGACAGGCCCTGTGGATCCTGACTGTAATGGACTCTCGGATGTCTTTCCTTGGATGGATGATCAGACCTCAAGGTATGAGGCAAAAGAGATCTGGGTGGAAGCCCGGCAGAGGCCATACTTCCGCTGCCCCTGCTCTTTCTGCTGGCATTGCAGTTGAGGGACTGACTGAGCTCTCTCTGGTGGCGTGAGCAGGCATCCTGGTGTCCTGTCTCCAGCCTCATGGATGTTGGGAGGCCAGGATCATGCATTTTGCTGGTGACCTTGTGGCAGGAGCAGTGGTGGTTTTGGAGCGAGCAGCTTCCTTGATGGCCCAGATCTTCTTTGGGAGGCTTTTCTGAAAACTCAACCTAAAGTCTTTTCTACATTTCTCCTAGGAGTTCTGTAAGACACTTAATATCCTGTCATAAATCCCTTCTTGCCTAATCTAGCTGGAGTGGATTTTGTTCTCTTCAACTCACCAATACAAATGGGATGGAGAGACATTTATTGCTGAATTCCTCTTAGAGAAGTCACTGTGTGTGTGCTTTGGAAGGATGCCTTGATCCGTCCTTGGAGAGAGGGTTCTTCTCCTTCCCCACCAACCCTCACCCCACCCTCACCCCGGGCCTAGGTGTCAGCGGGCACTAAGGCTCAGGAACTCTTTGAGCTGCTTCTGAAAAAAAGGGGGAAAGAGACAAAAGTGTGGAGAGAAGGCAGAGGGACTCAGTGATGGCAGAAGGCCAGGTGCTGTATAATATGATCCTTTCCCAGGACCCATTCTCCCATATTTTGTAAAACCTGTATGTATAAATGCTTGGTGGGATTGAATTTTTCTATTGTGGAAGCCAAAGGAGTGGCTGAATTTTGTGTTGGGGGGGGGATGTCGTATGGGGACAGAAGTGGTGTGTGAGGAAGCTAGAATTTCGAGAGGTAGAAGGGCCAGGAGACTGAGGTCCCCACAGGGAGCCAGCAGAAATGCTGGAGAGCATGTGGAACTCTCTGGTCCACGGGATTCAGAAGTCCAGGCCACCTCACTTGGACATCAGGGTACAGAAGCCCTCGGTGGACGTCTGGAGGACGTGGGAATGCATTTAGGATTGGTTCCTTCTTGTTGTGCTTGGCTCTTTACGTTACAACTTGACCTCTCTCCCCCATGAACTCTCAAAATACTTAAGCGCCACAATCCTTCAGAGTGCCCGTCACGTTGTCCTCTATATTCACGTGCATTTTCATTTGTTTACCTTCTCTGTGAGACTCTTAGCTTCTGGAAGGCCTGTCCCTGAAGTTATTACATGCACAGTGTTGTGTGTATGTGCCTGTGTGTATTTTTCTGGGGAGAATACCCAGAAATTTAGTCACATTCTGAAAGGGGTCCAGGATCTAGAAAATGTTTAGAAGCTGCATAAGGAGGTCTTTGGGGGACATCTGGACACTGACTCTTTACTGCAATTCAAAAAAGAGTCATCTTTCAGAAGTCAAATCCATCTCGTCCTCATGCTTGTTTCCCATCTAAGGCTCACGGGCTACGCAGGAAACCTAGACTCGGTTTCTGGTTTCAAGATTCTGTCAATTAGGGGCTCAACCAAGCAGTGTGTATTTATTGCCTCTTGCGCAGGACGCCTTGCCCTGCACTCAGTGAGGTTTACAAGCCAAGCTGACACCAGGCAAGTCCCACTGTGGGTGGGATTGATGGCTGTTGTGGGCTTTCCAGCCTGTTGTTTCTTAAGCTATAAATATTTATCAAATGAATGTGGGAAGGTCAGTCTCCCGAGTATCTGAAGCACTGTGTATGTGTATGTGTATGTGGGCGCAGGGGTGGGGAGCCTGCTGGAGAATGAGAGCCCTGTGGAAGCTGGCATGTGATGCTGGTACATTAATGATTGAAAACAAGAGCAATAAAAACTCCATCACAAGTCAGTGTCTCTGCAGCCCAGGACTGGGGAGAGGTGAGCTCTGTTCTAACCTGCACATCCCAGGTACACAGCCCAGAAACCACAGGCAAACATCAGTTGCTGGCTTCCTGACATCTGCTAGGCTTATAGACTTTCTAAAGGTCCCACATTTATCCCTTAAATGAATCCAGCGACGCTTCCATTTGGCTGACAACTTTGCATGTGTGGATGGGTTCAGTGAGGGAGAAAGTGAAAGACTGGAGAGGGCCAGCTAAAGTTTCTGTTGGCATTTTATGGTTTTTAACTTGGAGCGACTGGTTGTTAAAATGAAATGGCTTCACTCCCAGCTGTAGTTAAGGCTCCAAGATCCTGGCACTGGCCAAAGTAAGATCACCTCTGAGTCCTTGCAAAGGGGTGGCCTCTCACTCATTTAAGGATATGAAAGGGTTGAAGTCAAGGGGGCCAGGAGGAGTAGACATAGGAGGGAGAGTTTGAGGCAAGCTGTCCCTGTGCTCTGAGTCCTTCCACTCCAACTCTAGAAGAGGTTCTGGAAGGCCTGAGCATTGTCTACGCTCAGGAAGCGCATAGCTGCCACTCCAGAACCATGCCACACTAGCCACAGTCTCAACAGCAAAAGGATATCCCCGTGAGCCAGGGTCTGGGGCTGCTGCCACCTGTGCCATAGGAAAAGCAAACACCTCCACGGCAGACTCGTCAGCAGAAATAGCAGAAGGGATGGGAGCTTGGCTCACACCTGATTCCTGCCCTCCAAATCTCGCTTTTGTGCGTCTTACTGAGTAGAACCTAAATCCTTTCCAGAGCGTCGCCTGCAAAGAAGTCTGGGAAATGTAGTTTTATCTTAGCAGCTCCTGCAGAATAGGGAACACCAGAAGGTGGTTAGAATGGGGGCTGAGCATCAGTTCACCTGATCTAACACACTCCTACTCACACTCCGAGGCCCACATCAGATTCTACCTCTTTTCAGAGACTCCTCTCCCACTGTCCTCCCTCCCCCAGGAGAAAACTTTGTCCTCTGTGTTCCCACAGCTTATATAATCCAGTATGACTTGTCAGTCTCCTTTGTTAAGCTGAAAGGTTTTTCTTTCTTTTTTTTTTTTTAAATATTTATTTATTTTGGCTCCTCTGGGTCTTCGTTGTGGCACGCGGGATCTTTAGTTGCAGCATGCATGTGGGATCTAGTTCCCCGACTAAGGATCGAACCTGGGCCCCCTGCATTGGGAGCACGGAGTCTTACCCACTGGACCACCAGGGAAGTCAAGCCGAAAAGTTTTTTGAGGACAGGGAATTTTTTTAAAATTGTGGTATAGTTGATTTACAATCTTATATTAGTTTCAGATGTACAACATAGTGATTCAAAATTTTTATAGATTATACTCCATTTAAAGTTATTGTAAAATATTGGCTATATTACTTGTGCTGTACAATATATCCTTGTAACATTTATTTTATACAGAGTGGTTTGTACCTCTTAATCCACTACCCCTGTCTTGCCCCTCCCTCCCCTCTCCGCATTTGTAATCACTAGTTTGTTCTCTATATCTGTGAGTCAGCTTCTGTTTTGTTATATTCATTTTATTTTCTAGTTTCCATGTATAAGAGATAAAATAGAGTATTTGTCTTTCTCTGTGTGACTTATTTCACTTAGCATAGACTCCAGGTCCACCCATGTTGTGGCAAATGTCAAAATTTTATTCTTTGTTATGGCTGTGTAATATTCCATTGTATGTATATTTATACCACATCTTCTCTATCCAGTCATCTGTTGATGGGCACTTAGTTTGCTTCCATATCTTGGCTGCTGTAGATAATGCTGCTATGAACATTGGGGGGGATGCATCTTTTCGAATTAGTGTTTTTGTTTTCTTCAGAGATATACCCAGGAGTAGAATTGCTGGATGATATGGTAGTTCTATTTTTAGTTTTTTGAGGAACTTCCATACCTCCATACTGTTTTGCACAGTGGCTGTACCAATTTACATCCCCACCAACAGTGTACAAGGGGTCCCTTTTCACCACGTCCTGGCCAACATTTATTATTTGTGGTCTTATTGCTGATGGCCATTCTGACAGGTGTGAGGTGATATCTCATTGTGGTTTTGATTTGCATTTCCCTGATGATTAGCAGTGTTGAGCTGGAGGGATATCTCCAGCTCTGTTCTTCTTTCTCAAGATTGTTTTTGCTACTTTTGGTCTTTTGTGTTTTCATAGAAATTTTAAAGTTATTTATTCTAGTTCTGTGAAAAATGCCATTGGTATTTTGATAGGTATTGCATTGAATCTGTAGATTGCCTAGGGTAGTATGGTCATTTTAACACTATTAATTCTGTCAATCCATGAACACAGTATATCTTTCTATCTGTTTTTGTTAGTCTTCAATTTCTTTCATCAGTGTCTTATAGTTTTCTGAGTACAGGTCTTTTACCTCCTTAGTTAGATCTATTCCTAGGTATTTAATTCTTTTTAATGCAATTGTAAATGGAATTGTTTCCTTAATTTCTCCTTCTGATAGTTCATTGTTAATGTATGTAAATGTGGCAGATTTCTGTACATTAATTTTGTATCCTCCAGCTTACTGAATTCATTGATGAGCTCTAGTAGTTTTATGGTGTCATCTTTAGGATTTTCTATGTATAGTATCATGTCATCTGCAAACAATGACACTTTTACTTCTTCCTTTCCAATTTGGATTTTTAAATCTCTTTTTCTTGTCTGATTGCTGTGGCTAGGACTTCCAATACTTTGTTGAATAAAAGTGGTGAGACTGGGCATCCTTGTCTGGTTCCTGATCTTAGTGGAAATGCTTTCAGCATTTCACCATTGAATATGATGTTAACTGTGGGCTTATCATATGTGACCTTAGTTATGTTGAGGTATGTTCTGTCTACACCCACTTTGTGGAGAGTTTTTATCATAACTAGATATTGCATTTTGTCAAAAGCTTTTCTGAATCTATTGCAATGATCATATGGTTTTTATTCTTCAATTTGTTAATGTGGTGTATCACATTGATTGATTTGCGGTTGACGGCAGGGATTTTGTGTGACTCATTTTTGTGTCTCTTGAAGCTATACAAGGGCTGATAGGTAATGACTGTGGTGGTTTTAGAATATGCCCACAAATTCTTCTCGCTTCAAAAAGTGGAGCCTCATTCCCCTCCTCTTAAGTCTGGGCTAGGCTTACTAATTTGCTTCTAATGAATAGAATGTGGCAGAAATGATGTGTGACTTCTGAGTCTAGGTCATAAAAGATGTGGCCTGATCACCCCTGGATCACCGGCTCTTGGGGAATCCAGCTGCCATGTTGTGAGGACACTCAAGCAACCCTATGGAGAGCACCACAAGGCAAGGACCTGAGGTGGCCTGCCAACAACCAGCACTAACTTGGCAGGAATTTTCTTCTCCCAGGAGGGAAACTTCCATCTGACCTGGGAGGGCATTCAAGGCTCTTACTTCCCCTGATCCATTAAAGTGGTTACAAACCACAGCTTGTTGACTTACCTTTGTTTCCTATGAGTTGAGGCACAGTGGACAAGATAAAACTGAGGCTCTCTGTCTTCTCTGTTTTCATTCAGGGTTACTGGTTGGTTTTGGCCAAGCCTGATTAATCCTGCCAAGAAAGGTGAAAGGGGATATCAATAACAACTCAGAATTCCCTCACCTCTCCTTGTCGAAGAGGAGCTTGTGGTCCTGGTGAACCCCAGGTTTTTTGGCATGGCTCTCACCAGAGGAAGGAGAACCTATCAAGGAGGGGTCTTCCGGGCCCCATACAACCCTGGTGCACTGCGTGCGGGTGAGTGGTCTGGAAAGGCTGAGAGAGAAGGGTTGTTAGCCAGCAGTAATGGAAGAACATTAAGCCTGGCTTTCTGAGCAATGCCTCCAACAGGAGAGCCCACTCTCTCTCGGCTTCCTGAGGCAGTTGGGGAAAAATGAGCAAACTAGCTGAGGGTAAAAATTTGCTTCTCCAAGAGGGCAGGGCCTTGGCAATCCTTGGCCTGCTTTCCCCATGCTGAAATCCTACATCATCTTTTCTTTCTTACTTGCACAATCAATACATTTTCATTATAAAATAAACAAAGTTCAAATAATATATTTATATGGAGTAAAAAAGCGAATGTTCTCCATTATAACCTCAATTCCATTTCCTCCCCACAGGAAAGAAACTACAGCTAACAGATTGACACAGAGCCTGCCAGACCTCATGGATACATAGGTATCACACTGTATATATGGCCCCGTAACTTGTCTGTTTGTTTCATTTGGTGATAAATCATCAATATCTTTTGTTCATGTCAGCACATACAGAGCTAACCCTCTCTCTTTTCAATTAGCTTTCTAATTTCCATAGTATATGTGAGAGGAAGAGGAAAACTATGCTAAGCATAACCACTTTTCACTGCCTTCTCTGGAGTGGGGAGTGAGAGTGTTGAATGGAGCATTTGGGGGGTTTGGGTGGGGTAGTGTTGGGGAAGGTGTTATGGAGAGCTGAGTTGCTCTTTATAATGGGGGGGGGGCGGGATTTGGAGCCTCAGAGGTCATCTGGGTGGACAAATGAAAAAGGGTGAGGGGAATGCAGGAAGTCAGAGGTTGCTGGCAAGATGGAATAGAGTGCCCTGCATAGTGATCCCTCCACACAGCCCTCACATCTTTAGCAAGCTTACTAAATTCATGAATGAGTATATTCCTCAACTCTTGAATGTTTCCTTAGAATGACATTGCAAGGGTGCTATTACTGGGTCAAAAAGCAGAATTTCTCTACGGTTCTTGTGACATCGTTTGTTAAACTTAACCCAAAGCGCTGTAAGAATTATGCTGCTACTTATAAAATTTTGCCTTTTCAAAATGTACATTAGATTAGAATATACAAATAATGACATTTAAAATGCTTATCCATGTCCCACAGAAGGTAGGGTGAGGAAGTCCTGCAATGGTGTGAAGATGGGTAAGTAGAGCTCAGAAGGGAAACAAGTCCCCTGCCACCAACTTCCTGAAGGCTGGCCTTGGTTCCAACTGGCGAAGCCCATAAGCTCATATCTGAGACCCCAGACACTCAGGGAAGCGATGGTGGCTTGCTGATAGTGGCTAGGAAACACTTGGGAAGTGGCTGGGGCACATCTGCTGGGAGTGTTAGGACCCTATCTGGTAGGAAGTCAGGGCTCAGAATCAGGAGAGAAATGAGGAAGGCGTGTTCTGTCCAGAGCTGTTAAAGGCCTTTCATGACCCTTGGACTTGAACCAGGCAGAGTAGGGCAGAGAAACCCCAAATGAAAGCCAGGATGGCTCTAAGCCTGCAGTTGGGGCAACTGCCTGACACGGGATTTCCCCCATTTGCTTCATTTGCACAAGTTAAGTTATTTCTCCAGTAGTTAGACAAGAAGCCTCTTCTCAACGCTACCTTGTTCCCACCAAAGTCAAACCCACGGGCATCAGCCTCAGAGACCAGTTACTTCTGACCTTGGGCAGCATCTTCCTTGAGGGGCTCCTGTGGTCCCTCCCCACCTTCTGGCCTTGAATTTCAGCCTCTTTGGTCTCCATCGGTCCCAGATCCTGCATCTCTGCCCCTGTCTTGTCCTTATTCCTTTTCAGGCTCAATTCCTACTAACTGCCCATCTGTTTCCTGCCTTCACAGAATTCTCATTGGCTTCTCTTAGTGCCCAGTGCCACCCACCCTGTAGAACCATGACTGAACCTGTCAGGTCCATGAATACTGGCCTCACCCTCTTGCCAAATCCTGTCAGCTGGGCCTCACCTGTTGGCCCTTGCTGGCCTGTCATCCACCCTGGCTCCTGTGTGGCCACCTGGGAGCTGCCAGGTGTTGTCTACCCCAGTGGCATGTCAGGAAGCCCATTGTGTTGACAACAATGAATTGAGTGTGTCCACTTGCGGAGCACGACTACCAGGCAGAGCTCACGTGGGCCTGGTTCCCACGACAGCATTATTCATCAGGGCTTCCCTTCTTTCTGGGGCAGTGGTGGGTGGTGCAGAAAAGGACACGGATTTCACAGTCAGGCAGCAGAGTTCAAATCTTGGCTCCACAACTTAATACTTTGGGCAAATTTCTTAACCTTTCATAGCCTCAGAGCCCTCGTTTGGAAAAATGAGGATAAATAAAATACCTGACTCATTGGGTTGTTGTGGGGCTAACTGAAATAAGTGATCATGATTTATAGTGAGAATTTTTCAATGGTAAGAGTGTTCATTTGTTAGGGATGTCATAACAAAGTACCATGAACTGAGTGGATTAAACAACAGAAATATGTTGTCTCACAGATCTGGAGGCTAGAAGTCTGAATCAAGATGTCTGCGGTGTTGGTTCCTACTGAGTGCTGTTTGGCAAGAATCTATTCCAGGCCTCTTTCCTTGGTTGTAGGTGGCCATCTTCTGTGTCTCTTCACATGGTGCTCTCCTTGTGTGTGTGTGTGTGTGTGTGTGTGTGTGTATCTGTCCAAATTTCCCTCATTATAAGACACCAGTCATTGAATCTGGCCCACCCTGGTGACCTCATCTTAACTAATTACATCTGCAATGATCCTATTTCTAATACGGTCACATTATGAGGTACTGGGGGTTAGGACTTCAACCCATAACAGTAAGTTATCATTATTTGTCAGGAGCTCTTATAAAGCCCTGGTAATTGATGGGATTTTAGTGGAATTCAATGGTAACCATTCACCCTTCTAAGTGAACTGCGTTCTACTGAGATACCTATTGTATCAGTCACTCACTGGTAGTGGCAGGTTTCTGGGGCCCCATAAGCCTCCAGGTTTGTGTGTAGGAGCTCATCTTACAGACGTTTTAATTTTTCCCTTTTCCCTGAGCAGCGGTGGCAGTGGTGGTGGGGTGGTGGACTCCCAGTGGTCACACAGGCTATCCCCGAGCCTTCTGTGCATGCTGGAACCCTAGGGCTAGGGCCAAGGCCAGATCCTCTGTTCACCTCCTTTTCCTCCTACCTCCAACCCAAGTCACTAGGAAGAAGCTTCCTGCCTCACGGCAAATTCCCACAGCTCCAGGAATTCGTTCCCTGAGAAGTGCAGGGGATGACAGCTCACCACTCCCCCTGTTCTGTAGGAAACCTGGGTCCCAATGGGAGGGCAGGAGTGCAAGCAGTGCCCAGAGCTGACAACTGGGCCTTCTTTATGCCAGACCAGAGGAAGTGGGCAAGCTGAAAGCCAAAGACATCAGGGTGTGTGCAGAGCGAAACAGAAGCCCTTTCATGACCTCTATCACTTCTGCACACCTCAAGCCATCTTGATGCTGTTCACGGCAGCGCAATGTCATGGCTGACTCTCCCTGCCCCTCCTCCGAGAGAGCCATATTCTGCCCTGAGAAGGATGCACGAACGTGGCTGCTTGAGTCTGGGCTGCACGCTTCTGGCATTAACGTCTCAGCATCTTAACACCCAGGTGACCTGGGTTCGGACAGTTGTTGTGTCTGCTTCTCACCAGGTCAAGGCTCTGTCTCTGAACACTGCGGCAGGATTTATGTGGCTGGAGACAGTAGTGAGCCCTTGGGATGTGGCCACGCCTAGGGACACTGCGACTTCCTCCCCAGCCTCATCCTTGAGGGCGTGCTGGCTTTGTGAGGACACAGGGCCAGGATCTCTATTCTTTCTTTCTTCTATTAACTGCCCCAGAACTCCCTGTCTAATTTCATCTTCTAGATCAGTTCAGCTTCAGCAAATATTTATTGAATATACACACCATGCTAGCAATTTAATACACGGCACTGCCCTCAAAGTGTTTACATTCAAATAAGGGTTAAACTGAAACACAGGCAGAGAGCGACAAGGATGGCTACTTAGATGATGACAAGTACTTAGAGGCAGAGAGAAATGAGAAGTTACTTTCAACTAGGAAGGCTTCATGGAGGAGGTGGAATCTTTAAAAAAAAAAATGTGGTTATGAGGAACCTAGGGACAGGACACGAGTGAAGACGCAGAATGGACTTGAGGACATGGGGAGGGGGAAGGGTAAGCTGGGGCAAAGTGAGAGAGTGGCATGGACTTATATATACTAACAAGTGTAAAATGGATAGCTAGTGGGAAGCAGCCACATAGGACAAGGATATCAGCTCGGTGCTTTGTGACCACCTAGAGGGGTGGGATAGGGAGGGTGGGAGGGAGACGCAAGAGGGAGGAGATATGGGGATATATGTATATGTATAGTGATTCACTTTGTTATAAAACAGAAACTAACACACCATTGTAAAGCAATCATACTCCAATAGAGATGTTAAAAAAAAAAAGAATGAGTTGTAAAGAATGGCTAGGATTTCAATGAGTGCAGAGACAAAGGAGGGCTTCAGAGGGGAAAGAATAGACTGAAAAGATAGGAAGGTTGGAACATGCAGAGCATTATAGGAGAACAAGAATTTAAATATGACTCAAGCACAGGGTAGGGGATCCATGTGAGACTAGAATGGGAAATGAAATGAGAAGGGAAAGTTGTGCCTGGATTGTGTAAGATCTTGATGTCCCGTTGAGGGATTTAGACTTTATTCTCTAAGCAGTGAGGATGACATTGAAGAGGTTCAGACCAGCTTGAGCACCTGATCCTGACTGAGCCTTAAGAAAACTGATGGGGTAGCTTTCTGTGCAGTGGATTTGTGTGGTAGGAGTTGGGGGTAGGGAGGGCAAACTGGAGGCTGCTGCAATAGTCTAGGAGAGGGATGAGGTGGGGCCTCAGATGGCTGGGTGGGTCAGGAGTCAGAGTGGATGAATGATTACTTACAGCAGGATAAGCAGGAGGGCTGGAGACCAGGATTACCTGTTTTCTTCCCCAAAGCCCCCAGCTGGGCAGGTGCTGGAGGAAGTGACCCAATGGCAGGTGCACACTGTGGATTCTGATTGGCATGTGTGGTGACCAAGGGGTAAGCAGCAATTGTTTCATTGTCCCTCAACAGCATGGATCTAAAGTAAGTTGGTGATGCATCTCTAGCAGTGAACCTAAGGACAGGGAAGCCCAAGTTGGCAACAGCTGGAATTCCAGATAAGTAGCCTGGAGCCAGGAGTTCTGTTATAGATCCTGCCTAGTTGTGCATTTTGACTGGGTACTTTCTTCATTCTGTTCCATACTCAGGCCCCTTGGTCAGATCAGCAAGTGTCTGTCTTTCAGGTTTGTCCTTATTCAGGTGCCAGAGTCCAAGAGTCATGAATTCCATCCTCGGGCCTGATCCCTGTAACCTGAACTTCTTCCCCTAAGCCTCCCAGGTTTTCCAAAACCCAAGCTTCAGTTGTAAAAAATATATAAAAATACCAGCTGGTCCTGTGCCCTTTGGGCATCTTTTCATGTGTCTGTTGGCCATTTGTATGTCTTCTTTGCAAAAATATCTATTCAAATCTTCTGCCCATTTAAAAAAATTTTATTTAATTTTATTTTTTTTATACAGCAGGTTCTTATTAGTTGTCTATTTTATACATATGAGTGTATATATGTCAAACCCAATCTCCCAGTTCATCCCACCACCACCCGCCCCGCCCTGCTTTCCCCCCTTGGTGTGCATACATTTGTTCTCTACATCTCCATCTCTATTTCTGCCTTGCAAACCGGTTTATCTGTACCATTTTTCTAGATTCCACATATATGCGTTAATGTACGATATTTGTTTTTCTCTTTCTGACTTACTTCACTCTGTATGACATTCTCTAGGTCCCTCCACATCTCTACAAATGACCCAATTTCGTTCCTTTTTATGGCTGAGTAATATTCCATTGTGTATATGTACCACATCTTCTTTATCCATTTGTCCCTCTATGCGCATTTAGGTTGCTTCCATGACCTGGCTATTGTAAATAGTGCTGCAATAAACGTTGGGGTGCATGTGTCTTTTTGAATTATGGTTTGTTTGGTTTTTTTTGACAGTTAGACCTGAGTCTTTTTATGCTAGGTTTGATCAAGAGTACACAGTCGTGGAGGAATATGATAGGTCAAGGAGTAAGAGGTAATTATAGTAAACTTGGGTAAATCTAACAAGGCCTGCTTGTTCAAATTCTTCCAGGTGTCACTTTGTCTTTGGAGACAAGGATGTTCGTCTCACTTGAGGGTTTTAATGACTCTTTCAAGGGAGAAGGGCAGAGGAAGATCAGAGTGACCTTCTTGCTTCTGTCATTTTCTCAAATTTCTTCTTAAAATATACAGTACACCAAGATGCCATATTTTGGGGTAGTGTGTCCTGAACCCCATCAATGTGTACTATTTGAATGCTCAGTTTATAGACTTTGGCTCTCATTCATTTATTCCAAAGCATGAAGCACTTGCAGGAAACTTTTTTGTTCCTTGGGGCATATTTTCCTTCAAACTGGATTCTTCATGTATCCTTTCCTTGATATGTTTTTTCCTTTCTTTTTTTTTTAAATTAAATTAAATTTTTTTAATAGAGCACGTTCTTATTAGTTATCTATTTTATACATATTAGTGTATACATGTCAATCCCAATCTCCCAGTTCATCCCCCCCACCCCCCACTGCTTTCCCCCCCTTGGTGTCCATACGTTTGTTCTCTACATCTGTGTCTCTATTTCTGCCCTGCAAACTGGTTCATCTGTACCATTTTTCTAGGTTCCACTTATATGCGTTAATATATGATATTTGTTTTTCTCTGACTTACTTCACTCTGTATGACAGACTCTAGGTCCAACCATGTCTCTACAAATGACCCAATTTCAGTCCTTTTAATGGCTGAGTAATTCCACTGTATATACGTACCACATCTTCTTTATCCATTCATCTGTTGATGGACACTTAGGTTGCTTCCATGTCCTGGCTATTGTAAATAGAGCTGCAGTGAACATTGTGGTACATGACTCTTTTCAAATTATGGTTTCCTCAGTAGTGCCCAGTAGTGGGATTGCTGGGTCGTATGGTAGTTCTATTTTTAGTTTTTTAAGGAACCTCCATACTGTTCTCCATAGTGGCTGTATCAATTTACATTCCCACCAACAGTGCAAGAGGGTTCCCTTTTCTCCACACCCTCTCCAGCATTTGTTGTTTGTAGATTTTCTGATGTTGCCCATTCTAACCAGTGTGAGGTGATACCTCATTGTAGTTTTTTTTTTTAATTTTATTTATTTATTTATTTTTGGCTGCATGGGGTCTTCGTTGCTGCATGTGGGCTTTTTCTAGTTGCGGTGAGCAGGGGCTACTCTTTGTTGCAGTGCATGGGCTTCTCACTGCGGTGGCTTCTCTTGTTGCAGAGCATGGGCTCTAGGCGTGCAGGCTTCAGTAGTTGTGGCACACGGGCTCCGTAGTTGTGGCTTGCGGGCTCTAGAGCACAGGCTCAGTAGTTGTGGCACACGGACTTAGTTGCTCTGCTGCATGTGGGATCTTTCTGGACCAGGGCTCGAACCCGTGTCCCCTGCATTGGCAGGCAGACTCTTAACCACTGTGCCACCAGGGAAGTCCCCTCATTGTAGTTTTGATTTGTATTTCTCTAATAATTAGTGATGTTGAGCAGCATTTCATGTGCCTCTTGGCCATCTGTATGTCTTCTTTGGAGAAATGTCTACTTAGGTCTTCTGCCCATTTTTTTATTGGGTTGTTTGTTTTTTTAATATTGAGCTGTGTGAGCTGTTTATATATTTTGGAGATTAATCCTTTGTCTGTTGATTCGTTTGCAAATATTTTCTCCCATTCTGAGGGTTGTCTTTTTGTCTTGTTTATAGTTTCCTTCACTATGCAAAGCTTTTAAGATTCATTAGGTCCCATTTGTTTATTTATTTATTTTTATTTCCATTACTTTAGGAGGTGGGTCAAAAAAGATCTTGCTGTGATTTATATCAAAGTGTGTTCTTCCTCTGTTTTCCTCTAAGACTTTTATAGTGTCTGGTCTCACATTTAGGTCTTTAATCCATTTTGAGTTTATTTTTGTGTATGGTGTTAGGGAGTGTTCTAATTTCATTCTTTTACACGTAGCTGTCCAGTTTTCCCAGCACCACTTATTGAGGAGACTGTCTTTTCTCCATTGTATATCCTTGCATCCTTTGTCATAGATTAGTTGACCATAGGTGCATAGGTTTATGTCGGGGCTTTCTATCCTGTTCCATTGATCTATATTTCTGTTTTTGTGCCAGTACCATATTGTCTTGATTACTGTAGCTTTGTAGTATAGTCTGAAGTCAGGGAGTCTGATTCCTCCAGCTCCATTTTTTCCCTCAAGATTGCTTTGGCTATTCAGGGCCTTTTGTGTCTCCATACAAATTTTAAGATTTTTTGTTCTAGTTCTGTAAAAATTGCCTTTGGTAATTTGATAGGGATTGCATTGAATCTGTAGATTGCTTTGGGTAGTATAGTCATTTTCACAATATTGATTCTTCCAATCTAAGAACACGGTATACCTCTCCATCTGTTTGTGTCATCTTTGATTTCTTTCATCAGTGTCTTATAGTTTTCTGCATACAGGTCTTTTGTCTCCTTTGGTAGGTTTATTCCTAGGTATTTTATTCTTTTTGTTGCAATGGTAAACGGGAGTGTTTCCTTAATTTCTCTTTCAGATTTTTCGTCATTAGTGTATAGGAATGCAAGAGATTTCTGTGCATTACTTTTGTATCCTGCTACTCTACCAAATTCAATGATTAGCTCCAGTAGTTTTCTGGTAACATCTTTAGGATTCTCTCTGTATAGTATCATGTCACCTGCAAACAGTGACAGCTTTACTTCTTCTTTTCCGATTTGGATTCCTTTTATTTCTTTTTCTTCTCTGATTGCTGCGGCTAAAACTTCCAAAACTATGTTGAATAATAATGGTGAGAGTGGACCACCTTGTCTTGTTCCTGAACTTAGAGGAAATGGTTTCAGTTTTCCACCATTGAGAACGATGTTGGCTGTGGGTTTGTCATATATGGCCTTTATTATGTTGAGGTAAGTTCCCTCTATGCCTACTTTCTGGAGGGTTTTTATCGCAAATGGGTGTTGAATTTTGTCAAAAGCTTTTTTCTGTATCCATTGAGATGATCATATGATTTTTCTCCTTCAGTTTGTTAATATGGTATATCACATTGATTGATTTGCATATATTGAAGAATCCTTGCATTCCTGGGATAAACCCCACTTGATCATAGTGTATCGTCCTTTTAATGTGCTGCTGGATTCTGTTTGCTAGTATTTTGTTGAGGATTTTTGCATCTATGTTCATCAGTGATATTGGTCTGTAATTTTCTTTTTTTGTAACATCTTTGTCTGGTTTTGGTATCAGGGTGATGGTGGCCTCGTAGAATGAGTTTGGGAGTGTTCCTCCCTCTGCAATTTTTTTGAAGAGTTTGAGAAGAATGGGTGCTAGCTCTTCTCTAAATGTTTGATAGAATTCACCTGTGAAGCCATCTGGTCCTGGACTTTTGTTTGTTGGAAGATTTTTAATCACCGTTTCAATTTCCTTACTTGTGATTGGTCTGTCCATATTTTCTGTTTCTTCCTGGTTCAGTCTTGGAAGGTTATATATTTCTAAGAATTTGTCCATTTCTTCCAGGTTGTCCATTTTATTGGCAAAGAGTTACTTGTAGTAGTCTCTTAGGATGCTTTGTATTTCAGCGGTGTCTGTTGTAACTTCTCCTTTTTCATTTATAATTTTATTGATTTGAGTCCTCTCCCTCTTTTTCTTGATGAGTCTGGCTAAGGTTTATCAATTTTGTTTATCTTCTCAAAAAAACAGCTTTTAGTTTCATTGATCTTTGCTATTGTTTTCTTTGTTTCTACTTCATTTATTTCTGCTCTGATCTTTATGATTTCTTTCCTTCTACTAAGTTTGGGGTTTTGTTTGTTCTTCTTTCCCTAGTTCCTTTAGGTGTAAGGTTAGACTGTTTATCTGAGATTTTTCTTGTTTCTTGAGCTAGGATTTTATTGCTATAAACTTCCCTATTAGAACTGCTTTTGCTGCATCCCATAGGTTTTCGATCATCGTGTTTTCATTGTCATTTGTCTCTAGATAATTTTTGATTTCCTCTTCGATTTCTTCAGTGATCTCTTGGTTATTTAGTAGTATATTGTTTAGCCTCCATGTGTTTGTGTTTTTTACGGTTTTTTCCCTGTATTGATTTCTAATCTCATAGCGTTGTGCTCGGAAAAGATACTGGATATGATTTCAATTTTCCTAAATTTACTGAGGCTTGATTTGTGACCCAAGATGCAATCTATCCTGGAGAATGTTCCGTGTGCACTTGAGAAGAAAGTGTAATCTGCTGTTTTGGGGTGGAATGTTCTATAAATATCAATTAAATCTATCTGGTCTATTGTGTCTTTTAAAGCTTGTGTTTCCTTATTAATTTTCTTTCTGGATGATCTGTCCATTGGTGTAAGTGAGGTGTTAAAGTCCTCCACTATTATTGTGTTACTGTTGATTTCCTCTTTTATAGCTGTTAGCATTTAGCCTTATGTATTGAGGTGCTCCTATGTTGGGTGCATAAATATTTACCATAGTTATATCTTCTTCTTGGATTGATCCCTTGATCATTATGTAGTGTCCTTCCTTGTCTCTTGTAACATTCTTTATTTTAAATTCTATTTTATCTGATATGAATATTGCTACTCCAGCTTTCTTTTGATTTCCATTTGCATGGAATATCTTTTTCCATCCCCTCACTTTCAGCCTGTATGTGTCCCTAGGTCTGAAGTGGATCTCTTGTAGACAACATATCTATGGGCCTTGTTTTTTTTATCCACTCAGCAAGCCTGTGTCTTTTGGTTAGAGCATTTAATCCATTCACATTTAAGGTAATTATCAATATGTATGTTCCTATGACCATTTTCTTAATTGTTTTGGGTTTGTTTTTGTAGGTCCTTTTCTCCTCTTGTGTTTCCCACTTAGAGAAGTTCCTTTAGCATTTGTTGTAGAGCTGGTTTGTTGGTGCTGAATTCTCTTAGCTTTTGCTTCTCTGTAAAGCTTTGGATTTCTCTGTCAAATCTGAATGAGATCTTTGCTAGGTAGAGTAATCTTGGTTGTAGTTTCTTCCCTTTCATCACTTTAAATATGTCATGCCACTCGCTTCTGGCTTGTAGAGTTTCTGCTGAGAAATCAGCTGTTATCCTTATGGGGGTTCCCCCTGTATGTTATTTTTCACTTGTTGCTTTTAATAATTTTTCTTTGTCTTTAATTTTTGTTAGTTTGATTACTATGTGTCTCGGCGTGTTTCTCCTTGGGTTTATCCTGTATGGGACTCTGCACTTCCTGGACTTGGGTGGCTATTTCCTTTCCCATGTTAGGGAAGTTTTCAACTATAATCTCTTCAAATATTTTATCGAGTCCTTTCTCTCTCTCTTCTCCTTCTGGGACCCATATAATGCAAATGTTGGTGCATTTAATGTTGCCCCAGAGGTCTCTTAAGCTGTCCTAATTTCTTTTCATTCTTTTTTCTTTATTCTGTTCTGCAGCAGTGAATTCCACCATTCTGCCTTCCAGGTCACTTATCCGTTTTTCTGCCTCAGTTATTCTGCTATTGATTCCTTCTAGTGTATTTTTCATTTCAGTTATTGTATTGGTCATCTCTGTTCTTTAATTCTTCTAGGTGTTTGTTCTTTAATTCTTCCAAGTCTTTGTTAAACATTCCTTGCATCTTCTCGATCTTTGCCTCCATTCTTTTTCCAAGGTCCTGGATCATCTTCATTATCATTATTCTGAATTCTTTTCTGGAAGGTTGCCTATCTCCACTTCCTTTAGTTGTTTTTCTGGCGTTTTTGTTGTTCCTTCATCTGGTACATAGTCCTCTGCCTTTTCATTTTGTCTATCTTTCTGTGAATGTGGTTTTCGTTCCACAGGCTGCAGGATTATAGTTCTTCTTGCTTCTGCTGTCTGCCCTCTGGTGGATGAGGCTATCTAAGAGGCTTGTGTGAGTTTCCTAATGGGAGGGACTGGTGGTGGGTAGAGCTGGCTGTTGCTCTGGTGGGCAGAGGTCAGTAAAACTTTAATTCACCTGTCTGCTGATGGTGGGGCTTAGTTTCCTCCCTGTTGGTTGTTTGGCCTGAGGCAACCCAGCACTGGAGGCTACAGGCTCTTTGGTGGGGCTAATAGCGGACTCCAGGAGGGCTCATGCCAAGGAGTACTACCCAGAACTTCTGCTGCCAGCTTCCTTGTCCCCGCAGTGAGCCACAGCCACCTCCTGCCTCTGCAAGATACCCTCCAAAACTAGCAGATAGGTCTGGTTTGGTCTCTTATGGGTCACTGCTCCTTCCCCCCGGGTCCTGATGTGCACACTACTTTGTGTGTGCCCTCCAAGTGTGGAGACTCTGTTTCTCCCAGTCCTGTTGAAGTCCTGCAATCAAATCCCGCTAGCCTTCAAAGTCTGATTCTCTGGGAATTCCTCCTCCTGTTGCCAGACCCCCAGGTTGGGAAGCCTGACATGGGGCTCAGAACCTTCACTCCAGTGGGTGGACTTCTGTGGTATAATTGTTTTCCAGTTTGTGAGTCACCCACCCAGTGGTTATGGGATTTGATTTTACTGTGATTGCACCCCTCTTACCAACTCATTGCAGCTTCTCCTTTGTCTTTGGATGTGGGGTCTCTCTTTTGGTGAGTTCCTGTGTCTTCCTGTCGATGATTGTTCCGCAGTTAGTTGTGATTTAGGTGCTCTCGCAAGAGGGAGTGAGAGCACGTCCTTCTACTCCACCATCTTGAACCAATCTCTCTCTTCTGCCCATTTTTTAATTGGGTTGTTTGTTTGTTTGATGTTGAGTTGTGTGAGTTCCCTTCTGTAAGTAGTTGTGATTTTGGTGTGCCTTTGGGAGGAGGTGGGCTCAGGCTTTTCCTACTCCACCATCTTGGCCACATACCAGCAATCTTTTGCAAGTAATGGCATGGACTGGTTTTTGAGAGAAGTTATAGGCATTTGGGGGATTCCAAAACTTCTATTTCACATGAACTCATTTGTCTTTTCTTTGGGGGGGGGCTTACATTATTTAAGGCAGTGGTTCTCAAATTTCAGTGAGAATTTCTTAGAAACCTTGCTAGAAATGACAGGTTTCCCTGCTCTACCACCTCCAATCTGGGGTAGAATCCAGGAACATCAATTTAAAGCATGCACAGAAGGTAATCACATGTTGAGAAACACTACTTTAGGAGAAGACTTCCAGATGTAAGCCTGCCTTGACTGAGTAATTAGGGGAGGATATACAATTCCAATTTCATAGAATTGTATTTTTATTTATACAAGGGATTTCGTTGAATGCAAAACCAAATGCAGTAGGATTTTTAGGTTATCAGGAGACTTTTCTTTTAAATACATTCACAAATTAGAAAAGAAATCTCTCACTGAGTGTTTTCCTGGTTTTGGTTCAAAGCATATGGTCACCCTTCTAAGGGTAAACTTTAGCATGCCAGTTGTTTGGATGAAATGGTAATTGCTGACTCTCCAAATGCCAAGTGTGGGGCTGCTTAAGGCCTTGAACGGTTTGGGTCTGCCACAGAAAGACTCTGGCACTTGGAGTATTTTCAGTGTTTTAAAATTCCTGAGTTGTTCTTCACTGGATAGGTTTGTTTCTAGAAATGGGGACCTCTCCTTGTGAATTAGGACAAGTTAGCCGTCTGCTTGCTGTACATTTGCTGCAGGGTGTGCTTTGGGGCTCTGCCCCTCTTGCCTCTTTTCTAGCAGAGCTGGACCCTCCCAGTGTGGGAATGGTGGCAGAGAGTTGCAGCCAGAGATGGACTCGAGGCGGGGAGGTGGCCATTCTTGGCAGATGAGGGAGGGGTATGGAATCCAGGACACTGCAGAGCAACCTTGACCTTTAGGGCTGGACCTGGGCAGGTCTAAGTTTTGACTTTCAGGATGTGGAGACAGAGAATGGGAATCTTTCTTTGGAGAGGCTCCTGGTGCTGCAGTAGCAGAGGCAGTGTCCAAGAGGAAAACAGGCAAAGACAGAAAATAAGAAATGGGGTCAAATTAGAGGAGGAAAAGGGAAGAGTATCAGAGGGAGGTAATCAAATGTGGTTTAGGGAGAAAATTCTGAAGTTGGAGAGGTTTGGGTTTGAATCAGAACTCTACACCTGCTAACTCTGTACACTTGGAAAGGATACTTCACCTTTATAAATCTTAATTTCTGTAAAATAGGGGTAATAATACTACCTACTTATAAATTCTTGTGTGGATTAAAGTAATTCATATGAAGTGCTTAACAGAGCTTATCTGGTATATGGTTACTATTGATTGACTGCTGACTGTTACAACCATAAGCCATCTTCTTGATTTTGCATATAATTGTTATGAACTGCTTTCCCAGCTTGGAGTACAACTAAAATCATCTTCCTTAAAAATTTTAAGCACCCGCATGCCTGTCTTTTAGCAGGAAGTCCTGTATCTTCCGCTGGAGGTATTTTTTTTCCCTTGAATTTTCTAATAACCTCAGAGGCTTACTCAGTCCAAGGGGACAATCCTGTCTCCAAATGCTAGGCAGAGAGAGGACCCTAGAGTCTCATTGGCCCAATGATGATGTTGCTGCCCCTGTTTTTGTTGCCATCATATGGTGTCATAGTTGAAAACATGTCTCAAGTAGTTGTAGCTTGTTGCCATAACAATGCCCTCACTAGTCTAGAATTCTCTGTGGTAGATTGTCTCTACCCTCCTTGTGAAAGGATGGTATTTCTCACTCCACTGCTGTCCAGCTTGCCCCTATGACTTGCTTTGGCCAGTGAGATGGAAGTAACATGTGCTGCTTCTAATCAGAAACTTCAAGAGCCATCACTCTCTCTCTTTTTCTTCTGCCACAAAAATGGCAATGTGGGGTTGCTCCTTCACTTTGAGTCCTGGAGTGAAGAGTTTATGGAGCAGAGCTACAGCCAAACCATAGCCAGCATGTAATATGACTAAGACATAAACTTTTACTGTTGTAAGCCACTGAGACTTTGGAGATTTTTGTTACTGTAGTGTAACCTTCTCTAGCTGACTGATATAACCTCTTGGGTCACAGGAGTGTCTCTTATTTAGGTTCTAAAGTTACAGCTCTTTTAGTTCATACATTTGACTCAGGCATTACACCCAAAGCACACCACCATGTCAGGATGGCTTGGTTGAGAGGGACCTACAGCCTCAGCTACATGCTCCACCAAACCCCCCACCTCCCTCCTCCGTGACCACTTGGGCTCTTATCACGAGCTAGATCACCCTCATGATGTGTTCCCCTCTGGGCCCCTTGGTATCCCTTTCTGCTCACAGATTCCAATTGGGGCCCTCCCAATATGTCAGTGAGATTGTAATAATGCTCCTGCAAAAGGAAAGGGTCAGGGGCTCAATGCCCTTGTCTCCTATGCAGATTTACCACAGTAGATATATCACAGATGTTTGGGAGAGGTAGTCTTTGTCAGGCTACAAGAGTTTGTTACATCTCTTTCCTGTGCACGAGTACTTATTTGCCTTATATTTGTTAGGGGAGGTCACTCAGCTGATTTTTTCCCCACAGTAGGTACAATCTACTCCAGTGTAGTTTGCTATTCCCACTTCTAACCATAGCAAAAATTATAAGGTTTTTCTGAAATTTACATTAGCAGTCCCTCTGTTATATGTAGGTGTTATATGGAGGTCTTATTGAGAGGATCTGGGGGCAGAGGGAAGACGTAAATGAGTCACAATGAGGCAGCATCATTTGTCCTACCCCATTCTCCTTTTTCTCCTTCTAAAAACTACAAAAAATAAGATTAAACTCTGAGAGTTCAAAGAATTACTCTAACACAAAATGAAAGGAGAGATCACTCAGGTCTTCATGTTAACGCAACTAGTGAAGGTATGTGAAGGGTCCAAGGTCAGCAGTGGATCTTTTAAGCAGGAAGGAGGAGGGCAGACTTAGCCGGACTCAGGGAGAGGAGCTCTTGATACAGGGAGTGGAGTCCTTTCAGTCACTGGTGTCTCTTCTCCCTCTGCCAGAGGGTGTAAGCAACCAAATAGCATTTTAGAAGTGTGTCTCTGGCTTCTCTGGGGGGACTGGATTGGATTAGACAAAGGCAAGAGTAAAGACAAGGAGACTCATTAGCAGGAAGTAGAGAAGATACAAGTTTATTGAATGAATGAATGAATAAATGAATATTAAGATGTGGATTTTAAGCTATGGCTTGAGTCCCTACTCTAGCCAAAGGACATTCTCTGCAGTGTGTGTCATGTTCCCTAAGGACTGTGGTGGGTCTTCAGACTTCTGGAAGAGTAAAACCCTTCCCTCACTGCTCTCTTCCACTGACCCTACAGATCCCCACTCTCTCCCTTCCTGGCAGGTCCCTTTGGCTGTAGTCCCTGAGATTCTATCCTGTTTTTCTTTGAGCAAATTGGCGTTTCTGGAGCTTGATCACCAGCTGGTATTAAGTCTGGTTCTATGCTTTGGCACAATCCTCTTCTTCACCTCTCGTAGTTCTGAGATGTGTCTTGCTTAATAGCAGACACTACCTTTTCTCAGAGCCTTTCTGGTTCACATGATATTTTTAGCCCATGAGAATCCCCACCCCACCCCCTATATCCACATTTGAAGCACAAGCAGATTCCTGTGGGTCATGGGTGACAGCCTCCATGCAGAGCCAAGGTTGCTGCCCAAAGCTATGCATCTTCCAGGGGGTAACTTCTCCGCTCAGTCCCTTACTGCTCTTAGGGAACCCATCACCCAGGTGCCCTGCCCTCAGGGTCCTGCCCTACAGTTTTCCATTCCCAGAATGCTTTCAACATTCAGGAAAAAAGACAAAAACAAAAACTGAGCAGCATCCCCATCCAAGAAAATGAGGGCGGTCCCTAGCACCCCTCAAAACTAGCTTTTGGAGAATCCAAAACACGCAGATGTCTTTTGCTTTTAATCCAGAAGAAGGAAGGATGATCACAAAGGAAGGCTCAGATCCAAACTGAATTCTTTTGTCTAGTACATGGTTTATTTTAAATGTGAAAGTTCAAGCTTACAAAAACAAATGGATTGGATTGGGCAATTGTGAATTCTGAAGCATAGACATTTCTCCATGTTTGGAGGATGTGCTCAGATATTTGTTTGTGCAGTTTTTGTCATTGTTGAAATAAAAGAGGTACTGAGCCTGAGGAACGTTACACCAAGAATGATGTGAAAAATAAATAAATGATGCTACAGGTCCCAGAATCCCAAGGAGGGGAAGGAGAGTAAATATGGCCCTGGTTGGTATTATCCTCATATGGCCCCAGGGTACCTGGTTGAAAAACCTCTTTCTGATATATCACACCATAAGTTGGGTAGATTTACTGATTGAACAGAATAAATTGGGCAGGTAAACTGCCATCAAGAAGATTGACCTACAGAAATGTTCTTCCTGCTTTTCTTCCATTTTTACCTACCTGATTTTGTTAAAATCTCTTTTTATGAACTTGACTTTAGATTGCACTGACTTCAGCAGGCAGCTTTGAGAAAGGGATTTCCTGGGGATGAAAATCAAATTTATTGTCAGCAACTGGATTTAAGGAAAGAGCCAGGGCCTTGAGGTGTTCAGGTCCAGCTCTTTCAAAGAATGGCTGTGTGATTCTGGATAAGGTATTTCATTTCACTCCCTTAACTGGAAAATGCAGACTGAACATTTTTGGGGAATACATTCTGAGAATAAACGATGGATATAAATTGCCATGTATAGTACCTGATAGAAAGTAAGTCTTGTAAGTCATGATATAACTCATGATGGAGAAGAAACACTCTGCCTGCTTTGTGGGGGCAAAAGAACAATTAGGAGGCAATTGCATTGATGACAATGGCAAGAAATCATGGAGGCCTAGACCAGAGTAGCAGCGGTAGAAGTAGCAAGAAATGGTCAGATTCTGGACATATTTTGAAGATAGAGCCAACAGGATTTTCTGATCGATTCCCTGTAGGGTGTGTGGGGAGCAAGAAGGGGAATCATGAATGAGTCATGCTTTGTGTTTGAGCAGCTTGAAGGATGGACTTGCATTTTACTGAGATGGAGAAAGCTGAGGGCAAAGCAGGTCCTACGGGTTGGATGGGTTAAATTGGAGCTGCCTATGAGACACCCAAGAGGAGTGTTGAGTGGGCAGTTGGATATATGACTTTGGAGTTGGGGGAGAGGTCCAGACTGGAGACGAGCATTTGAGAGTCTTCAGAGAGTTTAAATAGGTGGTATTTAAAATCACGAGCTCGAATAAGATCCTCTTGGGAGTGAGTGCAGTTAGAAAAGAATCTAGGTCTGAGAACCAAGCCCTGGAGCCGCCCAGCGTTCCCTATCAGGGAGATGAGGAAGAACAAATGAACCTCCCCCTCCTTCTCCTCTTCCTCTTTCTTCTTCTTTTGTTGTTATGAAAGGGGACTGTTCTATTTAATTCAGTTAGCCTTCACTTGAACAAAACTACTTGCAAGAGTTCTTTTGGGTTTGCTCTTAAAAAGTGATATATGCTCTTCGCAACTTCAAAGTCTTTTAAAAAGGAAAAACACCCAACTCTGGGCTGTGGAAGAGGCCTCGTGGTGCAGGCACCCAACCAGTAAGTCAGTGCATCTGGAGATCAAGTTCCTCTCAGGATTAGTGAAATCGAGCTTTTGTTAGAATTAATTTAATGGTGCAATGTCAACTTGCAAACCTCAAAAATCCTTTTATGCTTCACATCTCTTTCCCTTTTTCATAAAAAAAAAAAAAAAAAAACCCATACCTATGTGAAGCCAGAAAGGACAATCTGAGAAAGTTTGGCTCTTCCTTTGGTGAGATAAACAATCTGTTGTATCATGGCACCAGCACAGAAATCCTGTGTTTGAAGAACACGCTGAGACTACAGAGTTACTCAGGATAGTTTAGGGGAGGGCAAGGTAGGGATAGCTCAATTTTTGTGATAAAGATCTGGGTGCCTCAGTGGACAATGGGTTTTCGATGAGCCAAGAATGACCTGGTTGTTACAAGAGCCAACACAATTGTAGGTTGCATTCAAAGAGGTCCTGGCCATAGGAAATGAGAATCCCCTGAATAAAGAGGCTGCTGGCTGGTTGATGCCAGTATCTGGCTCTAAAAAAGGGCCACTGTATTTAACGCATGGCCCCAGCTCTGACTCTTAGACCAGAGAGAGATACCTCCTCCAAAGGTAGCTAATGACTTAGGAGACTTGGCTTAAACAGACAAGCTAGGCCAGTCAGATGTTCTTGAAAATCTGAAACAAGACACTTGTCAGGTGGTTGGGGGAAGGAAACAGCTGGAGCTGAGAGGCCATGTGAGCCACAGCAAGGGAAAAGTCCAGAAAAAGCAAGGCTAGAGAGAGGAGAAGGAGGAGGGAGCAGAGGCACAGAGAGAAGGAGAGAGAAGGAGAGAGGGGGGGTGAGAGGGAGACAAGACAGGCAGAGAGAGAGGGTTACATGGCCTGAGGGAGACAGAAGGATAGAGACATTAAGACAGACAGACAGAGTAGGGACCTCAGGTCCCGACAGCTTTCTGCTGCCTTGAGGTCTGGGTATGCTTCCTTAGGTTTTTGGGGGGGTTCAGTTATCACTGGCACAGCCCCCTTTACGCTTGAGCCAGACAGGGGGGGTTTCTGTTCTTTGCCACTTAGAGAGTCCTACACTAGGGCCCCTGTCTTTGAGGACCTCAGAATTAGGTAGGGGAGGCAGAAAAGTCCCAACAACAAGTGACAAATGTCTAGTATCGAGTTTCTCTTTGGTGTGCTCCAGCATTCCCGTGGGCTATGAATGGGAAAGAGTAAGGCTGAGATACTGATCCCTCTCAGCTCTTTGAGTGTGTTGGTGGGGTCTGGGGCCACCATAATCCCCAAATGACCACCAGCAGCCATGAACAACTTTGTCCATTTACACCCGTGTACAGGTATGTAAGCCATGAAAGCTCTGCTCTGATGGATGTGTGTGAGCACAGGGTCCAGGGGAGCCCAGAGGAGGAGACAGACTCATCCAGACTTCTCCAAAGAGTAGTACCGCCTTCTCTGAAATCCTCCCCGGTCCTCTACCCCCTTTTGGGATACCTAAGATCACCCTGGTATCATAGTCCATTCTTACCCACATCCTCCTTCCCTTTTCCACCCACCCATGTCAGCACATATTTGCTGAGTGCATGATGAAATGAGCCTCATCGCCATCACATCCAAGACCTCACCAAACCCCATAATTAACCCCTGCAAATTGACTTCTGATTCCACTTATTGACATGGCCCTCCCAAATGTCCAGTAGCTTGTTCACGATCTTCACCTTTGACTTAAAGGTCTCCTAGAGATCCATGTTTCTAAAATCTATGCCACCCGTCTGGACCTCCCTCAAGCAACAATCCTTGCAATCCCATATTTCTAACCATCTTCTGGGCATCTCCACTTGGGCATCTCCACTTGATTGTCTGCATCCAGGCATCCCAGCAGCATCTCACACTGAACTCATCTTTCTTAATCAGTGAGCGCCTGCTTCTGGCTGCCCTTTGGCATTAGCATTTCTCTACCTGTCCAGGGGCAAAACTCCGGAGTCACCCGACCTCTTCTTTCAACCCCCCACATGCAGTTAGGTCACAAATTTATTGAGTCTATGTCTTTCTGCCCACCCTCATCACTGCTGTTACCACTTCTGTGCCGAGCTTCACATGTCCAGCTGTCCGTGTGTCATCTCCACTGGGATGTTTCATAGTCATCTAAAACTTAACATGTCCAAAATGGGACTCCTGAGTCTATTACTCCGGTCCCCCAGTTCACTTTCCCATCTCTATAAATGACTCTATTATATATCCATTTGCTCAACCTGGTCATCCTAGACATCTTCTTCTCTCTCTCTCGAGCCACATCTTTATGGGGTGTTTCAGGAGCACCCAGGCTAATTAATGTTTACCCCAGCCACCCCACCATAGCCATGTGTTGTTCAAATATTGAGGTACTTTCCTGTCAGTTGGTAAACAGCTCCTGCCCCGAGACCCCTGACTGCTCCCCCACCACCCCAGTTGCCCTGGACTCCCCCGCAGAATTCCCTGGATCTCCCCATGATCTGGCAAGAGAAGAGTTCGTGCCTGGAACTGCAGGGGACCTCTAGGACCCAGCAACTCCAGCAAGACAGCCGTTGGTACCTATTTTAATTGGCCAGCCTGTGGGCCATGACAGGTCTTTTGAAGATAATCCCCAGTGTTACCCGTTTTGAAGAAGAGGAAACTGACACTGGAGAGATTAATTTATTTCCCCACAGTTCCTTGGAATCCATCTGGCTCCAAAGGACTTTTATCACTAATCTCCTGACTGGTCCCCCTGTCCTAGAAGAATCTTCCCAAAGCCTAGCTCTCATCTGCACTGGTCCAGTTTAGAAACCTCCTGGGGCTCCCAACCCCAGTTTGGAGTTAAGTCCAAACTCAAGCCTAGGGTTCAAGGTTCCCTTGTAGTCTGACTGTCTCAACCCAGCCCCATGACAGAACCCCTGCCACGGCAGCCCTGAGCACTTTCCCGCTGCCACGCTTAGGCCCACACCACTTACTTCTCTAGGGATACCATCCCAGACCCACTCTCCACATCTTGAAACCTTGACCTGTGTGGGCGCATGACTGCCTCAATTGCCCACTCCTCTAGAATCGAACCTTCCTTAATGCCCCCACGTCTTCTTCCTTGGGATGCCTGCAGCCCTTGGTTCAAGTTCAGTGAGCCCAGCCCAGCCCATCCATGGTACTCACCACGTTCTTCCTTAGAGAAGAGTTTTACTCTAACGCCTCCTGTAAGCATACCGACAGACAGTTTGCAAACCACTTTTACACACCCTTTAGTCATAGATGTTACTTACTTTCTTGACTCTTATACCATAAGCTCCGTTTTGCTCACCTCTGCAACCTCACTGCCTAGCAGAGGCCCACGCACAGGGTATGTGCACAGTGCATGTCCTTGAAGCAAATGGGTAAGTCATGCTCTGGAGGCAGAGTGGAGAAAGTGGAGGACAATTTTTCCAGTGGTTGTTCCCTCCAGGGCTGGCCTAATGCAGTCAGGATGCCAAGATCTTTTCTCTCCCCAGCGCACCCTGGGACCACTTGTGAATTCTTACTTTATTCATGGGTTATAATCCTTTATTATCATTAGTTACCTTGATGCTCATATTGCATCAGATTTCGCCAGTGAGAGCCCCTTCAAGTGGTCCTCTGTACTTTTGACATGTCACCATCATTCTTGAAGCAGTTCCTTACTTTTGGGCACAGTAAGATGTTCCAGGCTCATCTTGAACTTTCCCATCCCAGCCCTAGAATTACCCACTTCTCCAAGGAGCCCTGGATCCTTTTACTGGCGAATGGTATTTATAAACCAAAATTTGTGTGCAAAGTGTGTTCATTGCTACTGGAGCATCGTTATTTCCAGGCCTCTCAGTGGACAGAGCTAGAAAATAGATATATGTCATGAACACACACATCTGTACATATGTATATAAATGTAAATAAATATGTTTACATGTACATGCCCATATACATATCTACCCATCCATTCATCCAACCATCCATCTGTCCAGTTTATTCCAATACTATAATTCCAACACAGCACTGCATGGTTTATTCTATTTTCTCTCCTTTCCATATTTGTCATTCCCTCCTTTGACAGTGAGAAACTTGACTCTCATTATTTACAATGTATTTACTAATTTAGTTAATCCTAGAAGGCACAGAAAGCATTTCAAGAATTGCTAATCCATATGTCTATGGAAAAGAAGTCTACTCAGTATTTGTTTACAGCTCTGTTTCCCCTTTAGCCGGAAGAAGGCATTTAGTCCAAATGCTGTGTGTACAAAAGTTACATGAGGTAGTTCCTTGCCAGCCCTTTCTGCCCACAGATTTTAATCACCCCCTTGACTCCATACCTCATTTCTGTCCTTGTCACACGTGGCTTTTGAAGTCCAGAGCCTCTCAGGGGCACCAGAGCGGCTGAGCCCCCTTCTCTGGGGGTTGTCCAGGGTCCCAGCTTCATTAGGCAGCCCTCCTCCATCGTCTTGCCAGTTCCAGAAGTGTGTGCACTCATGCCCTGCCCCATCTCCTTTATGGCTAAGGATTTGTTCCTTTTTAAGGCTTCCTTTGTTATTATTTTAATGGGATCCTGGGAGGGAGAGGAGACACCTTATGTTCCCAGTCTGCACTCTTGAACTTGACATCCAGGGACTCTAGAGTCACAAAGATCTGGGTTCACAGATTGTGAGGCACTAGCAGGCTACTTGACCTCTCCATGTCCCAGATCCCTCATCTAGGACTCGGGGATGAGAAGCCCTACATCACTTGGATTTGGTGAGGACTGACTAGACCTTATATGTAAAGTAGCCAACACAGTGCCCGGCACCATGTTCAGTAAACAACCCCTGTCATTGTCACCTTCATTGACACCTGGATGCCATTCCTGCCGATTCGGCCACTCATCTGTTCGCTTCCTCATCTGGGGCCTCCTAAGTGCTGAGTATTGCGCAGAGTCCCTAAGTATAAAAGGGGTGAGGAGGCCAACACTGCCAGGGTGGTTATCCCAACAGCCAGTCCCTGAGCTGCCAGTGTTCTTGGCAAGCTGCTGCTTCTCCTGGCTTGGTCTCCCTCAGCCCCAGGACGTGCTTTTGGCCTGGGATTTTTAAACTTTTTCCCTGGCCTTGAGTCAGAGGGCCCGTGGGGAGAGCTTCCCCCAGCTGTGCGCCAGTGCGCCTCAGCTGGCCCACCTCTTTGATGCTGAGGACACACGATTGTCTCTGATGGGATGGAGTGATGAGCTGGAGATTTTGGTAGAGTGAGGCCAAATCCCTGTGTGGCTCCAGGAACGAGGATAAATATAGCCCGAGTAATTGCTCGTGCTCTTTCAAGGATTAAAAGTCAGCTTTCAGGCAAGCTGTGAAGTTCCATGACCAGGACAGCAAGGGACTCAGGGCCTTTTTTAGAGCTGTGGTCAGCACTCCTTGTGCACTGCTGGGTCCCAGGCCTCCAAACGCTGTTTCCATATAAGTAAGGGGTCACCTCCACTGGTCTACACCCCATGAGGGCAGGGATGGCTCTGAAGTGTCCCTACCACATCCCATCAGCCAACCCTAGTGTGGCACACTCAATAAACATTTTAAATAAATATATGAGCTATGAGAAGGCTATATTTTTAAAATAAACTTTAGAATAAGATCTGTAGTCCAGTTAACAATAACGTACCAATGCCCACTTCCTGGTTTTCATATCAAACAACAGCCATATACAATCTCACCACTGGGGGAAGCTGGGTGAAGGTACATGAGACTCTTTGTACTATTCTTGCAACTTCCTGTGTGTCTGTAAGTATTCCAAAATAAAAAGTAAAAAAACAAAAATAACCTTTAATCAGGCTCATGCCAATACTCTGACATTTGGGGGAAGCAGTGCTGGAAGATGAATTGATTAAATCCCTGTTTCCAGCAATGCTTGTTTTTCATTACTATTTTTGAATGCAAACACATGACTTATTCATATGATTCAAAACTTTAAATGTATAAAGAAGATATACAGTGGATACTCTTTGCCCCAGCCACTTAGATTCCCTCCCCATAGGCAACTAATGTTAATGTTATTTGTTTCTTGTGCTAATTTTAGCAAGATTGTGTGCACACACACACATATGTACTTGTGAGTATGTGTGAACATGAGCGTATTTGTGTGCATGTATATATATCTATACTGTCCCGTTATCTTACTTTTTCCACTTAACCATGTGATCTTGGGGGCTTTCCATGTCACTACACAAAGAGCTTTCTCATCCTTTGTTGTGGCTATACCCGTCACCTTTTATGGCCCCCAGTTGGTGGACATTTATGTTGTTTCCAATCCTTTTGCTTTTATAGACAAAGCTGCAATGAATAATCGTGTTCGTTTGTCATTTCCCAAGTGTGAGAGTGTGTCTGTAGAATAAATTCCTAGATGTGGAATTGGGTCAAAGGATACGAGCCTTATAATTTTGATCATGCTAAATTGTCTTCTATAGAGCGTGCTCCATTTCACACGCCCATCAGTAATGTGTTTTATGAAATGCTTGTGTTAATGCAATGATTTTAAAAGTTATTTGGTGACCCCTTTGTGAAAGCTATGGGCCTGTACCCAAGAAAAACAGAAATCACACAGTGTGGGGTTTTTTTTGTTTTTTTAAAATTTTTTGGCTGCTTTGGATCTTCATTGCTGTACACGGGCTTTCTCTGGTTGAGGCGAGCAGGGGCTACTCTTCATTGTGGTGCACGGGCTTCTCATTGTGGTGGCTTCTCTTGCTGTGGAGCACGGGCTCTAGGCGCGTGGGCTCCCGTAGTTGTGGCTCGCGGGCTCTAGAGCGCAGGCTCAGTAGTTGTGGCGCACGGAATTAGTTGCACCGCGGCATGTGGGATCTTCCTGGACCAGGGATCGAACTCGTGTCCCTTGCATTGGCAGGCGGATTCTTAACCACTGTGCCACCAGGGAAGTCCCCACACAGTGTTTTGCATACAATTTCAGTTGGCTCAGAAACCCCTGAAGGCTATCCATAAACCCTAATTTAAGAAGCCCTGGCTGAAAAGGAGGAAGTATGGTACAGAGCGGAGAGCTTTAGGGCCAAACCATGTAAGTTCACCTCTTAGCTCTACCACTTACTGGCTGTGGAACATCAGAGAATTCATTTTGCCTCTTCAAGTCTCAGTTTCCTTTCCAAAAGAATGGTATAATAATTCTATTTCATAGGGCATTTATGAGGGTACATGCTTTTATGTAGAGCATCTAATATAGTGGTTGGAATATAGTAGGTGCTCAACATACAGTCTGTATACACACATACAGACACATAGAAACACACACACAGACACAGACACACACACACCCTCCCTCACACGCACACGAAACCTTCAGTTCCATTTCTTTGTTTTTTTGGGTTTTTTTGGCTGTGTTGGGTCCTCATTGCTGCGCATGGGCTTTCTCCAGTTGCAGCGAGCAGGGGCTACTCTTCCTTGCGGTGTGCGGGCTTCTCATTGCAGTGGCTTCTCTTGTTGTGGAGCATGGGCTTTAGGCACGCGGGCTTCAGTAGTTGTGGTGCACGGGCTTAGTTGCTCCGTGGCATGTGGGATCTTCCCAGGCCAGGGATTGAACCTGTGTCCCCTGCATTGTCAGGCAGATTCTTAACCACTGCACCACCAGGGAAGTCCCTTCAGTTCCATTTCAACCTGCTTCTAGTTGTCTTTGTAGTATTTGCTGCTAGATTCACAAAATCAACTTTTGGAGCATCATTCCCTAAAGTGAGGTCTTTGGACTAACTACATAAGAATCACCTGAGGGCCTTAATTAAAATATAGATTCCTGGGTCCCACTTTAGGTTCACAGGATTAGAATTTCTGGAAGAGGGGTCCAGAGAACTTCACACTTGGGGGTTCTATTGCACAATGAAGTTGGAGACACAGCACTAAAGAGTTTGGTAAATTCCTTCTATTTCCTATACCTGCAATTCTAGTAGTTACCACCATGTGGCTTTACCAGGGGGGCCTGTTCCCCGCAGATGTATAGGGTAGATGCCTGAGAGAAAGTGTGACTAGTAACCAGGAGAGTTGCCTCTGGTTCCATCTGCAAAAATACAGTTATTTATGGGTGTGACAGATGGCATGCACTGCAGTCTCGTCAGGAATCTCTCTCATAACAAGTAGGGAGGAGAGACAGTCCAGGACTGGATGCCCATGGAAGGGGCTGGGATGGAAGTCCAGTGGGCCAGGTTTGGCGGAGAAAGCCTGCCATGGCTGGGGTGACTGACCCATGGGCAGGAGCTGGGGATAAGGACTGTGTACAGCCAGTTGTCACCAGGAGGCCTTGAGGCCACAAGCCTTGAAGCACCAACCCCTAGAGCTCTCAGCCTGACAGGTGAATGCTTTCTGAAGTGGCAAGTGATGGCCTATGGCTAGAATTGCCAGATTTAGCAAATAAAATTACAGGATGAGCAGTTAAATTAGAATTTCAGATTAAAAAACATATTTTCTTTTAGATACACAGATTGCCCACAAACACATGACAAGATGCTCAACATCACTAATCTTAGAGAAATGCAAGTCAAAACTACAATGAGGTATCACCTCACACCGGTCAGAATGGCCATCATCAAAAAATCTACAAACAATAAATGCTGGAGAGGATGTGGAGAAAAGAGAACCCTCTTGCACTGTTGGTGGGAATGTAAGTTGGTACAGCCACTATGGAGAACAGTATGGAGGTTCCTTAAAAAACTAAAAATAGAACTACCATATGACCCAGCAATCCTACTACTGGGCATATACCCTGAGAAAACTATAATTCAAAAAGAGTCATGTACCACAATGTTCATTGCAGCTCTATTTACAATAGCCAGGACGTGGAAGCAACCTAAGTGTCCATCGACAGATGAATGGATAAAGACGATGTGGCACATATATACAATGGCATATTACTCAGCCATAAAAAGAAATGAAATTGAGTTATTTGTAGTGAGGTGGATGGACCTAGAGACTGTCATACAGAGTGAAGTAAGTCAGAAAGAGAAAAACAAATACCGTAGGCTAACACATATATATGGAATCTAAAAAAAAAAAAAAAAGGAACTGAAGAAACTAGGTCAGGACAGGAATAAAGACGCAGGCGTAGAGAATGGACTTGAGGACACGGGGAGAGGGAAGGGTAAGCTGGGACAAAATTAGAGAGTGACATTGACATATATACACTACCAAATGTAAAATAGATAGCTAGTGGGAAGCAGCTGCACAGCACAGGGAGATCAGTTCGGTGCTTTGTGTCCACCTAGAGGGGTGGGATAGGGAGGGTGGGAGGGAGACGCAAGAGGGAGGGGATATGAAGATATATGTATATGTATAGCTGATTCACTTTGTTATAAAGCAGAAACTAGCACACCATTGTAAAGCAATTATACTCCAATAAAGATGTTAAAAAAATAATAAAAATAAAAACATATTTTTTAATATAAGTATGTCTCGTGGACTTCCCTGGTGGCACAGTGGTTGGGAATCCGCCTGCCAATGCAGGGGACAAGGGTTCAAGCCCTGGTCCGGGAAGATCCCACATGCCACGGAGCATTTGAGCCTGTGTGCCACAACTACTGAGCCTGCGCTCTAGAGCCCGTGCGCCACAACTACTGAGCCTGTGCTCTAGAGCCCGTGAGCCACAACTACTGAAGCCTGCATGCCTAGAGCCCGTGCTCCGCAACAAGGGAAGCCACCGGAATAAGAAGCCCGTGCCCTGCAATGAAGAGTAGCCCCTGCTTGCCATGACTAGAGAAAGCCCACACGCAGCAATGAAGACCCAACGCAGCCAAAAATAAATAAATAAATAAAAATAACTATGTCTTGTGCAATATTTGGGACATACTTATACTAAAAGATAAGTGTTGTTTATCTGAAATTCAGATTTATGTAGGTGTCCTGTATTTTATCTGACAACCCTACTCAGGGCTTCTCTGAGCTGCCTCTAACTGCAGAAGAGGGCTGGAGCCCATATGTGACTGGCTCAGGGCCCGCAGCGCCACGATCTTTCTCGAGAGTGTACTGCACCCAAGGTGATGAGGAGTGAGTCAGGGCAGGGTGTGGACTTCCAGGAGAGAGGCAGCCCTTTCTCACCTGTGTCCAGGCAGGAAACTAATTTCTGTTGATCAGCAAGTGTGAGGTGCTGGCACTCTGCTAAGCCCTTCAATATTATCTCATTGAATCCTCCTGCAACCCTAGGAGTTAGCACGTGTGATCACTATGATTCCCACTTTACAGATGAGGAGACTGCTGAATCTCCACGAGGTTAAGAGCACAGGACTGTCAAGTGGAAGAGAAGGAATTGGAGCCCCGGGGCTGGTGCCAGGTCTGGGATTAGCTCATCTTCCAGGCCCTTCTCTCTGTTAATCCCAAGGGTTTAAGGTGGGGAGCGGCCTCCACCTCCGAATCCCTGGGACAGGAAATGTTCCCAGTTTCCCTGGCACTGGGCCAGGGTCTTGTCCAGGCTCACATGCTTGCTGGAGACTCCAGGCTGGGAGACAGATCTGCCGAGTTCCCCTGGTCCCCGTCTGGCCGGAACATGCCCAGAGGCATGAGCTGCCCGTGGGCACTGCCCTCCGCTGTGCCGGTGCCCGTGGGAGGGCCCCAGGGCCAGCTGCTGCCTCTCAGGCCCAGCCTGCGCTGAGCCCCGGGTGGCCTGGCCAGCTTCCCTACCGTTAGCCCCCTGAGCCAGGCCAGAGGGGTCCCTGAGGAGCTCTGGGCTCTAAGTCCCAGCCCCTCTCCGAGGAGGCGGGCAGCGGGGCTCGGCAGCCAGAGGCTTCTCAGCTCTGAGCTCTGGAGCCAGATGTAACATTGACCTTAAATGGTAAAAGCTCCCCAGAGTGAAGAGAGGCTGGCCGGAGGAGGAAAGGGGAATAACTCAGTTTTAGGTAAGTCGTTGCTCTCTCCAAGAATAACCTGCCTCTTCAGCTGGGAGCAAGGGAACACTTCTCCTCCTTAAAGGTACAGGGTGCTGGGATGGGGGCGCCTGACTTTAACTTTCCAGGGGAGTTGGCTTGGTCGGATGGCGTTTCAGCTGAGTATTTTTTATTGTTGCTGTCATAATTTTCAAATAAGAAGTGAATCTTGCCCGTCCTAACTTAACTAAATTGTGCTCCTTTTGCTTGCTGTTGGAAAGCATGCACAGGTTAGGGTGAAAATGTGGGTTCTGAGTGGGGATCCACAACCCCAGATTTCCTGTGGGCCCCTTTGGAGCAATAGAGGGTCCCCAGATTACATAAGCCGGCTGGTCAGGGCTTTCCCCACACCGCCTGCTACTCCTTCCCCAGCCCTGCTCTGTGCTTCCTTATGCCTCTCTCTGCCCCCCACTCCCACCCTGTGCCACCCGCCCCGTGTCCACCTGGGACCTTGTGCTGGCCCAGCCCTGTCTCCCTCCCTGACCTGCCCCTGCTTCTGTCCCTGCACTTCCCATCCTGTGTTCTGGTCACAGCCCCTGTTTTTATCCCTGTCCCCATCTCTCCTGTCTCCAGCTTTGCCCCCGTGCTCCTTCCCTGCACCCTCAAGGGGTTGCCTGTGCCTTGTCTGTGGCCCCTAGCCTGCACACCTCCAGGAGCTCGGAGTCAGAGCTATTCCTAGAGTGAGCGGCACCCGGGCTGCCTTTCTCCAAAGGAAAGGCCAGTGGAAGCCAGAGGCCAGAGAGGGGCCCAGTTGTCTGCTGCCTCCTGCCCAGTAAACGGCTGTAAAAGCCTGGAGATGCTCTGCAGATTGAATAAGTACAGTGCGGGATCTGGGACCCCTGGCTGGCGCTCCCACCTCCCAGAGCTTGGCAGCTGCTGCTTTTTTAACACTCACGCTTCAGGCTGCTCTTTGAGGGTCTCGGGGGAAGTAAAGCAGCCCATGCGTCTCCTACAGGAAAAAGGAAGCCGCTTCCCAGGGCTGTTAGGCTGGGAGCACTAGGGAGCCAGACGTGCCAAGGGTTCTGTTGGCCCCACCAGGGGGCAGTGATGTGCTGGTGAGACAGGTGGACTCTGGACGGCCCCTCAGCCGTCCTCTCTGTGGCTTGGCAGTCAGCAGAGGGACAGTTTGACGAGGAGGAACAGAGGCCCAGGTGGGTGGGGAGGAGAGATTTAGGAGTCCCCAGACTCTGCTCTTTGAGCTCTCTGAGGCAGGGGGACGGAGATAGAGAACTCAGTTCTCTTGTAGTAAAAGCAAAAGGAAGCAGGAGAGAAAAATGGATATGAATTGACTTTGTGCCAGGGTCTGTGCTAGAACTGTTATTGAATTTAATCCTGGTGGTAGAGATGAGGACATTGTGGTTGAAAGAGGTAAAGCAATATGCTTAAGGGAGCACAGTCTGTAGGTGGTGAGCAGGGATTCCAGCTCAGGCCAGCTTGGTCCAAAGTGGGCACTTCCAGGGTTAGGTGCCACCCTGCCTCTAGGTAGTAACCAGGGTCTCGGGCAGTTATTGAGCATCGCAGTCCAAATGATGGGAGAATCAGGGGGATTGCATTTGCCCCATGAACCTTGGAGGCCAGACCCTGAATTCAGGTGACAGCCCAGGGCAGCCTCACTGGTTGAGATGCAGAGGCGACACAAGTCCGTGACCTTGGACACACCCTGCCTTCTCTGCGAGGGTCTTCCCCGTGGGAGAAGGAAAACAGGTCAGCCAGACAGACAGAAAACCTCTCTGCTAATCGGCTACAGATGTAAAACAGAGTTAGAGAAAGCTGGGCTTAATCACCTCTCATTACTTTCTTCCCAGTACTTTTAAATTTATAATTCTTATTCAGAGTTTTTCCCTGGTAATAAAAGTAATGTGTATTCTTTGCTAAACTTTCTTGGAAAATATAGAAATAAGTATAAGTAAGAAATTCAGAAATAAACATAAAGAAATACAAATTCCCTCTGGAATCCTATCACTCAGAGATAAATATTGTTAATATTATGGTGTGTTTCTTTCTTTATATGTCTCTATATTTTATAAAACTAGGGCCTTACCATGTGTGGTTTTGTAGTCTGATTTAAAAAAAATTTTTTTAAAGGGAATTCCCTGGCAGTCCAGTGGTTAGGACTCGACACTCTCACTGTGGTGGCCTGGGTTCAATCCCTGGTAGGGGAACTAAGATCCTGCAAGCCACGAGGTGCAGGCAAAAAAAAAAGAAAAATTTTTTTTTAAAGACTTTATTTTTTTAGAGCAGTTTTAAGTCACAGCAAAGTTGAGAGGAAGGTCCGCATAGAGATTTCCCAGATCCCCCTGGCTCCCACACATGCAGAGCCTCCCCCAACATAACAGCCCGACCGGGGTGGCACATTTGTTACAACTGATGAACCTACGCTGACACATCATAATCACCCAAAGTCCGTGGTTTACCTTAGGGTTCACTCTCGGTGTTGTACATTCCATGGGTTTGGACAAATTGTATAATGACATGTATCCACCATTATAGTATCATACAGAGTATTTTCACTGCCCTAAAAAATCTTCTGTGCTCCATCTATTCATCCTTCCCCACCAACCCCTAACAATCACAGTTCTTTTTACTGTCTCCGTAGTTTTGCCTTTTCCGGAATGTCATACAGTTGCAATCAAACACTATGTAGCCTTTTCAGACTGGCTTCTTTCACTTAGTAATATGCATTTAAGATTCTTCCATGTCTTTTCATGGGTTGATAGCTCATTTCTTTTTAGTGCTGAATAATATTCCATTATCTAGATGCACCACAGTTTATTTAATCATTCACCCACTGAAGGACATCTTAGTTAGTCTTTTTTTTCAATTTTTTAAACACCGAAGTATAGTTGATGTGCAATATTATGTAAGTTACAGGTATACAACATAGTGATTCACAATTTTTAAAGGTTGTACTCCATGTATAGTTATAAAATATTGCTGTATTCCCTATGTTGTACACTATATACTCGTAGCGTATTTATTTTATACATAATAGTTTGTACCTCTTAATCTCCTACTCTTATCTTGCCCCTCCTACTTCCCTCTCTCCACTGGTAACCACTAGTTTGTTTTCTATATCTGTGAGTCTGTTTCTTTTTTGTCATATTCACTAGTTTGTTTTATTTTTTAGATTTCACATATATGTGATATCATGCAGTATTTGTCTTTCTCTGTCTGACTTATTTCACTTAGCATAATGCTCTCCAAGTCCATCCATGTTGCTGCAAATGGCAAAATTTTGTTCTTCTTTATGGCTGAAAAGTAGTCTGCTTTTTTTTAACTGAACATTCTATCATGATTATTTTCTCATGTCATCAAAGATACTTCAAAACATGATTTTTTTTTTTAAAGAGTGGGAGTTTTTTAAAAATTAATTAATTTATTTATTTATGGCTGTGTTGGGTCTTCGTTTCTGTGCGAGGGCTTTCTCTAATTGTGGCAAGCGGGGGGCCACTCTTCATGGCGGTGCGCGGGCCTCTCACTATCGCGGCCTCTCTTGTTGTGGAGCACAGGCTCCAGACGCGCAGGCTCAGTAGTTGTGGCTCACGGGCCTAGTTGCTCCGCGGCATGTGGGATCTTCCCAGACCAGGGCTTGAACACGCGTCCCCTGCACCGGCAGGCAGATTCTCAACCACTGCGCCACCAGGGAAGCCCAAAACATGATTTTTAAGGGGTTGTATACTACCAAATAATTTTAGCTGTGCAAAATTTAATCATCATTCCTCTCGTTGGGCATTTACAAATGTGGTTTTTCTTTGGGGCCTGGCTCAGTGGCACACACATGATAGCTTTTCCGTCCCTTTTGTGGAATTTGGAAACTCTGCGCTCCCAGGTGGGCTTGTGCAGTACGCCCTAGGGTGTGGGCTTGTTCTGCAAGACGATAGTAAGTGGGATACTGACTCAACTCGAAACACATGGACTCACGTCGGAATTGCCTTTTAAGTTCTTTCCTGCCCATCTGAGTTAGCCCAGCAGTGCGTGTGCTGCAGGACTTTCAGTACTAAAACCAGACGTCAGGCAAAACCAGGCAAATCAGGGCAAGTTGTTCTCCCGGGTTTGAACCTAGTGTGCCTTCAACATCTTTCACATGCTTGCTTGTGTCTCTTCTTGACAAAATGAGAGCAAGTCGTGGGCTTGGAGGCTTCGTCAGGAATAGCTAGAATTTAATAACTGTTTTCACTAAATTTGTTTTTACGACTAACCCCTCTCTATTTGTGGTATAAGTGGTACTGACTTTTCCACGGATGGTAGGGGTATAAAGTTTCCCTTTAAAATAAATGTGATGACAGGGGAAGCTAACACCTGCTGAGCGCTTATTGTGTGCTAGGTGCTGTTCTAATGCTTTCCCTGCAGTTCCTCATTTCATCCTCACAGCAGCCTCTGAAGTAGTTACTACTGTTATCCCTATTGTACAGATGAGGAAACTGAGGCACAGAGAACGTAAAGAACTTGGCCAACAACAGAGAGCTGGTAAATGGCCCAGGCAGGACTGCAACCCTGGCTTTCTGGCTCATTGCCAGTCAAATGAAAGAAGATTAAACCAATAAATATATAGGTGGCACACAGACATGGGAGAAAATGTGAGGGTGGTGTGCAGATGACTCAAGTTTAGGAAACATTGGCTTGGAGGAAACTGGGGTTCTGTGAGCAGGGGTATCAGTGGGTACAGGATGGGGTGGGGGGAAACTGAGCCACCCCAGCAAAACCAAGGGAAAGTTAGGAACCTGTGGGCCTGTGGGAGAGGCCGAAAGGGATGGGGACATCCAATGATCACAGCAGGGCTGCATGGCTGGGACGTGGTGCAGAGGGCATGGTGGTCACCCCGTGAAGGGACACACAGAGGCTACAGGACATTCTGCCACTGACAGACACCCTCTCTGGAGGGTGTTTCCAGAGAGCCCAAGGTTCCCAGTTCATCAGGAGAAGAAAGTTTGAAGATACCCTTGCCTTTGCTCATACAGGTGTGGTCCAAAGAGGGCTGGCTCCAAGTTGGGAGGAGGGCTTGGCCTTGACCAACTCTTCCCTTGTGATCACAGTGGGAGCTGGTGCCTGGAGCTTGAGGCAGCATCTTGCCCTGCTGGAGAGCGCAGGCCCTGGAGTGACCATGCGACTCCACCACTGACCAGCTATATACCTTGAGCCACATCTAACCTCTCCAAGCCTCAGTTTCCTCTCCTGTAAAACAGAGATAATGATGGTGTCCACTTTGTCGGGTTAAATCCCTCAGCCTGGTGTCTGCTTTTAGCACCCAGTAAACATCAGGTATTATTATTTCTAGCCTCTGTCCGTCCCCCCTCAGAGATTCCATCAAGGACACTTCTGGACTGGTTGTGAGGCTCTGACTGACCATAATTCTGGGTCCCAGTCTCACCTCCATTAATGCGCCAAGGGCAGTGGCAGACTTACGCTCTAGATGACTGGCCATTGGTACCTGGTGGGGTCTTTAAGCAGGCTCAGTAAAAACACCTGCTTCCTCCACTTAAGTTCTAAGGCTCGTCGAGAAGTCAGCCTAATAGCACCCTTATGACTGATAAAATTAATAGGAGAATGTGGTTTCCATTGGCAGGCAAGCAGGCTTTCTAATATTGAATTGAGCAGACTTACCCCCCAGCCCTATGTAGTGCCCTCCAGGGGAGGCAGGACCCTTTAAATCTTAGAGCCTGGAGGAGCAGAGCAGAACGTGTGTCCCAGGAGGAAGGGAAGAGGAAAGGGCTGACTATTGATGTTAACACTTCTTGAACTCACCGTCAGACAGCCTTTCCCCTGGGGCAGAGCCAGGAGTCTTACATTTTTGAGGCTCCTTCCACACGGAGGGAACACTCACGTATGGAGAAGAAGCATTATGCTTCTAACAGAACTGCAGTGATGGTCTGGCCCAAGTCATGTTGCTAAGCTGCAGGACTGCCATGTGGTCCCAGGAGGGCAGGCACCCCAGCTCCTCTGCTTTCTGCCTGATGGAACGTCACCCTTTCTCCTCCTGAGATGCCTGGGAGGCACCTGTTTGAGGACAAGTGCTTCCCTGGACAAGATAAGCATCCAACTAGAAGTACCTGATGTGATTTTTTTCTTTTTTTTAATGGAAGTTCCATTTAGGCAGCTCCAGCGAGGGAGCAAATGACCGTTCTCTCCTCTGGGATACTTCATATAGACAAGAGAAGAGAGGGAAGGAAACTACCTTTGTTTGAACATGCTGTACATGCCAGGCATCTTGTGTATAATAGCTCATTAAATCCGTACTGTGGCCATATAAGGGAGATATTTATGAGCAACTGATTCAAGGAGGTTAGGCCACTTATCTAAGACCATTAACTAGTTACCAGTAAGTGAAGAATGGGATGTCAAATCCAAAACTATCAGACTCCCAATCTGTAGCAATTTCCATCACTCTGTGGCTTATACACCAGGCCACAGTGCAGAGTGAGAATGTCCAGCCCTTGTCCCTGCTCCTATAGTTTGAGCCCAGGAGGCCGCCGCACTGCTGCTCAGAGCAGAGGCCCTGAGCTTTGGGGGCAGGAGTCTGGGGCAGCTGTTCCACTAGGCCGGCTCTACTTTGCATCTCTCTTTTGTTTCCTTTTAGCCTGTGACTGTCTTTATCAGGTCTCATAACCTTGTCCATGAACAAGGCCCTTCTTCTGTTTAGTTGGAAAATACAAGTCTAGAACCATGAGCTTTTTATTGGCAGGAAATGCCATGTCCTACATTGTGAGTCTTGAGTCACTCTCTCTGACTCACCAAGGCTTGTGTTGGAAAAGTTCATAGATATGGCCATGGTCACCCAATCTGCCACAGAGGCAGCATGGAGTAGTGGTTGGGACCTCAGGTTCTCAAATCAAATGACCTGAATTCAAGTCCCAGCTCTGCAACTTACTGTGTGACTTTGGGGGAAATGATCTAACTTCTGTCTTACTTTTCTTAACCGTAAAATGAGGCTGATGGTGATAATGATATAACTTGATCAAATAGTTGTTGTGAGGATGAATGGATTGATGTATCTACAGTACTTGTGTAAGTACTCAATAAATAATAACCATTATTTAAGCTCAGATTAACATCAAGCACAGGTAACTCCTCTATTTTGTGGCTCCAAATGGTCAGGTTTCCCTACGGGCTGTCTTGCCATGATATTTTCAACTTGTTTGGGGATTAGTTCCCTGGTAGAAAGACTGTAATGCCCTTCTGGACTGCTTAGCTAAGACATATTTCCTGTTTCCCAGCTGAAACAGGAAACTGGTCCCTGATGGAAGGCGACGCTGATGAGGCTGAGTATTGTTAGGAGGAATATAGATGGTGGATGCCAGGAGGACTCCCTATGGAGCATGATCTTGGGGATATTCAGGGTCCTGGACCCATCTCTAAGCCTGGTCATTGGTCTGGAGTTGATTATGTACATGGAGACTGACTCATGATAATCAAACTCACAAGAGACTGAAGTATGTAATTCTGAATGTCTGTGTGCTAATGTATGGGGAGGAATTACCCTTTCCAGTGACCACAATGCCTGGGAGACGGAGATTTTGCTCAGAAGGTGGAAAGTTCTGAGGGGTATTTCATGTAGGCCATAAAGTGGCCTGATAGCCATCTCTGCCTACAACAGAGGGGTCTCTCCCCTGGGAACTTTAGATAAGCATTTCTCTTTGGAGTTCGCTTTGTCTTCTGTAGAAAGATGGGATTTGTTGGAAGGTAGTTCAGAGAATCAAAGGAAGGAGTAGACCGTTAGGCTCCAGGAAGGCAGCCCCCAGGGCAGTGCTAGGGACCTGGCAGTAGGAACTTGCCAGTGTTTTCTCTAGAGCAGAGGGGTTCTCTAAGGCAAAGGGTTTTTGACGGTTCATCTCATCAATTAAAAAAAAATTTTTAGTATGCATCTCTAATTTATGTGTATTTATTTTAAATTATATTCATGAGCTACCATATTAATGTGAGTTATTTTATAAAACATGTAAAATTAGAAATTTTAAAGGCTGAGAAAGAGAAAATACTATTTGAAAATCTTGCTTTATGTTTTTAACAGTGCCAGCAGCTATTTTTTTTTTTTTTTTGCTTTCCTTAAAAGAGTATTCTTTAGTAAGAGAAATGTGATTATTTATGCCTCATTATATTTTAAGATCTCAGCACTTTGGATGAACCCTGGCTTTAATGACTGTCATGGTTAAACCAGCCACTGTACCAATCAGCCTCCCAGTAAGGAACCAAATCCAACTCAATTGGCTCAAGAGACTTTAACAAAAGGACTATTTATAGAGGTTTGGAAACCACAAGGGATGAGGCCCAGGTACGCCCCAAAACTAGCAGCAGCAGGGAGCCGTTAGCAGCCCTAGCCAGGAGGGGCGAGAGAAGAAAATAGTGTGATTGGAAGCCAGTGAAGAGCTGGGGAAGAGGGACCATCCAGGATGAGCCGTAATTAGGGAGGGATACAGCCACTGCCACAGATGTAGCATGGAAGAAAGGAGGGGGCAGGGAAGGAAATGCCCAACCTCTCTCTCCCCCCACCTCCTGCTGGCCCATTGGCCAAACCCAGCCAGCAAGCATGGAAGCCCAAGTGATGCACCCCATAGTTGTCATCTGGGAGCACAGAGCAGAGAGTGGATCCTGGGGCAGGGCAGGGAGAGGGAAGGCAGGCAGAGGATAGCCAGCTCAGATAGCTGATGTGGAAGAAGGGTATCCTTACTTACTGAATTCTAAGTGAAATTTTCAATTTGATCCACCAGTTTGTAAAAACTTTTTTGAGAGTTGCTTGTGGTGTTAGTGGTAGTAATATCTTCACTCCACATTTTTTGCAGGAGGCTTTTAAGGCACTTGCCCATTTTATGGTGGTTGGCTTGGTTAAAACTAGATAAATATATTTCATGAATCCACTTGGGCACATTCAAGATGTATCATACTTTGCTGAAAGCAAATGACTACATGAGTGCGATGTCAGTCCCTTAGCGTTGGAGAATTTCCCCTGTTCGCTTAGGACATCTCACAAACTGGTTGTGACAGTGACCTTTCAACATTGAATGAAGGCACCATTGCCAGTCTGCTTATTTACTACTAAGGAAGTGAAAATAAATCACAGTTTCCAACTGTCTTCCCATATTCCACTGGATCATCTTGCATATTCCCTGGGCATGCATACGCCACCCTGAAGGCCACTGCACTAGGGCTCAGCTCCTATCTCGACCAGGTTCCAGTGGTTCCTAGTTTCTGTCCAAGGTCTTGGGGGAGAGACCCCGATGGGCCCAGCTTGGTTGGGTCAGTACCAATCAGCCATGGTCAGGTGACAGGAACATGGGGCATTGATGTGGCCATGGGGAGCCATCCCTTGTATATAGGGGTTCCTCTTAGAGAAGGGGAAATTGCTGAAAGCAAAAGTCTCTCCAAAAGATCTCGTCACATGCTTATAATTGTCTTCCTGTCCTGCCTTCTGGAGATCCTGGTCAAGCCTCCCATCTCTTCAGCCACATTTACGGACAATTTCTTGGGTTACTTCCATAGATGACTAATCATATCCCTTGCATGTGGTTTTTCACATCGTTGTACATCAGACGGCAGCCTTGTTTCCCTGCTGTTGTCCCCATGTACAGCCAACATTCCCAACAATTCTGGGGTTCACAGGACCTTACACTGGTTGGGGCAGACTGTTTCTCTGGTTAGCTGGGTTCAGCAGAGAAAGATGGGTGTGGGGATTACCTCAAGGATCTGGCACATTTAGATCCAGAAACACTTGCAAGTCGTCCCTCTATCATGACTCCTACAGTCTGTAAACCACAGAAGTTGCGTAGGCACGGGAACAAAGAAAGCCTGACTTTTCAGAGTCCTGGACGGGGAGGTTCAACTTGCTGAAATCCCCAGGAGCTTGTTTCACTTGACAGTAACAAGAATAATAATAATGTACTTATTTCTATCACAGCTATCATTTATTGAGCACCGGCTACATAGTGTTTTAAATGCTTTACATACATTATCGCATATTTTTGCAATGCCTTGTAAGATTGGTAATAATAATACCTATATTTTACTGATGAGAAATCGAGGCTTTCTGAGGTTCACTAGTTCACTCAGGGTTACACAGTGGAAAGTGGCAAGGTCAAGGCTAGGTTGCCCTTGATGCAAAACACACACAGCCCATCAACAGATAGAATCTCACACTTGGAACTATCAGGCCAGGAGGAGATAGACGCTGGGCCAGTAAGATTTTTCAAAAGGTTAGATCATTACGGGTTTATTGAGAAGTATTAAAGGAAGCTAGAACCATGGCAGGTTTAAGGTGGTTCTTGGTAGATAGTGAGTGAATAAAAGAATGAACCCTCCCAGGTCTGAAAACAGTAAAAGCTTTCCAATATCCACCCCTGGTGCTGAAATGAAGACAGCATATAAGCAGTGGTCCCAGGTCCTAGGCTTGGCTCTGCTTCCAACTCATTTTGTGCCCTTGAGCAGATCACTTCTCCCTTCTGAGACCTTGGTTTCCTCATCTGTGAACAGTTCACCCTCCAAGGCCCAATGGTTTACCCCAGTGATTGCATGATTGAGGCCAACCCAGAGCAATAATTGTGTCAGACACTGCATCTGTGACAAAGGAGGATCTCAGATGTGTTAAAAGGGTCAGCTGTTTTAGCGTTCTCTAAAAGCCCATGCAGTGCTTTTGGGGAAAGTCAGAACTGGCATCAGGTCCAAAGTAAATGGACGGCTGTGTTTTTAAGAAAACATTTACTGCTGACGGGACTGCTTATTCATTCTGTTTTTGTTAACAAGGCATTTGACTCATGCTTTGGACAGTTGCTGCTCCGATCAGAGATGATGGTCTTGTGTTCGTCACTAACAAAAGCAGCCTCTGGAGCCTGGTCCCTCTTCCCTTACACTACGGGGCCAGCTGCTTCCAGCCCTCCAGCTCTAGAAGCACATGAGTGTGTCCTATGGGGTGGGGAGTGGGGACAAAAAGACTGGAAGTCCTTTGGAAGGGATTTGGGGCACCAGAATTTGGGGGCCTCCAAGAGGCATTGGGTACCCCTCAGAGCTCCCTAAGTGGAGATCTGGAGAACTGAGGAGACTCAGAAAAATGGTATAAGCAGCTAACTACATCTTGGGGACTAAGTCTAATGCAAGTTGAAATGCCCACCTCCATCCTATAGCCAGAAATTCTAGAAGAGACCATCCTATATGGAATATATAGCCAGCACTAAGTGAATATATGAATGCCAAGAACTCCTGGATAGCCTTGGTTGCCAAAGCCGTTCTCTGTTGCCCAGTAGCACATTCTCATTCTGTATCTCATGTGATCCTCCCAGAGGACCGTGGAGCCACGTGATCTGTGTCACCTTTCATGAATTCTTCAGATTTCACAGTCTTATGCACTATAGATGGCATAGCTCCTTCCATTGCCCCCACCCCTGCCCCCAGGGCCACAGTAGGATTTTGGTGGGCTCTAGGCATTTTTTTTTTTTTTTTTTTACTTTTTGGCTGTGCCACATGGCATGCGGGATCTTAGTTCCCTGACTAGGGATCGAACCCACACCCCCTGCAGTGGAAGCGCGGGGTCTCAACCGCTGGACTGCCAGGGAAGTCCCTGGCCCCTAGGCATTTTTGCCTTCATGAGCTCCTTCTTGCTTATGAAATTTATAATTCTGTTGGTGTAAAGATAAATATATTAATGTTATCTATGAAAACATTTTTTTTACCTAAAAGTTCATTTTTTTTCCTTCTGACTTTTAAAAGCAATTAAAACATTTTAATGGGCACTAGGTGCTGTTCCTACCGGCTGTAATGGCTGAGTCAGCCCTGCCCCCTCACCTTCCTGTTCAGAGCCTGGTCTAGGGACGAGGGGCATCAGCATCTGCTGGGAGCTTGTTAGAAATGCAGACTCGCAAGTGCCACCTCAGAACTGCGGAACCAGAGTCTGCAGCTTAACAAGACCTGCAGGTAATTTGTGTGTATATTATAGCCTGAGACATGCTGTCTACCACACTGTCCCATGGCACCGCTGGGGATACCTGAATCATAGGTCACACTGTTACCCCAAATTACAGCAAGAAGTTCAGTAACAGAAAATCCTATGTGGAAGATAACATCCAGTGTTAAATGGCTGTGTAAATGCCAAGAATTCCTGGACGGCCCTGTGTGCCAAAAGTGTTCTCCTCTGTTACCCAACTGACGTTCTCCCTCCTCTTCCCCTCCCCCGCCCCCATACACACACACACACACACACACACACACACTCAGTGGAGAAGTCAGTCCCAGGCGGAGGGGTCTGACCTCTTTTGCTTCTGAGTTGGTTCTTCCAGTTTTTCTATGAAGCACCTGGCCTCCAGAGCCATCTCAACAGAGGCAGAGGCAGATGCAGGAAGCACAGCCCTAAGTTCCTCTACTCAGAGGTGACACCCAGTCTCTTGGGCAGAGCTAGTTATACGGCCCCAGCCAACTGCAAGGGAGGCTGGGAAATGCAGGGGAACACAGGAGTATTCAGGGAGCACTAACCATCTCTGCCCCAAGTGGAGAATCAGTGAGACAAGTAACAGCTACTGCAGGGCCTGAGGCCTCCCAGAGGCAAGACATTAAGAAACTGGGATGTGGACAACTAGAGACTCAGAGCTTGCAGAGAAGTCTTTTAAAAGCTGAGAGAATTAACTCAGAGACAAATGCCTGCCCTCCCCCAAGGACTTACTCTTCCAGTAAGGGGGAGGGGAGAATCAACTGGGCAACAGAGAATGGTTTTGGCAGCCAAGGTCATCCAGGAGTTCTTGGCATCCATATACCCACTTACTGCTGGCTATATATTCTATATAGGATGGTCTCTCCTAGAACTTGTTGCTACAAGATGGAGACTTAGTCCCCAAGATGCACACTTAAAGCCGCTAAGATTTTAGGTCGGTTGCAGCAGCTACTGTAAATTACCCTAATTCACTACCCAAGCACCCTTGTCATAGACCCCTCTCCCACTTCCCCAAAAGGAAAGTGACAACCTGTCACTTGTGCTGTCCTCTCCTTGTAGCTTGGCCATCCAGCCTCTGCCTGCTTAGTGCTCTAACCCCACCTGCTCTGTGCCTTGCCCCTGGATTAGAGGCTTACTACATTCTATGTTATAGGGAAGGAAACTTGAGATCCCACTGGAAAATAAGTAAGGAGAGTGCAGAATCTTGGTCTTCTGACTATTACGTGCCTGTCTGTGAGGGAGAAAAAATGAAGTAGAAATAAAAGGAGGCTTTCACAGGCATCAAGGATAGGAAGGGTTGCTCCTAGGGAGCCACGGCTCTCTTTTAATTGGCTTTGCACCATCTTCATTAAGAGGTTTTATACTATCAGAGGCCACTGTTGGCCTGGGGCCGAGGCTCGAGAAGGATTGAAAATGCCAGCTAACATCTAATGAACGCTGACTATGTGCTGAACATTGTTCTAAGAAGCTTATGTGTAGAATATGATTTACATTGATATCATCATCCACGTTTTACAAATGAGGAAACTGAGGCACAGATAGATAAAATAACTTGCCCGAGGTCACGCAGCTACCACACGGCAGGGCTGAGATGTGATCCCAGGCAGCTTGGCTCCAGAGCCCACGTCACAACCACCGTGCTCCCTGAGCTCTGGACACCCACTAATTAGAGGGCTTGGGGGCATCTCTGACCAGTACTTTGAGGAGGACACATTGAGCTACTCCTTGAAAAAGGAGTCATTCCATAGTCATTCCATTTGACCTTCCATAGTCAAATAAGTCTGGGAAACTATCTATACTTTCTCTCCCTCTCGGAGATTTATCCTGCATCTCTGCTTCTTAAGGGCTGAGAAGGCCTACAGGACAGAAACCTGCCGCATGCTGTCATCCGCAAGTGTATCAAAATGTGGAACCTTATTTTCAGAGCTCATAGCAGCACCCAGAATGAGGGTTGCAGAGGACATACTTTGAGAGAAGCTGGCTAGGGACATTTGTGCTTGAGTGGATGCGGCATCTAGAAAGCCCTCACCACTTGCAGAACTGCCAAGGCAGGCTCTAAGGGGGCCAGGTCAGCTCCAAAAGCTGGGAGGCAGACGGTGGCCAAAGTGGGGACAGCACGGGCTCTGCTGGTTCCCAGTCCTGCCTGGTCACCCTCAGCTCTGTTGCTCTGGAGGAGTCGCCACAGGGCACTGAGTCTCAGTCTCCTCATCTGCAAAATAACACCTTCCTTCTAGTGCAGTCGGGGGATTGAGTGAGCAGATGTACCTAAAGCGTCAGGGACAATGGTATGCTCTGATGAATGGTGAATGTTGTCATTCTGTTGTCTATTTTGCTTGCCTTATTCTTTACAGTCTTCTAGGTGGTTCCATGTGGAACTAGGATATGAGGGTTGGAAGCTTCCAAGGAGCAGGCTGGGCCAATTCCACCCTGTAAGGCTGGAGGTCGTGGTGCCCCTTTTCTGCTCCAAAGAGGTCAGGGGACTCCCCCATCCAAGAGAGAGTTTCCTCCTGAGAAGGGGAAGGGGATGCTCTCGGGTTGGACGAAAGAATAAGGAGGAAATGTCAAGAGCTGAGGTTGAGCTGTGGGACACACTCAGATTTAGCTTCAGATCAACATCAAAAGGGAGCATTAACCCAGGACTCCAGCAGGTCCCAGAAGATCCAGAAAAGGCAAAAGTTGATCTCCCTGCTATAGGCAGAATCCGCCCCAGGAAAAACGTTCTGATTCTAAATGAGGTGCCAACTGGCAGAGCGTGTGAAGTCGGCGCCAGCACTGACAAGTCACCTAGCAAGGCGCATTTCTAGACAATGAGGGACCTGAGAATACATTTCAGAAGGTGATTATTTTTAAAAAGACCTTGGACAGAGAGGGCCACTGTGGTTGTGAGGAAAGGGCGCTGGGCTGGGAGTCAACCTCAGCTGGGCCCCTGATGGCTGTGACCTTGTCAAGTCACGCCACCCCACGGGAACTCAGCCTCTTCATCTGAAAAACAGACATAATAGTATCTACCCTGTAGTATTTCTGTGAGGGACAAATTAAATAGTAGATCTTAAGTAGCTTAGATGATAGAAAGCTCTAAATAGCAAGAGGTTAATATTAAAAACAAGGAACACCCTTTAAGGATTGCCATCAGGAGACAACCATCAAGATGAAATAGCTTCCTTCTAAAAAGCTGATGGACTCTTCCAAGGTGAAGTCCATCAGCGGACCTAGGATGCTGGTGAAGATTAAAGATGACAAGTGTAAGAGGCTTCCCAGTAGATGCAGAATTACTATATGACCCAGCAGTTTCACTCCGAGGTATATACCTAAGAGACTTGAAAACAGGTGTTCAAACAAAAACTTGTGCAATAATGTTTATAGCAGTACTGTTCACAATAGCCAAAAGGTGGAAACAACCTAATATCCATCAACTGATGAATAGGTAAAGAAAATGTGATATATCCATGCAATGGAGTATTATTCAGTCATTAGAAAGAATGAAGTACTAATACATGCTACAACCTGGATGAATCTTGAAGACATGAGGCTAAGTGAAAGAAGCCAGACACAAAGGCCACATACTGTATGACTCCATTTATATAAGATACCAAGAATAGGCAAATCCGTACAGACAGAAAGCAGATTAGTGCTTGACAGGGCCTGGGGGGAGGGAAGGAATGGGAAGTGAGTGCCTAACGGGTATGTTTCCATTTGGGGTGGTGAAAAAGTTCTGGAACTATGTCGTGATAATAGGCACACAGCATTGTGAAGGCACTTAATGCCACTGAACTGTACACTTTAAAATGGTTTAAACTGTACAATTTATGCTATGTGTATTTTACCACAATTTAAAAAAAGTTCCTGGTGAAGAGGAAATGTGACCCCAAGGCTAGATTCCCCTCTCCTAGAGTTCAGTTGAGGGGAGGGGTAGGGGCTTCAGAGCTTGTCGGCTGGAAGCTGAGGTCTCGTGTCAACAAATTTACCAAGGGCCTGTGGCAGGCAACCCTTGTGTGAGGGCCCCAGGGGGCTCCAGAATCGAGGACGACATGCTTCCTGCTCTCAAAATGTATATACACTATTCTCACTTAAGGACAGACTGACAAGTACTATAGATGACAAGGGATTAAGTGCAGGGCAGTGGGACATTCATTCTGCCTTGGCCATCTGTGCAGGCTTCTAGGAAGAGAAGATAGTTGAGGAGGTGGAGTTTTGGCAGGTTGGTAAGGAGGGGAAGGGTTTCCAGGGAAAGGCACGTGGTGGGTATGGGGTGGGGGGATGTTTCTGAGTGGGGAACGCGTTGCTGTGAATCAGGCACAGTATCTGCGGAGTTGGCGGGTGGGAGAGAGGGTCCCGAGAGAGATACGCTCCAAAGGCAATTAGGTCAGCTTGTGGAGGGCTTTGAAGGTGGAGCTGGGGAAGTGGGGACTTGCTCTCCAGGCCGGGGGGAGCCAAGGAGTCCTCTAAGTGAGGAGTGACATGACTAAGCCCGTGTTCGAGAATGATCAGTGTGGAGGAAGATGGCCTGAAGACAAGGAGGCTGAGGACGGGAAGGTGGGCTGTGGCCTCATCTCTGCAGGGCTCAAGGAGGCCCCCTTCCTCCCCCCTCCCCCCCACCCCCGCCCCAAGCAATGACAGCGGGAAGGGTAAACCAAACCTGGTGAGCTTTGCATTAGCCAAGATTCTTGTTTGCGTGGAACGGAAACTCATTCAAATTAGATTAGGCAAGAACCAGAATTTTCTGGGTCTCATAACTGAGAGGTCTAGGGAAGTTCCAGAAATAGCTGGATCCATGGGGCTTGTTCCCTCTATCTCTCAACTGTCCTTGGTTTCAGATCTCTCCTTAGGCAGCCTTTGCCTCTCAGCGGCACTGTGGCACACACAGGTCCTGGCTTACAGCCTCCTCTCAGAACCCCCAGCAGCAAGAACTCCCCCAGTCATTCCAACGAAAGTCGCCAAATTGAATTTATTGGCCCATTCTTAGTCTCGTGTTCATCCCTTGGTGAATCACCAGGGCCAGGGGTGTTCTGATTGGCCAGGCCTGACCCCACCCACCCCAAGCACAGGGATGAGGAGATGCTGCTGTTACCAGAAGAGGGGGGACTTGCTGCCAAAGGGGCATAAATTGCAGCTGTCTCCCCAAAGCATCAACCCTGTGCCAAGCCATTTACACATCTCATTTCATCCTCTCAGCCATCCTGAGGTGGAATCGGTTACCTCCCTTTTACAGAGGAGGAAACTGACGAGTAAGCTAACTTGTCCTCCCTCCCCACCCCAGCCCCACCCACCCCCAGCGCTTTCTCTGTTCTGTGCTGCATGGCATCTCTTAGGGAGGCCAAGTACAGCCACTAAGGAGGGTGACAGCTAAGGAAATGAGAACTAAAGTGCATGATCTTTAAGCTGAGAGACAAGCTGCATTCAGTCAGACAGCTCATGCAGGGGTTGGAGATCCTGACCACTTAGCTGTTGGAAGATTGGAGGTCAGTCCGGTTGTTGGAGACGCTCCTTCTCTGCGTCACTCCTGTCCTGTGAGCAAGGCAGCTGGGAATCACTGCTGATCCGGAGGTGGGAGAGTGGGGGGGTGTGCATCTCTAGACATGGAGTACAGCCCAGTGGTGATGCAAAAGCATTCACTGCAGACAACTTCACGAACACCATAGCTTCCCTGCCCTTAGCAAGACATCGCAGAAGAGGGTGATGGGGCATTTGTCAGGGAAGAGGGAGTAAAGGGCATTCACGCATAGAGCACAGGATGTACAAAGGCACTGAGGCATGCTTGGCGTGACAAGTCTTCATGATGATAAAATTCCCTGGGAACCCAGAATAATTTTATCAGGGAGAGACAGGCTGCCATGGAAATGGCTTCCTGTGGCATCAGCACCAAGCTAGAAGCTCAGGCTTCCCCAGGTGATTCTGCTTCCCTGGTCTTCATTTTTAGGAATTAATTTACAACTAATGACAGAGAGTCACCCAGGTCACTCTCTGCCCTTCCAAGCCATGTGCCAGGTTAAAGGCCTTTGACTTGGTAACAGCAAGCAGCATAAATCTAGAGCATTTCCTGTTTGGGAAGCAGGGCAAGTGATGCAGTGTCAAGAGGGTCTGGGCAGGAGTGAACACAACCAGCAGAGCTTAACGGTTGCCCAGATCCCCACTGGGGTCTGACACAAGGCACTCTGGGTGAATGGGGACGTTCTAGAAATACTGACATCCCCAGGGGACTGGCCTGGCCCCGGGTGGAAGGCAATTTTAGATGCTCGACTACTATTTTTGGATTCACTACTTCTCCAAATGGTGGGCAGCCACGGAGGCCTTCAGGGAACCCGAGCACTGTTTCCCAGCACAGCTCTGATTCAGCCTGCCCAGAGTCTGCAGACCAGTGCCCACTCCCCCCATGCTCTGGGTTTTGTGCTTTTCCTAGTTATATGCTGGTAGACAGCACCCAATACTAACTCCTGCAAAAAGAATTCGTCACACACTAATACAAAGGGATCAACCACCATCTTAGGATATGACTCAAGACTATGTCAGGGATACTGTGCAGCTTGGACTCTGGCTAACTTAGGAGAAAAGGGATCAGAGCCAGAGACATCCAGAAACTTCCCTGGCCTTCCCTTCTCAGAGTTGGCTGAATCGGGCAGGGAGCAGATTCTGTGCAGGGAACAGAGTCACTTTTCCTGTTGAGCTGAGATTTCCTCTCACGTGCTTTTCAGTGGTAGAGGGGCCACAAGACAGGGGAACAGGCAACACAGGATGCCTTTATTGGGCTAGCTCTGAATGGACGAAAGGAATATATAAGAATGTGTTCTGGGAACTTTCCAGCTGAAAGCCCAGAGGAACAGTGCTGGTGTGCTTGTCACAGGTCACATTCCTTTCTGTTTCCAAAGCTAGTCCCTACTGATGAAGGGGAAGAGTACAGGGGATCTCCAGACTGCGATGAATCCTGTCCTTGAGCCTCGTTTCATAGAGACTTCAGGGTGAGAATAAAAGACGTCATTCCCATTTGTGCCCATACCTGTAAAAACACAATATATATTTGAAGGTCTTTGCTAGCAGAATTCTAAATGCCTCAGGTGAGAAATGATGTACCCTGCAAAGATGATTTGACTTTTGAGAATGTTGCATGTGTTGAGTGTGGTCTGGAGTGAGTGTGTGGATGTGCGGTGTGCATACGTGGGCACGCGTACTGCATCCCAGCTCTCACCATCCGTGCCTTGAGTGCCTGATGAGAGCTCTGTCTCTTCCTGTGGAGCTCAGTGGCTTGCTCTACCTGGTTTACGGCTGTACACAGAGCTTGGCTTTGAAAATACTCAGTAAATGTCTGCTAAATGGAAGAACAGACGAGCGATCTGCACATGCATCTTGGCAAGTTTCTCTTTCTTTTGGGCGTAGTCTTGTCTCCACGTCTCTATGTGTCTGTCTCTCTGAGCTCATGTCCCTGGTCCCTTCATCTCTTCCTATTTCTTTTCTTCTTCTTGTTGTCTCTTTCTCCTTCATTTCTCCTCTCATAACCCCATACACACACATATACTCCATCTCTTTTCCTCAACCTGTTTCCCTAAATTTCTTGTTGTTTTCTTGGTTTTCTTTTCTCTTCTTTTGGGGCAAAAGTTTCATTTTTTAACGGCTTTATTAAGATATGATTCATATACCATATAATTCACCCAATTAAAATATACAATTTAAAAATATACAATTCAATGGTTTTTAGTACAGAGAACTGTGCAGCCATCACCACTATTTAATTCCAGAACATTTTCATTACCCAAAAAGAAACCTATATCTATTAATAGTTACTCCCCATTCCCCCGCATTCCTCTAGCCCTAGGCAACCACTAATCTACTTTCTGTCTCTATAGATCTCTCTATTCTTGACATTTTGTATGAGTGCAGTTATACAATACCTGGTCATTTGTGACTGGCTTCTTTCACTGAGCATAAAGTTTTCAGGGTTCAACCATATTTCAGCATGTGTCAGCACTTCATTCCTCTTTATAGCTGAATAATATTCCATTGTATGGATATACCATATTTTATTAATCTATTAATTAGTTGGACATATGACTTGTGTCCACTTTTTGGCTATTATTAATAATGCTGCTATGAACATTGTGTACATGTGTTTGTGTGGACGTATGTTTTCATTTCTCTTGGGTATATACCTAGGATTGGACTTGGCAGATCATATGGCAAATCTGTGTTTAACCTTCTGAGGAACTGCTAATGTGTTTTCCAAAGTGGCTGTATCATTTTACATTTCCACCAGCAATGTATAAGGGTTCCAATTTCTCCACATCCTTGCCAATTCTTGTTCTTATCTGTCGTTTTTCTTTTAGGCATCCTAATGGGTGTGAAGTGGTATCTCATTTTGATTTGTACTCCCTGATGGCTAATGATGTTGAACATCTTTTCACATGTTTATTGGCCATTTGTATATCTTCTTTGGAGAAAGGTCTTTTCAAATCTTTTGTCCATTTAAAAATTGTTTTTTGTCTTTTTATTACTGATTTGTTAGAGTTTTTATACATTCTGGATACAAGTGCCTTATTAGATATATTATTGGCAAATATTTTTTCCCCTCCTATTGATTGTATTTTCACTTTCTCAATTGTATCATTTGCAGTTCAAAAGTTTTTAATTTTGATGCTGTCCAATTTATTTATTTTTTCTTTTGTTGCCTGTGCTTTTGGTATTGTATCTAAGAAGGTACTGCCTAACCCAAGGGCACAAAGGTTTACTCCAGTGTTTTCCTCTAAGAGTTTTATAGTTTTAGCTCTTCCATTTAGGTATTTGATCTATTTGGAGTTAATTTTTGTATATGGTATAAGGAAGGGGTCCTACTTTATTCTTTTGAATGTGGATATCCAGTTGTTTCAGAACTATTTGTTGAAAAGACTATTCTTTCCTCCATTGAATTATCTTGGCACCCTTGTTGAAATCAATTGACTATAAATGTAAGGGTTTATTTATGGACTCTCAGTTCTGTTCCATTGATCTATATGTCTATCCTCATATACTACCCAGTATCATGCTATCTTACTGTAGTTTTATCTGTTAAGTTTTGAAATTGAGACTTGTGAATTACCCTTTTTTCCCCTTCTTTCTCCAGATTTGTTTTGGTTATTCTTGGTCCCTTGTATTTCCATATAAAATTTAGGATCTGCTTGTCAATTTTTGAAAAAAGGCTACTAGAATTTTGATAGGGATTGTGTTGGATATATAGATCAATTTGGGGAATATATCATCTTAATATTAAGTCTTCTGATCTATGAACATGGGATGGCATTCTATCTATTTAGGTCTTCTTTAATTTCCTTCAACAATGTTTTGTTATTTTGAGAGTATAAGTTTTTCGTTTCTTTTATTAAGTGTATTCCTAATTATTTTATGCTTTTTGATGCTATTATGAATGGAACTGTTTTCTTTTATTTTTTTAATATTTATTTATTGATTTAGGCTGCGCCAGGCCTTAGTTGCTTCACACGGGATCTTCGCTGCAGCATGCGGGATCTTTAGTTGTAGCATGCAGACTTCTTAGTTGCAGCATGCAGACTCTTAGTTGTGGCATGCAAACTTTTGGTTGCAGCATGCATGCGGGGTCTAGTTCCCCGACCAGGGATCGAACCCAGGCCCCCTGCATTGGGAGTGCAGAGTCTTACCCACTGGACCACAAGGGAAGTCCCTGGAACTGTTTTCTTAATTTCATTTTTGGATTTTTCACTGATAGTGTATAGAAATATAGTTGATTTTTGTATATCAATCTTGTATCCTGCAACCTTGTATCTTGTATACAACCTTGTATACAAAATCTTGTATCCTGCAACCTTACACAAGGTTGCAAGATACAACCTTGTGTATTCGTTCTAATAGATTTTCAGTGGATTCCTCAGGATTTTCTCTGTATAAGATTATGTCATCTGCAAATAGTGATAGTTTTACTTCTTCAAAACCAGAATTCTTGGGGCCTACTCCAGAGCATTTTTATTTCATTAAAGGGTCCTGAAAGGAGCTTTGTGGCTGGCCTAGAGAAATACTAAAGCAGTTATTCCCCCAAATTCATTGATCCCAATTCCAAAGATTAGCTGTTTGAAAAAGAATTGAATTTAAACCCGATATGGCTAAGAAATTCTGTCAGTAGCTGTACTCGTTTGCTAGGGTTCCCATAACAAACTACCACAGACTGGGTGGCTTAAATAAGAGAAATTTATTTTCTTACATTTCTGGGAAAGTCCAAGATCAAAGTGTCAGTAAGTTTGTTTGCTCCTGTGGTCTCTCTCCTTGGCTTGCAGATGGCCACTTTCTTGCTGTGTCCTTACATGGTCTTTCCCTGTGCACACACATCCCTGGTGTCTTTCTGTGTGTCCAAATTTCCTCTTCTTATAAGGACATGTGTCAGGTTGAATTAAGGCCTAGTGGCTTCATTTTAGTGTAATCACCTCTTTTAAGACCCCATCTCCAGATACAGTCACATTCTGAGGTGCTGGGGGCTAGGGCTTCAATATGTGAATTCCTGGAGAACACAGTTCAGCCCATAGCAATAGCCTTATTGGTTTTCCTCTGAGAGATCTGGTTTCTGGTTAGTTGCAACTAGTGAAGCCAGAATTTATTTAAATAACCCATTCACAAGACCACCAAATGACAGTGACCTGCAGCCAGAATTAAAAGGCACTGCCTCTAGTCCTGAGCTAAAGGATCCTCACTTGCGGTCTTGCATGTTCCTTGAGCTCATTTTTGTCAACCTACCCTAGAGCCACATCAAAGAGGGTCCAGCCATCAGACCCAGACATGCATGTAACACCTAGAACCTCTATTTATACTGCCTGCTTGAAAGAAAGTAATTCCAGATTCTGCTGGGTAAACAGTATGGTGACATACTTGCACGAGGAGTCCTTCTGTGAAGTGAAATGTGAAGTTCCTAAATGGAAAGATTCCCGTGAAATGAACTTTAAAGTTCTGAAATGCAAAAGCTCACTCTAATTTTGTTCTTTTTTGAGCAAAGAGTCAGTTGTGGACGTTCAAGATGCTAACTATTCTTTGCTCTTTAATTCTTACAACAGCCAAAAGCAAAATTAGTTACGTCTATAGAAACCAAAAAAATCAAGCTTTCTCTCCAGGTATTCTGAGCTGAGGATACATCTCACTTCAGCTGGTGAAATTATCTCCCTCTTTCCTCTGCACAGTCTCTGCTCCCTTTTTCAGTCTTTTATTTTTAACTCTCTTGCCTTCTGAGTGTTTTCATTGACATCTGGCCACAAACCCTTTTAGCAGGCGTTGTAAATCACCCATAGGGAAATCAATAAAAACCAGTTCAATTCATAGTTAATACTGATTTGCTCCCAGATAACCAGGATCCTGCAGCCTCAGAAGTTATGCCCATGGGGGGATCTGCAAGGAGGGTGAAGGGTAAGGGGGGCATTGTGTCCTGAAACAGGAGGTGAGCAGCCAGCTCCCACAAGCTCAAGGAAGGGGTGGACTTTGGCCTATGTCCATGCTCTTCTCATCTGGCCTCTAGGGAAAGCTCTGTGTTTCCATTTCAGCCAGCTCAGATTTTTCCAACCACATCAGTGGCATTTTCTTATCTTCCAAGAATCTGCTTCAGAGCTAAAGTATCTTCTTTAAGCCTCTAGACGGGGCAGCAGGAATGAACTGCTGGATTTGCTGGGGAGGGGGAAGGTAGCAGAGTAAGTTACTGTAGCACAGAGGCGTGGAAGAGGAAGGAAGCCCTGTCAAGCTGTCTGTTGTCAAGCCACTGCTTTCCGTCCCCTCCAGGGGTCAAATGTCAGAACTTTACTGTACAGAAGGTGAAACCTAGGCCCAGAGAAAGGCATGACTGGCCCAAGGTCACAGAGTGGTTTCATAATGAGGTCACAAAGAAACGGCCTCACTGCTTTGAAATCCTAGTTTTCTTCCCAAAAGGAACTTTGCTCAGGAAGTGCAAATTCATGGGTAGGCAGAACTAAAAAAAAGTAAGGCTCCAGAGAAAAAACATCAATCAGCTAGTTCATTTATTAAAGAGGAGTACATCAAATTGCCTACTGTAAGGGGCATCTAACAGTTTGGACCAACCATTTATGCCCTCTTGGGTAAGGGGGGCATACTAATCTTTGAAAAGGGAATTGCCTAGAAGGGGGTTTTCCTCTCTTCTCCGTCAAGGAGAATATTCTTTTTTTTTTTTTTTTAAAGCATCTTTACTGGAGTATAATTGCTTTACAACGTTGTGTTAGTTTCTGCTGTATAACAAAGTGAATCAGCTATATGTATACATATATCCCCATATCCCCTCCCTCTTGCATCTCCCTCCCACTCTTCCTATCCCACCCCACGGAGAATATTCTAACTGCAAGGCCCAAGGTGCTGGAGTTGGTGGGAGTCAGTGAGATCCTCTGTGGTGCCCTGAGAGCAGGGCCTCCCCTGCCCCAGGAGGGAGAATCAGGCTCGCAAGCAGGACTGCAAGGTAACACTCAGAATGCCTGATTTTACTCCCCAGGTGGCCCTGGTTTCCTCAAGTTGAACATCTCTGACCCTCCAGGAAGTCTTGTCCCCTCTCCCCTTATGTGTTTTCAGAAGATGTATGCATGTAATCTGGATTAAAGAATTATTTGATTCAGTTCAACATTTGCCAAATCCTAATTATGTATCTGGTGCTGGGGATACAAAGATTAAAAGACTGGGTTTTGAAGGATGAATAGGAGTCTGCCATGAAGCCCACTGAGTTGCTGTCAGCCAAGTGGGGGAGACCAACCTGAAAACAAATAATTGGAATTGTGTTAGAGCAGGTTTGGCCAACTTTCTATGTAAAAAGCCAAATAGTAAATATTTTAGGCTTCATAAGTCAGATAGTGTATGTCTCACCTACTCTACTCTGCCCTCAGAGGGTAAAAACAGCCATAAACAATACATAAATGAATGGTTGTGGCTGTGTTTCAATAAAGTTTTATTTACAAATAGAGTCAGTGGGTCATATTTGGCCCACAGGCCAAATAATTTGCTGAACCCTTTGTCTGAGGAATGTCATCATAATATGGGAACCAACCCTTCCGAGGGTCCATTTTCTGGTTTGTTATCAGCCTCTCTCACCTGGAAGTGCAAGTGAGAAATTTCCAGAAGCTTCAGCATTTCCAGAAGCTTCTTAAGAATGACTCAGCTTAAACCCTGGATTGAACTCTGCTGTTTACCAAACAGTTAACTTAAGGAGAGGTAGTATACATATAACAAACTGCAATTTAACAGACAGAATATACAGGAATCTGATGTTAAGGATCATAACTTCTCCATGATGAACTGGTGAATCCTTAGCCAGAAAAACCTCTTCTGGTCCTGTGCTGGTGTTTCTTTTGTACCACCTCTGCTGCCGGGTTCTGTATTGCCCTCATCATGGTGTGCTGAACCGAACCCTGGGCTTGGAGACAGACTATACCCTGAGCTCAAACCCTGTTTACAGTGCTTGGTAACTGTAACGCCTGGAGCAAATTACTTAGCCTTTCTGAGCTTCTCATCTGTAAAATGGGAATAATAATATCATGCAGGGCTGTTGTAAGGACTGAATATGATAAAAAGGATGTAAAGAGCCAGGTAGAGCACCTAGTGCAATAAATATGGGTTTTCTTCTGCTGATGCCTCGGAATTGTTTCCATGCACTCACCATCTTTCATGGTGGGAAGATGACAACTCCCCCGGAGAGAAATCCTCTGTGGTTCCTTCCTGTCTCAGATCATTAAGCAGCCGCAATTGCTCATGCCTGTTCAAGTAGCAGCATACTGAAATTCACGTGCCTCAGGCCACCAAAATTTGCTGTTGGGACAGTCATTCCCAGGCTCCTGCCTTTGCCCTCCCCGCCCCCAGCCTCCCAGGCCACTGCACATCACTGTTTACCATAGCCTGCTCTCAAGCTGTGCTTGAAGACTTAAATCCTGCAGCTATTTGCATAAATCTGGACACCAAGGGAATTGCTCCGTGTTACTTAAGCACATGGTTTCTTGTGGCCACAGCCTCCGTCCAAGGAGCATCTTTTGAGTTGACCAAACTGCAAATGCAATTCAATTCAGATTCTCTTGGTGAAGAAAAGACCCTGGCCGAGATCCACAACTGCTCCTGTCCCCTCCACAGGCCTCGGCGGGTGAGGTGTGAGCTTCCTCCTTGTCGTGCAAACTGAGGTCCTCACCCCAAACTGTGGGGCTGGGGTCCAGGGCAGAGGGCGGCGATCACGTTCACACAGCCTCCCGTTGCCGGGGTCTCAGGGTCTGCTCTCCTGGGGAGGGTTAACAAATGCCATCTGACTCTGAGCTGAGCAGTAGATGGCATGAGTTCCTGGTGGTCATCTTCAGGAGGCAACGACATTTGAAAATCATTTAAAGATTGAAATTTGACTCAACAAACACGTCTTTGTGTTCACCGTGCTATCTTTTAGGCAGGAACATGCAGGCTGCTCAAACCTAGTTCCGCCTCTGGGGACTGAGTTTAAAAGAGTGTGTGTGTAGTAGGGGGAAGGGTGAGAGACAGGCATCGTTGGGGGGGGTGGGCTTGGGCGGGGCTTCTGGGAAGATGCTGAGCCCATCAACAGGGGCAGGGAATGCAGAATGAGGAGAAGGTTCTGAGGACAGGGGCATGGTGATAAGTTTAGTCAGGGAATAACTTAGGGCAAGAGCATTTGCTCCAGATCTGAGTTTTTCAGATCAAACTCTCATGTAGACAGCAGAGCGATGAAGGAAGCAAAGCCTTTGGTGTTGAGAAAGACCCTGTAAAGCCAGTTTTACAAAGGATAAGCTGTTTGTCCCAGTTGGAAATCTTTATTGCAAGAGCCAAAAAAGCCAACATAAGCCAGTTTAAGCAGAAAGGGGTATTCATTGGTTCTTGAAACATAAAAGGCCAGGGATATCAGGCACGGCTTGATCAGGGCCTTAGATGATAGCCTCAGAACCTAGTTTCTTTTGGCTCTTTGCTGTATTCTCTTTCACATTGATTCCATTCTTAAACAAATTCTTTATCATCACAACAAGGATTCTGTTTTCACCTTCTTAGATTCAAGGTCTGCAGTTAAGAGTAAGAATCTCATTCCCAGGGACTTCCCTGGTGGTCCCACTGCAGGGGGCCTGGGTTTGATCCCTGGTCAGGAAACTAGATCCCGCATGCCACAACTAAAGACCCGGTGCAGCCAAATAAATAAATAAATATTAAAAAAAAGAAGAAGAAGAAGAAGAAGAAGAATCTCATTCCCAGGGTGCCCAGCAAAGTCTTACTGTATCTCATTGGCTCTGGCTGGTCACATGCTCACCCTTGAACCAATCACTGTAATGGGGAAAGTGATACAAAGATGGCCTCAGACTGCCTCCATCCCTGGGGTTGCCAGTTAGACCCCTTGCCACTGATTATATGACTGCTCTCAATAGGCTCCATGGACCTCAAACTCATGGGGCAGGAAGTGGGGCACAGTCTGGCAACTTAGCCAACCCTGTACTGAGATGGGGAGACTGGGGGCAGAGTGGTGAAGGAACCCATCCCCACACAGGCCGCTGATGTCACGGTCTGCTCTTCACTCCCCCAGAAGGCTCCTGTCACCAACCCGTTATAATCCGTCCTTTGGCCTCCTGAAGCACATATTGGGCCTGACTCTGCCCTGCAGCCCCGCCCAGGTTATCGGGCCTATTTCCACAGCTTCTGAGAACTAGGATTCCCAGCGTGGAGATAAATAGGGGGTGAGACTTGAGCTGGGTGCTCCGTCCCAGCAGGGAAGAGCCATCTACTCTGTTTGCCTTAGATGGAGCAGCTGCTTCCTGTCTGCCCCGGGGGATGCTGTGAGAAGGACTTTCAGGTCCGTACCTCAGCTAGGGTTGCCCTTGCTGGCCGTGAGGTAGGACTGTGTTGTGGAACGATCCAGAACCCCTGTCCGGAAACCTCTGCCGATGACTCTTGTTCTGTCTCTGCGGAGGTTAGATAGGAACAGGAGTGACTCTGCTCTTGAGAAAGAACAAAGATCCCGTTTTAGGCACAGAAGACCCAGATCTTAGTCCTGACTCTGTTACCTGACTGTGTGACCCGGCACAAGTCACTTTACCCCTCTGAGACTCGATTTCCTCATCCGTGGAATGGAAGTATAATACCTCCCTCACAGAGCTGAGAGGGTTCAAAAGCTAATAAATAATATCATGCATACTGTGCTGTGTGTGGAGTAGGCCAGATGAAAGGTGTGGTTTGATTCCTAGAGTCCTTTCTTTCAAAAGGAGGATCCACCAGGGACTGAGCCCTGGACCCGCGCTACGTTTCCACAGCCGGAGCACAGATGAAAGCTCTCCGCCTTCAGGCTTGGCAGATGTGGTTTTGTACAGGAAACGGCTGCATGGCAGATGGGGCCAGCTGCAAGGTGCTATCATGGACCAGAGAGCACACAGTATCCCGGAGAGGTCAGGGAAGGCTTCCTGGGGAGGCAGCCTTGAAGGACACACTTGGAGCCCTAGTGCCCAGCACGACACTGACACTGAGCAGCCACTCACATGTGTTTCTTGAATGAATGAATGAATGATTTAGGCAGGCACTGTGCAGACCATCTTTTCCTTCTGACTTTCCCAAACCAGTTCCTGCATGTAGACCCTGATGGTTACTCCCCAGAACAAAACTGGGAAGGGAGAGGGAGAAGGAGGGGTCATGGAGGGAAGAATGGCAAAGAAAGTCACGCTGGGAATTGGACATTCATTTGTTATTTTTGTTTGTTTATTTGTTTGGGGATGGGGTGTTGCCAAATCAAGGAAGAAATTTTATTTTATTTTACTTTATTATTATCATTTTTTTTGGCTGTGCTACGTGGCTTATGGGATCCTAGCTCCCCCACCAGGGATCGGACCTGGGCCCTCGGTAGTGAAAGCGCAGAGTCCTAACCACTGGACCGCCAGGGAATTCCCAAGAAATTTTCTTTTTGCTTGGAACAAATTTCCCAAGGTGGTAGCGCGCTGTTCCTGGCTTTTCAGATTGGCTGCTTCTGGTCATTCCCTTTAATTTCTCAGGACACCAAAGAGACTATCTTTTTTTTTTTTTCTTTTAACAATTCCATTATTTATTATGCAAGTAAGTCAGGCTCATTGTAGAAAAAAATGGGAAAATCTAGACATAAATATTCAAAAGATATTAGACTGAATTTATTCATAATTCCATTTGAAGATAACCATTTTTAACATTTGGGTTTTAACCATCTTGACTTCTGTCCCCCACCCTCATGAATAGATAGAGCCATATATCAATCTACATATATTTCACATAAGATGTATATATACATAGATATAGATATAGATGATTTTTAAATGAAAGTAGAATCATGCCAGCTGTTTTTTTTCCCCCTCAACCAATATATTGTGAACAAAAATGACTATGTCTAAAGCATCAAACCTTTACGCCTTTGAAGCATTTTGGATGGAAATGTTCTAAAATGGAACTCGCTCTCCAGTCTTTCCCAAGGAGCCAGCATGGGAACTCTGCTTCATCCATGCTCACCGTGGACATGCTGGCTGTATAGCAGGGATGAATGCAGGGCCTGGGAGGCTGTCTAAGAATGGCCCGGACCCAGTGGCCCCAGGGTCTGGGCCACACAGAGTGCTTGTGTCTGCTCTTCAGAATGTGGCTGCTTCCTTCCTTGTGGTCAGTTGTGCCTTCTCACTGTTTTTAATCTGCTGTGGGCTGGAAAACCAGAAAACCAAGCCCAGAGAGGAGCATATCTAGGTTTTAAGTCAAGTCCTCTGTTGCATGAGGCACAGGTGATTTGTGTTATCAGTATTTTCTTTCTCAGATGTGAGTAAAGGAACACTTCTTAAGTATGTACTATGTTCTGGATACTTTCCATGCCTATTTTATTTAAATCTCATAACAACACTTTGAGAGAAGTAGCTTAACGCCGTCTTACAAACAGCAGACTGGTCCCATAGAAGTTCATTGCTTTGTCAAGGGCCACTGAGCTGTAAGTGCCGGAGCTGTGATGGGACCTGGTCTGTTTCACTCCCAAATCCCTGCTTTCCTCCTTGCACCACGACTCATGCTTGCTGCCAATTCTGGGCTGGGTTTGGTTTGATATCATTGCCAGGGGCAGGGCCACTGGACTGGGGAGACGCTTCTGCATGGAGCAGGGCTTGGCTCCCACGAAGGTCTGAGGCCAGGCAAAGATCCGTCTCCTCAGGCAGCAGCTCCGGGGCCTGGACAGCAAGGAGAGGCCTGTAGAATCACACATCACCCAGAGAACCCATGGGAGGGGGCCTCATCAGTCTGTAGAGAGGGCCAATCTCTGCTTAGCTGACTGGCCTTCTCAGCTAGTGCTCATAGTTGGCACTGCTTATTGGACTTGATTTGAATTAGATTAATTAGCAGGAAAAGCCCAGAGGAACATTTTTCTCACGGTATAAATCAGAGGTGGCAATTGGCGGCTGCAGACCGAATCTTGACCAGGGATGTGTTTGTCTGGCCCGCATGGTATTTCTCTAACTTTTTGGATTACATTTAGCATTTATAAATTGGGAGATTTCATATTTAAACATCTGGGATTTGGGCTTTTCTTGAAAAATTGGGAGATCTAGCCAACAAAGATGGGTATTTTTTTCATGACCCGCCCCCCCACCCCAGTTGAATAGTAACTGCCCCAGTTAGATGTCACCTGTGCTCTGTGGTCAGCCGCACCCCATAATGGCTGTCATTCATCTCACCTGCCTGGCCCCTGAAGGATCTGAATTTGTCGCCTTTACACGAATCCTATTTTTACAGAAGCTAGTTGCCAATTAAAGCAAAGCCTCCTTAATCTGTTTCTTAGTGATATGGTTTCATTCATTCATTAATTCAACCAGCATCTAGTGAGTGGCCATTATGTGTTTCACCCTGTACTGGATGTGAGTCATAAAAATATGAATATTTATTAAAACAGTCATAAAAATGTGAATAAGGTATAGTCCCCACTGTTGAGGTGCTCAAATTCTAGCTGAGATGAGATCTGTGCAAATTGCTCTGGGAGAACAGAGAAGTGTGGTAAACCGAATAATCCTCCCCTGCTCCCCGCCAAGATGTCTGTGTCCTAATCCCTGGAACCTGTGAATATGTTACCTTAAATGGAAAAAGGACCTTTGCAGATATGATTAGATTAAGGTTCCTTAGATTTGGAGATCATCCTGCATTAGCTGTGTGGGCCCAGTGTAACTCCAAGGGTCCTTAGAAGAAGGAGGCATGACAAAGTCAGACAAAAAGGAAATGTGAGGATGGAAGCAGAGGTCAGAGAAGAGAAAAGATGCTACACTGCTGGCTTTGAAGATGGAGAAAGGGCCACCAGCCAAGGAATGTAGGCAGCCTCTAGAAACTGGAAAAGCAAGGAGATGGATTCTCCCCTAGACCCTGCAGAAGGAACACAGCCTGCTGATACTGATTTTAGCTCACTGACACTGATTTTGGACTTCTGACCCCCAGAACAGTAAGATAATAAATCTGTGTTGTTTTCAGAGACCAAGTTTGTGGTAATTTGTCACAGCAGCCATAGGAAACTAAAACAGGAAGGGAGAAATTTTTTCTGGGGTGAATGAAGGAAAGAATATTTGAATTGGATGAATAGGAGTTCATCAGGTATAGAAAGGGGATGGAAGGCATCCCAGGCATAAGGAAGAGGATTATGCAAAAGGTATAAAAAAGCAGGGCATGTTTGAAGGTTGGCTATTGGTTCATTGTGGCTGGACCATAAGGTGTATGATGGCTGAAATAAGAGATGAGGCCAGGGAGAGGGGCTGGAATCTTGACTTAGAACTGGTTGCATGGGAAAAGGGACCAGTTCTAAGTCAGAATTTCTTATAATCTCAAAGATTATAAAAAAGGGAAGGGTGATCCAATTTATGTTTTAGAGAGACTGCTCTGGCATCTTGTGGATGGTGGATGGAAGGGACCAGACCAGAGGTAAGGAGACCAATGAGACTGTTGCAGTGACCCAGGTCACACAGAGCCATGGCTGGGATGGTGGCTACGAGAAAAAGGGAAGTGATCAAAGACACCTGAACTAGGATTGACAAGACTCGGAATCTAACTGAATGTGGGGAGTGATGGAGAGGGAGGAGTGATGACTGCTGGGATTTTAGCTTGAGTGCGTTCACTAGCACACAGGAGTGGGCTTGTGGGAGAGCAGGGCTGGGGGCAGGGAGAAATGATGGGTTCTGTTTGGGACATGGTGAGTGTGAGGGGACCATAGTGCACATGGGAAGAGTTGCCCAAAGGCAGTTGGCAATCACATCTCCATAACCCTGCTCTCTGGGGTGATGTTCAAGTCATCTGCATTCCTTCTCTTCCCTGGCAGAGGTGAGGAGCAGGGGACCTGCGACTGAGGGGCTCAGTAGTGTGCTGGTAAATGTTCAACAGCTGGCTCTCTGGGAAAAAAAAGACTTTGATATATAGCATTTGCTGACTCCTGCGGTATAAATACTTCCATCATGACCAGTTTTAAGTTACTAACTCAACATCACTAAATGTGGAGTTAGGAAGAGGTACACAGGCACCAGCATACCACTGGAGAAGTTCCCACAAAGTACAAGATGGAAGGGCCTAAAAATCCACCTCCTTCCCAAGACAGGCTCAGTGACTCACTGAGGCCACACACCTGGGGAAGGCCCAGGATCTAGGAGGCAGCTTTTGGTCCTCCATTGATTAGAGGCAGCATCAAGCCCTGCTGATGGCCCTTTGGTGTCCTGGTCAGTTTTGCAGACCTGGGGATACCGTGTTGTCCTTGACCCCAGGACAATGACTCATGTCACTCTGGAGTGAGTGACTCAAGGAAGAGGCTGCTGGGCGGCCTGGAACAAAGAGAACTGGGAGAGATTTATTTCTCCTGGGAGCTCAAAGGGGGGCTTAGATACTTTTCTGCTGTTCCCTGTGCCTTCAAACTGCCTCCGATTAAGCAATTGCACATATTTCCAAGAAGAAAGAAAAATTTTTTCAAGTGGACTTAGTTTTTAAAAAAAGAATTGCTAAAGTGAACAAGCTGGAGAGGAAAGCTGGGGAGATGTTCTGGCTTACCTCCTGTCCTGGCTAAGGCCGGGGCTGGGGGTGGATAGAGGTCTCGCTGGGACTTGACCACTTTTCAGGGGGTGTAGAACATGGATCTCAGGCATTTCAGGGTTTCTCCAACCCTCCCCTTCTTCCAGAGTGGCATCTAAGGTCCAAGGGGCTTCCTGAGTGCAGACAGTCGGGGTGAGGAGGGCGCCCATCATTTGACAAGGTGATTCTCCTGTTTCTGTCAGTCCTTGCTTAGTAGGTAACTTCTGAACCTGCCTTTTCAAGGCACCTTCAGGTCTAGCAACTGTCTGCTCCTAGGTGCACAGAAATGATAGTGTTCTCCGCTCTGTGCTCCCCACCCTACCCCCTGTGAGGATGTCTAAAGGCCTCATCTATCAAGTCATATCAAATAGCCATTTCCTCTCTCTGGGGTCTTCTCCTCTGGGTTCTGTCTGGGATATGGGGCCCAAGACCTGTCTGCTCTCAGATTTGGGGATCTTTTCCCACTTCCCCAGGGAAGCAGGGCACAGGCCCCGTTCTCAGGGACTCACCAGAGTCTACCCTCTCACTGCTTCCCCTCCACTTTTCCTGTCTTTCCTTTGTCCCATAATCTTTACTAGTCTTTGGTTGGGGGGAGATTTACCATTACTTAGGGTGTTTTTGCCCAAATCCTTTTTTCTGCGCCCTGAGCCCTTCCTGTTTCCCTAAGGGCTAGCTCTTTGTGACATATAAGGCAGAGATAGACTCCCTTTCCTCTATCTCCTGCTGCTACAACTGCCCCCAGCGCCCCTCCCGGGCAGTGAGCACAGAATGGCCTCCCTGTTTGCCCGAGGGGAAGGGCAGTGGGGGACAGGATATGCGAGGGGAAGCAAGGAGCCTGTTAGGACTCCAGACGTGCCACCTATCTTGAGCAGCCCCTGCACGTCCCCCACCCGTCGAGCGTCGTGCACACTCCTGTACTCTTCCTCTGGGGGCTGGCCCGGCCTCCCCTCTTGGATGTGACCCTGGTACAGGTCTCAGCAGGTGCTGACTCACCCTCAGGGCTCGAATGGGTTCTGGATCAGGGGAGGAAGGCACCCCCAGCCAAAAGAGCCCATGAGAGATCCTTGGGACTGGAGAGCACGGCCAGAGTGTGCAGACCCCAGGGAGTGTCAGGAGTGCTCAGGGACTCCTTGCCGAAGCACCGCTGGGCCGCAGCCCCTGTACTCCCAGCCCCTGGGCCAGAAGGATTGTGGTGGTGGTGAGAGGTCATTGAGGGGGTCCCTTCCGGTCCCTCATCCTCCCCTCTCTGTTGCCCCCGAGGCCTCTTCCTTCTACCGTTCTACACCCCACCCTTGCTCTCCACTCCTCCTTTCAATCCAAATCTGCTTTCAGGGTGGAAACTTGGGGCTCCCACTGACATGCCGAGGACTGTGCCCCCTTCAGTCATCCATTCTCTCATTTATCCTGTGCAGCCTGAGCACTTGCACCAGGTCTCAAGCTAGGTTTCATCTCTCCCTTGCAGAATAACAGCCTCTGTGCTTTGGGAGTCAGCACAGGGGTGGCAGAAAGGTCAGGGTCTTTGGAACCACATAGACTCAGGACTGACCACAGCACAGATCTGGGACAGGCCACATCATAGAGCTGAGCGTAGACCCGGGACTGACCACCGCACAGAGCTTGGATGATCACAGTGCAGACCTGGGGCTGACCACAGTACTGCATGCTGTCTCTGTAAACCCACCACTGCAGCCACTGGTTGCCCAACAGCAGAGTGAATGGCCCCTGGCAGGTTTAATTCCAATTATGTCTGATGGTCTTTTATCTGATTGTCAGTACAGAGGAGAAGCCCTGGCCAGGCCAGGAATCTGTCTCCTTAACGTGCCAGAAACAAAGCCAAGAACTCTGCCACCCAGGATGAACACCAAACTCTCTGGGCCTTGGTTGGGTTTTGGTGATGCTGTGGCTCAGAGAACTCAGCTGCCTGATTCAGAGAATGGGAAAGGAACTCACTGAGGGTATAGTCTGTGTGGCACCCTGTGTGTATTTCCTAATTTAATCCTTACAACAACTTTAAAAGGTAGGTACTATTGCCTCCATTTTACAGATGAGGAAACTGAGGCCAAGAGGAGACTAATCCAGCAGGAAAGAGGCAGAGGGAGAATTAGAACCCAGTCTGCCAAGGTCCAGAGCCCTCTCACAGCATCTCAAGGTTAGGAAGCAAGATAGAGCTATTGTGAGGGAGACCCCAACTTGGGCTCACTTGTGGGGTACAGGACTCAGCTCCGCAGTTGGCCAGGTCTAGGAACCCACAGAGGCACCTCTTAGCACTTTGAGCTGATCTCTGATGCCCAAGGAGATTTTCCAAGTGTATCCAGTGCTGCCTGGGGCGAACACAGGGAGTTGGGAACATCTTCACTCACCCAAGATCAGAGGCACTGCCAAGGGATGCCTGCTTTCACAGCATGGACACATCAGCTTATTATTTACTAAAAGCAAACCTTTCAAAATAAGAGGCCAGAAGGCTGACATGTGTAGTGGGGCTGGGGGGCAGGGTTCTGGGACCTTCTCTGGCTGCTCTTCACCCACAGGTGTGGCTTTGGTCAAGTCCCTGCCCCTGTCTGGGCTTGTCGGATGGGAGCAGGGGTAGGACTGGCCCTTCTCCAGTGGCCTCCTTGTCATCCTCTGAGTTTGCAGAGGGACTGAGAGGGATGTGTGTGCAGTCACCCCAAACAATTCCCTCCATCGAATTCTTCATCTAGAGATAGACCAGTGGTATTAATAGCAACTTAATCTCTTTCAAATTCTTTGTGCTGCTAAAATGAAAGCAAAAATTCAAAGCTGGAAGAACAAAAAAAAAAACTCCCTTCTGAGAATTCTGAGTCACTCCAGAAAGGTCAGTGGAGTCTAGGTTAACTCATTATTTCCCAGAAGGGCCTCTGGCTCTTCCGACACCCAAAGCTTAACAGAGGGAATATGAGAGCCACTCAGTTTGCAGGCTGTGCTCCTGGGACACTGTGGTTTCAGAGCGGGGTTTGGTCTCTTCTGGACTGGTCACAAGGCTCTGGGAGAGGCATCCCAGGGGCCATTGTAAGAGGCCACTGCTTACCAAGAATGCCACCCATGAGCTAGTGGACTTGGCCCTGCAGGGAGATGGGGAGTCAGACTGACCTGTGGTTGACTTCCAGCATTGCCACTCATGGGTGATGCGACTTAGGGCAAGTCTTTGAGCCTCTGTTTCCTCATCTGTAAAATGAGACTAATCATAATGTTAATAATAATAGTACTTACACTATCCACCTCAAGGGTTGCTGAGAGCACCGAAGGGGATGTAAAGGCCCTTGAGAAATCATGACTCTTTTTTTTTTTTTTTTTTAAAGGGAGGTCAAGAAAGTCAGTTTTTTTTAAAAAATTAATTAATTAATTAATTAATTAATTTATGGCTGTGTTGGGTCCTCGTTTCTGCGCGAGGGCTCTCTCCAGTTGCGGCAAGTGGGGACCACTCCTCATCGCGGTGCGCGGGCCTCTCATTATCGCGGCCTCTATTGTTGCGGAGCACAGGCTCCAGACGCGCAGGCTCAGTAGTTGTGGCTCACGGGCTCAGTTGCTCCGCGGCATGTGGGATCTTCCCAGACCAGGGCTTGAACCCGTGTCCCCTGCATTGGCAGGCAGATTCTCAACCACTGCGCCACCAGGGAAGCCCAGAAATCATGACTCTTAATGTTGGCCCCTGTGCCTGCTGGCACATAGGCAGCCCCACAGGAAGCCACCCCCATCCCATGACTGAGATGTGCAGGATGGAGGTGTTCTGCCAGTTGTGGGTGGGCATGCCTGTGCTTTACGGCTGCTCTGTCAGAGCAGCCCCCTCCTGCCCTCTCCCCACGGCTCACAGGGTCCTACAGCAGCCATTCCCAGGGGCAGAGTCTCTGCTACTCACCTAACAAGTGTGGGCCTTTCTGGGGTGAAAGGTTGGATGGACAAACTAATGGACAGTTGTATAAATAGAAGATTAAGAAGTTGAGTGGTTGAACACATGGACCCACAGACCGATGGATGGATGAATGGGTGCGCTTGCCACCCTACATAGTGGGGATCATGCAGCCTCTGACAGTGGGCCCGCTCTTTTGTCCCTGTAAAACCCCTAGCCTCACAACCTGCTGCTTCCTCTCCCCTGTCCCACCACTATCTTATCCCCTCTGGGAATGCACACTCCAACTCTCCCCTGCAGGACAGGGAGAACCCATGCGGCGTTCAGCTGCTACACACTAGCAGAACTCCTGGTGCAGGAGACGGAGTAGAAGAGGGGAAAGATGAGGGGCCTTGGAATCAAACTAGCCTGGGTTATAATCCTTGGCCTGCCACTTATTAGCTGTGTGATCTTGAGCAAGTTGTTGCAGCTCTCTGATCCTTAGTTCCTTAATGTATAAAATGGAAATAATAAACAAGATAGCATCTGAAATGCACCTCGCATAGTGTCCGATATTCAGTAGGCGACCTAGAAATATCTGATGAATAAAAAGGAATAAAAGTATATTAGTTTACTTTCTTTAATGAATAGCCAGGGGCAGATAAAAATATTTAAATGTGGTTTAGAGGCTTTTGGCCTTTTCGGTGACACAAATCATTGGATAGTTATTCCAGCAGAGGCTTAGATAATTTGTGCCAGGAACAAAGGTAGCTGGACCAGTCAAGTTGCTTCACTTCTCTGCACCTCAGTTTTCCTTCCTGTAAAATAGGCCGAGCTGTATCGTTAAGCACTGGCTGGGGGCAGAAAGAGTAGAGTCCAAAGGGCTGATGGCTCTTGGCAATGACCCACCTAACCCTTTGCTGACCAAGCTGGAGAGGCAGCAAGAAGGGCCCTGAAAATGGGTTAAAGAAGGAGCGGCTCAGAGACCAAACATCACTAAATATTTTCTCCTTTTTTGGGTCGTTGCTCTAGATCGCCACTTCCTGGAGACTATATTCTAAACTTTGCTGTGATGGATGCGAGGTCCACATGCCCGCAAGGTCCACATGCCCACGAGCTCCAGAGGAACCCAGATGTCACCCTGGGGGAGGGACTCTGCTTTTACCTTGCTATTTTAAGCAACGAGTTTACAATAATGGATGGGAGAGAAAGCGACGGGGCAGGAGCAGCATGGGAATGGCCTGGGAGGGTGGGGCTGCTGGGGCCCCCACTGAGGATCTTGGGGTTCCATCCTGTCAAGGGTGGGACCTCAGCCAGCCTCCACTCTGCTTTATCCTGCAGCAGCTGACACCTCTTAGTGCTTGTCTGACTTCATTCATTTCTGTTTTACTTTGCTTTCTGACCCAGGGACTGACTTCAGGTCTTTCTTGAGGAGCAGGAGGTGAAGGAAAGGAAGTGGAGGTATTTCTGATGCGACTTTGGAATTCCGTGGTCCTAGAATCCTATGGGATGGGGCCCTCAAATCTGTGGTTTGTTGTGATTAGGAGGAGTTCAGGATTTCAGGGACTTCCAGGGTTGGAAAAGCCCCCTGAGGTGGGTTAGGAATCCTATGACCCTTGCCCCAGCCTTGGATGAAACTCTCCCAGGAATGGGGAGCTCATTACCTTAAAGAGCAGCCCATTTCATTTTCCGACTGTTCCAACCACTAGAAAGTTTTCCCTTGCCTTGATCTCACCTTTCCGTCATTGGCCATGCATCTACCCTTTGGGGACAATAGAATTACATGAATGGCTTTCAAATATCTGCAAAGAGATTTTATTTCTTCCTGTACCTTCTCTTTTCCAGGCTAAAGGTCTTTAGTTCTTTAAACACAAATTCTTGTCCTGCTTCCCCTTTTTGGAACATGCCCCAGATTGTCTGAATCCCTCTTAGCTTGCAGGGCACAATACACTTCATGTAGATTAAGATATAAAAGAAAAGTAGAACTGTCAGCTTCCCTGTTTTGGAAACCATACTCCTATTAAGACAGCCTGGATGGACTTCCCTGGTGGTGCGGAGGTTAAGAATCCACCTGCCAATGCAGGGGACACGGGTTCGAGCCCTGGTCCGGGAAGATCCCATATGCCGTGGAGCAACTAAACCCGTGTGCCACAACTACTGAGCCCTCGTGCCACAACAACTGAAGCCTGCGCACCTAAAGCCCGTGCTCCGCAACAGGAGAAGCCACCGCAATGAGAAGCACGCACACCGCAATGAAGAGTAGCCCCCGCTCACCGCAACTGGAGAAAGCCCACGTGCAGCAACGAAAATCCAATGAAGCCAAAAGTAAATAAATAAAATAAATAAATTAAAATAAAATAAAACAGTATTTAAAAAGAAAGACAGCCTGGAGACCTGCACACACATTACACATCATTTTAAGAGTTTTCTTGGGATGTGTAGTGCACTTTTCTGGTAGAATTGGGGTTTGTGCGTATTCTTTTGCTACCCTCAAACCCTGTTACCATATACTTTGCCCAGCACCACTGTTGTCACTGCTGCTGAAATCCAAGTCAAAGTGATAGTAATCAATTACAGAGCTCACCTTTGGGCAAACCTGATGCTGAGTTTACTCATACAGAAACAATCTGAGCTGGGAGGCACAGCATGCCCTGGCCCCAGAGCTCTCATTCCCAAGAGCCAGGTTAAATCTGTCCTCTTGACCATGACCCACCTTCCTATCTTACCTCCTCCACTAGGCCTCCAGTTATTCTGTTCAGAGAAATTCAGTCAGCATTTCAGTGTTCATGATTCAGTCTAAATACCATTCTAGCGTGGACTCTTCCCTAAAACTGTATTCCACTCGTCTCAATTTCTGGAGTTAGGGACCCTTTTCTGGGATCCTGCAGCTTCTCACTTCCAAAGTGTTTACCTCCTTATCTTGTTTTCCAACTTCCTCCCACCATTGGACTCCGTGTTCCTTGAGGGCCAAGACCACATTTTCATCATCTTTATGGTAGAGTAGGTGTGAGTGTTGGTGGTGAAGGAATGAATGACTCTGCTCACGGATCATCTTCTTGAGATGAGATTTCTTGAGCCGACCAGCAGGGGTCACCCCAACTGTTTCAGAGCTGAATAGGGCTCCCTGTCCACCGCAGAGAATGACAAAAGTCAAGATGGTGGTCACAATGACTAAAACCCCGGGGCTAAAGTTCTCCAGTTCTTTAAATACAAGTCAACAAGCATTTCTGGATGAACCTTCTGGGTATCTGTGATCAATCAGACCCTTTGCCTGCCTCAGGGAGCTCAGTCAAGAGATGTGTGTTAGCTAGGATCGTCTGTCAGAGCTGTAACTGATGCCACATCTGAGCTGCACCACAGCACTCTGGCTCTAGGGCCTTCGCAAGCCCTTTCTGTGGTCCAGGAAGATCACCTGGTGTCCTGGGTGATGGCAGGGCTTCCTGGCTTCTCCTCCTGCAGCCTCCAGCAGACAGCATCTTGCATAGGACCCAGGGTATAGTGGATACTCAGTAAATGGCAATGTCCTCCGTTTGCGCTGTGTGTGTCCCAGCAGCCCCCTAACTGCAGCCAAGGGCAGGGTCTGAGGATGACATCTGCCTCTGGTGCCTTTCACCTGCTGTCTCCCAGAGCAGCTCCTTCAAGGAGCCTCTGAAGTTGCAGAACCAGGCTGGTTGTTGGTTTTTCGGGTCCCTGGAGGTGTCATCCATCCCCCTAGGGCAGGGGAACTAAAGGAGTTTAGGGGTGGGAAGAGCCCAGGCAGAGCCCTCTGGACTCTGGCCAAGCTTCTGGGCTGCCGAACAGCACGCAGGTAGCCTCTGTGAGCACCTACTCCATGCTGGGTGCTTTGTCTCTTTGCATCCTTGGGACAATCCCACATGGGAGGCATTCTTATCTCTGTTCCCCTGACGAGGAAACCAAGGCTCAGAGGTGAAGCAAAGGTTCAAGGCTACACAGCCAGTGAGTGGCAGAGTGAAGACTCAGATCTAGGTACCTGGTTCCAAAGCCTGTGCTCTATCTACTATTTCTGCTCTCCTGCCTCTCCAGATGGAGACCTGACATGACTGGTCCCCTTTTCTAAGAGGAAGCAGAGGAGCCAGACCCATTGACTCAGGTTTATTGGAGAGATTTTTGTCTTACACCTCTTGACTGGCAAGAAACATGAAAGTGTGAAAGCGCAGTTAGTACTTACAAGTAACAGTCGTTAGTAGTTACAAGTTAGTACAAATAATTACAAGTTAGTAGTTAAAAGTAAACCCAGTTCAAACTGACTTAAACACTAAGAGACTTAATTGTTTCTGTAACTGGCTAGTTCAGAAAGAGTTCCAGCTGCAGGTGAGCTTTGATCAGGGCTCCAGCTCCGTTTCTCTGCAGGTCTCCTGGGTCTGCTCTCCTCTGGGTGTGTCAGATTTCTCCTCAGTCTGACCTTCCTCATGAAAGCAAAATGGCACCTGAAGCACCAGGTCTCACATCTGCACACTCCACCACCCGGAGCAAGAGAAAGCATCTGGGTCCCAGAGCATTGCCACATGTTCATTGGCTTAGGCTGGATCCATTGTCTATCCCTGAGCCAATCACTGTGGCAAGATGGGTGAGATTATGCTGACTGGAGTCAACCCCAGCCAGGCCTTACCCCATGGGGAGGGTTAAGTGTAGCTTTGGGGAAGCAACCCCAGGTTGCTGAGGGCGAGCACTGCACAAGGCACAGGAGATCCACCCTGGCTGAGCCTCTAGACCCATGAATTTAGCAGGCCTGACAGGTCCAATGAGAGCTGTCCTCAAGTGAGAGAGCCCCGTACTGAGGGTTAGAAGAGCTGCTGAAGGGCATGAGGTGAGCCATGGGGCAGGAAGTTGGGAGACACCATCATTTCCTCCTCCCCCACCAGGCCAGGCAAGGCTGTGTGGTATAGTGGCCTCCAAATCAGGAAGATCTGGATTCAAATGCTTCGTTCTTTGTATGATTTGGGCAAGTGACTTCTACTCTCTGAAGCAGTTCTCTCATCTATAAAATGTGAATAATAATGCCTGCATCAGAGGTCATCGTGAGGATTAATTTAGGTGATGTCGGCAATGCTCCTAGGATAGTGCCTGGCACCCAGTAGCTGCTCAGCACATGTTTGACAAATACAAGTCTGGCTCCCAGTGGAGTGTCCTCCATCGGCTATGGCTTTGAGGAGCTCGAAGCACTCTTCTCCCTTCTGGGATGGCTGTGTTTACTGTATGGCCCAAATTAGATGCAAAATCTCTGGGTCACCTCTGACTTTGTAAACAGAGCCAGAGAACAGGAGGAAATGCAATTCCAAATGCCCTCTGCTCGCCTATTTTAGCCCTTGTTGATGCAAACTCAAGCAGGCTCTCTCCGCGGCTTGTGGCACCTGGAAACGGGACCCAGCACGGGTCAGGGATGGGAGTGGATTTGACTTGTCCTTTTGGCGTCTCCTCAGCCTGTGGAGCCCAGGTCTCCTAGAGCATCTTTGGGGCTGACGCAGCGGAGGTTCCGGGCACGTGCAGCCACTCCCACCAGGAGGCTGCCATGCCCCACATTCCCGAGGACGAGGAGCCCCCCGGAGAGCCGCAGGCAACCCAGAGCCCGGCCGGCCAAGTAAGTGCCTCCCCCCTGCTTGCAGCCCGCCCGGCCCGGGCCACGCCAAGCGCCCTGGGCTGAGGCCACGTGGTTTGCTGACAGCCTGTGCAGGCTTCAGTGGACCTGGGGAAGGTGTGAGGCTTCCACGCCGAGGAATAAATACCCAAAGGTCGTTTGAATTGACCAAGGTCCCCACACATCCTGAGAGTGGTACCTTCTAGGCTGTGTCTGACTGAGGCCCCCTGGGAAGTCACACCACCCTCCTAGGATGGGGAGAGACTCGGAGGAGGACCGTCAGCACGGAAGGCCTCGTATATCAGGGTCGTGGGCACAAGCACAAGGTCACTTAAAGTGAATCCACTTGAAATGAAGGTCAAAATTGCTCAGTAAATAGTGAAAAAGGGTTTCAGTGAGGTTTTATTATAAAAAAGGAAATGATGAAAGTAAATTAAAGGGGCTCATTGAGGTTATATTGTACAAATGAAATGGTGAAGACAAGTTATTTTTAGCCGTACATATTACAAAACATAGCTTGCACGCTAATTTTTAGAATGAACAAAGAATTTTAATCAAGTGCGTTGACTTTGGTATTGGTATATTTTTTATGCCAACAAAATGAGCTTTTCATGTGTTATCACAACCTTCACATTTTACTTTATAGCACCTTCATTAAGAGATTCTGTTTGTTTAATATTTAAGGGGTTCATTCATTTTCCTAAGGACCCCTTTCAATCCCTCAATATTCAAATCGTTCTCTCATGAAGAACCTATCTTGCCATCATCCTCATAATTTTGACTTCATTTGTTAACTGGTCCAACTCCATCTGCTTCTCATTGGTCTAAGACCTTGTACGTGAAGTTCTCAGACATGGTTTTGTGAACTTCGTGAACTTTGCAGTTGGTTTGCACTGAACTTATATCATCCTGTTGTATCTGACACTTCTCCAAACTGCCCTGAGCTAGAGGGATAGACACTTGTTAAGTGAGGGAAGATTGTATGAGTGAGCATTAATTTGACAAGTGGGCAGATTCTTAGTGAATAGTTTCATGTTATGATGACATTTGTTTTCCTTACACATCATAACTGTGGGAACTAAGATAATAAACACTTAGAAAAGAATGGCCTCTTGTATCCCCACATCCCAAGCTCATGGGATTGAGATGTTGCAGAACTTGGCAGCCTTGGAGAGCCCTTGAATTTCTAAACGACAGTGAGCCAAGCCCCCGTGCCTTTGGATGCAGGCAGCAGCTCAGGTCTTTATTGAGCCCCGGCTCCCAGAAATGTCCTGGGCTGCGGTAGGTGCTGCTCGCCAGTTGCTTTCAGTGGCTCTGAGCTGTTCCTCTGCTCCTCCACGGGTGACATCTAGTCTTCCCCAAACTGTGTGCTCTGCTATTGCCCCCTTCCTGCTGCTGCTGCTTACCACGTGTGGACAATTCCCCCAAAGAGTTGCTAACAGTGGACCGTAAGGTTTAACCAACAAAAGATGTCCTAGTCTACTGAAAGCTTGGAGTTTAAAGAAGGGAAGGACAGCACAGAGTAAAATACATCTGGATTCAAATGTCACGGCTCCCTATCCTCAGGTCACAACTTTCCCAGGTTCTGTCCCCTTAGCATCCCCACCTCCCAGCCCGGGACCACTTCTTGCTGTGGTCATCCCTGGCCCCTTCCACTTTACTCACAAGGATAGTGCCCTTAAGCTGGACTCTGATGCAAAATCTAGCTCCCGAATCCTGGGCAACTCCCCCAAACAGCTGCCATGCCCTGCTCCCCAAGAATATAAGTGTTCCTAAAAAATAAATAAATGAAAGATGGGCAAAGATGCAACTCCACCCTCAGTGAAGAGATCCTTTCACAATGAGTTCAGTTCCTCTTGGTTCCAAACCTCTCTAATTAAAAGACACTTCAAACCTTCTCCTCAACAGACACAAAACCAGACAGCACAAAAGCCCGCTGGCCTTTCTGACCATCATGGCTTCAAGCCACACGTAGATGTAGCTTCACTGGGTCAGAGGTGAGGGTGAGTTTCTAGGGGTGGCCAAGCAGGGGGAGGGCCCCATGAGCTCACCACACAGCTGAGGGTTAGAGACCCCTAGCTGAGCATCAGAAACTCCAGATTCTGGGCCCCCACAAGCTCACTTTCCCTGTGACCTTGAACCAGAACCAGACTTCTATACTATAGACCATGGGCCCTCGTGGTCTCTGAAGGTCCTTCAAATGCTCAAGGAAGACAAGACAATAAAGAGACTGTTTGCAGGTCCCGATAGCCTCTGCATTGCCAGCATCCAGCTGGAGGAGGACCCATGAGGAACTCAGGTGAGCTGGAGCCAGCATGCCCAGATCCTATAAGAGAGGACCATTAGCACAGGATTTAAGAATGTGGACTCTGGAGTGAGCCCAGACTGGGCTCAAGTCACAGCTCCTCCACATCCTGGTCAAGAGACGTGATGCTGAGTCTGTTAACTTTCCTGTGCCTCTGGTTCCTCGTCTCTTCCCCGGGCAGGTGTTAGCGGCTGCCTCCTGGACTCTTGTCTGTTCAGCCCAGCCCTTGAGGGCCTTCTTTGGCCTGAGGGACCATGGAGCTGGGACAGGTTAGACCCCAGACTGAAGGCCACATCAGATTCAGTATTATTTTATTCTCTGCCCTGACTGACAGGCACTGGGCCTCCCTGAGTTCTCCAGAAGCCCACGGGCATCATCAGTGAAGAGGATCTCCCTCTACTGCACCTATCAGACGACCCACATTGGGCTTCTCAGGCAGCCACAGCCTCAGGGGAGGGTCAGGCCTTGTGAGTTGGGCCAGAGCCTCCGGGGGCTGAAGCCTGAGTCCCTGGGAGCAGCAGAGGCCACGCAAGCAGGGTTGGCCAGGAGGGCTGGGCTGGAACTCCCAGTACTGTGTGAATTCCCACTCTGTGAAGCAGGCAAAGAACAGAGCATCCTTCTGACTTTACAGCTCCCCGGGGTCCAGCCCTACTTCTGGTTCCTCAGGCCCCAGCCCTCATTTCCCATCACTGACACGAGCACTAGCTGAGGCCTTCTCACACAAAAACACAAAAGCTGTAGGCCTAGATCCTGTTTTTCTTTCTGCACATACACATGCATACACACACACGCACACACACGTGGATGCTAAACGCACTTTCACACACACACAGACTCACACAGACAGACGCAGACAGAAAGGCAGACCCTTTAGGACCCTAATCAGAAGCTGTAATCAAAACCCACAAAGAAATAAAGCCTCCTGACCATGCACTGTGTGAGACTGCATCCTGATCAGTGTTTCCTGGGTTGGCCCTTGAACAGGGAGGAGCTTAACGGCGTGAGCTTGTAGCCAAGAGGTTCTTGCAGGAATAGAAGCTGTCAGGACAGGAGCCTAGGACCTTAGGGGACCCCAGAATGACAGGCCATCAGAGCTAGAAGGGATCTCAGGTAACAGGAAGTCCCTTTCTCCAAAGGCAGGCAAAATTCTGCAGAGTGTAAGTCACCTGGGAGCTTTTTAACCCCAGATTCCTCTGCCGACCTAGAACGGCTGAGCCAGAGTCCCCTGGGGTGGGTCTGTGCCGTGGTTGGCAGCTCTGTTTCCTGGTCAAGCTGGAGCCCGACTCTCCCTCAGTTCTGCCCTCACAATGGCCTGTCGTGGGGTGAAGACCCACTGATGCAGGACGGCAGTTTTTGCATCTTCCCAGAGCCTCTCAGCCTCCGGTTCCTCCAGACTTTGCTGCCATGACCGCCTTCAGAGGCTCCTCCCGCCCCTCCCCTGCACACGTACCAGCCTGCCTCTGCCTCACCGTGGGGCACCAAACTTGGCCCCAGGCCCCAGAGGCAGTGTGACCAGGACACCAGCTCTTTCCAGGCCTGTGGCCAGCAGCCATGTCAGAAACGCCACTCACTGGGACCACATGGCCTCCTCAGAGGGGCCTTACAAACCTGAAGGTGAGGGGAAGTTCATATTAGCTGTAAGAGCCCAATTTTCACTGGCTCTCACTTCCACCTGGAAAACCCCCCACCCTCCTCCAAGGGTTTCAGGAAGCCCCCAGGGACAGGTCAGTGCGAGCTCATAAGCTGACCTCACATCTTTCACATCATCTGCTCCAGCATCCCTCTGCCCACCACTCCCTGACCATCCCCTCACCCTGTTCTCCATTATCCGCAAAACCACTAATAACAGCTAACCTCGTGCCAACAGGTACTACACTATTAACTCATTTAACTTCCAAGCCACCTTATGAGGTAGGTATCATCAGCCCCATTTCATAGCTGAGGAGACTGACGCACAGAGAAGTTAAGTACCTTCCTCCAATGTCACACAGCTCGTAAGTGACAGGCCCAGGATTTGAACCCAGGCAGCCTGGCCCTAGAGCCCACACTCTTAGTCTCTGCCCTGCTCTGGGGCCTCTGTGAGAGGTGCCTGGACCAAGGCAATACTGTCCTCTGCTCCCAAAACCACTTGTCTGAGAGGGCCGACCTGGGCCCTGCAGAACTCACCACCACATAAACCCCGAAGCACCGCAGCTTGTGGCACTGGGTCTCACCAAATGCCTTCTGCCCGCCATCCTCTCAGGTGTGTGAGCCCGTGCAGCTAGGGGACGAAGCTCCATGTCACACATCTTGCCCAAAACCCAAGCTGCCCTTGCCCCATCCTGTGCAACCCCCTTCCTCATTCTCCTTCAGTCGATTGATGAAACAGCCCAGTTGGATGGGTATTGACCCCTAGAAACCCAGGCCACTGTGCTGTTCCTGCTTCAGGCCACAAACACCCGTTACTCTCACCCCAGGCCTCCCTGAGCACCTACTTGGTACTGCACTTTCTGATCCTCTAGACAGAAGTTGATGCTTAACCCTCATATACAGCAGTGTCTGGTTGACAAGATCACTGCAGCGCTCAACTAACCAGTGGCATCCCTGCTCTCAACCCAACCCCTATCCCTAAATGTTAGTTAACTAAAAATGAGGTTGGAGTGTTTTTTTGGAGAAGCAGCCCTCTGCATGTGGCCCTAACAGGAAGGGATCTGTTTGTGGAGCTCCTAGAAGCTCTGACCACGAAGCTGCGGGGTCTCCCCTTGTTTTGGCCCAGAACTGGAGAGCATGGTAGCTGCCACCATAACAAACCTGGAACTCTCTTCCTGCTTAGCGTAGTAAGAGACCCATTCAGGCTTACCACCATCATCCTGCACGGCTGTCCTTTAAGAAGAGTTCCAAGCAGTGTTCCCCAAGCAGCCAGGGAGTTCCGGAAGGTGCAGCAAATGCTTCCGTTCCATAGGAACATGAGATATAAGCTATGTGGCAGAGTGGAAATGACCTGGGCTTCACACCACTGTGTTACAGTAATAGCCCACACCCTCCCGACTAACCCAGTGAGAACCTTCATACCGTGTTTCCTATGTGACAGGCACTGCTCTAAGCACTTTACATACAACAACACTAAGAGGTTGGTATGATTATTATCCCATTTTCCAGGTGAGAAAACTGAGGCAAGGAAGTACACTCTAATCCCTAGAAACTGGGCAGTACCTTGAATACTCCACTTGAGGATTTTGAATTCATACTTATCTCATCCCACCCTTTGCAAAAACAGCCTCCATTCAGATCTTCAGTGAAATATATTCAAGTAAATTATCAGTAAAGCATTAGAGTCTGATGTACAAGATATTGGAGACATCTATTGGGCACCTGCTATGTGGTCTCATCTCCCAAGGTAGATATTATTATTATCTCTATTTTATAGAAGAAGAAACTGAGTCTTTGGGAGGTTGTATTATTGTTGAAGGTCATATGGTTGTGTCGTGGTTGAGTGGAGATCCAAACCCATTTCTGCTGAGCTGTTCCCGCCGCCTTTGTCTCCTTCCCTGGCTCCACCCAGCAGTAAAGCCAGTGTCCTGGACACCAGAAGCCCCAGGTATGGGAGGCAGGTGCTTGATGCCCCATCCTCTATGGAAAAGAAGCTTGGAAAGGGTCAAGAGGACTGTTCCACCAGGATGGCTTCTAGCGGTTCTGGTCAGGGAGTAAGATCTATGAGATTGTAGCTGTGGAAGTGCCTAGGACAGAGCAGAAAGTGCTTTAGAAATGTTGGTTATTACAGATGGTCAGGAATGTACATTACAATTATTTGTCCTTAGTTCCTATTGTGAGCAATGGAGTAGCTTGTCATTTTTTGTCTCTCTGAGTCCCCTGTCAGATTGCATGCCAGCTACTTAGGGTCAGGGGCTATGTGTGTGTCTCCATCCCTCAGCATAAGCTCTAGCGTGTGGTAGGAGCTTAGCGAGGGAGGGAGGGAGGGATGGAGGGATGGATGGTTGTGTGGATAACTGGCTGTATGGATGATTAAATGCCTAGACTTAAAGGAGGAGGAGATGGACAGGAGGGAGGAGGAGAGGATAGACGATGACGGATGAATGGCTGGCTGGCTGAGTGATACCCCCCCAACCCGCAGCGTAAGGCTATAATAGACACTGTGCGCACTGTTACACTCTGAAGTCTGTGACATGAGAGTAAAAACAGTGATGAGGAAGGCAGGATAATCTGGGGGGGGTTGACCCCTGACTGCTAGGAATCGACTGGACAATGGCAGGAAAGAGGGTCCACGGAGGCAGGGCAGGCCATGGGTGCATGGGGGGATCCACACAGTGGGCGTTGGGAGCCTTCAGGAGACCGGGTTCTGGTCCTCAGCGCTTGGCAAGGAGGAGCCCCAGGTCCAGCCGAGCTCGACAGAGGCACTTCTGCTCTCTCCCATGCTCTTCGCACTCGCTGCTGGAATAATCATTTTTTTCGCAAGTCCGCAGAGGGTCCTTTTATCCTGTCACGAGAGTGCTAAGTCCTCTTTGCGGCCAGGGCCCCCTATCCAGAGGCAGTCCCTGTTTGCCCTCCAGGCTGTGAGAGAGGGACCTGGGGATACAGCTGCAACAGTGCCTACCCTCTATCACCATCCTCACTGTCATTGTCACCCTTAAAACAAGCCTGGAAAAGGGGGATTATTAGCTCCACATAATGTTTGAGAACTTGAAACTCACAGAAGTTAAGTGACTTGCCTGAGGTCACCCAGGTGAGATTCCAGTGTAGACCTCCCGACTTCAGCACCCCACACTGCCTTCCTGCACAGTCCTCTTCCAGGCTGTCTGCCAGCGTCCAAGCGCAGGAGCTAAACTCCCCACTCCTGCTTGGACTGGGGCTGGTCTGTTGCCCAGAGCTTCTGAGCCAGGCCTAGTCACGTGACATTGGGGAAAGGAAGCTCATATTCCCGTCTGTGCCACTGGCCTATATTTATCCCTGCACCCAGGCAGTTAGGAAACTGTTGTGCATTCCTGGGAATTTATGAGTGAAATAAACATTTAAATGTTTCTATAAGGTTTATTTAAGGAGAACAAAATGTGACCTGCTGGGTTATTAAAGGGTGAGCTTTCCGGGAGATGGCCCAGCTCCCGCAGTGCTCGGCTGACTCCAGGGAAGGGGAATGGATCCCTGGGAAGGCTGGGCCCCTGGAAGGTGAGAGGGGTGCCCCTGCTGTCTTTCCTGTAGCTGTGTGTTCAGCCTGGAGGGCTTCCTGGAGGAAGGGGCTCATGAGGGAGGGTGCAGCTGGGAAGAATAAGAGAGGCGTGTCAGAGGCCTGCAGAGCACCAGGAACCAGGGGAAGTGAGACCCAAGACCTGGAGACGACTTGTAAGGGCAGTGTGTGTAACGGGAAGGCCAAAAGGCCTGGTGTTGGTCTCTTCCCCTATTTACCAGCTGTGCGGCCCTGGACATAACATGTCTGTTTTTTTGTTGGTAAAGTGGGGATTGAAGTGGGAAAAGAGGGGAGAGAAAAGAAATGTATTAATTCCCTAATTCCATGCTCAGGGCTTTTGCTTTCATCTTCTCATTTCCTCTGCACAATTCTGTGAGGTCAGGAGGTGTTATCACCCCAAGTTGTTCATGGGTGTCCTGAGGTTCATTCGCAGAGTTGCTGGGAGGATTATGAGAAAACACACGGGAAGTGTCTGGGACAGAGCCCCACATGCAGTAGGTCTGAGTAAATGTCACTTCCCTCTATCCACGTTTGTGCCTTTGCCTCTGCTATATGTAAAAGGCATCTCTACTTTGTCTGAGATGCAGATGGTGAGAGAGTGAGTGGAGCCAGGTGAAGGTGGCCTTGGAGGTGGGCTTCCCTGGGTCACTGATACTTGGGCTTGTGTGGCCAGATGCCCCAGCGAAGATGCTCTGTGGCTCTGTGGCCAGAAGGGTGAGACCCTCCTAATTTAACTCCAAAAGGTTGTTCAGACCCAAAACGAAGAACAACAATCTCCTCAAAACCAAATTCCAAAGTCATTAATTTCGCCCCAAAGTTACCAATAACAGAATATAACATCTGACACTCATTGCGCCTTTACTAGCTGCCAGGTACCCTTCCGCTAGCTTTCCATCTGGAGCTGCCAGATTTAGCAAATGAAAATAGAGTTATGTCCATGCACTATTTGGGATATACTTACACTCAAAAAATTATTTGTTGTTTATCTGAAGCTCAAATATAACTGGATATCCTGTGTTTTGTCTGGCAATCCTATTTCTACATTAATCTATGGAATCCTTGTAACTACCCTGTGAGATCGTTATTTTACAGATGAGGTAACTGAGGCACAGAGAGGCAAGGTCACTTGCCCAAGGTCACACAGCTAATGCGAAAAACTGTATGATGAATTAGTGTGGCTCCGGAGCCTGAGGCCCTTGAAGTCCGGAAGGCAGGAACTTGCCTGGCGATCTCTGTTTGAACCTGCTGACCCACAAGCTTTCTTGAGGTCCAGCCTTCTGTTTCGGCAGTTCAGAGTGGGAGCAGGGATGGGTATTTACACTGCATTAAAACCTGGCAGAATTCACCCAGAGGGCCGCTGGAATATTCCCACACTCTCTCCTGATTACTGTCTCTCCAGTACCTGCTAAAGTGAAACCCAACCAGCACAAGACTGAATGTTCCCCACAAAATCAGTTTTGCAGAAAATTAGAAGTTGCCCAGAGCTTTCTGTGAGCTGATTAGGGAGAGAACAATTTGATTTTATTATCATGTATTTTGCACACATTGGAAGGAGAGAGTGAGGACATTCCAGGACATTCCATCAGTGTATTAGAGGATTTCTCCCTGATTGCTTTGTGTCTCCTGATTTTTAAGCAGCTTCAGATTGTGTGCGTCCATGGTTACATGCTTGGCGCTTGCCACCATGGCTTGTGTCTGCCTTTCCGTGTGGGGACCTCTGCCCCTGACCTTCCTCTGAGTGAGGGTGCCTGCAGCCCCATGCGTGACAGTCACCTCAAGAGAGCTTTGCTGCAAGTGGCCTTTCACCAGGAGGCACAGAAAACGCCTACCAGAAAGCAGTGCCTTGCAGACCATTACCTCACAGTGTCAGCATTAAGGGCATCAGGCCTGGGCGCCACCTGGGATGGGGTAGGGGTGAGGAGGAGGGTACTTCCACCCGACTCCCCATCGCATTGTGCTAACTGGGACGCATTTCAGAGGCTGCCTAGTTCACCTTTGCCTCCAGGCCCTAGCATAGACCACAGCAAGCACTAGGCATTCAAGAAACGTTCGCTGTATGAATGGACAGAACAAAGCATAATAATGTGCAGATGTTTACAGGCTGGCCCCCTCTCTTAGACTCTAAGACTTTTGAAAACCTTTGTGTCAGTCATAAACAGCAAGGGTAAGACAATGTGCACAAGAAAGAATTTAATGGAGCTGGAGGAATAAGCCGAGGGGGGAGGGAAGGAAGAAGGTGGGGAGGGAAGGAGAGAGGGAGGAAGAAAGAGAGAGAGAGGAGACTGGGGCGGGGGGTAAGCAAGTGAAGAGTCCAAGGGGAGAGGAGAGGTGAGGGTAGGAGTTAAGGTTTGTTCTCCTTTGAGGTGAGAATGAAGAGTGGACTTCTCTCTCTCTCTCTTTTTTTAAATAATTTTTATTGGAGTATAGTTGACTTAACAATGTTGTGTTAGTTTCTGGTGTACAGCAAAGTGAATCAGTTGTACATATACATATATATCCACTCTTTTTTAGATTCTTTTCGCATATAGGCCATTACAGGGTACTGAGTAGAGTTCCCTGTGCTATACAGTAGGTCCTTATTCGTTAACTTTTATATTTAGTAGTGTGTATATATCAATCTCAATCTCCCAATTTATCCCAATCTCCCAATTTCTCCCCAGAAACATTTGCTTTTTATCTGCTGAACGATTCTCTAAGGCAGACTGTCTCAGAGACTCGCCCACATGGATCACAGCTTCATTGGCTTTCAGATCAAATAGTTTAACTTCTCGGTCAAACCATGGATGCTAGAAGAAGCATATATTTCTCTTTATCTGCTAGGGATGTCTGTATTTGTCAAATTGTTCCCTCCTTTTTATAGTTTCATCTTTTTATACCTTATAGTTTATTGTTGGTGACTTCAGATTGCTTTGGGAAATAGGTAGTGTGTCAAAAAAATTAAATAAATAAACTGCATTCTACTTACTTAGCAGCTGGAATATATGAGACTCTTGGAAATGGGTATATAGTATAACCCGAGCACCACCACCACAATTTTATTTCTAGAATACAACATGCAGAAATTAATGTTTGGCCCCTTCTGCCCCCTTATGTAGACCTAGCCCATCATCACCAGTGCATGCTGGGAATTTGTAAAAGCCCCTCCAAGGGATGTCAGAAACCATATGATATAACAAATGTGAAAATGATATTTTAGCCAAAGTGCATTTCTTCTTGTTTACCAGAGGATTCATGCAAGAAATTCTCTAAATGTGATAAATATGGAAAATGTGATTTTCAGAGGCCAAATTTTCACTGTAGAAATAAATTCCACCCAGGGAAGGAACCTCACACATACTATAGGCATAGTCAGTGTTTTGATTGGCATTGCCATGGTAACAGTCACCCATGAGGCCCTATGGAAAGAAGCTCCATCAGGATGTTGTGGAAGTTACACGGCCACGAATAACTTCTAGAGATCTATTGTACAGCAGAGTGCCCAGAATTAACGCTACTGTATTGTGTACCCAAAAATTTGCTAAGAGGGTAGATCTTATAAGTGTTCTTATCCTCCTCATCATCATTATAAAAACAGAAGGCAGGAGGAAACTTTTGGAAGTGATGGATAGGGATTGTGGTGTGGGTTTCGCAGTATATACTTATCTCTAAACTCATCAAGTTGTGTACATGAAATATGTATAGCTTTTCATATGTCAATCACACCTTAATGAAGTGGTTTGAATAAAAAAAGATGACGTGGGTGGAGGAGGCTTTAAGCACAAACCTCCTGCGCTCCAGAAAACCAAGACAGGCTAAGAATCATGGGTCACAGGAGCAGTAACTCAGATGCTTTTGGGGCCAGGCAGGGAGTGTGAATGACTGAAACAAGCCAGCGTGAGCTGACTCCAACCAAGGTTTACTCGGCAGAACCGTGGAATCAAGATGGCTTGATCTCCTGGTTTTTTAGGAAAAGCAGGAAATCCAGACCTTTATGGGAATTCTTCTAATTATGAAATGTTGGTAACTAATATAAAAACTTGTAAACGCTACTCACGGCAAACAGGCTCCCAGGTCTCCAATTTGCACCTCTGAGCTCAGAGGATAGGATTCAGAGGAGGCTAATTCTCTAACTGAGATCCAAGAGGCCATGTTAGCAGGAAACCCTTTTAGTGATGTGAAGAGAAGCCCCTGGGAAAACTTCAGCCCTTTCTGCTCCCCAGAGAATCTACCCAGGAGAAACACCTTCCCTCTGCCCCACATTCCTTCCACTTCACTGGCTCTCCCATTGAGCTTGGCACTGCCTGGGCCCTGCCTGCCCCAACTCCATCATCACCTGCCATTTTGACACTCTGCTTCCCCTTCTTGACCTCAGCAGCTCCCGTGGGTGCTGTTCCACTGTGTGTCCTCAGGCCCCACACCATGATCCAGGATCCTCTGCTTCCCTCCTGGCCCCTTGGAAGGCGCCAGCCCCTCTGCTGCTTGCTGGTCTCACACCAGTGAAGCCTGGTGGACAAAAGGCGGGGAGAACTGAATGGAGCTGCTGTTCATCTGAGTGATAACCATGATTAATGGGTATTTGTAGATCAGATGACAGTTATAAAAGGGCATACACATTCATCACTTCATTTTATTCACACAAACGTCTTCTGAGACCGCAGGCCTTTGACTACTTTATAGTTCTGGGAACTGAGGGACAGTGCAACAAGAGGACAAAGCAGGTGACCAGCTTATCACCAGCCCATCAGGGTGAAACTATCCACAGAAGGAGTTGTTGCTTTTGGGGAACCTTCCTGAGTGTCTCTTCCAGGAGGAGTCTTTGACAGAAGGATGTATATCTGCATTCTTGGAGGCACTGGAGCTCTGGGGTCATGAGGAGAGGTTGGCCAGTCCTGGCTTCAGCCACAAGCATCATGCTGACTCCCTGTCACTCTACCTTGGCCAACCGTGCATATCCAACTGGAGAGTGACACGGCTCCAATTTACTAGGGAGCTCCTCAAAATTCCTATGGGGCAGAAGGATGCTTCAGTAATAGGGCCTCTTCCAGCAACTCAACCAATGGGAATCACAGGGATCCATGGATGGATCTGCTGTCAACATTTCTGTTTTTCCTTTGGGCAGTCAAGTTATTCCCAGGCCTAATCCTCAGTGTTCCCCAGCTCCAAAACCACGAAGACCAAACTCACTGGAGTAGCACCCAAGGTCCTTCAGAAGCTGGCTCAACCTCTTATTCTGATTTCATATTTTGCCCTAAAATTAGGTTCTTGGACCTCATTATAACATGTCAAGCAATTCTCTGAAGCATTTTCAGGAACTGAGAAAAAGAGACCAAATACTATAACAAAAGATGTTGCCCCAAGCTTTTATCACTCAGGAAGTTCCAAGTGTTTGGGGAGCTGTAAGCCAGGAACTGTGGATGAAGACCAAATATATATGAGGAATATATTTTTGTCATCTGAATGACCAAATATATACATTTCTTATAAATCACAATATTGCATCCCTGGGCCCTCCTATTTCACATACTCTATAGTCTATGCTCTAGCTACATTATGAATCCCTAATGCCCAGTTATGCCTTTTACTTATGCTGTTCCCTTTGCCCAAAAACCTCTCCCCTAATATCTTTGTCTTGCAAGCTCCTATTATCCCTCAAGACCTAGCTCAAATGTCCCCTCCTCTTGAGAGTCTTCTCCAGCTCCCCTCATGAGAGAGTTTTCTTTCCTTTTCTTTGAGCTTTCACAGAATGTGCTTCATCCCTTATCATCTTATACTTATTATAAGTATTAATTACTTCTCTGTATCCCTTGCTTGGCTGTGAGCTCTTGAGGGTCTTTGTATCTCAAACTGCCCCTGGCACATGATGGATAACTAAACTGTATTTGTGGAATAAGAGAGAAAAGTAATCTGACAGTAATATTACCATTTATTGAAAACATCAGTCATGTGCTAAGTGCTGTGTCAACATTATTTTTAATCCTCACATCAACCTTGTGAGTTAGATTTTATGATCATGGGGCACAGAGTGGTTAGATAACTTGCCCAAGGACACACAGCTAGTAGATAATGAGCAGAAATTTGAGTGCAGTGTGATTCTTCCAAAAGGCAGTACTGCTTCCTGCTCCTCCTACCCAGCCGAAGTCCCTGCCCAAACTTCCCTTCCATGTGCTCGGGGATTCTGAGGGCTTCCCCCTCCTCCCATCACTGCAGCTCCCTCCTGCTGAAAGGTCCTGGAACACAGGGGTCCAGCGTTCCCTGGCTAGACTCAGAGACTCTTCTCCAGCTCACCCGGCCTCATGTTTGAGGCCAAGGGAGGGAAGAGATGCAAATGAAAATGGGAAGAGCTGGTTTCACTAAAAGTTGTGGGATTTGAGAAGTCCAGATAGTACTGTACAGTACCCACCTGACAACAAAGAATGATGTGAAAAGGAGAGAGAGCCTCCTCCTCACCTTGCAAGGAACCAACACCTGCATACCAAGGGCTCAAGAACACAGCTCAGCCTGGCTCTGCGAGGGCAGCCCCCAGGCCATGGCTTCAGTGGCGCCAGTAGAGGTAAGAGCACTTAATGCCCAGGGACTCCAGAAGGACACGACCTCCAGAGACAGTGGCCATGGGCACCTGCTGCTCTGAAGCTTCAGGAGGCCACACCAATAGTGCAGGTGGTGTGACATGCTCGGGAGCCCAGGGAGACAGGACTTTGGCAGGGAGAGTAGGGCATTCACAGAGGGCCCGGGCTATACCCACCAGTAAGGGGGCAGGGCAGAGGAGAAGGCAAATGATGAAGGGTCATATGACAGGACCTCTGGAGAGTCTCCCAGACATAGCTGGGAACAACTCTGAGATGGAAATACCGCAATAGCATGTGGCAGAAGAACCAGAGAGTTACTGTGTGTTACTGTTAACTGGTCCTATTTTTACCCCCAGTACCCTTAGGTGTAGGAAAACACAGGTTGATATGCATCTTCACGGATCTTATTGTATATCCTACACAGTATTGCTTTTATTTCATTCTTTCATTTACTCACTCAACAAGTATTTTTTCTACTCCAGATAGGGTTTTACAACTCACACAGCCATTAGCAGCATAACAGTATACAAATTTCACTACAACTTCTCCATCCTAGGATGTAATAACTCTTTCATTTTGATGGTTAGTAGTTTTGTTCTATTTTCTTTAGTGGTTACAAACTATCTCAAAAATCTAAGGATTGGCTCCTAATTTTGTTCTTATTTCAGAAACGTGTATTTATGTAGATAAACATTTTTACAAAGTTACAAAAGTTAAAGCGTGTTCCATTATCCATGGAACAAATCACCTTTATTGAAAGGTCACAATTAGCCAAATGTAGGGCGTCACTGAGGATTGGGAATGTGTGGTGTCACTGCCTTTTCTGCTGGCCTCCATCCTTCCCCAGCCAGGCTGGCTGCAGCCTGAGGACCCTGCACCATTCTTTTCCTACATTGTTAGTGAGAATTAACCAGGGATGACTTAGAAGTTCCCTAATCTTAGTGCATGAAAATAGACCAAGTTAAGCTCGGTAAATGAAGGAGAAACTGCCTTTTTTTTTTTTTTCCCCCTGAATAATCCAAATAAACAGCATTTGACCCTTGTCAGGAAGTCTCTGAGTGTCATGATACTTGAATAAAGGCTCCAGCTCCTGGGAGCTTAACTCCATCTGTGTTTTTGTTCTAAACCCCCAGGGCCCTCCCACCGCAGGAATATCTTGCAGTACGCCCACCATCATCCTGACTGGGGATGCCAGTTCACCGGAAGAAGAAACTGACAAAAACCTGGTCACCAGGTAACATCCTATTTGCCTAATCTGTGCTGTAAAGAGCAATATTTCTTAGCGTGTGCGGATTAGACAGCTCTATTTTTTACAAATCTTTTCTTCGTTCTTGATCATTTTATTGATGAAATACAATCAAGCAGTTTTTCAAAATGGGAGAGAGAGCTTGGGATTCTTCCATTATCTTTTCCCCACAAATTATTTCTTCTCTCCTAGATTTGGCTCTTTGCACTTTGTTAACCTTTAAGAAAAGCACAGCTCATAGCAGGGGAGTTTTCTACAATAACTGCCCAGATATTTTCAAACAGACCCAAAAGATGTGAATTTTTTACTAGAATCCTGCTTCTGGCCAAAGTGGGTCCTGTGTGGAAGGTGATCTCTTGGAAGGGACACTGGCTCACATGCACAGGGATGTCCCTGCCTCGGTTTTACACAGCCCTAGCCCATGCATTGGTCTAGCTGGAATGAGATTTTCTAAGTGTAATTTCCAAAAAGTTACAAAGATAATTCTAATACAGATATATAGTGAGCATGTGTCAAAGATTTACTTAACTCATTAACGAGGGGACCATCAGGATAACAAAGCCAGTTCAAAGGAGGATATGAGAAATGGGTATACGTAGTATAATCAGTGAGGAGGAAAAGAAAGCTGGAATAAGATTGCTAAGTTAGAGACTTCCCTGGTGGTGCAGTGGTTAAGAATCCGCCTGTCAATGCAGGGGACATGGGTTCAATCCCTGGTCCGGGAAGATCCCACATGCCGCGGAGCACCGTGCGCCACAACTACTGAGCTTGCGTGCTGCAACTACTGAAGCCCACGCGCCTGGAGCCCGTGCTCCGCAACAAGAGAAGCCACCGCAATGAGAAGCCCGCGCAAGGCAACGAAGAGTAGCCCCCGCTCACTGTAACTAGAGAAAGCCCGCATGCAGCAACGAAGACCCAATGCAGCCCCCAAAAATAAATAAATAAATACATCTTTAAAAAAAGAAAAAAAAAAAGATTGCTAAGTTAGATATAAGATAGGTTAATGTTTCACAGGGCAATGAAACCTTATTTTTATCTTTTCTCCCCAACAGAAATCATCTGCATCTCTATCAGGCAATTATTCACAGTTTATGAGTTTTCTGCAAGTTAGATATTCACTCAGAGTCTGAGCCCTAATAAATACTAAATCGTCAAAGTTACAAAGGGCAGTGGTTCGAAAACTTCCGAGAGCATCAGGATCACCTGGGGTTGGGGCCGGGGCTTGTTCAGTCACAGAGAGTTGGGCCCCATCCCCAGAGTTTCTGATCCTGTCGGTGGGTGAAGCCTGAGAATTTGCATTTCTAACAAATTCCCATATTTTTTCGCCCTTGGAAAAATAACAAGCTTGTAAGATGATGCTCTAGGATGACTTTGAAAGAGTATGCAAGCATCTGGTCACCTATTTACCAGCTGTGGACAAATTGTCCTAACGAGATGACTCTGTTTGGTCTTTCAGAGCTCACAGTCCCCACAGGAGGCTTTCTCACCGACACCTGAAGGTTTCCACTGCTCCCCTGACTTCTGTGGGTAAGGGCTAGGCCGGTTTGTCTTATTTCCGCCACCGGAGATAGGGGTCCAACTGAAGGTGTGTTTGAGTAGGAAGACTGAGGTCTGGCAGCTTGGCCGGGCTTGGCCCCTTCCCCTCTTCTGCTTCTCAGATTAGTAGTCCAGAGGGGAGAGTATCTGAGTTGTGCCTTAGAGAGTCGGACAGATAGACAAGAGGGAGGAAACGTCATTTGGGTGGAGGAAGCAATTTTGTTGATGAGCAGGAGCCATAACAGAACAACTGAATGCTTGGCTGTGTGTCAGGACTCTTTCAAATGATAGAAACTCCATTTAAACCAGCTTATGCCAAAACACATAAAAATAAATAAAAGCCAGGGTCTGTGTTTTCAGGGAGTGCTGAACCCAGATGCTCATGTTGGGTCATTAGTAATCATCCCATCCCATCTCCCAAGTTTCCTCTCTTGTGCGTTGGCTTCCTTCTGGGCAAATGGCTACCAGCAACTTACATCCCTTCAGTGAAAAGAGAGCTCCTCTTCCCCATATACCCACCACCCTTCTCAGAGTTGCCTCTCACTGGCCTCCATGGCCATCCCTGAACCAGTCACCCAGGGGGATTGAACTCATTGGCTGGCTGAGGATGGAACATGGTTCCGTTACTGGCACTTGGGATGAGACGGGCAGTATGGTTTAGCTCCTTCCTAACATGATTGAGACTCAGACGAGTTTCACCCAGTGCAAACCGGGGAGCTATGACCAGAAGGAGGAGGAAAGGAGGCTGGAGAGGCACAACGGGAGCCATTCACTACCAAGGGGCCGGAGGAGAGGAGTATGTGGGATCAGGAAAAGTGGCTGGGTGCAGTTTGGCATCTGGACGTCACACTGGGGACCAGGAGGAATCCTGATGAGCTGAGGCAGGAGAATTACATGGTCAGATATGGCCCTTAGGAAGGTCACTCTGATAGGCAGTGGAGGATGGGATGGAGCAGATAGCCTGGAGGTGGAGGACCTATGAGGTGGCTGATGTAATTGTGCAGGTAAGTTACAGCTGATGAGCAAGAGTGGCGATGAGGCACAGGTTCCAGAGATACTTACTTGATGCTGAGTTGGTTGGACCTGGGGGGAGCTGAGGAAGAGGGAGGAGTGTGGAGTGACTCCTATGTTTCCGAGCAGCTGGGTGAGAGGTGGTGTCACTCACCCAGGGAATGCGTCCTGGAGAAGGGGCAGTTATGGAGAAGGATGGGGGTAAACCATGTGAGTACAGGGAAAAAGGGGGGAAGGTGGCCATGGGATTGTGTCTTTGGCCCATGATCTTTGGAGTGCTTTCTTTATCCACATATGTTAAGCTCACTATCTTGTTAAAGAAACAGAGACCCGAAGGAAGAACACTAGGGGAGCAGATAGAACAGGTGGGGTTCCTGATGGCCTTCCCTCATGGCAGAGTTGAGGACAGTACTGGGAACCTAGGTGGCTTCATGGCCATTTGTGACAGAGGACCTGCCACATCCACTGGCTACAAGCTGGAGGGGCCAGGCCTGCTGGGGGAGCCCTGTCTGTCCCCACGCAGCCCTCTCCAGGACCCGGCATCGGGCCGAGGTTTGGCTGGCCGAGTCCCCTCCAGGCAGTGTCCCTGGGCTGAGGGGTAGGGGCTGGGGGCAGGGCTGAGGTTGGGGACCAAGGATTCCGTGGCTCTCACGCCGTGCTCACCCTCCCTCTGCAGACCCTGCGGGGCACATCATTGACCTGGTAAACGGCCAGCTGCCGGACATCAGCATCTCCGAGGAGGACAAGAAGAAAAACCTGGCGCTGCTGGAGGAAGCCAAGTCGGTGAGTGAGCGCTTCCTGACCCGCCGCGGGAGGAAGTCCAGGAGCAGCCCCGGCGACTGCCCGTCAGGTAGGACGACAGGTGGCCGCCCTGAGCCCCTCCGACGGGGGCGGGCGTTGGGGAGGGCCCAGCCCCAGCTGCAGCAGGAGCCTTGCTTCCGAGGGGCGGCCCTCGACGCGCCTGCCCCCAGGCCTCTTGGGCCCAGGAGGACTGAGCCTTGTAGAGAGGATCCTGTGCGGAGAGGGCATCTCGCCCCGTATCAGAAGCTCCGAAATACTGACCCAACTCTAGCCCAGAAAACTCTGCTTTCCATTTTTTGGGGGCCTATGTGTGACCATTGTGTCTTCTTGCTTTGCCAAGAAGTGCTAGCCCATATGACACCCATGAACTTGACCTGGGCTCCCCAGTCCCTGAACCCTGCCTGGAGAGAAACCCTCTGTGTGATGCCCGAGTGCACAGACTCCCGGGCCACCCTGCAGGGTTGGAGTCTGTGTGGTCTCCCACCATCCCCAGGAGGCCCTGCTCTGTGGGCACCTCCTCTGCAAAGGTCAGGAGAGGCCGGCCCTGGGCTCCCTCTCCCTGACCTCCAGCTGTGCCCCAGGAAGGACCCTAGGGAAGGGAAGTGTGGTCTTTGGTGTCTCTCTGGAATTTCTGGATTAGAAGAAAGGTTTTCTGAAATTCTCCTGCTATCCCTTTGGCTAAAGTCACTCTTTTTCTTGAGCAAAAATTTGGGGCAGTTAAACAAGTTAGAATGTACTTAGGAGGGAAGGGGCACATTTGAAATCAGAGCCATCCTGGCAAGTCTAGGAGGTATAGCCTTTGAAGCTGTACCTGCCAAGCAACGCCAGGTCCTCTGTTTCTAGAAGGTGCTTTGGGGTGAGGCCAGGCAGACTGAGGAGTGTGACCCCAATCACCCTCCCTCTCCCCCAAATGACTCCAGCACACACACCCCCCCCCCGTTGGGCTGGCAGCAGGGAGGCATTGGGCTGTGGTACCAGCCTTATATGGAGTCCAGAATCAGCCCCTGAACCTGACGAGGCAGACCCAGTCCCCAGAGGCGAGAAATACCTGAAAGGATGTCTTTGTTAGGCTGAAGTCCTGAGCCTTCATGAATGCTGGCCAATTTGTGTCTGTCTCCACAGCTGTTTCCCCAAACCTCAGCCCCGGAGCTTCTCCTGGGTCCTCTCAGAGCAACTCTCTCACCGTCCCCAAGCGGCCTGGTGAGGTCCACCTCCCCCCCGCCGAACCCCACAGCATTGCCCACTCTGGCTTCCCACCTTGGGTGGCAGCTCAGTCCCTCCCCTGGTCCCCAGGACTCCTGTCCTGCAGCCTTCCCAGTCAGGACCCCCGTTTGGCCCCCTCCCCAGGGGCCTGGCTGGGCTACCTCAGAGGAGGAAGATGTGCTTTCTTTTGGGGTTTCAAGCTAGCGTGGGGAGGTAGGCCTAGCCCAGGATGAGGATGGAGGGAAGGGGGCTATGGCTTGGGCCCTCTGCCCAGAGAAGACCTGGAGAGAGGTCACCTCAGAGCTTATTTGCAAAGGCCTCTGTTTGGGCCACTCTTTGTGTTTTGACTGCTTCCCTTTCAATAGGCTGCGTTCAGGGCCACACCCTCAGCTCAGCCAGGGTAGGGGTGGGGTGCCAGGGAGAGCAGCCTACCCTTGTCAGAGCTGCGGGGCAAGCTCAGGCTCGGGCCAGGCAGCCCGGGTTCAGATCCCAGCGCTGACACTCCGGCTGTGTGGCCTTGATTTCCCTCTGCCCCAGCCTCCTCATGTGGTTTCTGTGATGATTAGATGGGGGCTCCCCACAGAGCCTGGCATTGTGAGAGGTACTCAACAAGCACGGGCATTACTGGCTCCTGGGCCCGAGGGACCCAAGGGAGGACATTCTGGGGAGGTAGATGCGTTTTTGCTAAAGGGACAGCTGAGGGTCTGGGGTGCTGGACATCACTCGCCAGTGTCTGGACCATTTTAGGTTTGGATGCGTGCAGTGGCCCAGTGTCCCCTCTGCCCGGAGCACCACCACAGGTAACGGGGCACCGTTTGGGGTTCCTATGTCAACTAGTCTCTCCTCTTACCCCTTAACACCTGAGCGGCCCTCCATGACCCGCTGGAGGTGAGGGTGCTGGGTGGGGGAGACATCGACACCACTGTAGGGGTCTCCTTGAGGGCGTTTCAAGAGGAGATTCGGTCTCTTCACGTTGCTGACTGACTCGTGTTTACTTTCTCCCGCAGAAGGGGGATGAGGCCGAAGTCTCTTCACCTCCCCTTGGCGAGCCTGTGAGTTTGAGGTCTGCCCAGTTTGGATGATTTGAGTGTGGGAGACACGGTGTCCCAGAAGCCTAGGCTGGCCCTGGGCAGCCTGCCAGTGGGTGTGCGTGAGTGGGAGGTCAAGGCTGAGGAAGCTAGAAGGTTCCTCTGCCCTATGGTGACTGGAATTCTGAGGTGGAGGGGGTGAGGCGGTGGGATTCAGTGGGGATGACCTCCAAGGTGGTCCTGCCCATCGTCCTACATTCCCAGTCAGGCTGCTGCCAGAGACCAGGGGGACCACCGGGCCCAGCAACAGCCAGGCGAGACTGCTGCGCCCGTCAGCTCTAGTGAAAATTGCAGGAAAGCTCCAGCCCCTGGCTGAGACTCTTCCTGGGGGCAGCCTGGAAAACCTCGTCTTTGCTATGAGCAAAAGAAGAGCCCCACACCTGCTTAGAACCACCTGCTCAAGGTGGTGTCAAGGGCAGCATAGAGTATAATCTCATCTAGAACTGGGTCTGGGCTAGAGTCCTCTGGTAGAGTTTCAGCACACACACAAGACAGCCACACAAATACCCAGACAGACCCACAAACCTGCACCTCACAAAGCAAGTTTCCCTTGAGAAATGAAAGAAGAGTACAGAATCTTAGAACTTCTGAACAGCAAGCTATCAGCTTTGCAAGAATCCCCTTATTCAGGGATCTGTAACCTCTTTTGGATCATAGAACGCTCTGAGAGATTGTTGAAAGCTATGGACTCTTTTCCCAGAAAAATACATACAACACACAAACACACACATACATTTGTATATAATTTCAGGGAGTTCACAAACCTGATGGGAAATCTGAATCCCTAAGAGTTAAGGGCCTTGCCAGGCAGAGCCAGGACTAGAATCTGGGGCAACAGAGTCAAAGCCAAAACTTGTGGCTGCCCTCCATTCCACTGTCCTCTGCAGCGCCTAGCCCTTGGGAAGTTCTTGGCAGGTCTTGAATGGCAGGTCCCCTTATCCTGTCTGTTTTACAAACCTCAGGCTTGTTTGTAGGTCCCATTTACTGGCTCAGATGTGACTGAGAAGTCCTCCCTTTCTACCTAGCCCACACCTCTCCAAACCTCCCCACCCCTACACACACACACACGCACGCACGCACGCATACACGCATACACATGCGCGCGCACACACACACGTGCGGGTCCCTTAGCAGGGTCCATGGGGATAGAGACCCCACAGCAGAGGTGAATCCACCCTTCTCCCCTCCAACCTGCCCCCGGGGTCCCAGCTCTACCTTGTCTCTTTCAGAATGTCCTCAAAGGGCTAGCTGACCGGAAGCAGAATGACCAGAGGAAAGTGTCTCAGGGCAGGCTGACTCCTCGCTCTCCCACAGTTGAGAAGTCCAAAGAAATTGCAATAGAACAAAAGGAGAACTTTGATCCCCTCCATCGCCCAGAGGCCATACCCAAGGGCCCAGCTTCTGGCACAGGCAGTGGTGGGAAAATGGCCCTGAACAGCCCCCAGCCTGGCCCTGTTGAGAGCGAGCTAGGGAAGCCGCTTCTGAAGACAGCCAAGGAGGGCAACCCTCTGCCCAGAAGCCCAACCCAGGGCTCTGGAGGGGCACCTCCCCAGTCCCCCCAGGGGAAAAGTACAGTTGGAGAGCCCACAGGGTCCAAGGTTGGCTCCAAAGCTGAGCTGTGGCCCCCTGCGTCCCGGCCGCCCCTGCTGCGGGGTGCCTCCTGGGACAGCAGTCCCGAAGAACCCGGCCCCCGGCTGCAGAAAGTGCTTGCCAAGGTGCCGCTGGCAGAGGAAGAGAAGCGTCTTTCAGGCAAAGCTGGCAGCAAGCTGGCCAAGGCTCCTGGACTTAAAGACTTTCAGATACAAGTGCAGCCAGTGCGGATGCAGAAACTGACCAAACTCCGTGAGGTGGGTTCCTGGGGGCCTGCTGGGCAGGGTGTGTGTCCAGATCCCCAACCTGGGCTGAGGGCCTCTGGGCCGGGCTGACCTGGGCCTGGGGCGGGGCAGCTGTGGCCCAGACGTGGACCTTGTGGAGCCCTGAACTTCCCCACCCCGATAACCAGCCCACTGGGCAGCATGTCCCTCATAAATATCACCTTTCGTGCTTTTACCCTGCTCACTCGGGTGAGGTCAGCTGGTGTAGAGCTGCCACACAAAGCCACATTTCAAGGGGAAGGTGGGTATATGGAAGGACACATGGGCCCTGAGTCCTGGGCTGTGTTTTCCTCTCTAACTGGAGCTGGTGGCTCATGAACAAGAAGCCTTTGATGGAGCGCCTTGTCATGCCTAGGATGGGGCAGGGATGGAATGGCTTTTCCCTCCGTCTTGCCCCCCAAGCTTTCCTTCCTGATGCCTGTTAACAAAGGGCCTCAAATCCATCCAAACATGGCCGTGAGGGGCTGCTCCCTCTGTGGTGAATTTCTTCTAACACCCCTGATGTCCCTAACTGTCATTGGCCGTCAAACCAGGCACAGCTGTCTCTCATGGGGCTACTGCCCTATTCATGGAATGACTGGAGGGCATCCAGAGATGTAGGGGGAGAGAGCCCAGGGTGTGAAGAAGAGAAGAGTTTAACAGGACAAAGAAATCCTTCCCCAAGGCCCACTTCCCCAGAGGGCCAACCCAGGCCACAGGCCAAGGCAGCCGGGACTCCATGGGGTGGGGCTGGAGTTGGACGAGGCCCTCCTGGCTCCCCTACAGAGGCGGCGTGGGACAGGGAAGGAAAAGAGGCACTTGACAGCAGTCAAGAGCAAGTGCGGGGTTGGGGGTCTGTACTAGCAGGAACGCGTTCCAACCGTGGCCACTGTCCTGCACAGAAGACTTCTGCATTGGAGGCTCCGGGGGAGCTGGGGCCTGGCTGCTGAGGTTAAAAACATTATACACGGAAAAGCCCACCCAGCCAGGAAGACATCGCTAACTAGTGGGTCAGCACAGGCCTGCCAGGGCCGCCCCTGGTGGGCCGCAGCCCCAGACCCCTGGGGAAGGTGACGCCAAGGAGGCCAGACAGGTATCTGCCTTCACGTGCCTCTGGCAGCAGAGGCCAGGCCCAGGCGACAGGCCACCCCCAGACCCCTGCCAGTTCCTCTCTGCAGCAAAGAAAACCACAGAGAACCTGGAGGCCCCATCCCACTAACCACTGCCCTGCGTCTGACCGCACCTCCAGCCCAAGCCAGGGTGCCGAGAGCTGCTTGGTTGTGGGCCTCTGGTTAAGGAAACAGGTCAAGGGCCCTGGCCCATGACTTCCACCTGGGCCAGAGCTCCCTCTGCTGGCCCCTTCCTCTCCTTCACCCGGGAGGAAAACCGTCCAAGTGGCCTTTGCTACCGGGACACTGAAAATCCCCTTAGAAGCACCAGTCACAGGCCCAAGGAGCTCTGTGTGGCATTTCCCCTTGGGAGCACTGGTCTTGGACTTGGAACAGGTGTGAGCCTACCTGTGCCACACACCTGCCGTCAGCATCCCCATCTCTCCTCGGCTCTGCTGGCCGAAGCCCCAGGCAGCAGTGGCTATTGGCCTGCTGCCTTGGGACAGCAATCTGCAGGCCTCGTTCGTCTGGAGAGTTTAACAGCTCAAGAGGTGCCATCACAGGCCACTGAGGAACTAGGGGCAGGGGAGGTCACAAGTCCTGAAAGGGGGCACTCACTGCCCAAAATAACAAGGCAGGAAGCTCCAGGCCGCTCAGAGCACAGCCATGAGATCACAAAGATTGTTTCCATCTTTGGCGGCTCCATACACACCCAGGGGACCCTCCTATCCCCAGAGCCCTGGGCTCTGCTTCTGTTTGTCCTCCAGCCTTCAGCCACCATGTGGCTGGCAGCTCCCTTGCCCTGGGGCTCACAGGCTTGTTCAAAAAGCCAGCCATGCGAAGGACCATTCCTGACCCAAGGAATGGGGCGCTGATGGTGGGGTTTCCAGCACCTTTACAGGCTGGGAGAGGAGCAGTCTTCCTGGTGGCCCTCAGATGTTGTGACTTTCCCCGCCCCGAGTGCTGCCCCGTGAGACTGAGGGGTCACAGCCATAGAACCGAGGGAAGAGTCCAGCCTGAGGTCACCATCTGAAATGTTGTCTTTCTTTTCCTAAAAAGGAGCACATCCTGCTAAGAAATCAGAACTTAGTGGGGCTCAAGCTTCCAGACCTTAGTGAAGCGGCTGAGCAGGAAAAAGGTAGGTGGGATCAGGGAGATGCTCTCCTCAGGCTGGGGCTAGATTCATTTTCTCCAGAGCAAAGGTGAACGTGTAAACACTGCACATCCTGTCAGGGCCTTTGTCCATCCCAGTGGCGAGTGTGGGCCGGACGCAGAGCAGGCCCTCAGTAAATATTTGCAGATGGATGAATAAGTGAGTCAGATGGCATTTCCTGCCCACTCAGAAAACCTCTAAACTTGTCTTCTTCCAACCAGCCCCCCCTTCTGGACCCCTCCAGCCCTCCCTGAGCCTTGTTAGCACCTAGTGGGTCTGGAAGGGTGACCCAGGCCTGAACTTCTGATGCTTCCTTTTCCTTTTCCTTTTCCTCTCACACCCAGGAAGCCACCCAGATAGAACAGTTCCTCTTTTTGAGACATCAGAGTCATCTCTTGCTTTCTAATCTGCTGTCACTACAAAGTCCAGACCCCAGCCCTTCCCTCCTGGTGGCTGCAAGGCCCCACCCACCCACTTGCCAGACTCGCCTTCAGAAAGTAAGACTTGGGGTCTCTTGCCTCACCTCCACCCCAACTCCCATCTCCTGACTCACTTCTCCTGACGGCTCACGCTACTCCTGGTCGTTCTCAGCATAGAAACCTTCTGCTTAAGGATTGTTCTGTGGCTGTGTCCAGGGTGCCACCAACCATGTTGGAAGCCCCTAGTCTGAAATACATTAACTAACACCTACCTATTCAACATTGACAAGAAGATTCCCAGAAGTAAAACATCCAACAATTTTTTTTTTTTTGGCAATCCTATTTTATTGAACTACTGATGCTAAGTTATGCAAAATTGCACTACTTTAATTAAGGCTTTTAGTTTACGTTTGGCCACCTCAAAAGGAGTTGTAACATTAGGTTGGTCAATTTAAATACTGTGGCTCCCTGTTGGATAGACACACAATGTTTACACCTAAACGTTAATGCATACAAAGCAACAAGGCATTGTTAAATAAAACAGCAATACTGTTTTACTGCAACTTAGGCCTTGTGACCAATTACGCATGATTAAAATTACTTCCCACATTCACATCCACAGTACTCGTCCACTATTTAACATCTCAACCAAAACGTTACACGTGTGAAACAATCACTAACAGGTAAAAATTCTAAACCTGTATATTTGGTATTGCAAATACACTTATGCATGAGCAAGCAGGGGATTCACAGTGAGAATCTACAGCTGCAGAAGCCTGAAAATGATTTACAAAAATTGTTAAATCATTAAAAGATTGTTTGAAAATATACACTTCTTGTTGTAGACCCCCACTGTACACACAACTATAAACATTGTTCCCTATGTAAACAAAAAAGGAAACATATAATACAAGATTTGAAAAGTCTGGATATTTCCTTCCCAACAGATATTAAAGGCAACGTTTTTAAGACATTATACTGAAAGGACTATCATATTTTAAAGACAAGATCACTGTCTCCACAGGTTTTTAAAAATTAAAAAACTATATAGCTGTGTTAAAGCGCTTATTTGTACAATACAATGATAATGACCTTGAATTTATTTTTAAAAAATTACAATAAGCTACAAGTATCAAAGAAGTGAAGTTATCTGGAGTAGTCTATATAGGAGCTCTTTGGACTTTCTTCTATTATGCTAAAATAGTGGTGCTTTTAGGATTTACATTATTGTACTCTCCAATACAAAGTATGGGGCGTGTTAAAGTATACAGTACACCATTTTCATACATGTACAACATTGGTGGATGAAAAATGTCTCTTAGCAGTAATACTGGATTGTAGCCTCTGGTTTTACCAGCAGCATACTCTAGGACTATTACATAAGTAAAAATCTCTCTTGTGATACTGGAAAGTGATTAGAATGTGCAAACTGATGTAGTAGCTTTCATCCGCCTTTTAAAGGGTACCACCACAGAAAGTCCATTTAAGATGTTGATAGGTTTAACAAAGTTGGAATGCTGGCACTGTGGAATTGGGCAACAGTTCTTCAGACCTGGCTCAGAGCTACAATGCATTTAGTATATTAAAGCAGCTGACATGATGACTTTTTGCGGGCCTTCCCAGGCACTGGAGTTTTTCTGTTAATTTGCCACACTAGGTCATAAAAGATCTCATTCACATTTATTTTTGATTTTACAGAGGATTCTAAGAATGCACAGTTGTTCCATTGTCTTGCTAAATTTTGACCTTGTTCCTTTCCTACAACTCTTTCATCTTCCAAGTCACACTTATTACCAACCGGAATCATTGGAGCATCATCAGTGTCTTTAACTCGAAGAATCTGTTCTCTCAGATCTTGTAAATCATTAAATGTGGACTGCGCTGTGATGGGATAAACTAATGCAAAGCCTTGTCCGTTTTTCATGTACAAATCCCTCATTGCTGTAAATTGTTCCGTTCCTGCAGTATCCAAGATGTCAAGCATACACTGTTGTGCATCTACTTCAGCTTGCTTTCTATAAGAATCTTCTATCGTAGGATCATATTTTTCAACAAAAATTCCTTGAACAAATTGTACAGTCAGAGCAGATTTTCCAGCTCCTCCTGAGCCAAGAACGACTAGCTTATACTCACGCATGGTGCAAACTTGTAAAATCTAGTACTTCTCGCGCTGTCACCGGGTCCCCGCAGCCAGCATCGCCTCGCGCTCCCTCCGGGTCGCCGCCACTCCGGCTGGCTTACATGCCTGACTCTCCAACAATTTTTTAAAGTACTAATTAAAAAAAATTAATCATCTTTAGATGAAATCTTTGGAAAAATATGATATACTTCTCTACTTTTAATTTCGAACTTGTTTATTAAAGCAGATTTAAAACCATAGGAAAAGATTTATCTTAAAATTTCACCCGCAACCCCATAAATTCTGAAAAAGCAACAGTTTTTATTCTTTCCAGTATTTACCCTTATTTATAATTTTTTCACAATTGATTTGGTGGTGTAGATGTAACTTCCTGTTTCTACCTTTATTTTTTTTTTTAAGATTTAATTTTATTTATTTTTGGCTACGTTGGGTTTTTGTTTGCTGCGCGTGGGCTCTTTCTAGTTGTGGCGAGCGGGGGCTACTGTTTGTTGCTTTGCGCGGGCTTCTCACTGCGGTGGCTGCGGAGCACAGGCTCTGGGCGCGCGGGCTTCAGTAGTTGTGGCTCGCAGGCTCGGTAGTTGTGGCGCACAGGCTTAGTTGCTCTGTGACGTGTGGGGTCTTCCCAGTCCAAGAATCGAACCCGTGTCCCTTGCATTGGCAGGCGGATTCTTATCCACTGTGCCACCAGGGAAGTCCCCTGTTTCTACTTTTAAAATACTTATTTCATGACTAATTCCATTATAGTCTGACTTGTCCTCATATTTATCATTTAATGGGTTCATAGTTTCCTTTTGTATTGATGTATCTATTGTTGGGTATTTCAGATGTTTACAGTTCTTTTAACTATGATTAACAACACTACTATAAACAACTTTGTACTTGTAGGTTTTTTTTCTTTCTTCCTTTAAGTTACTCCCTTGGGATAAATTCTCAGGCTTGAGAGTCACGGGGTCAAAGTGTAGGAATATTTGTAGGAATATTTGCATTTACCAAATTGCCTCCAATGAGTGATGCTCCCTGTAGACTGAGTGAAGGGTCTTCTCACTAAACACTACCTGCACTAGACTTTGCTTTGCTTTGCTTTTGCTCCTTATTGGCCAGAATGTAATGAGAACAAGATGATCCAAATTAACAACAATTACTACTATTAGTAGTAGTAGTGCGAAATACCATTCCATTATTACTTCAATTAATTTTCCCAAACTTAAAATTTTAAAATATTTTTTTCTTAATGGGTGAATTAACTATTCATTTCTTCACTCATGTGTTCATTTGGGTCTTGGGTTTTTTGTTGGTCATACATGTAGATGTTATAGATAGTAACCGTTCTTTGGCTGTATTTTTTGTCAATACTTTTTCATTTTTCTTTTTTTTTTTTGCCTTTGAACAAATTTTGTATTATTTTAGAGAGATCATAAAGTTTTTATACAGTAATTTTAGCCTATCTTTTCCTTTGAAAGTCTTCTATTATTTAAATCATTATAAAAATATTACTTCTCTTTAATTGGGATAGCAAATCTATTTTCTGGTAGTTTATCTACAGTTTGATTTATTTATATTTATTTTGCTAATACCTCTGAAATTTGTCTTAAGATATAGGTATTTGAAGACTTAAGATTCTGTTACCTCAATAACATTTTAATAGTGTTTATATTTCTTATTACATTGTGGCTTAGATAATCATACACTGCATCTTTTTTAATGTATAGCAAAGACTGGTTCTGGGCCCTTGATTCTGTTTTATTCTGATCAGTACTGTACCATTTTAATTACTGCTGCCTTATAATATGTTCTAGTGTACAGTGGGTTACTTCTCCCCCATTGCTCTTCTTTTTCAGAGTATTCATTATATTCTAGATACAAAGATTCAGTGCAAATTAATAGAGCAAATGGACAAGAATTCAGGAGATTGGAGCTCATGGCCAGACACCACTTAACAGTGTCCGGTATCTTTAAATATGTTCCTCAGCCTCTGTGGGCCTCTGTTCCCTATTGGACTAGGACACTTCAGAAAGCTCTTAACTCTAACCTAAGATTTATGGATTCCGGGTCTTTTCCAGTTTTGCCTCTCACCTACCTATTCTCTAAGTGAAATTTATGTCATCTTATACAACATTTTAAGTGTGATTGCTTTAAGGCTACACACTGGATTCAGAACTGTACTAGTTTTGTTTGTTTTGCAGTTCATAGATTTTTCAGTTATTTAGTTTGCAAACATTTACTTCTCATTCAGGCACTTGGTTTGTCCCTCTATTAATTTAAGTATTCCTTTCTTTTTCCTCTATTAGATTTAAGGATCTTTATACAGGTCTTCCATATCTCTTGTTGAGACAAATTCTACATGATTTATATTCTTGCTTATTTATGAAGAAGACTTTTTTCATTAGATATTCCTAACTGATAATTAGTGTCATAGATGAATGCTGCTTGGTATTATACATGTTTCTTGTATAATAAATATTACTGTTAACAAATGGTAGAATGATTACAATAGTGGTTAACTAGCATGATCATTATAACTATGGTAATTACTATGTACCAGGACCCATGCTAAGCATTTGACAGTATTTCGCTTAATGCTTACAACAGCGCTGAGGGATGGGTCTCATTATACCCATTTTGCAGATGAGGAAATTGATTCAGGGAGATTAAGTTCACATGGTAATTAATGGCTAAAGCCAGGATTGGAACCCAGATGTGTCTAAATCCAAAGGCTCTTGCAAAATACCTCATTTTTTCACATTCACAATCTGTTATTTTGTTTTATCAAGTTCACTGTTTGTCTTAGTTGTGTGCTTGTGCATGTGTGTGTGTCTTTCTCTTGTATATCTGTATATGTTTTATTATTTTGGCAACATTCTCTAATATGACAATGGTGATAAGGAGAACTCTTGCCTTCTTTCTGTTTTTAATTGAATTTTTTGTGTATTTTTCTTTCAAGGACCATGTTGTACCTAATTATTAAATAGATGCACTATTTAAACTTTTTATTATTATTTCATATTTATATTATCACTAAATAGAAAAATATAATATGTAGAAAGATAAAATATATAAAATATAAAAATATATTATTTCATGTATTACTTTATATTTTTATTTTTCATTATTTTAAGGAAATATATTCTTCTCTTCCGAGTTTTAAGATTCATGTTGAATTTTGTCAATTTGTTTTGCATATCTATTGAAAGAATCATATAAATTATATCATTTAATATATTAATTAATAATTTTCCATATATAGAAATAAACCCTTATGGTCCTGCAATAAAATGCATGTGGTCATGCTGTACTTTCTTTAATATTTACTACCAAATTTTCTATGTAAGTAACTCTTTTAAGGTATTCTGCAACCTTCCTGCTTTAATTAAGATAAAATCTAAGTTGCTTTGACATGAGGCCCCAAAGTATGCTAACCTACAGGAGAGAGAAGATTGTTTCATACTCAAGTAACAATTCTAAGGTGAGCTGTCGGGTTACAGGTGGCTCTGCTCCATGTGATCATTCGGAGACCCTGGTTTCTTCTCTGTTGTCATTTTGCCATCCCCTGAGGTATTACACTTGTCTACATGGTTGAAGCAGGATCATGGATAAATCTGTGTTCCAGTTTGTAGGAAGGGGAAAGAATGGAAGTTCAGAGCAGGCTTTTTTTTTTTTTTTAAGTAAACTGGGAGTTGCATATCTCTTTTTAGCTCTCAGTTCATTGGTGATGATGTGGCATGGCAATACCTAGCAGCAAGCGATACTGGGGAATGCTGTCACTAGCTGGGCTGCTGGCCATATGTCCATATTAAACTTCTTTCACATGGAAGCAGAGGAGGGCAGATTTTGGTGGATGACCAGTTGTCTCTGTCACATTGTCTTTTTTACATAACAATATTAGAAAGTTTCTCATTTAGTGCATATGGAGCTTTTAGTTTTTTAATAAAATTTAATACTGCTTTGTAGCATCCTGTGGTATGAGGAACTATATAAATTGTTTGACCTTTTTCTTATTGATTACTATTTAGGTTGTTTGTATTCTTTCTCTACTATAAACGATGTTATAATGAACATTCTCCATGATATATCTTTATAGAAATGCATGAGTTTTTCCATGGGATAGTATCTTAGAAGTAGAATTGCTTGATCAAAAGGTATTTATATTTAAATATATATGCATACTGCCAAGTTAACTTACAAAAAATTATAACAATGTAGACATCCACTACTACAGCAACACCTCACTATCTAATACCAACAGGGAACAAGATGGATCTTAGAAATTAAATTACCAGGTAAATGAGTTGGATTCCTAAAAACACTAAATTTAAAAAAATTAACAATGGAAGGTGTTCAGTAAAGGTACCCTCCCTCCCACTTTTCTCTCATTTCTAGAATCAGAGTGGTTAAAAGCTCAAGCTTCCCCACTTACCAGCTGCATAGCCTCAGGCAAGTTTCTTATGCTCTAGATGCCTTGTTTGCTCATCTATAAAATGGGGGTAAGAATAGTACCTACTTCACTGAGCTGATGTAATGTTTTTATGTGATACTGGTCTTTATTCCAGCAGGAACCTGTCATACATTTTAATTCCTGTCATCAAGGTTGTAGAATTCTTTCTTGCCAGCTAAGTGGGACATTGTACTCTGTGCTCCACAGTATATAGGGCAGTCTGGAGATGTGGCGGGCAACCACATGTGCTTGATCAGCAGAGTTGTGACTTCCTTTTCCTACATTCTGAAAGCTCCGTCAAAGAGCCTCATCCCCGCCCGTACCTGGGACCAAAGGTATTGTAAACTCCCCCCGGGAGCTGGAGAGTCTGGCCCCCTTAACAGGTTCTAAATACAACAGTGCATATGAGCTCATTGGGAAAAACTCAAATCTCCTGATGATTGTTGGCTGTTCCTTTGGGAGATGGGGAAAATCTAGAACATTTTGGAGTCTTAAGAACTTTGGCTCTCCTTCGGTTTCTGAGGACTTAGAGACTCTCTTCCCTGTTGCATCTGGTCTTTCCAACAAGCCAACCAGTTCTCTTCACAGGGACCATTTGAAGGATGTTTGGGTCTTGATCATTTGCAGGTCATTTCAAGCCAAAGGCATGAGGCTGACTGTGGACCCATTCCTGGGCTGCATGTTGGGGGTGCAGAGGTGAAGGAGGCTCAGGCCCTGCCGTCATTACCAGTCCCTTGGCTCCCTCAACAACCTCCTATCCCATCCCTCTGCTTGCACTCCTGACCTCCTCACCCAGTTCAATCCACCGTCCACAGGCAGCGAGAGGAATCTCTGAAATGCAAATCTGGTTCAGCCTCTTCAGAGGCTTCATTCTGCTCTCAAAATGAGCACTAGAATCCTTAGTAGAGCTTAAGAGGCCCTGTGCGATTAACCCTGCTCACCTCCCCAGCAACTTCTAGAACCACTCTCCTCCTCCCTCTCAACGTCTTGGCCTTCCTTCAGCAACTCATTCCTCCTCCTTCTTAGGCTTGGCACATGCTGTTCCCTCTATCTGCAATGTTCCTCCTCTCTTCCTCTTTGCCTAATGAACTCCCATTCAGTCTCTAGATATCTGCTCAAATGTCACCTTCCTAGGGAAGACTTTTCCAGCACGCTCCAGATGCTTCTCCCTTATAAAATCTATCACAGCATGAAAAGTAACATTTGGGTATTTCTCTAGTTAATCTGTCCTGCCAGGTAACAAGCTCCCAGAGGACAGTGACACATCTGTTTTGCTCAGCATTATATGCCTAGCTCCATGCTCATTGCCTGGAGCATAGTTAAGCACTAAATAAATATTGAATAAATTAATGAGTTCACTCTCACCTTGTAGGAGAGGAAATACAAGGGTAGACAATGTCATTACAATACATTGTGTTAAGACTTTAAGACCATAAAGTACCTAGGAACACAGAGGAAGAAGCAGCCAGCTCAGTAGGGGTGAATGAGTCAGGGCAGGATCCTTGGAGGAGCAGCTTTGAGCTGAGGAAGAGAAGGGCATCCCAGGCAGAGGGAATAGCAGGAGCAAATGCACTCAGGCATCTTCTAGCACTTGGCGTGTTCCAGGAACATAGGGAATCCCATGTGAACCAAGTGTGAGCCATGTGTCCCAAAGAGATGGGCAGCAAGGGTGGAATGGAGGTGGGAATCAGAGAAGCTAAAGTCTTTGAGGTCTAATTAATGAGTTTGAACTTCCTTTAGCACCCCTTGCAAAGCCAGAGAAGCCTGTAGGTAAGGAAGCATGAGGATCAAAGCTGAGTTTGAGAATAATACTTCTGGACAGTTTATGAAAGCTGAGGCTAGAGGTGGGGAGACTAGGTAAGAGGGTATGGAAGCAGCCTGGTGAGAGGTGATGGGACTGTAGACTGAGATGGATAGGAGGGAACGTGGGGAGGATAGGTTTGAGAGACATTTGGAGGTTAGCTTGGCAGGACTTGATGAGGGGATGGGGTGGAGGGGGAGACCAGAAAGACCAACAGGTGTGCATCTGCACGGCCAAGGGGGTGATGGTGCTATTAATCAGGGTGGGGAGCACAGGAGAAGGAGCTCCCTTAAGGAGAAAGACAACGAGTTTGGGTTTGGACATCTGAATGCCTGTGGGAAGAAGCCTGGATGTCGCAGTCTGACAGAACTGGCTTTGCATCCTGGCACTACCAGTAACTAGCTGGGATCCTGGGGAATCTACTTAACTTTGCTGAGCTTCAGTTTCCTAGTTTGCAGCATCCCCAGAAAATGAGCTTAGCAATATTTGCTCTGCAAGGCTATTCTAAGGAGTAAATGAGAAAGTGCATCTAATGCAAGCTTATGTTTGATAAATGGTGGCTGTTGAAGTGGTTTTTATTAGCCTGATCCAGGGGGTAATGTCTAGGAGGTGGTTGGATATCTGGACCTGGATGCTGGGAGAGGTGTGGGCTGAGGCAGTCCTTCCAGACACCCCAGTCTGGGCTCAGGGCCCTCAGGTCTCAGGCAAGGAGAAGGCCTCCCTGAGAAAATAGATCAGAAGAAAGTTGATCCCCAGGTCAAATATCTTTGACCTTTTGGGGGATCATCCTGGGCCTCAGCACATCTTTAACCAGAAGCCCCCAAAGTTACTTTTCCAAGTCCTGGAGATTGCCAGAAACAAAAGCTTTCATTGGAATGAGGTGGTATAGGCAGATATTTTTAAAATAATTTTACTGTTTTTATTAAAAATAGCTCATTGATTATCAAAAAATTCAACTAACAGTGAAAAATACAAAGAAGAAAGTAAAAATCGCTTACATCAAACATCCCCTTTCCCACAAATACAGAAGGAGTGAGGGAGATTATAGATTGCTCCATATACTTTTTTTTAATAAAAAGTATGAAAATTTAATTGAACTTGAATTAAAGTGAAGTGAAACTGTAGGGCTTGCTGAATTTTGGTAATTGCTTCCTCCAAAAAAAAAAAAAAAGAGGTTAGTTTTTAAAAGTTTTAAAATATATATTATGAAATGCATTAAGGGTTTGGAGTCATTGAAGTTTGTTTTTATATTACATATTTGAAGTTTGGATTATTGCAGGGAAAGAGGAGAAGGGCAGTATTTCTTCCCTTTTTCATATTTCTTCCTAACCTTTCCATCTCCACCTATACAAATGATAAGTTATTCTTTTTATACTCTCAATGTTGTAACATTTGCATTCCATTCTGTAACCATAATTTCCATAGTTGTTTAGCTTTAAACTTATATGTAAACGAATTTAATGTTCACCACCAGTCCCTTTACTGTGGCTCACAATTCCCAAGCTTATGATTTTGATTTATGTCTTGTTTAGCTGGATTTCATCATCCAATAGTTTTTCTAGAAAGGCTTAGAGGTGTATGTTCCTTGAGTTCTAGCATGTTTGAAAATGTTGTTCTTCTTCTTGAAGGACAGCTTAGATGGTTATAAATTCTGGATCACTCTTTTCCCCAGAGCTTTGTAGATGCTACACTGTATTCAGTGTTGTAGAGAAGTCTGAGACCAGCTTACTTCCAGCACCTCTCAACCCTCACCTTTCCCTGTAGGTTACTTACTCTTTCTATGAGAGTAGTTGGAGAAGCATTTTTATGTTCATATATAGCTATGGATCTATATAAGATATATATACATACATAGAAAAGAATAAGGTTATATATATATATATTTTTTTTTTCTTGGTGTGCTTTTTCAGTCTGCGAGTTCAGCTTTTCTCTCAGTGGAGGAAATTTTTTCTTCTCTTATGTCTTTGAATGTGTTCTTTGTTCCTTTTGTTTTTTCACTACTTCAGAGCCACCATAATCTGTAAATTTCTCATCAGTGTCTCCACTGTAGGTCCATTACTCTACCTCTCAATATTTTAATCTTTCTTTCCTTCTTTACTTCCTTGTGCTCATCTCAATCTCCCCCACTAATTCAGCTTGAGGCTCTACCTGTTTTATTCCTTCATATTTCCAACATATTGGTTAGTTCTATATTTTTAGAATTTTTTGCTTCATTTTGTCATTTTGGTCTTCAGTTTATTTCCTTAAATTGTAATCTTCTTCCATTTTGTGCAATCCTCTCATCTCACCTCTGATTCCTATTTTCATTTTTTCAGGTTCTAATTTCTCCTTGAGTCAAAACATTTGTGGTATACATTTTGCACAAAAATGCATTTTATGTGTTTCTTGCATCTATGTTTCTATTCTGACATCTGTCTCCAGCATGTTTCTTTTCTTCTTTCCTTTATACCTTCCTCTCCTCTTTCCTTCCTCTTTTGACTATACTATTTTTGTGTAGTTGCCATGCCATTTGTTTTCATTTAATTTTTTTTTTGATATGGACATTTCTACCTGGATTTTCTCTTGACCTAGATATATTGTGTAAGTCAATTTTCACTGACTTTTTCCTACCTTTTCTGAGATCTCTGTCCTCCTGGCAGCGCTTAGTTGAGGACTGGGTATTTTGTGTCTGCTTTGTCACTACTTGGGTGGTGGGGAAAAGAGGAAGTTCAGCTGGAGCTGTGGGTAGTGGTGGTTGTGGGTTGGTTTCTGCTCTTTTTCTATAACTTTGTTAATAGTCTAACACTTGAATTTATTCCACTGAAGTGGGGGCATATCCTATTCCCTTGGGTGGGCAGTAGTGGGGCATGGATTATTTCACCAGTTCAGGGTAGAATTATAGGGACAATCTGCCCAGCTGTTTATTTTCCACACTTAACCCAACTATTCCCAGCAAGCACTCTCACTCCCCTGCCAGATAAAGGAAGGAAAAGATAGACAAAATCCAAAGAGTTTGGCCACTCTGCTATTTCTCAGAAGTGCAGGATGGGGGTAGGGGTTGTGACAGCTTCAGTTGGGGCTTTCTATGTGTCTCCTGCCACTAACTCTATCAGAAGGGATTGTTTTATTTATTTTCTCTTACTTTCCTTTCTGGTAAGTCCCTCTATGTTGTTTGAGATCATCAGCTCTGGTAGAATACTATGCTGTCATTCTGCTTTTCCTCTCCCCTCCTCCTCAGTACGAAAAGCAAATAGCAGCACAGGCAGTTTTTTGTCTTGTTGGAGTGTTCTTATGGTGGGATGGATATCCTTCTACTCTAGAGAAACTTTCTGAACCGCCTCTGCAGCTGCCTGCCCACCCCTTGGTCCACTTCTCTTCCGGCTCTGTAGTCACAAAAGTGCCTACAAAAGTTTGTCACAACTTTTCCTCTCACATCTTCCTCTCAGTACTGATTCTTTGAGGGAGGAAGAAAGGGTTATCAAGGGTGGGAGTTCTACATTTATTTCTAGTAAGTTCTGTTTTTCTCTGGCCATTATTTTTAAAGATTATTGCCTTTTCCTGTACTTGAGAGTTGCTGATCTATTCTTAGTTGACTATAAATTTTTTGTTGTTGTTAATTTGGTTGAGATCAGGAGGGTGGCAGGTTCTGGGATCACTCTATTTATTTATTTATTTATAATTTTTATTTACTTATTTATTTTTGGCTGCGTTGGGTCTTTGTTGCTGTGTGCGGGCTCTCTCTGGTTGCGGCGAGCAGGGGCTCCTCTTCGTTGCGGTGTGTGGGCTTCTCATTGCAGTGGCTTCTCTTGTTGCAGAGCATGGGCTGTAGGCGTGTGGGCTTCAGTAGTTGTGGCATGAGGGCTCAGTAGTTGTGGCTTGCCGGCTGTAGAGCGCAGGCTCAGTAGTTGTGGCACATGGGGTTAGTTGCTCTGCGACATGTGGGATCTTCCCGGACCAGGGATCGAACCAATGTCCCCTGCATTGGCAGGTGGACTCTTAACCACTGCGCCACCAGGGAAATCCTGGGATCACGCTTAAGACAGCCATTTTAGCAGGGCTAGAAACCCATCCCTTTTTGGGGAGTGGGGTTCTACCTAGGGGACTTTTCTAGGCAAAAGCTCCTCATATGACTTCCCTGTGATTATTAGACCTCATACAGTCCTGTCAATCATACAGACTTCTCAGGAGCCCACTGTTTCATTATCTCTCTGCTGGGTGCAGCAGGGAATACATAAAGGTAGAGTGTGACCAGAGGCACCACAAGGTTTGCCATCTGTCACATGGAAATGTCAGACAGCAGTAGGTGCCAAGACAGAACCCAAGAGGTGACAGGTAACTAAGAGAACTAGCTACCTGATATGAGTCGAATCTCATATCCAAAGAAGGATCGCTGACTGCCCTGACTCTGACAGATGGTCCTCCAGACTTTGCTGGATTCCTTGAGTACCAGGAAACTCGTGAACACTGTTCAGTTATCGGGAAGCTCAAAGTATTTAAACATTGTTTACCTGGGGCCAAACTATACCTCCTCTTTTCTCTGCATGGTCTCCCTTGGTGAGGCTTCTAATTCACATGACTCCCAATCTTAGCTCCATTTAGATGGTTACGTAGTCCTGATCTCTGGCCTAGACTACAGTTGTGGAAATCTGTTGGGTCAAACCCATGAAAGACGGCAAAACGTGGATAACTAAAAGTCCTGCGTGCAAATGGAAAATAACCACTGTATGGGACGAAGATACCTGATTTGGTTCAAGTAAAAGAGATTCAAGGCTTTTAATCCTAAATGTGCTGTGAGCCCATAGTGTAGGGCACAGCAAGTCTGTGCTAAATGAATAACTCATGTCAATGCCAAGGCCATTTGCCACTGTGCTCCTGAGCTAAGAGCTTGTTAGAGCACATCTGGGCTTCTGGGACAGCAACAACCAGAATGTGTGCAGTCAGGGGATGGTATCTAGAGGCCACAGTGAACAGCTGGGAAAATCGGGCTACAACCTGGAGAAGGGAAGCTTTGGAGAGGTACAAGAGCTGTCTTCAAGCAGGAGAAAAATTTGTGGGAAAGAGAATACTTGGTTTGTTCTTTCTGCCTTCAGAGCACAAACCCAGGACAGGTTTAGGAGATTAAAAAAAAAGGCTATTTATTGGTTCTGTTGACGAGGAGACATCTATTTCTGAGATCTGTAAAAGATCTAATGACCTTAGCTTTACTCTGGAAAAACCCTGTTTCTACTCCTATCTATGGGGATATGGAACCAGATGCTGATTTCTAATTAGGACACAGATGATAGAACTGCTGAATTCATCTGAGGAAGAATAGTTGGGCAGCAGGCCTCTTGAGAAGCCTGCCAAAGAGAGGGGACTTTTCCAAACTTTATAGCCAAAGAGCCAACAATTTTCCAGTTGACAAAAACCAACCTGGACCCCAGACACAAGAGCCTGCTTGGTACTATGGAGAGCAATGGGAAGAACATAGAACTTAGAGCAGATAGAATTATTTGAAGCCTATGCCATTTACCAGTTCTGTGACCTTAAGCAAGTTATTAATCTTGCTGAGTCTTAGTTTACCCACCTGAAAAATGGGATGATTAAGGTCTAGCTCATTGGGTCGTTGTGAGGATAAAATAACAATTATAAAGCCCCTGGCATATAACCAGGTTCCAATAAATGTTAAAGCTATTCCTTATCCCCTGAAGCAAATTGCCAAGAGTATTACATTTTATAAATTAAACACTTTTTTTTTCAGGGCCCCCTTCTGAACTCTCCCCAGCTATTGAGGAAGAAGAGTCAAAGAGTGGCCTGGATGTCATGCCCAATATTTCTGATGTGCTGCTTCGCAAACTGCGGGTCCACAAGTCTCTCCCTGGAAGGTAAAATTGGGGCATGGGTTGCACAAGACCCCACATTGGGTGGCCCCTGTATTCAATTGTAGATAGGACACAGGAGCACCAGACTTGATTTTTGACGCCAGAAGGGTCAAAGTCCAATAGTTCAGACAGGACTAATGTACCCAAAACAAAAAGAATAATAAAGGGCCAGGTGAGGTGGTTCCAACTCAAAGAGGAGCAGGTGGGGCTCACAGGTGAACAAGACCACCAAGAAAGTGAAAAGACAACCCACAGAATGGGAGGAAATATTTGCAAAGCATGTATATGATAAGGGACTTGTTTCTATAATATATCTTTGAAGAACTCTTATAACTCAATAAAAAAAACAACTAATTTTTAAATTTTTTAACTGAAGTGTAGTTGATGTACAGTATTATATGTTACAGGTATACAATAGAGTGATTCACAATTTTTAAAGATTATACTCCATTTATAGTTATCATAAAATATTGGCTATATTCCCTGTGTTGTACAATATATCCTTATAGATTATTTTATACATAATAGTTTGTACCTCTTAATCCCCTACTCCTATCTTGCCCCTCCCCCCTTCCCTCTTCCCACTGGTAACCACTAGTTTCTTCTCCATATCTGTGAGTCTGCTTCTTCTTTTGTTATATTTACTAGTTTGTTGTATTTTTTTAGATTCCACATAAGTGGTATCATACAGTATTTTTCTTTCTCTGTCTGACTTATTTCACTTAGCATAATACCCTCCACGTCCACCCATGATGCTGCAAATGGCAAAATTTCAATTCTTCTTTATGGCTGAGTAGTATTGACAACTAATTTTTTTAAGTGGGCAAAAGATTTAAATAGACATTTCTTCAAAGAATATATATGAGGGGTCAATGAGCACGTGAAAGAATGCTCAGCATCAGTAGTAATTAGGGAAATGCAAATTCAAATGGTTTATCATGAATAATAAATGATAAATTCATTAAATGAATGATGTATCATGAATAATAAATGATAAATTCATTAAATGAATGATTTATCATTTATCATAAATGATTAAAATGAGATATAATTTTATATCCCTAGAATGGTTTTAATAAAAAAGATGGGCAATAACAAATGTTGGTGAGGATGTGGAGGAAATGAAATTCTCAGGAAAATGGTGCAGCCACTTTGGAACAACAGTTCATCAAAAAGTTAAACATACAGTTATTGTATGGCCCAGCAATTCCACTCCTAGGTATATAACAAAGAGAAATGAAAATATATGTCCACACAAAAACTTGTACGTGAATGTTCAATAACAAGCATTTTTCATGATAGCTAAAAATGGAGACAAACCAAATGTCCATCAGCTAATAAATAGATAAATAAAATCTGATATATCCATAGAATGGAATACTATTCAGCCATAAAAATGAAATACTTATATATGCTACCAGATGGATGAACCTCAAAAACATTATGCTAAGTGAAAGAAATCAGTCATGTGTTGTATGATTCCATTTATATGAAATACCCAGAATAGGGAAATCCACAGAGACAAAGTAGATTAGTTGTTGTATAGGGCTGGGGATTGGGGGAGTGACCACTAATTGGTATAGTGTTCCTTTTTGGGAGGATTAAAAAGTTCTAAGATTGACTGTAATGATGGTTGTACAATTCTATGAATATACTAAAAACTACTGAATTGCAAATGTAAGAGCATGAAAAAAAAAGGAAAGAACAGTAAATGCAAAGGCCCTGGGGCCACAAGGACGTAAGTGTGTTTGAAGAGCAGAATGGCGAATGTGGCTGAAGAGTGGGAAGAGTCCGGTAGGGGCCAGTTCACAGAGGCCTTTGATTTCATTCTCAGGCCTATTAAGGCAGTTTGAATTCTGAGGCACATCCAGGGTGGTCTCCTTGTACGTCACCTGCTAGGCCTCTGCCTTTTTGGAGGGTAATGGCTCTGCCCCTCCCTGCCTGTGCCAGTTCATGAGGCACAACTCTCTGCTTCAGGAGCTGACCTTGTCATGTGGCTTCTTTACATAAACCACACCTCCCTGGGTCCTCAGGGCCTTGTACATTTTTCAAAAATGTGTTCTATAGCAAAAAAGCAGAACGTGAGTAATCAAGGTAGTAAAGTAAGTTTGGTAAATAATTGATGAAAACGTAATTTTCACATAATACCCAAACAAAGCCAGGAATCAAACACAAGCTCAGTGAGTTTGATAACCCATTTAAGCAAGATGTGCATGTCCTATATGACAGCTGAGATTGTGTTGGCTGGCCCCCAGAGGAAAGGGCCTGACGGGTGGGCCTGTGGCCAGAACTGCAAGGCTCAAACAGCTTTGCACTTGTTTATCTCGTGCTCTGTACTCTGCTGACTTGATGGCCGTGGGGTCTTGTTGCCTCATCCTGACAGGAAGGTTCTCATAGTCCCTCGTCAGGGGTGAGAACCAGCCCCTTGCAGAGATTGCTGACCCCTACCTTTGCTCTCGGGGTCCCTCCACACCCGTCAAAGGGAGGAAGCTGTGTTTCCTGAGAACCTTATCGATGGCATGCTCTGTTGCCAAGTCCTGTGACGCCAGTAGGACTCCTCCCCGTTCTCCCACCCCAGCACAGGAAAGGTCCCGTGCATTATTTACGTCGTCCGGGTTTCAGAGCAGGGCTAGCTTTAGTCACCAGCCAGAGCAGCAGCCGAGCAAGGGTGCAGAGTGGAGGATGCTTGCTGTGGGAACCGCACCCTGTGCACCAGCTGGGGCTCTCTTGCCCAATCTCTGATTCCAGCCATCAGAAGAGGCTCTTGCTGTGGAGAAGAGCTCTGGCCACTCTTTCCTACCATTTATTCTCTGGCTCACGTGCACACTTGTCACACCCCTTGGAGGCAGGAGGAGGGTCAGGCTTTGCAGACCTGGGCAGCCCCAGAAAAATTATAATGACTGTTCAGATGTATACAACTTATAAAGTGTATAGCTTGTATAGTCTTTTATTAAGTCCTCACAGCATGCCTGTGAGTTAGTCATAATAATAAACATCTCCTGAGTGCCCGCTGAGTGTGGATGTCATATGAATATACACATATGTACATATACATGTATATACATATATATACACATACATACATGTGTGGATGTCATATATAGGTGAATATAGACACATATATATACACATTGATACATACATTTATATATTCCTTATAAGACTCCTGCAAGGTAGATATTATTCCCATTTTACAGATGAGCAAACTTAGATTAAATAACTCATCCAAAGTCACACTTAGTGGAGGCACTGGTGGAGCACTGACCCCAGGATCTAATAGTTTCCACCATACTTCCTCTGCAGGAGTCACTATCTTGGCGAATACGTCACGGGTTACAGAACTCACACAAAGGGTACCCTGCATCTTTTCCATCTCGCCAGCCCTGCTTACTCTAATTCCTGGAAACACCTGGTCTGCCTGCTGTTCAGAGGCACCTTTTGGTTTATTTCAAAGGTTGGATAAAGTTCATTTGCATGTCTTTTCTTTTTCACAGTGCCCCTCCACTCACTGAAAAGGAAGTTGAGGTAAGTAACTCCAGTGTTCTATGAAATTGAATACTTGAGCTTGAGTGGGTTCATTCAAAACACTTCCTTCTCCAGCCTCTGCTCCTGACATTTTTACACAAACATGAGAATGAGTGGCCATGGGGGGAATATGGGCATCGTGATCAGCCCTATTGAGCCACCAAGCCCCCAACCACCACTCCAGTTAATGGAAGATTTTGACAAATTTCGTCAGGGATGAGAAGGTAGCTGGAAGTTCCACATTTCATCAACGATTATTTGTTTTCTTTAAAAGTATGACTTAGATACACAAAGCAGCTGGGAGGCTGCAGAACTGAATCAAATTTATTTCAAAATTATTAAAAGACGATCAGATTTCACGTTTCAAACTTTGGTCTGGAGGAAAAAGGTGCTTTCTTTCTGAGGGTTTCAGACGTAAGGAAGCCAGCTCAGCCAAGGCGGGTGGCTATGCTCTCAGGTCTCCCACCTTCCCTGATTCTCCCATGATTCTCCTCGGGGCCTCCTTGTCTCTGTAGAGAAGCTGTCCCAATGGGGCTGGTGAGTGAGCTGAGAGGAATTTGCATTTCATTCTGGCGAAGGGGTAGATGGACAAAGAGAATGCATCGGAGGTGAGACAGTGAGGACCTCCGACACCAGCAGTAGTTTGTTTCCATGACGATTACATTGGAATTGATAGAAGGAAAGGAGCAAGAACATGGATGATTCCAGAATACTTCACTCCAGGTTGGGAGGATGGAAGATTTTACAGTCTTAAAACATGGTTTACGCTTGATAACAAGAAAACGAACATACACTTACTGAGACCCAGTGGACCACATAAGCAAAGGGAGATGGACTGTGTAAAATATCTGGCACAGATAGTAACAGTTACCTGGCACACACATATCCATCCTTTCAGCTGACCCCCCCATCAGCTCTGAGAAACAGGTAGAGCAGGAAGCAGAACAAAGGAGGAAACTGAGGGATTAAATAAGTTATCTGAGATCCCAGACCCCGTGCTTAGCAGAATCAGCATTTGGAGCCAAGTGTTCTGACTGACTTCAGGGCTCTTTATACCACACTGCCATTAAGGGGATAACCCAGTTATAGAAAACTAAATATTGAGCATTGTTGATAAATTTGACTGAGGCTTGGGCAAGACAGAGAATCCCCACACACTGCCGCTGGTGGTGATGGCCGTGGGCACTTTGGTTAAGGGTGCGCTCCTGTCCTCAGGTGTGTGCTGACACAATCTGTGCTCAGCATGGTGAGAGGAGCACAGGCTTTGGAATCAGATGGTCTGAGGCTGAATTCTGGCTCTGCTACTCCCTTGTGACACCTTGAACAAGTTAATGACCTCTCTGCTCTCGGTCTCTTTACCCATAAAGTGGACATAACAGTTCCTATGGCAGAGGATTGTTGAGGGATTAAACAAGCTAAGGTGCGTAAAACTCCTGGCAGTTCTGGCGTATAGCAGATGCTCAATAGGGAGTAGCTTTCAATGTGGCCCTCATCATCATCATCATCGAGCAGTTCAGGGTCTTCAGTTCTCCGTCTGGAGATGTCTGCCCACCGTGGGCCATGTTACATGAACTTCAGATGCTCAGGCAGAATCAACTCACCCTAAGGGTGTAAATCTTCTACCACTTGACACAGGCAAGGCAAATGAAGGCTGTAAAAATGAAGGCCATTGCTTCCTTCCTGTGTAGAGTCCATCTGTGTATTTCTCCTCCCCGGTAGTTTCCTATTAGACCAGGAATTCCATGTCTGATCAACACCACCTTTCAAAGTTCATTCATGCAGGCTGCATTTTTGGCATGGAATATTTGTTCCAGAAAGCTTCTCCTAACAGAATCATACCTGGCTTTATTTAATCTCCTGGCAGCTTGTAAAAGCTGCTTTCAGCATAGGATTTGGAATATTCAGATAAGATGCTGGTTGAAGTTTGCTTTGAGTCAACAGGCTTACATCTCAAGTGGGGTTTCTTTAAATACAGTAGTTTCATGTGAAATCTCCAAAACCCGCATGCCATAAATCCTAGCGTGAATCCAAACTGCTTACACAATCAGCTGTGTTGGCCTGAGTTTATCTAAACCCAAATACAGGATGTTATTTTCTTGACATTCAGGAAAAAGCAAAGTGTTATTCTCTTATTCTTTTTCAGTAAAATGTGTTTGGTCTTCTGGTTCTGGGAAGGACCTAGCATGGACCTCAGGTTACTATTTCGCCATCTTTTGTGCAGTTTACTTCATTAAGGGAGAGTTTCACTTGTTCTTGGCTGCTGTGGGGGCTGGTTCCAGGAGCTGATATAAAATCCTTGAGCAAAAAAATACACCGGCAGCCTTGCTCCCTGCAGTAGCTCCTCCTAGCACCTCTCCAACACTCTTGTTCCCAACAGAACGTGTTTGTACAACTGTCCTTGGCCTTTAGAAATGACAGCTACACCCTAGAATCTAGAATTAACCAGGCGGAAAGGGAACGCAACCTGACAGAGGAGAACACGGAGAAGGAACTGGAACACTTCAAAGCTTCCATTACGGTAATTGTGGAGCCTGATTGGGGAATCCTTGCAGGAGACACTGTCCCCAAGGGCTGTGCCGGGTCTCCTGCTTTTCTCAGTCACCAAGTAGAGTCTCCTGAAGTGAGAAATGGGGCCAAGGCCCTGAGCCAGGCAGCCTTCCTCAGAGCTGAGAGGAGCTGAGGCAGAGATCCCGAAGGCTTGGTTACCTCAGGGCTGTAGTTAAGGCCTCTGAGCCCTTGGCAGCTTCTCGGGGTGGGGGGGGGGGGGGTGCTGGATGACCTGGGATGGCAAAGGGAGCCCCCTGGGGACCAGAGACCCGGCTGTGATTCCCTTCCTTCAGGCCAGCCAGCTATAGAGTGTCCACACTGGGCTTCTCCAATCCCAGAAGTAGCCATCGCCTGGGCCCTGCAGAGGCGCCTCCTCTCTGCCAGGATGGGGCCAGGGCTCGTCTTGTGACAGCCCTGGTCAAGTCTTGGTCTGTGAGGGCCCCATGTGACATTCCTTCTCCCTGCTCAGTCCTCAGCTTCACTCTGGCACCACTGTGAGCACCGGGAGACCTACCAGAAGCTGCTGGAGGACATCGCGGTCCTGCACCGCCTGGCTGCCCGCCTCTCCAGCCGAGCCGAGATGGTGGGGGCCGTCCGCCAGGTGAGCTCTGCTCTGTCCGCAGTAACTGGAGCAGCGATGTAAGCAGTGGCAACTACAGATACTGCTTATTGATGGCTTCCTCTGTGCCAGACATCCTACGTCCGTAATTGTGGTCGTCTCAGTGTATTTTTGATGGACCACTAAATTCTTGAGGCGCTCCCCAGAAAAAGCTTTCCATGGATACCTACATTAGAGAACTGCTGCGTACTACCTTCCTTTCTTGGAGATTTCTGAGGCATGTTGGCATAAGCAAGGCTTTGAGAAGTCCTGTAATGAAAAAGTCTGTTTAACATTACCGACGTATTTCTCACATGTATTTGAGTAAAGAATCACCCACCCCGCCACTTCTTGTTCCCACAAAATACCTATTCAACTCCCAGGGAACTAGTATTTGGCAAAATATGCTTTAGGAAAAACTGCTTTGTTTCATTAATCCTCCCAGCAACTCTGTAAAGTAAATAATCTTATCCCCTGATGAAGACGTGAAGTCTCAGAAAGGTAATAGCACTAGCGTGGGGCAAAGCTGGGGTGCAGGCCCAAGTCTGGCTCCCTCGCAGCCACTTTGAAGTCGTGAGGCACTCAGGGTGCCACCCTGATCCAGCATGGTGTTGTGGGGTCAGACTGCCTGATTTCTCATCCTGGCTCCACAAGGATTCACTGTGTGGCCTCGGGCCTCTGTGCTCCAGCTTCTCCAACCATAAAATGCGGATGCTGACAGTATCTGCCATACAGGGCACTGTGACACTTGTAAAGCACCTGGATGTCGTTATCACTGTTGCTGTTACTGTGGACCCGTGTCCTGCTGCATGGTTTGCATGACAGGGGTGTTCCTGGGGCCCAGCCCTGGGCAGTTCTCATAGAATAAAGGAAGGACAAGCCACGGGGCTGTCCCACCCGTGTGCTTCCGGGGAAAGGGCACCCAACTCAGCAGCAGCACCCAGGAAGCCACTCCAGCTGGGAGCAGCAACAAAGGGAGGGCTTTAGGGAAGTGGCTGGTCTCAGCTCAGGGCTGTGGGGACTTTGTCCAGGGGACAGTCACTGAGCGTGTCCCTCTGGGGACAGGCAGGCTGCGGGCAAGGATCTCTGAGGGATCCACGGGGTGTCAGTAGAGAAGACTCCTCCTCATTTTGCAAAGCCCTCGTGAAAGCATTTCTCAGCCCACGCACGGCTCACTCCAGCCTTCACCCTTCTGCAAGTGGCTTCCGTGTCTCTGTCCTCACCGTCTTCTCTGGTTCCACTGGACTGGTTCAGGCACTCATCCTCTCTTCTCCTGTTGCCCTTGCTGCCACCAGTCTCACACCCTTCAGTCCAGTCTCCACTGGCGACCTGATTATGACACTCCCTTACTTTAAGACATACGATGGCTCCCCCCTTCCTTCAGAGTAAGTCCCAGTTCCTTAGTATAGCATTCAAGGTCCTTCACAACCCAGCCCTAACTCACCTTTTCTTCTTGTGAACAAACCCAACCACTTGCTGATTCCTACATGAGTAGGATGACCTGTACTTTCCTGGCTTTCCAGACAATTCTGGTACATGCTTATTGTCCCAGCATAATTCTTGATGGCACCCCCTTTCACTCTCCAAGGGATCCTGTCTGGAGGGGAAATCCTCACCTCGATACAAGCCTTGTGATGTCCTGCCTCTGGACCTTGGCTCTTGGAGTTCCCTGGCTAATGCTCTTTGTCTCTCCTGCCCATAGCTATGTGCCCAGACCCTACAGCACTTCACTCCGTCTCAAGAAGCCTCCCCTGACCCATTCTCTGCAAGCGGAGATGACTCTGCACCCTCTCATCTCCTGAGGCTTTGTGGCTGGGCTCGTCCTTGTTATCCCTGAGCACAGGTGCCTGAGCCCCCGTCTCAACTCACATCCCAGACAGCAAACTCTTAGAGGGCAGAGTCACGTCTGATTGGTCCTTGTATCCTTTCGAGTCCCCCAGCCCAGAGCTTGGCTCAGAGCAAACAGTGCTGATGAGCTTTTCATCCAAATGCCCTGTGTGTTCACACTCTTCTTCCCTGCAGGAAAAGCGCATGTCGAAAGCAACAGAAGTGATGATGCAGTATGTGGAGAACCTGAAGAGGACGTATGAGAAGGACCATGCAGAGCTCATGGAGTTTAAAAAACTTGCAAATCAGAATTCAAGCCGCAGCTGTGGCCCCTCTGGTAAGGAACTGGGTTCCTGCCCACCCCTGACCTTGGCCCTGTGATATTGGGTCCCTGATGGATCCAGGCTAGGATCATGCCTATGGGACAGCCCCAGGGCCTGTGTTAGGGTGAGCAAAGCTTGCTGCCTGGCCCAATGCCGCCCACAGGGACCTCACAGTCACTGTTTCTGTGAGCTTGGGGGCCTGGAACCAGAAAGCATGAATGGCCCCCAAGCAACTCCTGATAAAAGTAACCAGAGAAGCTGATCACTGATGCAAAGCCCATAGGCTGCAAGAATTCAACCTCCTTTGTGAGAGTGGCACACCCTAAACCTTTCAACCTTTGTGCTTTGGGGTCCCCCCTTTGGGCAGCACATGCTAAGGAAATATATAGTTAGAAGATTCCCTCTGGCAATGATGTGGCAATTACATTACTGGGGTAAAGCCAGAGACAGGGAAACCCACAAAGCGACCATTACAGTAATCCAGGTGAGAGATGGAGTCTGGGCAGAGGGGTGGAGTGAGAGCCTGGGTAAAGGAGATACTGCTGAGATAACTATTAGACTCGTGGGCAAGACAAATGCTTTAAAGAAATACTCTCTTTTAAAGAAGTTCTATACAGGTTGCTATAGAAGCACAGAGGAGGGGCCATCTGATTCCACTTGATATTGAGTTGCTGTGGTTTTTGTTTTGTTTTGTTTTTTGTTTTTTATTGAAGTATAGTTGATTTACAATGTTGTGTTAATTACTGCTGTACAGCAAAGTGACTCAGTTATACATATAGATACATTCTTTTTCATATTCTTTTCTGTTATGGTCTATCACAGACTTTTTTTTTTTCAGGAGAAATCATTGTTATTTATTTATTTATTTATTTATTAACATCTTTATTGGAGTATAATTGCTTTACAATGGTGTGTTAGTTTCTGCTTTATAACAAAGTGAATCAGCTATACATATACATATATCCCCATATCTCTTCCCTCTTGTGTCTCCCTCCCACCTTCCCTATCCCACCCCTCTAGGTGGTCAGAAAGCACCGAGCTGATCTCCCTGTGCTATGCGGCTGCTTCCCACTAGCTATCTATTTTACATTTGGTAGTGTATATATGTCCATGCCACTCTCTCACTTCATCCCAGCTTACCCTTCCCCCTACCTGTGTCCTCAAGTCCATTCTCTACGTCTGTGTCTTTATTCCTGTCCTGCCCCTAGGTTCTTCATGACCATTTTTTTTTTAGATTCCATATATATGTGTTAGCATACAGTATTTGTTTTTCTCTTTCTGACTCACTTCACTCTGTATGACAGACTCTAGGTCCATCCACCTCACTACAAATAACTCAATTTCATTCCTTTTTATGGCTGAGTAATATTCCATTGTATATATGTGCCACATCTTCTTTATCCATTCATCTGTCGATGGACACTTAGGTTGCTTTCATGTCCTGGCTATTGTAAATAGTGCTGCAGTGAACACTGTATCACAGACTATTGAATATAGTTCCCTGTGCTATACAGTAGGAGAGTTGCAGTGTTTTAAAGTAAAAGTAAGAGTTCTCCAGGCTAAAGGGGGAAATACACCCCAAGTGGAGGAAACAGCTTGTGCAAAGGCGTGGAGGTTGGGCTGAGAAGACTACGAAACAAACAGTCTGATGTGGTTTGGGGTGTTGGAGTGTGACAATGACACGTTGAAGGTAAGACTTGTTAGACCAGGGCCACATGCCAGGCCCTGCGAACAATCTGGGTCTTTGTCCTCCAGGCAGCGAGGAGACACCGGTGGGTTTACACCAGCCGACATAGTCAGATTTTATTTTTAGAAGATTGCTGACTTCAGAGTGGGCGATGCATTAGGAGAGTGTGGACATTGAGGGATGGAGAGACGCGTTAGGAGGCTTTGCCGCAGTCCAGGAGAAGGAGGACGGTGCTGTGGACCAGTATCTCTCCTTGGGAGCTTGCCAGGGTTTGGGCGCTGGCTGATGAGGTGTGGTGTTAGCAGGAGAAAACAGACCTTTTAGCAACAGGAATCCCTGTGGAATGCAAACATCCGTGTTACCAAGAGCAGAGGGAGGGAAAGTACAGCAAGTATAACAGATGGAGAAACCTTTATAAACAGGAGGTTTCACAAGTTTCCTGGGGAATATCAGTGACGCTTCCCAGGGTCCGAAGGCGGCGTACACGTGCTCCAGACCGTCTGCTTTGGTCTTGGCAGCAAGGCTCCTGACCCACATGCAGCTGGGCCTCTAAGAAACCTCTCTCTGTCAGTGTTGGAAGTTGGAGAAGCTGCCACCAAAGAAATCCTAACACGTGTGCTCTTACAGTATTGTCCTGCAAGGTGCAGGGTCTCCTGTGAACCACCTTACCCTCGATTTATGGAATGAGCACAGTTGCCCATGAGTCTCATCCATTCATTCTACAGACATTTACTGAGCATCTCTGGTGTGCCCACGTGATACTGGAATACAGAGGTGAAGTGTACCCAGCCCCTGACCCAAAGGAGTTCCCAACCTGTGGTGAGGGCAGGACAGTGTAAGCAGTGCTGTGACAGTTGTAAGCAGACTTTATGGGCGCACATGGCAGAGTCCCACATTCCGTCTGGGGGCATGAGAAAGTGCTTACAATCAGATGGGAGCCAGTAGTTCAGTGTTGAACGGTGAACGGGTAGTTTTCGCACATCTGTTCCCACTCCACTGTTTTTCCAAGCTACACCTCAGCTTGGGCTGGTGCAGAGGGGCCAGATGTGCCCATCAGATACTCTGTGACCATTCCCTGATGGTGGTTGTTCTTTAAAGCTTTTATATGACTTCTTTGTCATATATGCAATCTTTGTCTGTGCCTGAAGACTACAGTGAAAGAAAATATCTCTGATTTCAAGAAAGGTGATACACATTCAGAAGAAAAAAAAAAAAACCATCTATTTTTTTTTTCTGAATATGAAACCTGCTGATTGCCTACATTTTGGATTATTTCCTTAAGGTAGATTTCCAGAAGTGTAAATACTAACTCAGGGGAAAGGAATATTTATAAGGCTCCTTTTTTTCTGTATAAATAAAATCTTTATTAAACAAATTGAAACAGAGAATTGAATAGTCACTAGGGAGCTCCAGGGGAAAAGTCACTTTACCAAATAACCAGAGAGGGAAAAAAACACAAACTTCAGTTGACAGGAGTTGTGACCAGAATCATCAATAAAGTAGTGTCACTGCAATGCCTAGCTTTTAGAAGAAATTAATCGAGTCAATATAAATATCTCATAGATTCTCTCTAGTCATAGTACTCCAGGTTTACCTTTAAAAAATGGGAAACAAGTGAGGTTTGTTCTCAAGGCATCTTTTCCCACTTTGAGACCTTCATGCTGTCCCTTGACTGAAATATATCCCTGAAATCTTACCTTTGTCCATTCTACTGTAAAAAATGCCCCAGTCTTGTGTTCAATTCCTTGTATATTTGCTCTCTATATTTAATGATGACAAACTAATATATGCTTAGTTTTCTGTGATTAATAAAGAACAGTCATTCCCTCTATCAGGTGGATTTGCATTTTAACAGGGAATTCTGATGACAGACAGATTCAGAGTTTATGTCACTAATCTTTTTTTTTTTCTTTATACAGCAGGTTCTTATTAGTTATCTATTTTATACATATTAGTGTATATATGTCATATAAGGCTCTTAAAGCAAATTATTTCCAAATAACCCATTGATATTTCCATTTAATGGGTAACAGTGATGCTCAATTCATTGTGCCATGGACATTCTTGGCTTTTCTTTTTGAAAATATTTTTGACTTTGATGGGCCAATATTGTATCTCTTCCCATAGTTTTAATTTGTATTTCTTGACCTTTTCAAATGTTTATTGGGCATTTGTAGTTCTACTTGTGTAAATTCTCTAATTTTTTGCCCACTTGTGAGATTGGTATTTTATTAACTGTATGAACTCTTCATATACAAAGAATATTTTCCGGTTCTGCTGTTTTGGCTGACTGGAAAACTTGAAAATCCTTTGACTACAAATACTTAGAAATTTCTGCTGGATAAAGTGAAGCAAACATTAGTCTAAAAGAATAGCTGAATCCACAAGAAAAGAAATTGAAATACTCAGATACAAGAAAAGAAAAGAGAACTGAAACCAAGCTGACCCTGCAGCTTCCTTGAGGATAAGAGTCAGCCTCAGCTATCTGGGCTCTGGGCTTTTGCACTCGCATGCAATCTGAGATGAGGCCTCGGACACCCAAGGCAGAGAGTTGACTCTGAGCCTCCCACAGAAAGTTAAGACTTTCCAAGGACTGCATTTGTGGAACTCACCAATTCACAATGGAACAAATCAAGGAAGTTTGTCTGTTTTACCCTGGGCTCTAGTAAGAAAAAAACACTTTCTCCTTCCTCATAGGAAAAGTGCATACCCACAAAGTACATGCCATAACAAAAGTGATGATGCAATATGCAGAGATTCCGAAAAGAACATCACAATGGTGCTGCTAGGAACACTGCCGGAAACAAACATAAATCACTCTGGAGAGACACACCCTGTGCCCAGGAGACACAGGATCCTCTAAGTAAAGCTTCACAGAAGATGAGTTTACAATATAGAATTATAAAATAGGAAAACAACCTACCACAAGCAAGAATCATCAGACACCCAAACAACAGGATGATATGCTAAAGACAGCAGATAATAAAACAATCTGATACATTTTTTTAAAGATATGTGTAAAATTATTAGAGGCATAAAAGAACAAATCAGAAATATGAGAATAGAAGACTACAACCATCCAAAAAAGAATAAAATAGAATCCTAGAAATGAGGAATAGAGGCGTGGAAATTAAAAACTCAGTTGTTTAGGAATGGTAGTTACTAGAGTTGAAGCTGTTCCTCAATATTCAGATCTCCTCCTCCTGAATGTGCCCATTCAGATGGGCACACTTCTCCATCCCCTTGAAGTTAGGTGAGGCCATGTGATTTGGCATTAAATGTCAGTGGAGGGACATGTGTCGCATTTGAGCTGAGGTCCATAAGAACTAGTGTGCCATTTGCCCTATGTTTCTTTCTCCAGACATGACAACCATCACTGCTCCAAAATAGTAGAAGCTCCATCAGCCTGAGTCTTGAGTGAGGGGATGCAGAGCAGAGCCTGCTGCCAACTCATAAGCAAATGGACATGTAGCAAGTCTGTGAATATACTAAAAACCATTGAATTGTGTACTTTAAATGGGAGAATTGTGTGATATATTATCTCAATAAAGTGGTTTATAAAAAAAAAAAGTGGACATGTAGCAAAAGCAAGAAATAAATCTTAGTTGTTATAACCCACTAAGGCTTTAGGGTTGTTTATTATTGTAGCATAGCCTAGCTTATCCTGATTGGTACAACATTTACATCAGATTAGGAACAGCTGAGGAAAAAATTTGTCAACCAGAAGACAGATTTGAAGAAGTCACCCAAAATGCAGTTCAGAGGGATAAATTAATTTAAATATGAAAGAAATGTGATACGGGATATAGAATGAGAAACTTCGAAATACTTTTATTAGGAGATCCATAATGAGAGAATAAGGGAGAGAAAATATTCAAAGGAATTTCCCAGGATCTGAGAATTTTCCAGAACTAAAGAAAGACATGAATCCTTGCATTTAGAAAGTACAGAGACTCCCAAGCAAAAGAAATAAAAACACATCAGAGAGAAACTTTAGAACCCCAAGGACAAAGTGAAGTTCTTAAAAATAACCAGAGAGAGAAGACAGATTATTCACAAAGGAATGGCAAATTCCAAGACCAATAATAGTACCAGGAGACAATGAAGTAGTGTCCAAAGAGCTGAGAGAAAATAACTGTTAACCTGGAGATAATACTACCAACTAAACTATCATGCAAGCTTGAGGGCTTTGTAAAGACATTTTATGGCAACAACTGAGAAAGTTTACCTCTCACAGATCCTTGCCAAAAGAACAACTAAAGGATGTACTTAGGGAAAAATAAAATTGAGATCAAAAGAAAGTCGGATGCAGGAAGGGATGGTGATCAAAGACATTTGTAAACATGTGGGTAAATCTAAATAAGCATTCACTGTGTAAAACAACAGTCATCATAATTTGGGATTCCAAAAACAAAGTGAAATAAAATACTGAAAAACAGGGACTTCCCTCGTGGCACAGTGGTTAAGAATCCGCCTGCCAATGCAGGGGACACGGGTTCAAACTCTGGTCAGGGAAGATCCCCCATGCCGTGGAACAACTAAGCCTGTGCGCCACAACTACTGAGCCTGTGCTCTAGAGCCCGTGAGCCACAACTACTGAGTCCGTGTGCCACAGCTACTGAAGCCCGCGCACCTAGAACCCGTGCTCTGCAACAAGGGAAGCCACCGCGATAAGAAGTCCATGCACCGCAACGAAGAGTAGCCCCCGCTCGCCGCTAATAGAGAAAGCCCGTGTGCAGCAACGAAGACCCAAGACAGCCAAAAATAAAATTTAATTAATTTTAAAAATACTGAAAAACAATATAATTTAAGTTCAAAGGGGTGATCATTGTTTTAAGGTTGATTCAGGAAAAGGATAGATATCTGATTCATTTAAAATCTAAAGTCATGTAACATGTTAAAAGTTTAAGGGGGCACACTAAAGATTACAACTAAAATATATAAATTCCAAACCAATCTGGGGGGAGGGAAGGTTAGAAAAACTTCAATTAATGAAGCAAATATAAACTACAAAATGAGATGGTAGAAATATATCAATCATAAGAAATATAAACAACTTAGACTTGTTGGTTAATAGAAAACCTCAGATTAGATTAAGAAAAAGTGTTAGTTATGTGCTTTTCAAGAGAAACACCTAAAATACATGAATATGAGGAATAGACAGCTATACAGACTAGATGGTATTGGTCAAACTGAATCAAACTGAACTGAGCTGTCAAAAACCTTTCTCTACACATACTGGTGTTTTCTAATGGTAGTATTATCCAGGTGTGGTGCTAAATATTTTACATGAATTTTATCACTTAATATATGTACTAAGGAGAAGAAAATCCAGGGGTGCTAGTTTCTTTTGTTCTGAATTATTTTGCAGTTGACATATTGAAATTACTGTTGTCAACAAGTTTCCATTTTTTATTGACACCACACTTTCCTTGTTCATAATTTCCGTGACTGTACATTCCTTGAATGAGCAAGAAATGACCCAAAAAGCCCTGGTATTGCTATGAGGAATCTTCACATACTCTCCACGGCATAACCCAGAGACCGTGTGGTGGTGTGAGGTGGAGACCAGAGGTGCAAGACTAGGGATTCTCATAGTGGCCAGAGGAGTTAGGATGAAGCCTCTGTCCCAAAAAAACCCCACCCTGCAGATGATTGTCTCAAAAGGTCAAGTGTCAAATTCAGTGACGTCTGCACCCAGGCCCTTGGGACATCCCTTGAGGGTCAGTTCTGGCCCATAGATACCTTGGCTTAGTTTCTGCTATCTGCTTCCTGCTGGAGCCTACTCTGAAAACTAACCTGGGTTCTTCTCTGTTCCCTCCTGCTGCAGAAGATGGGGTCCCTCGCACAGCGCGGTCCATGTCCCTCTCGCTGGGAAAGGTATGCATGTTCAAGGAATACTGGGGAAAGAAAGACAGAAGTTTCCACAGTCAGCCAGGAAATCAGTCATTCTTGGATCCACAGGTGCAAAAGAACCTCTGGATAGAGTCTCTCATTCAGCTTCCGAACCTTGCTAGCTCATCCTCCAACCTTCCCTTGCTCGTGGCTTCCAGGACTGCACCATCTCTTTAATGAACATGAAATGATGCACAAACTTTGGTATTGCCATAGATCATTTTCATACACTATCCAGGGTTTCATACACTGGCCAATGACTGGGCATCATTTCTGATCCATCTCTTCAGGATCTGATAAATTAAAATCAGAACATGTTGAGAAATCACTCATCACTAATAAAAAAAATTTGTTAATTTTGGCCACTCTCTCTACACCAACCCCCAGCACCATCACTACCCTAAAACCAGGATAGCCAGTGAACAGAGCATTAGGAATTAGTAGGCATTTCCCAGGCCTTTCTGAACTTTGGGTGCTGCCCCCTCCATGACACTGGGCCTGATCCCTTCTCTTCCCACAGAACATGCCCCGCCGGAGGGTCAGCGTTGCCGTGGTGCCCAAGTTTAATATCCTGAACCTGCCTGGCCAGTCACCCAGCTCATCCCCCATCCCCTCCTTACCAGCCCTGGTGAGTATGATAATGCTTGCCTCCTGGGCCCCAGGCTCACAACTATGGGGGTGACCTGGATGGGGTAGGGTCAACAAGGAGAGGAAATTCCCAGCACAGATTCTGGGCTATGGGTTCAGAAGCCTCAGTATAGACCAGGCCCCAGGTCTCGTACTGCCCTGAGAAGACTCAGTGTCCTTGAGCAAAGTGCTGGCAGCTCAGAGAGTGTTCCTTGCAAAGCGTATCTCTTTTCATGCTTCACTCTGCAGTGGGTTTAAGCAGCTGAAGATTGCATTATGGAGTACTTGGTAAGCTGAGCTTTGAGCCCTAGGCCCTCTGATTCCAGAGCCTGAGTTCTTAAACCCAATGTTACCCTGCTTTGATTCATTACAGCATTGTTTACAACATTGAAAAGTTGGAAATAACCAGAATTCCCATTAATAAGAGATTGGTTTAATAAATTATGAAAAGCCCAATAAGGGGTTTCTATGCAGCTGCTAAATATATGATTAAAATATAAAATTTTATTTATCGACATGAAAAAAGTCTATAATTCATTATTAACAAAAAGCAAAACCCCAGTATATACAGCGTAACTCTGTTTTGTAGTTTAAGAAAGAGTTTTTCTATGTGTAAACAGAAAATTCTGAAAGAATGTAAGTAAAACTACTAATAATGGTTATCTCTGGGCAATGGTAAAATCACAGGTGATTTTAATTTTCTTGATGCCTCTTTATATTTCTAGAGTAAGAATGTATTACTTATCATCAGAAAAAGAGATCCACTTCAATTTTTTTTAAAACAAAGACTATTCCTATAAACAAATATTTTCTAGATCCCAGAACTTTGTGAATCTGGTTAATCCTACCTAAAACTCTTTAATTATTTCTCCAATTGTTTCTATATGCCCTGTCCCTGACCAGCACTATTCTATAAGGAACCAATCTGACTGTGTAAGCAATAAAGTGGATTCAAGCTCTACCATAGTACTAATAGGTAGCAATAACTCTTAAACTTCTTTCACCTCTTCCTGCCTTGAGCATTTCAATCATCTATGAAATCAGCATAAACTCCCAAGTGACTCACTAAAATAAAGCAATCTGAAAAAAATTTTTTTGAAAAGGAGCTTCAGGAGAGCTAGTTAGTGGGTTTAAAAGGGACTATTTCCCATTCTATACTAAATGTATAATGTGGCTTCCAAATATATATATTCCTTTAGACTAGGGGTTAGCAATCAGGGTTATCCATTAAAATCACATAGGGTGAAAAAAAAAAAATCGCATAGGGTACTTCTAAAACATTCAGTGCCTAGGCCCCAACCCAAGATTGTGGATTGGATCGGTACTTTAAGAAAATATCCCCCAGGCGATTTTAACATGCAGGCAGAGTTGAAAGCCATTGCTTAAACCAAATCCATTGCAGCGAAACAACGTGGTGTTCCTGGGGAATTTATTATAAAGAAATTTCTGATGCCTTGAGCTTTTAGTAATGGCAGGTATCTCCTGAGTGTTGTGCTTGGAACTGTATCTCGAGGGCAGTGATGGGCTTGTGTGAATCCATCCCAGGGGCCTTGGGACCTGCATTTGGTAGGAGCCTCCCTGGTACTTAGTCCAAGTCAGTAAACAGGGAATAGAGAGAAACCGATGGCTCCCCTCCAGAATGGAGGCTCAAGATGTAAACTCTTTTCCTCACTCAAGGACACTTGGAAGAGGAGAAGGAAAAAGTGCACATTGCCTGTGCCCCAGAGGGAAAGAACACCCAGGAAAGGAGGGCAGAGAAGGCCTGAGGAAGGGCCAGTGCCTGGGCTCAGATGCAGATTGGAAAGCTTGGGGAGGGGGAAGGGGAAAGAGGAGCAGCGGCAACCCCTCCCCGGCATCATCGGAGACCTGTCGGCCCTGGCTTCTTCCTTCCTAGCTGATCCTCGATTCTCTGTCTCCTGTTTTCCATTCAGTCAGAATCACCCAACGGGAAAGGCAACCCACCTGTCACCTCAGCACTGCCTGCACTTTTGGAAAAGTAAGTATGTCCCTTTTCCTCTTAACTTTGGGGATCTCTGAGGAAAATTTCCCCAACTCACCTTTCCCCCCGACCTCACTCCCAAAATGCGATGGAAAGCAAATTAAGTTCTAGGGGAAATGAATGGGACTCTGAGACCCACAAAGATTTCAGACCCAGTTTGCAAAATTCCTGGACCAGGAAGATGCTGCAGCTGAGTCCAAGTGTGCCTCAATCCCAGAAGAGCCCAGAGGGGACAGAAGCCTTCTTTATTCAATGGGATCCTTTGGGCTACAGATACAAGGAAGCCCCAACTCAAAGGGGTTTAAATAGTAGGTCCACAGATGAGGCTTTTCCAGATGTGGTACAGCAAGGTCCCAGCTCAACCTCTACAATTTCCTTTTCTCTGCCCACTTTGTATGTTGACTTCATCAGCAGGTTTGTGGCAAATGGCTACTAGTTCCAGGTATTTCATCCAGACATGACAACATCTAGAGGAAGAAAGGGACCGTCTCTTTCCATGTTTCTTTCTTAGGAATGAACTCAGAAATCTTTTTTCAGTCTCTCTTCTTATCTTGTTAGCAAATTTGGAACACGCTCCCTTTCTAAACCAGTCACAGGCTTTAGGAATGAGATTGTCATCATGGGCTTAAACTATGCCCTAGAGATGGGAAGAGCGCGTCAGCTTCCCATTGACCAAAATGGCTCCATGAAGAAGAGTAAATTCATGAGCAAAATCACGTTGCTTTTAGGAAGTAAGAGGGAGAGTGAGTATTGGATTCGCAACAAACAGTGTCTGCTACGCCTAACTTTTCTAGGCACCTATGCAATTTGCAGGTCTTTTTATCCTCAGCCAAAGCAAGGCAGGCTATTTCTACATACTCAGAGGAATTTACAGCTTGCTTTTCCAGTTCTTTCATTTGCTTGCTGGAAAACATCTGGATCACAGCTGCCACCTCTCAGAACTTTCCCCGTGTGTCTTTCCTCATTTGGTAAAACGTACACCTCTATTCTTCCTTCTTCCTTGCCTTGAGACAGCTTTAGTCCTTCATTTTTCATTGATGTTAGAATAGTTTTGCTTGACCTGTAAAGGAATGTCTGTGTTGGGCCCCTTTTTTAGTACAGACAAATTCCCAGCTCCCCACCCCCAGACTCAGCCTGTTTTCCTCACCTCTCAGAATATGCAACCACCAACCTATCGTTCAGTGACTCTCCCCCCATTAATCTTGACGTTTGCGAGGCAATTCCTCACTTTGCCACCTCACCCCGAGAAAGCTAACAAGTTCTTCATGTTGTGTAGGGTGCTTTTGTTTGTTTCTTTGTTTCCTGGTTTTCTTGATCACTACAGGGACATTGTAAAAGGGTGACAAACTAATAACCACGTGGAAGTAACTGAGGCTACAGAATCTTACCAAGTCCCTAAAGTCATAGTGTCTAGTCCATGGTCTCTGAGTTTCTCCAGAAATGGTCATCTGATGCCCTGAGTGAGAAGCACACTGAAATTCTCCCTTCCTGTCCTGCCTTTGGACACACCAACCCCTTCTTCCCAACAAGGCTCCATTCCTAACTGTCGACCTTCAGAGCAAGTCAAGGCAGAAAATCTATGTCCCCTCTCTCCCCAGCAGACTCTCATGATGGGGCAGGACCTGGACTCTGTAGAACGAATGCTCAGGCCTGCTGAGAGCTTCCATCTGAGGCAGTGGAGGTCATCAAGAACCTGAACTATCCTTGGTAGGAGCAAGCGAGGTGCAAACCTGGGGACAGCTGACAGCAACCCTGAATCAGGAGTGGCAACGAATGAGGATCAATGGTGGCAGCACCATTCCAGGGGTTTAGAACCAGGAGAGATAGGGACAGAGTGAGGATTGAGGCAAGTCAAGCAAGAAGCTGTCTGCTGCTCATTCTTATGGCCTATTCAGAGAGACCACCATGATACATTACCCATGCTGTAGTTGACTTTCCTGTTGGGAATACACCCAGCCTATAAAGATGGCTGCAAAAAGGGGAGGGGATGTTCAAAGGAGGAGGGATTCAGACTAACAACAGCTTCCCCCTCTGGATTTCTAAAAGATGCTAAGTAATTTTCATCTAAATTTATGGAACTGGAAATATCGATTGCTGAGAGGCTGACAATGAGACAATCTGTGCGTGAAAATGAATTCGTATCTTCCATTCTAACATAAATACAGCTGATCCTAGCCACATTTACCATACCGTTAAAGAGAAATAATGCATTATGTGTTAATATGCATTGCTTTCTAAATTGCTGTATTTAAATGATCTCACATTTCCCTAAGCATACAGTGACTAAGCAGGTAGGGAATTGGCTAAGCACATGAAAGATGATGAGAAGATCATACTGCCTGTGGATACTTCACAAGCAAATACCTAACTGCAGACTGCACTCCCAACATAACTTGAGAGAATTCTGAACCTTGTTCTCGCAGGTCACTTCATAATAACCTGTTCTTCACCTCAACAAGGGTCTAGGAACCTGTAGATTTAGAGAAAAATATAGAGAGTGATATTTAAAATTAGTATTAAAGATTAAAATAGAACAAGTTTCAAGAACAGTTTCATAAGTAGAAAAAGCTATTTATTCATGGTCTTTCATTTTTCATTCCTTCAACAATTAATAACCAAGAGCCAGGCACCTAGAATGCACTCAAGGAGCTCATGGTATAATGGGAAAGACAGATGGGGAACAGCCTATTGTAATACAATGTGATGGGTGATATCAGAAGGAAGTACAGGTTACCAAGGGAATAAGACACAAGAAAATGAGCACTCAACCCAGTTTTGGTATGGGGGGTGAGGGGACGGAGGCTTAGAAAATGTTTCCTCTAGGAATTTACTTTAAAAGTGAAACATGAAGGTTATATAGTTAACCAGGTGAATAGGAGGTTAACAACATTCCATGCTCTAAGGCAAGAAAGTATGGAGTAGTCAAGGAACACTACTGATGATTTATCACATGCTTACAATACTTATTATTTATTACATGCTTACTTTTTGCCAAATGATGTTCTAATTGCTTTACATTAATGATCTCATTTAATCCTTACAATAATACCATGAGGCAGGTATATTACTAATATCTTTATTTTATAGATGAGGAAACTGAAACTCAGTGAAATCATCACTTGCCTGAAGTTACACAGCTAGTAGATAGCAGAATTCTTGTGCTTAACCTCATAATAGACCCTCAACTGGAAGAACAGAAAGAAGTTCAGTGTGACTGGTGAGAAGAGAGTGGATTTAAGAGCAATTTTTGCAAAAGCTCCTGTGAGCTATTGTGAAAGAACCTGGTGACTGCCTGGCTGTGGAGTGGAGGGCAGAGTGGGTGGGAGCAGAGGGTGTACACAGAGCCATTCACTGAGGGATCAACACCATCGTAGATGTGGATGGTGCACAGGGCTGGTTTCATAAGGCGGGCCATTATACTGCTATATCACAGAGCAACTTTTCACTATAATCTGTAAAATAACCATTTGGTACACTTTTGGAGCCCTCAAGATAAATTGCTTAAAGGTTTTATATGACATTAAATATATACAGTAAACAACTCCCCTTTGCTGATAGTATTCTGGAATGGATTAGCCCTCAATCAACTAGTAGTGGACCCCAGAAACCTGGGATTGAGTAACAGAGATTAAGGAAGCTATTGTAGCTCAGATCCCCCCGGGCTGGGCTTGTCTGAGGGAGCTTTGGCAGTGGGGGTGGCTTAGAGACCTAGATGAGCCCGAGAAGGTAAGATCTGTCCATTGGAAAGGATTGGAGTCACTTTCAAAATATTGTTAACCATGTGGAAAAAATAGACTCTACTATATTTGCAGGTCACACAACACATTTTGATTAAACAACCCCTCATGTTACTGAGAGCTGAGCACAATGACAAACGTTTTTGACCCAGTGGACATGAGAGAACAATGAGCCTCATTCTAATTAATCATCCCCAAAAGAAAGCATGCAAGATTATGGGCTAGGAATAGATGCCAAGATCCATGAGTGTCTGGCCCAGAAGTCCTTAGGTGGGCACAAGCTGTACTCAGCTCCATGTTTATAGGCATGCATAGGGATTCCTTCAGCTCAACCCAAGCACTGAGTTCTCAGGAAATAGTCATTTACATAGAGGACCTGCCCATTTTGTAAGATTAACGGGCAGGGATGAGATGAGCCACGGTGAAGTCAATACAACTCAGCAAACAATTAAAGTCACTTATTATGTGCCAAGCACCATTCAAACTGAAACACAGTCTGTCTCCCTGCAATCACAGTCATATGGAGAGTCTTTAAAATGCATAGGGAGAAAATTGCAGATAGTTGGAGAAGATATTTAAGGAACTATAAGCTCAGTCTAAGGGTCAGGAAATAATAGTAAACGTTTTACACTCTACCATATTTCATAAAATAATTGCTTTCCCTACCCTTGGCTGTAGCTGTGTTTTTCTGCTCTTGTTCCAGTCGTTAGGACAAATAGGAAACTGCACATTAGGCAAAGATCACATGGAAGGGAGTGGATAATGTAATTTTAAAAAGGAGAAATGTTATGAATAGCTGATATTTTTAGAGTGTTATCTTTCTTGTTCACAATGGGTTTTGGTTTCCAGCCTGATGAAATGTAAATTTTACAAGGTCTGAGGGAAACTAAGACATGTGAAACTGATGCCAAGAATGAGGAGACTCACTCATAAAGCCTGTCTGAGAGGTCGGGGAGGGTGGCAGCTGTGATCTTTCAGAGTCCTGGCTGAAAAGCTCCGCTCGCTGTTCTGTCTTGTTCAAGGGCTCCTCCATGACAAGACTCCCACTGGGATTCCAGACACCTAGGTGAGCTGCAGGATTTATAGAGAAGTCATGGCCATCAGGATATTTCCTTTAAACTCATGATTTCATACCTCAAATGGGCTCCCAGCTCCGTCAGCCATACTACTATGATCTTCTAGCACGTTTGTCCCCCCACCTCCACCCCATGATTCTTACACCTTCTCTTCCCTCCTCAAGCCTTCCTAGACCTCCCTACCTCTCACTTTTAGCAGATGACCTTGTCTTCCATTTTATAGAGAAAATTTAAGCTATCAGATAGGAGGATCCCTCTCATCTTCCTTTGCCAAACTCCCAGCCCACCATCTTCATTTCCTTCCTCCATTTGTTATGACCAAGGAGAAGTTTCTCCACCTTTCTAAGGTATGTCCCTACTCTCTTTTTTCAAAGAATTTATTCCTTTGGTCCTCCCTTTTCTCTCATCCCCTCTACTGGATCATTTCTATCCACATTCAAATGTGCTTTCATCCCTTGACCCACTTTTTCAGCTACGTGTTCCCCTGACACAGTCTTCTATTCCCTGTCCTTGTCAAATTCCTGTCTACGTCTTCCCGCTCCTCACCTCCCATTCTTCCCTCACCCCATTCCAATCTGTCTTTACTCCTACCGTGTAACCAAAGTTCCTCTTGACCTCCATGTTATCCAATCCAATAGTTGCCTTTTCTGTACTCATCTGACTCGGGCTCTCAAAAGTGTGTGTGACACACTTAATGCTCCCTCCTTGACACGCTCTCCTTTTGTTATCAAATGGGGGTCTCACTGCACGCTGCTTACAAAATCACTACTCACAAATGGTAGAAAGGAAAGGTGCCTTTAATCAGAATGCTGGCAATCTGGGGAGATGGTGGACTCAGTGTCCCCAAAAACCACCTCCAAAGATTCTGCTCAGCCATGAAACTTTTAAAGGGAAGGAGGGAAGTAATCTCAGTTAATCATTGGGATGGGGGTCAGAGTGGTCACCATCCCCCCCACTGTATGCAGGCTCGTTCACTCTAGATGTTATCTTGTTCACACAGTTTGGTCACACGGTTTGTTTGGGAGATTACTGAAGGGGAAGCTAGGGAAGAGATCTGGTCATCTGTTAAGTACTTATTCTTCATTTCTACCTTGTTGATCTACGGAAAGAACCAACAAGTTAGGCAAGGTATCGTGTAATTAAAAGATTTGAAAGGTGTGCTTGAGCTGGAGATGAGTAGAGCATGGGGGTGCCTGGCTTAAAAGGGGTAAGAGACCTGTACTCAGAAAACTATAAGTTACTGATGAAAGAAATCAAAGACGACACAAACAGATGGAGAGATATACCATGTTCTTGGATTGGAAGAATCAATATTGTGAAAATGACTATACTACCCAAAGCAATCTACAGATTCAATGCAATCCCTGTCAAATTACCAAGGATATTTTTCACAGAATTAGAACAAAAAATTTTACCTTTTGTATGGAAACACAAAAGACCCCAAATAGTGAAAACAATCTTGAGAAAGAAAAACGAAGCTGGAGGAATCAGGTTCCCTGACTTCAGACTATACTACAAAGCTACAGTAATCAAGACAATATGGTACTGGCACAAAAACAGAAATATAGATCAATGGAATAGGATAGAAAGTCCAGAGATAAACCCATGCACCTATGGTCACCTAATCAATGACAAAGGAGGCAACAATAAACAATGGAGAAAAGACAGTCTCTTCAATAAGTGGCACTGGGAAAACTGGACAGCTACATGTAAAAGAATGAAATTAGAACACTCCCTAACACCATACACAAAAATAAACTCAAAATGGATTAAAGACCTAAATGTAAGGCTGGACACTATAAAACTCTTAGAGGAAAACATAGGCAAAACACTCTTTGACATAAATCGCAGCAAGATCTTTTTTGACCCACCTCCTAGAGTAATGAAAATAAAAATAAACAAATGGGACCTAATGAAACTTAAAAGCTTTTGCACAGCAAAGGAAACCACAAACAAGATGAAAAGACAATCCTCAGAATGGGAGAAAATATTTGCAAAGGAAGCAACTGGCAAGGGATTAATCTCCAAAATATACCAGCAGCTCATGCAGCTCAATATCAAAAAACAAACAACCCAACCAAAAAATGTGCAGAAGACCTAAATAGACATTTCCCCAAAGAAGACAGACAGATGGCCAAGAGGCACATGAAAAGATGCTCAACATCACTAATTATTAGAGAAATGCAAATCAAAACTACAATGAGGTATCACCTCAGACCAGTCAGGATGGCCATCATCAAAAAGTGTACAAACAATAAATGCTGGAGAGGATGTGAAGAAAAGGGAACCCTCCTACATTCTAGGTGAGAATGTAAATTGATACAGCCACTATGGAGAACAGTATGGAGGTGCCTTAAAAAACTAAAAATAGAACTACCATATTACCCAGGAATCCCACTCCTGGGCATATACCCAGAGAAAACCATAATTCCAAAAGATACATGCACCCCAGTGTTCATTGCAGCACTATTTGCAATAGACAGGACATGGAAACAACCTAAATGTCCATCAACAGAGGAATGGATAAAGAAGATGTGGTACATATATACGATGGAATATTACTCAGCCATAAGAAGGAATGAAACTGTGCCATTTGCAGAGACGTGGATGGACCTAGAGACTGTCATACAGAGTGAAGTAAGTCCGAAAGAGAAAAACAAATATCATATATTAATGCACATATGTGGAATCTAGAAAAATGGTACAGATGAACCTATTTGAGAGAACAAATGTATGGGCACCAAGGGGGGAAAGGGGGGGGTGTGGGATGAACTGGGAGATTGGGATTGACATATATACACTACTATGTATAAAATAGATAAGTAATGAGAACCTACTGTATAGCACAAGGAACTTTACTCAGTGCTCTGTGGTGACCTAAATGGGAAGGAAATCCATAAAAGAGGGGATATATGTATACATATAGCTGATTCACTTTGCTCTACAGCGGAAACGAACACAACATTGTAAAAAATATTATTCAAAAAAAAAAATCTTCACAAGGGAAAAAAAAAGTTAGTTACAATATAGCTTTGCTAAGGTGACAAGAAAATGGGCTTCCTGCTGAGGGCAGTTTCCTGCAAAGAGCTGCTTACACTCTCTCAGCTCCCAGGACTCCATGCACTCCGGGTTCTCCTCTTACCTCTGTGGCTGCTACTTCTCAGCTCCTGCACAGGCTCCTCCTTCTCCACCTGAGCTAAGGACAGAGATGCCTGTGGCTTGGTCCTGGGTCCTCTTCTCATCTTTCCTCATGTGATGTCCCCAGACAGTCTTATCCATTCCCCTGGCTTTAAATACCATCTATATTCTGAATATCTGCAGCCTAGAGCTCTTCTCTCACTCACTTTGGTCTATCCAACTACCAACTTGACACCTCCACCTGGATACCTCACAGGCATCAAAAATCTTGTCCAGAAGTTAACCCTTACCTCATCGCTCCTCTTCAGTTCCTCAAACATCTCCACATCTTTTGTATCCTGAGGTCTTCACACATCCTGCATCCTCTACCTGGGAGGATCTTCCCTCTGCTATAGATGTGGCTGACTTCTCCTCTTTCAGGTCTGTGCTTCAGTTACTCCATCTCTGAGAGGCCTTTTCTGGCCACTCAGTCTAAGCAGATTCTCTTCTCATTATTTTCTGTCATTGCACAGAGTTTGTTTCTCTCATAAAAGTTATCACAATTTGTAATTAATTTCATATTTTTTTCTTTCCTTTTTTGGGCATTCTCTCCTGCTGTGCTCCATGTTGGCAAAGACCTTTTCTTTTGTTTTCTAATGTATCCCCAGCACATTACAAGGTGCCTGTGACTTAGCACTGGGTAGATATTTACATGAATGAAGCAGAAGATGGACTACAGAGATGGGATGACTCTGAACGTTTGGTCCACCTCCATCTTCCTCCTCCTAGTGCCCTGGAGCTCCCAGTATCTGTCTGTCCACTCAGAGCATCTCCTGGAATAAGAATAAAAGTGGATTTGAGAGCAGGAGGAAAAAGGCAAGCTGGTGCAGTACTTGATGTCTGGGGGCCTAAGGAGGATTCATGGACTAAGGCCTTTATAAAATCTTAAGGTAGCAAGATTGAAATAAATTCAATCCAGAATGAGTTTCCTCACTTCCGGCCAGGAACAGGCCAAAGACATGGTTTGGTTTTCAGAAGTCCCATCTGTCCCTGAAAGGACGCCCTGTACTTCCTTCTTCTTGCTAGTGGGAAGACGAACGGGGACCTGGATTGTGAGGCCTCTGCTTCCGTGCTGACTCCAAGCTGCCTGGAGGGGATTAGCCAGGAGACCAAGGCCAGGATGGAGGAAGAAGCATACAAGAAAGGGTGAGTCAGCCTTCAGCAGCCCTGAGGTCACCTGGCATTGCTCAAAAGATACCTTCCCACGGGCCTTTCCTGTCTCTTAGAGGATTTAGGGAAGCAAGCCGTGGCCCTGGGACCTCCTTGCCTGAGTAAGGAACTACATAGGAAAGAGCAGTACTGTTCCACAGGAAAGACAGGAGGAAACGAGGCAAGAGGGTGTGGTTAGATAATGACTAGGCTGCCTTCTTTTTTAGGCAGAAAGCCACCAGAATGATCTGGAAATCAGGGGCCCTGGGTGGGTTCCTCTTGGTGGTGCCTGAGGCTTCCTGACACATGCCCAGAGCAGTCACGCCACTGCCAGCAGTGCCCAGGAGCAGCTGCAGCCCCACATCCTGGACCTGCCCCAGCCATCCCTTCTTCCTGTCAAAGGAGTTCCCTCAACTTCCAACTGCCCCCTTCTCTAATTGAGCTTCAGTAGCACTTTTGGCTCGTTGTCAGTCACTGATGAGGCAGAATACTGAGCAAGGTCCCAGCTGAGCCAGGTAGAGAAGTACCTCTGACCAGGTACCACATCCTGAGCTTCTTTCCCGGTAGCTCCTGAGGGAGATACAGCTTCCCTCTGACGTGGGACCTGTGGGCTTCGGTGTGGTGGCCACCTGCACCGTGGTGGGGTTGCCCCAACCCAACTGTGCTAGCCTTAAACACTCAGCTGTAGGACAAGCAAAAAGTATGTTCAGGGTAATATTAAACCTGGGAGAAGGAAGTCAGAGGGTTTCTCTTGGAAAGCCTGTCTTTTCACCCACACCTGTCCTCTGTACTTAGAATGCAGGGGAGTGAATGCTTCCAGCAGCTTTGTGAACATTTACTGTGAACCTGTGTGCCTCTCACTTTCACAAAGCTCCCCAACAAGCCTGTGTGACAGGTGTCACCTTCCCTAGGTCAAGCCATATGCCTGGCACTTCCTCAAAATGTTCCAACATCCGTGCAATGGGTGCCAGCCTCTCCTTTTTACAGGGGAGGAGCTGAGGCTCCAAGGCCACACAGTCCTTAGCATGCAGTCCTTAGCCCTCCCAAATGGTTTGTAGAAGAATCCAGCCAGGAGACTCTGCACCCATGTTTTTTCCCTGTCTCTTTTGTCACACTTTCACATAAACAGGAAGAATGGCCGAGGGGTGAGGGGAAATCATCCTGACAGGAGCCACCGTGGGATGCGGTGGAGCTTCCCAGCTTTTTCCTATTGTGTGGAACCACAGGAAGTGAGTGCGTAATCATCAGAGGTGCTCAGTGCCTCCTCTAGCAACTCAGGAAAGGATGCTCTGCCCCTGGCCTTTCCAGACTCAGTTGTTCGTTGTTGCCTCCCAGATACCAGGAAGGTCTAAAGAAGACCAAGGAGCTTCAAGACCTGAAGGAGGAAGAAGAACAGAAGACCGAGAGCCCTGAGGAAGCTGAAGAGGCAGAAGAAACTGAGGAAGAGGAAAAGGAGCAGAGAAGCAGGTTGGAGCCCTCGCCATTGCTGAAATGGGTCCCAATTCATTTCATTGCACAACATCCCTGGAGGCGCCAGTCCAGGGCAGTTGTGGGTCTAGGGCCCAAGTGAACAGCCAACAGAAACCAAGAGGGCACTCATGTTGGAGGAGGAGGCAAAGGAAATCCCAAAGAGCCCAAATAGTTAATAAGAGGACGTTTGCAAGAGCTGAGGGGTCAGGGGTTGTCAAGGGCTGGGCCGGCAGCAACCAGCAGCTCTCAGGAGCTGAGAAAATGCAAGGGACCACAGTTAGCTCATTGCCCAACCATTCCCATGAAAGAGCCAAGGTCAAGGAAGTTGGCCTGAAGCCCTAGAGGGGAGCTGGGACAGAGAGAACACAGGGAGGTAGGGGATGAACTCAACTTTGTGCCAAAGGTAGTGTCCAACAGGTTCCTTCCATGGTGATCAAACAAGTTTGGTCGTCTGGACGTTGTTTTCACTTTGGTTTGGAAAACTTGGATTTTTCCTTTTTAATATACTTTATATTTCAAGTGCATTTTCCACTAAATCATGAAAGATATATGTAACAGTAGATAAAGGTAATGTAGATCCTGCATCTTGCCCTACCTGTGCCCTATGGATTTAGCGACATAGCGACGTCCTGGATTTTAACGGAAGGCCCCAATTTCTTATATCTGGCCCTCTTATCTCTGTTAGTACATTCAAACCAGAAGTCTTGAATTTTGATTTCTTAAAATGTAGTTACCGCAAACTTGGAACACTTCACCAAAATCATTGTTTTTAGACTCCCAGGTTACCTTGGGGTCCAGGATGGCTTCAGCCAACAATGATCAATTAATCTAATCAGCTGCTACCTTTGGGACAGGGTATGTGTCTGTGCCTCATTGCTGGCAGACTCTGGAAATCACATGCACCCAATGAATAAGGTAATAAAATGTGGATTAGAAGTGAGATGGATGTGCTTCAAAACACATAGGAATGACCAGTAGAGCCTAGTTGGTGGAAGATTCAACCAGAGTGAGAGGTATCAGCCTGCATGAGTCAACCCCAGTGTTCAAGGGGAGAGCTGGAGAAAGGGCTTCACTGCTGGAAACAAACCTGTGCAAGGGCACACCACCTCCCCCAAGGAGAGAAGCCCAGTTTTCACAATGAAAGCACAGTCCCTACTCCAAGCGGCTGGTTCCTATCCTTCTTGGACTTCTGTCCCTCCTGGGTGTCCTCTGCTCTTGTTTTCCAGGCCACCAGACTGTCTTCTCTCCTTTCATGCAGTCAAGCCCAGGCCTGGACTTCAGCCCTTTCTTTGGCTCCCTTCAAAACAGAAACACAGGCTGGGACTTCTAACCCTTCCAAACACTGAGAAAGAACAAAAGAGAACTGAACAGAGAGAGTACATGGAACATAAACAGTCTGGTTTACAAAGCACAGGGCTGGAATCCTTATCTAGCTAATTTGATCTTGGGAGATTGTCCCTCCCATTTCGCGAAATCCCAGAGGAAGTGAGCCTGTGCCTGGCTTCCCCTCTGTCCAGCTCCTGGTCAGCAGCACATGGCAATGGCCGCCCTTTGCATCCATCGTCCAAGAGTATCCTCTTGGTCCTGCTGATCTGGAAAGGCCTCGTTCTCTTTCCCAACTTCTGCTCCCTCTCAGATTCACTTCTTGGTCTTATGAACATGCCTGTACCTCAGGTGGTGGATACCAGGCATCAGCACAGTCCTGAGGTGGGTCCTCGGCCTTCAGCACATGGTGTAGCTTCACCTGTTCAGGCCCAGCAGTGTGGCATCATCTTCTCCGTAACGACAGACACTGCTGTCATAGAAACCGCCCACCCACAGTTACAGGGTCCCTTCCTCACCTGTCACCAAAGCCAGACTAGCCCCGAGAGCTGTTGTGTTCAGTGCCAGGCAATCCATTCATTCTCAAATCCCTTACATACACAGTTGCCTATAGGCACCTGTACTCAAGCATGATTCCCCCATGAAATTTTGGCATCTCACTAAGAAGCAAGGTCTAAGGTTATTAAAAGTTCCATGCCCTACTTAGTGCATTTTAAAAACACTGGGCTAACCCCATCAGCTGACCCCTTATTTAAGAGATTCAACAACAAACACTAGAGTCTTTTTATCTGAATCTCTCCTCTATTATAATAATATGTAATAATATAATCTGTTGTCAATATTACTTTCTGGAGGATCAGCTTAAATGAACTTTGGGTGAATCAACCCAATATCTTAACCATATTAAAACACAGAACACAGTCTTCTGACATTTAGGTAATGCATGGAAAAAGTGAGACTCATAAGATGCAACAGGGAACTGTTGTCTTTTCTCCCACTGTCTGTTCACACTGGCTTTTGGGGGTTAAGATGATATTAGGCAGACTCCTATTCCAATAACTCTCAGAAAATAGGAGTCCTCTGGTCAAGTTTAAGTCCCAAGAATAACCTCATTTCAGTAATGAAAATGGCCAGTTCCCTGAAATAGTCAAAAGCCTGAACTTCTCCCCATACCCCCTCGCCTCTAGCTCCACTCTGCTTCAGGAAGGAAGACTATAGTGGAGACAGAGCTGACTTCTTGCTCTCTGTCACTCCTGCCCTCCACCCCAGCTTTGCTAATGCAGCGCCTGACCTCTCTAGAGCTAACGTTGGGAAAGGGGGTGGAGATTAAGTGTGTAGGAAAGGTATTACCTGACTGGTCTTATTGTGAGCGGGTTCCAGGCCTTAGCAGGGATTTAAGGTTGACCTTCTGATTTTGTTCAGTGTGGTGTTTTATGGGACCTTCAGAGAAAACCAGCCCTCCTACCCCCCAGCGCACACATGTTCACACCATTTCTGAGGATCTCTCAACTGCAGGTCCCCTTATGAGGTCGAATGCAGCTCTTCTGGCCAGCTACTTAAAATCCCTCTCTCAGTCCTTGGGCAGCTGGAAGTACACCTTCCATGCTCAGCTTCTAGGTAGCATTTCCGGACAGGGTCTATGACATCTCATGCCAGCCCTCCTTCTCCTGACTACATCCAGTTAAGGTGAAATATGCACCTTTGACCCACCAGTGGTGGGAGGATGGTTTTCCGTATCGTGGCCCCCTGCTCTGATGCCACCAAGCAGTTCAGCAAGATTTTCACTCTTCACATCTCTCAGGTGGGAGTCACACACAGTCTACTCACTGTGCCCCCAAATTGCAACATACCGAGCTCGCCAAGCAGCATCTCTGAAGCCCCTCTCTCCAGGCCCAGGTGAGGGGGCAGCAACCTCACCCTTCCCAGTGGAAGAGTAGGTAGAACTCAGAACAACCAAAAATTGATTTCCAAAGGAATTCTATTTCTAATCTAATTCCATTTCTAACAGCTTTTGTAGTCTGGAAATGGGTAACCAGCTAAGGGTCACGAAGCCAGATCTTGCCCTCCTCCTTTGCCAGCCGACTTAAGGATGGAGTGAGAGTGGGATTCTCCCTGCTCCAGCAGCTTGTTTTGGAGCACAGAAATACAGCCCAAAAGAAAGACTGTGTCTTAGCATCCAGTTGTATCTGAATAGAAATTAAAGAAACTAAATGGGGCTGAAAGAAACTAAGCTTCCATTTCCAAATTCTCTCTCCCCAACAGTAGTGAAAGTAGCCAATGATTTTCACCTCAGCTCATGTACTCACTATTTTGCTTTGCTTAATTGTTCCTGAAACAATCATCAGTGGGTCCCACATGGAAGAGAAACCAACTAGTGCTTTAGCATCCAAGGCAGGCACTCTGAGCATCTGGCCCCTTTCTACGGAGAGTATGTGTTGAGTCTCTGTACCGCTGTCAGGCAGCTAGCTCTGAATTAGCGCTCTCTGCTTCTCAGCAAATGGTCTGCATATTTCAGTGTCTGTGTGAGCCTCAGGATCTTCAGAAAGCCCTCATGTCCCTTTTCTCACCTCTTCCATTTGGTGATCCTCAGTATTCTCATTGTTATTTTTTAAAATAGATCCGGGATTAGAAACAGGAAGAAATTCTATCTTAATGAATGTGTCCAAGGCTTCTCCAGAGAGCTCTAAGAATGGACGCTTCAAAGCAGACCATCTGACCAAATGTCTTTTCAAGGGGCCACAAAAAAGAGTGGAAAAATTGAAAGGCAGTTGGGAAAAGAGGAAGAGGGAAAAGTGGAGTGAAGCAGGAAAAAACAGAGAGAGATGGATGAAAGGGAAGGAGGGAAGAGAGAAAAGAGAGAGTTGAGAGGGAAGAGAAAAGTGTGGAGAGGGCAGAGAAAGTGGAGGAGGGGTTATTTGGGAAGGAAGATTAATAAGGCTGAGAAAACGTCTTGAATAAGTCACCCAGAGGTTGCTGGAGGCTACGGGTCCTCTGGAGGCCCCTGGGACAGTTTGAAGTGAGCTCTTGAGGTTGATCTGGTTCCTTGAATTACTTGTTGAGTAATTTATTACTCGACATTGAGAGTCTTCTAGGAGTTTATCACAGTCCTTCCACTCTAGATACAGTCAGATGTGGAACTGAGGACAACAAATTATGCACCTGAGCACGGAGGCGGGGGACAGGTTAGAACTCAGACCTGATCACTGATACCACTAAGTACAGAAAAGCTGTTGGTCCTGTCTGGATGCATGGGAGAATGGGTCAGCCAACCTGGTATCTTGGGGCTTGGGAGAGTTCAGATATCAATGACCATCTCATGAGTAGATGAGGGCATGTGCTAATGGATGAATGATCACACAAATAAGTAGAGTGTTCTAGCCTAGACTCTCCCAATATAAAGGCTATAGACTGGTGGCATCAAAATCACCTGGGGAAAAATTTTAAACTATAGATTCTTAGACCATACCTTTGGAGATTCTTATTCAGTAGACCTGGGGTATTTTGAATAATTGCTGCCAAACAACTCTATGCACAGCTGAGTTTGAGAACCACGGCTCAAGACAACATGGAGAGTATTCCAGATGGAAGTTCTGGGCATCGTATATGTGCCCAGTATACTAAACCCTCCACCTATGTTTTTCATTTGACAGCAAACTTGAAGAATTGGTTCATTTCCTACAAGTCATGTATCCCAAACTCTGTCGGCACTGGCAAGTCGTCTGGATGATAGCCGCAGCAATGCTGGTCTTGACTGTTGTGCTGGGGCTCTATGGTCCCTATAACTCTTGTGTGGAGCAGGCCGACGGGCCCCTTGGGAAATCCACTTGCTCGGCAGCCCAAAGGGACTCATGGTGGAGCTCAGGACTCCAGCATGAGCAGCCTACAGAGCAGTAGGAAACCCGACACCCAGCCAGTGCCCTGCTCCAGCACACAGCCTGCTGCCCTTTCCCCAAGCATGATGTGTCAGGCCCGGGCGTGGGCACACCACCGCTGCCGTCAGGGGAACAAGCAGGGGCTCTTTCACACTCGGCACCCCTGTGGGAGCTATTCACACACAGTAACTGATGTTCCTGGATGATCAACAAAAAGCATCAGTGGACAAAGAAGTGGCCTTCACCAGGGAACTCCAGCGGAAGGGACAGTTGCCTGCACCAGCTCAGATGGCTGGGGAGAAACAAAACACCTTCCTTATAGGCAACAGTGCGAAGCCCACTCCCCCTCCCCATTTTCCTCTCTGCCATCGATCGGAAATCAGGAAGGATTGTGTCTAAAGGCTAACTCTGCCCCCAAGGATCAGACCTGGAATTTGGAGTCGCACATGAATATCTTCCCATTTCCCATCTCATTCTTACTGACTCTCCTTCAGCCTTCCCTTCTCCCCTTTGCAATCAGAGTTTCTCTTTACAGAAGTCAGAAAGGTTTCTCAGAAAAACATTTAGGCTGATTTTTAGCTCAGTGCTTGAAATGAAATGGGAAGATGTAAATTAACATATATTCCTCTGTACACATACACAGAGCACACACACACACAGCACACGCATGCACGAAGCCAACTACCCTCCAAACGTGTGCTCTGGGTGTGTGTTCGGGTGAAAGCCAACCCACAGATTTTCCCTAGGTGTGGGGCAGCCACTAGGCACCTGTTCAGTGAGCTTTCCACGTGGACTTAAGATGTTTGAGAAACACTGAAAACTCATGGCTTCCATGGCGAACTTGCTGGTCTCCATTTCCAGGGCTAATTCTGAGCTGCTGTAGAGCACAGTCTATCCCCTCTTTGTTGTCTCTGGTTGAGAGCAGTTAACCCGCCTCTCAGGGGGAAAGAGGAGACACGATGCACTTTCAGCTTCGCTGTGCCCACGTGCGAGTGTGCATCTCCACTGCAGTGTTCCAGTTTCGATGGGATTTCCAACCAAAGTGTAGGTCTCAGAGCATTCCCATTGTTTAGCAGAAAACTGAGAGTGCATCCCACCTCCAGCTGGACTTCTCGCTCCACCTTGACAGCCGCTGCCTGCCTTCTTGCCTCATCAGTTCTGGGGGGGTGCTGGTTTCTGTGTGGGTTTTATGGTGGTGGCTTTGCTGTTGTTTTTGTTTTGCTGTTGACATTTGTTTTTGTTTCTGACACTCATATAGAACTTACTATGAGCCAAACACCGTCTTAGGTATATTATATAGGGATTCATTCATTGAGTCCTCAAGAAAAAGAAAAACCTATGACTCTTCCCATTTTCAGATAAGGAAACTGAAGCACAAAAAACACAAAGTAACTTGCCGAGGATACCCAGTTAGTAAATCATGGGGCTGGAAGTCAAACCCAGCCAGGCTGGCCCCAGGGGCTGTGCTCTCAACCCCTGCACTAAATTGCCTCTTCCAGAAGTCTCCTAACTGGACATCTTACATTCCAGTCCCACTCCCCTGAGTGGCCCTTCAGCCACCCCAAGCCATTTCTGGTTCCCAGACTAAATTGTTTTCTCTCACTAGTTTTTCTTCTGCCGCTCTCCTCTTTTCTTCTGGTCACACCTTAGGACCAAGTGCAAAAATCATCCCCTCCATACACCTTTAATGGCCTCCGTCCAACTCCCCACCATACCCTACATAATAGGTCACACCCTTCTCTGTGCTTTCTGGCACTTTTTAAACATTTTCATTACTACTACTAATGACCATGACTATAGTGTATCAGAATAACTTATTTATGGGTCTGCCTTTCCTAGCATTTTTCCTCAAAGACAAGAACCATGTCTTACCCATTCTCTGGGTAAGCGCCTAGCATGGTGGCTGATGCTTGGGAGGGTATCATTAAATGTTGGTCAAAAGAACAAGTGAGCATTCAGGGGGGTGGAGAGCAGTCTGGGAACAGCTGACGTTCTGCATACCTCCCAACACCAGCATCATCACCACCACCAACTCAATGAAAAAAATAACATCTTTATTAGCCTCGACTTATTCCAGTATTTTTCAGTCTACTCTGTGACCTGATTAGCAACAACATTTCCAAGCTCAAGGGCCAGGCTTGATGCACCCACTCCTTTCAGGAAGACCCACCTAGGTTAGACCCCACTGTAAAAACCACCTGTTGTTTTAAGGGGGGCATCCTTTCCAGGGGCTAGAAAACCACTGTGAGAGAAGCCCAAGCCAGGGTTGACCAAGAATGTGCCATTAAGGTAAAGAGGTGCAGATCACGGCAGACGGACTTTGGCTGCATGGATGGGTGGTTTGCCCTGCCTCTTCCAGGGGGACTGGATACACTGGAGGATGTTTAGGCCCTCAAAGCCAAGTACAGGATACAAATGGAGCTCCAGAGAGGCTGGCTGTGGGGCAGGACTCTAGGCTGGCAACATCCAGTCTCAGCCTCCCGTGAAGAAGGACCAGGCCTAGCTGGCCCATCGCCCACTTGGTCACAGGGTTCCCACCTTTGTTTCCTATTGAGACAAAGGCCAGGAGAGGAGCTGCAGTGACCTCTTGACCCTCCAGCTGCTCCACAGAAAGGCCTGCAAGTATGCTTCCAGACCAGGCCCTCAGCCAAACGACTCTGTGAGTAAAGGGAGGTTGAGAACGAGAAGGAGCAAAAGAGTAACCACGGGTATTCCTGAAAACAGACTCCTAGGTATTTCTTCAAGAAAAGCAAAGATGACCTGAGGCAATTGGAACTGTTGCCAAAGCAGCAGTGAAATGGACAGAAACAGGCCCTGTATTTCCAACAGTGATATTGATCTGAAATAAAAGTTCCCTTCAAAATGCCTCTGAGGTCTGACATTTCTGCTTGGCCCTAGGACTCTCTGTATTGCTCCCTGTGTACAGCCTGGCCGAGTAAGTGGAGAGGGAGATGCTGGATTTGTGTATCACTGGCTGTCAGCTCCTAATGTTGTTAAACCTCACACAGGTGTGCTAGCCTTGAAATATAGAGTGTCACATACCTGAGTTTGAAAATAAAAGCACATTTCCAAACCTTTGGCAGCAGCTGAATGCCTCCTCATTTTGTGGAGCTGGGCCACAACCTTGCCGAACCCTGAATTAGAATCTACTTTCGGATAACAGTGCCTCCCAGAAGTCCCCAGCCCTCGGGTCACTGTGGGCTCCCTCCCAGGGGCTGGATCAGTTCCTCTCCTCGTCCTCATTCCTGATCCTTGTTTCCTGTATCTTCCTGGCCTACGTTTTTTTTGTCGTTTTTGTTTCTTGTTTTTTGTTTTAATTCATACATTTTGCTGTGATAGAGAGTGTTAACTTTTCACCAGTCTGATTTCCACATCTATTTTTTTTTAAGATTTTTTCAGTGTGGACCATTTTTAAAGTCTTTGTTGAATTTGTTACAATATTGCTTCTGTTTCATGATTTGGTTTTTTGGCCACGAGGCATGTGGGATCCTAGCTCCCCGACCAGGGATCGAACCTGCACCCCCTGCATTGGAAGGCGAAGTCTTAACCACTGGACCACCAGGGAAGTCCCTAGTTATATGTTTTAGTCTTTTCTTGCAGCTAGGGGCAAGGGAATGCGGACCTTCCAGATCCAATTTCCTACATAGACTCTCCTGCCCAGTACTTTATATCCTCTATATTCCCCCTTCTGCCTGCCAAATTCAGAGCATTCAGTTGAGGACCTGAGGCCCGAGAAGTTGGTGGGACCACCAGGTGGAAGCTAAGTCTTTGAATGGGTGCTCACAGAATTCAACTGTGACATGAGCAAGAAATAAAATTGTAGTATATTAAGCCACTGAAATTCAGGAATGTTTGTTATAGCCATTAGCCTACCCCAACTAATGCATACAGAACCAGAAACAGGGTACTTCAACAACAAATTTTCAAAATATGAGACCCTGGCTTAGCAGTCAAGTGGTAGGAAACCAGAACACTGATATCAGGGACTAGAAATATGGTGACCTATGTTGTGAAGAAAACAAAAATATTTGGTAAAATCGTACCCATGGTAACTTGAAAGACAGTCCATGGGCAGCCTATAGCTCTAGGAGAAGTAGCTGGAAAGAATCAGAGCGTTGGAGTGTGTGAACCTTTATTGGCTGCCTTTTGAGAGGTATTGCAAGAAAAAGAAGTACTTGGGAAAGAAATGGCTATTTGGAAACAGAAAGGAAAAAGGATATAGAGTTCTTAGATTGAGGCTTAGAAAACCTGACTGCTTCTAAACCCCAAACAGACTGAAAAGCGCTTGAGTGAAAAAGAAGCAATAAAACTTTTCAGCTGAATTCAGATCAGAGCAGCCCTATGGTAAAGGCCAGATTAAGAATATGGCCCTTCCATCTGTGGTTTCTAATGAACTCAGGGTAGCCACCACTGAATTAGAGAGGGGGGAGCATAGGGCTGAGAAAAAGAAATACATCTTGAGAATCGTGACTGGGAAAGGATTTGGGGTGTGATCATTGCACATGGAATCAAATGGAAGCAAATAGATCAGAAACCTAAGTTTGTGAGGGAATTGTATTTATTGTACAGAGACACAAGCCAGGACTAAAAACTCCTTTGATTGTTAAGTTAGAAAACAACTTTTGGGATCCTAAGCTTATATCAGCAGAAAGCAGATTGTACAAGCTGTGCTACCACCAAGGAGCCCGTACTCCCTAATTCCCACTACAAATGTGGCCAAGGAAGATTCTATCCAATGAAGGTGGACATGGGACGTGGGAGTTTCTCCTAGAAAGCAGAATCGGGATCTAATCAAAGGTAGGTAACTGTGGTTGGCAAAATTTCTAAAATGCCTCCCCTCAAGATGTACCCACTACCCCAATCCCTGGAACTTTTGAACGTGAGACATCACTCCTGTTATGTTACATGGTGCGGTTGACTTTCAGTAGGGAGACCCTTTCTGGTTCTTTTTTTCCCTTCTTGTCTTCCTTCCTTCTTCCTTTTTGTAATACTTTAGCAAATGCTTGAAGGCTAACTGTCTTTCAGGTGTGATGCTAGCTTTAAGGATAATGACGAAGAGAACACAATTTCTGCTTTCCTGTCTGTCTGGCTCCATGGTGATAGAGGAGTCATGTATATTTCTGAGGTCCCCGTAGCCTAGGTCTTGTGCTCACCCAAGTAATGAGGTCTAAACTACAGCTATTTAAGGGATATTCCCCTGGTCCCTTAGAAGCTCTCTATGTTTGTGCAGAGCAGATTCTCCTTTCATTATTGGTATCTTCCACACCAATATCTAACTTTATGACCAATAACTTTTGTACGGGAAAGAACTAGTTATCCATACACTATTCCTATAAATGACATTCCTTTTGGAGAAAACTAATAACCCTTTGCCCAAGGCATTACTCTCAAGCCAGATTTCCATAATTGCCATGGAAGATAAACCACTGAAACTCTAGCAGGGGAAACAGAGAGTGCAGACAGCTTGTACACAGTGCAGATAAATCTCACATTCATCAAACAAAAAAGAGGAAGTCTAAATTGAATTTTCACCTACCAGAATATGAGAAGTTATCAAAGAGAGAGTTATTATATAAAGGACCCCTGTGGTGACCACTATTGTAAAGTATTAAATGACTGATTTTGTAAATTGCCCCCCTAGTCATGTTTTGCATGAATTTTAATGTGTCTGGTTTCTTTGAAGCAGGAATCACCTGTAGCGGGGTAGAAATTGCAAACATATAAAGAAATCCTGAAGGGAAGCATGAGGACTCTGTCCTTGGTATTTAAATAATCATTCATTTTCATGAGCCTCAGCCTCATTCCCCCACAGATCACAAGGATATGCAGTTGGAAAAAAAAAAACCCCACTGATAGTGGGAGGAAAAGCAGCACAATCCATGCTCAGTCTCCTTTAGAGACAGAGGCATTCCTAAGAGTATATAAATGAGCGGGCTCCACAGTCAACGATGAACCGGGTAAGAACCGAGCTGGCGGGGGAGGTAGGTGGTGGCAGGGAATATGGGAATTGGGGAAACCTTCAGCAGTTCACCCTGTGCTATCTGCCTTCCTCGTTTGTGTGTTTTCTGAGTCAGCATTAGCTAAATTTTCCAGAAAGCCATCCACAAAGTACAGCCTGGGCATTCAAGGGACGTCACTCATTTCCCCTAGTGACCTTGACAAGTCAGAAGCTTGAAAGCAGGGAAATCCGGATGTCTCAGTTATGAAGTGGAGCCGTGTGGGCCCCCACTTACTTCCAGAAGTCTCCGTCCAGACTGGTGATCGTCTGCCTCTGATACTGCTGGTGCCCATCTGAGGTGCTCCTCTGGCTCTGAAGGGGCTGGCACAATGGCCAAGTACTTCAGCCTGGTGTTGCTTCTTGCCTCTATTTGGACCACAAGGCTCCTGGTCCAAGGCTCTCTCCGCACAGAAGGTAAGTTTCTTACCAGATTGCCAACCTGAGGCAAGGCAAGATCTTGCAAATTGTCCTAAGACTACTAAGTTCTTGACTGAATTTCTGGGGTGGGATGGCGCTCAGTGTCGACAGAAGATCTCATTGGTGGTATTGCTCTGCCAGAAATGTTTTCACCATGTTGTCAACTTCACCAAAATGATTCTCATTTACCTTTATGTTATCTTGACTTTTATTTTTGGTTATGGGATATTTTTATGAGAATATTTTGAAACAAAACATTGAGGAGAAATCACTTGTTTTAAAAAATGTTTCATTGAAGAAGCAAAGGCATGATTGTGAAAAATTTTAAGCAATCACCTAGCCTGGGGAAAATGGTTAACTTTCACAGAATATTGGCCTGTTTTATATTTTTGGAAGTGTCAGTATCATTATTTTTAGTTTTACTATACTATCATGGAATGCTTACGTTTTTAATATGCAGTAAATAGCAAATTAACTGAAAAATATCTGTGAAAATGTAGGTTTGAAAATTAGTCATCAGCTCCCTACCAAAGGAATGACTTGAAATGATTCCTGGGCTTTTGAGCTGCCTAAATGGTAACCTCATTCTGCACTGTAGGCAAGACAAAATTGTAACCACAAATCACTCATGGCTGCTCTGGGCAAATGAAAATATGAGCACTTTAAAAGGAAAATTATGTGTTCCTCTGTTGGAAGATGCCCTGAGGTATAAAATATGTTGGGAACAGGCATCCAGAGTTGATTCCGATATTGTCATATTCCATTTTATGAGGGAGGTTAGAGTTAATATGGTTGATTTTTTTTTCAAATACCAGAACTGTTAATTTCAAATAAGTTTGGCCCTCTTTGACATCTCCCTGGGGAGACTATTCACTTTTCCCCCAAATACTGCCATTAATCCTCAAACTATTATGGAAATTGTTCTTTGACATTGACTCAGCACAGTCTTTGGACCATCCTCAATAATGGCAAAATTTTCCTAAGGGAATTGAAATTTTGGAAACAACTGAAAGTTATACAGAGCCATGATTAGGGAAAAGGTGGTTGATGAAGGTGAGTGGATGAGGATGGGCGCTAGTATTTTTGAGGGCCTATTTTTATGTACTATATATAGTATATAAAATATATATAAGAAATGTATATATATATTTCTTAAGAAGACACTTTATAGATGAAGGAACAGGCTCAGTGAGGCCAAGCAACTTGCCTAATGTCATGAAGGCAGTAAATAATAAAGCTTGGGTTTGAATTCAGCTCTGATTCCTAGGTATATACTGTTTCTGCTATGCTTGTTGTTTCCTAAGAAAGCTTGAGGAAGGGGTTACTCGAATATCACTTGGATTCCAGCTCCCTGTTTTTGTCCTTAAATAGGAAAGCATAAAATCTACGAATATTTGTTGACTGCCTACTGTGGACCCAGGCTCCACTAGGTACAAGTTATATAATTCTAAAATTCTGACAAAAATTCTGTAAAGAAGATATAACCATCCCCCTTTTACAGCTGAGAATGCTAACTTGCCCAAGGTCCCACAGCCAATTAATAGTAGAAGAAATATTCAAAGCTAGGTCTATTGCCAAGAATAGGTCTATCATTACTCATAACAATAATATTTAGAGTAAAAATGATGTATGATGAGAGTATCAAGACCACATTACAGTGTAATTAATATACCTTCTCTACAGGTATTCCCAAAGAAGCAGCCATAAGCAAGCTTATGAGTGAAATGGGCCAAATTCCAGGACAAATGGTGTGTTCCGAGAGTTCAGCTCTAGTGGTGTGTGTGTGCATATGTGTGTTTGTGTGTGTGTTCATCTTCCTCCCCCCCCCCCCCGCCATTGCACAGTGGGAAGCAGAACAGTGTCCTAGTTAAGAGCTGAGGTTTTAGTATCAATCATAATTGGGTTTGTGCCCCCAAACTGCCACCTAGTTGCTGTATATCCTTGGGCTCGGGAAAGTTACTTAATCTCCCTGAACCTCAATTTTCTGTCAAAAGAGACAGGGTTTGGCACAGAATGGCATCTACAGGTGATAGAAGTTGGAATTAACATTGACATTAGTATTAATATCAGTGTTGGTGTAGGTATTAGTGTTAGTGCACACAGTCATAAGAGGCTGTTCTGTCACAAACACTCATATTGGGTGTTGGCTCTCTGGTCTCTCTTTTGGTGAGAGCAGGGTCTGGAAGCAAACAAGGCTATCCACAAATACCATACATCATATTCAGTTCCCTTCCCCCAGCCCCCTGCTCCACAGCAAGGTCACACGGGGGACTTAGAAATGCTCCTTCCATGTTTGCAAGAAGAAACTTCCTTTAAATTTAAATACCACCTTAGACAGTGGTCAAAGAATTTGACTAGGAATCCAGTGCACAGATCTGTGTTCAAGCAATTACTTGGGAGATTGAAATGCCCTTTTATGGACTTTTGTGGATGAAGCCCAGTTGGAACAAAGTACCAAAATGCAATGCAACTTTGCAATTTCATACAGGTCTATAAATCCCAGAAACCAGAGAGAAGGGATCAAAAGAACTCTCAGATTTGTTAGATTTTGAGTAAGATATTATTCACATCTTAACTGTTCAACTGCCTCAGCTTCCCTAGGGAGATCAGTCATTAGCAGACTAAAACCAAAGTGCTTTGAAGGTAACATAATGATACTATGTTATGATTTATTGAGTGCCTACTATGTGTCAGGCACTATGCTAAGCATTTTTTTTTAATTTACTTATTTATTTATGGCTGTGTTGGGTCTTCGTTTCTGTGCGAGGGCTTTCTCTGATTGTGGCAAGTGGGGGCCACCCTTCATCGCGTTGTGGGGGCCACCCTTCATCGCGGTGTGTGGGCCTCTGACCATCGCGGCCTCTCTTGTTGCGGAGCACAGGCTCCAGACGCGCAGGCCCAGTAATTGTGGCTCATGGGCCTAGTTGCTCCGCGGCACATGGGATCCTCCCAGACCAGGGCTCGAACCCGGGTTCCCTGCATTGGCAGGCAGACTCTCAACCACTGCGCCACCAGGGAAGCCCACTGCGCCACCAGGGAAGCCTGCATTTTTATTTGAATTAGCTCATTTAACTTTCACCACCCTATACAATAGATACTGTTATTCTTTCAATTTTCTAAATATGGAAACTGAGGCTCGAAGAGATGAAGTAACCAGCCTAAATTCACAGAGCCAGCAAGCGACACAAACTAGATTCAAATCCAGGTCTGACTTTAAAAGTCTACTTCCTTTATTTAGTTTCTCTGCCATGCAGGCTTTACTATCTGACTCCTCTAGGAACTTCTGAGTAAGCCTGCCCCCCAATGGTCAGAGAAGGTTCACTTTCTATTATACCAAGTGCAACATTTCTCAGCCCATCTCAGAAATAGTGCTGTCCCCAACAGACATTGGAGTCTTGTTCACTATTCTGTTAACCAGAGCCCTGGATTCTATCTTTCTCAAAGTCTCAGACCCTTCATTTTATAGACTCCAAAAAGGTTTGCAGAAGCTGCATCCCCTAGACCGCACCCCAGGAACTGGTAGCCAAAGCCTCCATGTAATGAACAAGGAACCTGAGTGCAGTGAGGGACGATGGACTCGGACCTGGTGAGAGGTACAGCCTGGATCCGGGCAAGCACCTACCTAACCCAGCAGGGTGTCCTTGTGGAAAATGTCTGGTCTGTGTCCTATTATTTCTAAACTTCAATCCCAGCTGCTGCCTTGAGACAATGATGCTCTACTAGGAAGGAGAGCCTGAGGGCTAGGGGCAAGGACAGCAGCACACTGAGGGCCTATGTGATTCCTTTGCAGAGCTTTCCATCTCAGGACCATGCAGAATCATGGGAGTCACTCTTGTGAACAAAAGGACACACCCGCAGCTGAATTTCACAGAAGCCCAGGAGGCCTGTAGGCTCATAGGACTAACTCTGGCCAGCAAAGAACAGGTTGAAGCAGCATGGAAATCTGGCTTTGAGACTTGCAGGTGAGAAACAGCTGGACTCACAAACACTGTGGGAGCTCTTTTGGCTCTGTGTTCTTGTTCAGCAACAGAGATCAATGCATCCACTCAGTTCATGTGTATTCTGTTACAGCTATGGATGGGTTAAAAATCAGTTCGTGGTCATCCCCCGGATTATCCAGAACCCCAAGTGTGGGAAGAATGGGGTGGGCGTCCTGATTTGGAGAAGTTCACTCAACCAACAGCACAGGGCCTATTGTCACAACTCATCTGGTGAGTCAGATCTGCAGGCTCTCCACATGGCATGTTTTGTCTGGATTTCAATAGCTCTATAACCATTCTGAGAAGAGTAACCCTCAGCAGCAGCAGAAGCAATCATGGTGATGGCCACTGAATCCTCCCAAGACTGCCTCTTTGACCAGGGTAGAGGTGTCCCTCTCAGAGCAAAAAGTTAGAGAAAATATGACAGATCGGCAACATAGGGAGAGGGCATCCCTGGAGGCTCCATTACCCACCCCGCCTTCATCCTACAAGATAAACAGGACGAAGGGAAGGAAACATCCACTATGGACAAAGCAAGGTACTAAGTTATCTCGCTGACCCTTGACAATCTCCATAGGAGGTGTGCTTTATCATCCTTATTTTGCAGATGAAAAAGCTTAGCTTCAGAGGACACAAGTACATTCATCTAAGGTCTCCTTACTATGAAGATTCACACACAGATCTAACTCTTTCCTTTATCCCACATTCCTTTACAGGAGTGGAAATTCAGATGCTACATTAGATGTTTTTAAGAACAAGACCCAATTTTCATTTTATGAAGGAAGGAATTAAAGCTAGAAAATAGAACTGATTTGCTCACAGTCATCCCTTTAACCTTGTTGGGAGACCTTGGCGGCCTTAGCCCAAGTGCTTTACCTAAGTAACTTCTCAGAAAGTTTTTCTTTGACTAAACACTTGTTCTCACTTTATCATAAGAACCTCTGTCTGATTTATTACTCTTCACACATACTCATAAATCTGACCTTCTAAAGGTCAGATGGCTCCGTGGTCATTCTCTAAGATCCAAGAGATAAAAGTACACCAGCAGTGTTCTGTTGCCCAAAAGCAGCATAAGGTCCAAGCGGTTCTGTGAATCAGGGAGCCTTGGCCCAGGAAGGGCCGTGAAAGAGACTTTGTCCACTTCCCTCACTTCATGGATGAAACGACTGTAGCTCAGAATGGAGGTTTGCCTTATTCAAAGTCTTACAGTCAGCTAGAGGTCGAGTCAAGGCTGGAACATAAGCTTCTTCCCATATTTTTTTCACCATCCTCCTCCCCTCGCCTCTGCCGCCTATCACTTTTGGCTGCAGAATTGGTGGTTTGCATGCTTGCTCATCTGACGGCCAGTCCCTGACGGTCAAATGGCCTGGCCTTTTAACTTCCTGGCCTTCCTGCCAGCTGTCAATGCAATGATAGGACACCCAGCCCTATGGACTAAATGAAAAGGAGTCAGGGGAGATGACTTGGATTTACGTGTTTCCTCGTGGTTTCATTTAACTTGTGTTTCCATTCCCTGCGCTTCCTATATACTTAAAGTTAGGTGTAGAGGCTTGATTAGATTCATGTTCACTAGGTTTGGCAAAAATACTTGATAGATGATATTGTGTACTTTAGATCTTATCCCAACAAAAGGCCCTTAATGTAAGTATGTCCCACTATTACATGCTAACTTTGATCATTTGAATAAGACGGTGACTGCCAGACCTCTCTAATGAACTCAGATATGTTTTCCCCTTTGCAATGAGGAGGTAACCTATAGTGTGATATTTTGGCACCATGCTAATAGTCTGACCCCCCCAGTCATCTTTTACCTAATAGTTCAAGCAGACATTGATGATCCTAGCTGGAATCAATTATTATATGCAGGACTGCAAAATGATAATTTTCTAAATCTATTCTTCCCTCTACATTTGTTAGCTGGCATTCTTTGATAAAGAAAAATCTCTCTCTCTCTTTCTCCCTCTCTCTCTCTCTCTTTCTCCCTCTCTCTCTCTCTCTGTCTCTCTGTCTCTCTGTCTCTCTCTCTCTCTCACACACACACACACACACACACACACACACACACACACACATCTCCTCCCTCCCCTTTATACTACCATGGACAGATAGCATTTTACTTACTCTGTGTTCAATATGTTATAATCAATTTTACAATTATTATTCTTTTTGATGCTCAAATTGTCCCAAATTTGGCGAGTGGGAGCCCCTTCTAGTTGACTTTTGTTTTCGTCCCATTAGTATTTGAGCAAGTCATTGCTTTCTGGCTTGATAACATGTCCCAGGCTCACTTTGTACTTTCTTTATCCCACACATGGAATCAGCCATTTATTTCTCCAAGGGGCCTTGGTTCTTTTTAATAGAGAATGTTGATTCGAAACCAAGATCTGCATGCAAGTTGTTCTCATTACTACTCTCATTTTCATTGCTTCTCAGTCCTTTTTAGTGGGCAGCTAGGAAAAAATATACATATATATATTGCATTTGCATTGATATTTCCAACTCAAATTTAACAATTCAAGTTTTTCCTTTGTTTACTTTGTTCTATACTTGCATGTTTTTTCTCTTATATGGAAAATTCTTGTTCCCAATAAATAATATATTTTCTTACCCTACAATAATTTCAAAATTATAAAAACAGCATTATTAGGAATAATAAACCTACTGAATGGAATTTGCAATTCCTTTGCATTTCTTTTAGTCCTCAGAAGACATCCCTCTAAGGATGTACTGTCAGAGAATTGTGTACAAAAGTGACTTGAGAAAATTTGCTACCCTGTGTGGTTATGTTATCATTTTGGAATAAATCAGGTTCACCTGCTTCTGTTTGCCATCTTTGTGAGGAACAGAGTTACCCTAGCCCTCATCTTCACACTAACCTAGACTTACCCTATGCTTCTTTGTTTTTGTAACTTTCTTTTTTATTGCTATCTTGTGAGCTCTGAGGATCACAGTAACCCTAAACCTGACCCCAAACCTTATCCTAATTGTCTTTCTTAACTGCTGTCTTTGTGAGCTTTGGGAATCAGACCAAAGTGCTTCTTGTGCTCGGCGTGCACCACCTGTTTCATGCTGTTCCCTCTGCCACAATGCCCGTCCTCTTCATCACCTGGCTAACTTGTATTCTTTATTCAAGTCTCAAGTACCGTCTTCTTCAGGCATCCTTTCTATACCCCTGCCTCCTATCTTTCCTCTTGGACACCAACCACACTGTGTTTAATATCTATCAAAGCATTTGGCACATTCTAGAGAAATTATATTTGTAGTTTGGAGGGAAGGAGAGCCAGGTCCTAACACTTCCAGGTGAGACACATCGTGCCCCCAACCAGTAAGGGACCACAGGATCAGATTGCCATTGCTCCCTCACGTGGTGGCCTTCCTGGCTACACTTAATGAACAGAGAGGCAAAGGAAACTAATTCTTACAGATATTACAGATTATGCCATAGATTCTGCTAGGCCCTACACATTTACTGTCTCATTGATCCTCAGTGAAACGATACAAGTGTACCACTTCTACTTTCCAGGAGAAGTAGCTGATGCTTAGAGTGTGATTTGCTGTGGCAACAGTCAATAAGGGACAGAGCCAGGATTTAAACCTTGAGCCCTGCCACTTCCACATCACCTTCCCTGGTGATGACCACACGTCAGTAATATACCAGGCCCAGGGTGGGTCCTTCGCATGAGTATTTTTTTAAAGTTCCCCAGATGATTCTAACCCGCAGCCAGAGTTTAGAACCACCTTTCTCTAGAAGATCTCTAAGATATAAGTTTTAGAATTCCAGATACTTTCGCGTTCTCCTATTTTTGTGCAATTGCAATAATCTCCTTCTTGGCTCCTGGTTGCCCTTTCTCCCATCTCTATTTCATCCTCCACACACCTCCTCTGATGATTACGTCCCTCCTCTTCTCCACAGCCTTGGGTGGCTTCCTATGAGAGAATCTGATGTGAACTCTGAAGACTTTTGCACATAAAACTGGGCACATATGAGAACTTCTGTATATCAGTTGGAAGGTTTGCTGCCCCCAGTTGAAAATTCCTTCTCCTACAGAATAAATTCCAAATTCTTTACCATGGCAATTATGACTCTTGATATACTGGCTCCAACCTATCTTCCCAGTCTCATCTCCTACTTGCAGTTTTTCTTGCTCCCCGTCATACACACACCCTACACGCCAGCCACATTGTGCTCCGTGTCATTTTCTGACATACCTACACTTTCAAACTTCTGGATTCTTGGGTCATGCTGTTCTTATTGACTGGGATATCCTATTCCCTCTTCCATACTAGATGACCTGGAGCTCTATTCCAGCCGTACCAGCCTTCTAGTCATCAAACATGCTGAGATTATTCAACTTCAGGCTCTTGAACTTCCTGTTCTCTTTACTTGGAATGCTTTTGCCCTAGATCTTCAATGACTTGCTACTTTTCATCATTCAGGTTTCAGCTTAAGTATCACCTCCCCAAAGAGACTTACTCTTACCAACTTATCCAAAGTATCTGTCCCCATTCCTGCCCCTTCCAGTTTGATCCTTATCCTGTTTAATTATCTTCTCAACATTTATCATCCTCTGAAATTTCTGGCTTATTTTTTTTTATTTTATTATCTCTATCCTTCTTTCCAATAACATATAAACCCTTATGAGCAAGGACTTGGTCTTATTTGCATCACATCCCTAGCATCTAGCACAGCACCTGGCACAGAGTTGGAGCTCAATAAATATTTGTTGAATGAGCGCATTAACCCTCCACATCCTGCTCATGCCGTCTCCTCTGTGAATCCCCAGTTATCGCCCCCTAGCCTCATCAAAATACTCTGTCCTCTTGGAAACAGGAATCATCCCTTATTTGTCTCTGTATTCTCAGTTCCCAGCACAGTATATCGTGTTCAGTATACTTTGCCCCTGATATTAAAAAATGTTCATTTTTTTGAAGGAAGTATATAGCACATGCTTGAGAATGGGAAATGTAGCTAAAAATCCAGGGCGGCATTGGTGGTATAGTGGTGAGCATAGCTGCCTTCCAAAGTCCAGGGCAGAGGTCAAGGATGATGCCTATTTGAATAGAGGTCTTTTCAAAATGAAATGAATAGTGTAAAATATTGACTGAATGCATGTGGGGTCAAAATGTTTTATCATGTTTACCATGACCTTGGTTGGTAACTTTTACTTAATTTTCAAAAATAATAGAATAACTTTTTCTTCATGGCTAATATTCCAGCTGATGTTATCCACTATCACAAATAACTAGAGATTTAAAAGAGATGCAAATACATATTGTAATATATTGCATGGCTCTGCTATTTACTGGCTATGTGATTTTAGGCAAGTTATTCAATTTCTCTGAATTTCAGTTTCTTCCTGTATAAATGAGAGTTTTATAAAATTGTTTAATGAAGTGCCATGGTTGGCTCAGAGCAAGATGTTCAACAAATATTAGTTTCCTCTCTACCACATTCAACAGATTGGAGAGCAAACCTACATCCCTCCCCGGTCTCCCACCTCCTTTAAAAAAAATTTTTTTTTTGATGAGCACAGAGAAATCTGGTTTTAGTAGATCTTTGCCCTCAACTGGTGTCATGTGTGTATATTTGGTCTCCCCATCTACTCCTTTCTTCATTTCACTTTTCCTTCCTTCGTTTATTTTTTTTCTTTTTTTTTTTAATAAATTTATTTATTTTATTTATTTATATTTGGCTGCTTTGGGTCTTTGTTGCTGTGCGCAGGCTTTCCCTAGATGCGGCGAGCCGGGGCCACTCCTCGTTGCCATGAACGGGTTTCTCATTGCAGTGGCTTCTCTTATTGCGGAGCACAGACTCCAGGCACGCCGGCTTCAGTAGTTGTGGCACATGGGCTCAGCAGTTGTGGCTCACGGGCTCTAGAGCGCAGGCTCAGTAGTTGTGGCACATGGGCTTAGTTGCCCCACGGCATGTGGGATCTTCCCAGACTGGGGATGGAACCCGTGTCCCCTGCATTGGCAGGTGGATTCCCAACCACTGTGCCACCAGGAAAGTCCCCTCCTTCCTTCCTTTAGACATCAAATATTGAGCATGTATTATGTGCCAGCCACATTGCACATACCATGATGACCAAGACAGACAGGAATCCTGCTTCCAGGCAGCTCACAGTCCAGTGGGGAGCAGTGTAGCGAGAATCATGACAAGGGAAGTACAAGGAGGTACAAGAATGTATGTCTAGGGATCCAATCTGGTCTTCAAGTCTGCCTAAGAAAGAGATATTCAGTCTGAGACCTGAGGGACAAGGAAGAGCTAAATAAAGAGGGGCAAAGAGTCTTACAGGTGAAGAAAGCATCCAGGTCAAAGGTTTGGATGTTAGAGAAAGCATATCAAAGAGCTGAAGGAATTCTAGCATGGCAGGGGGAACGAGAGAAAGACCGATCAGGTGAGGCTGGCCATGTCAGCAGGGACCAGATCATGGAAGGCCTTATAGGCTGTGCAGTACAGGCAGTCAGGGAAGGATTCTAAAGGAAGAAGTGATATGATTATATTTACATTTTTGTAAGACCATTCCAGCTGCTGTATAAAGGGATTGGAGGAGAGTAAGACTAGAGACAGGCAGACCCATTAGGAGGCTATTGCAATACTTCCTTCTTATTTCACTTTTCCTTCCCCGGACAGATACCTGGGTTAACTCATGCTTTCCAGAAATTATCACCACCGATGATCCCATATTCGACACGGAAACTGCAACATACACCACAGAAATGATTGCCAGTGAGAGTACACACTCAACGTTGTCTACTGATGGACCTGACTCTATTACACCCACTGTGGCTCCTGCTCTGGCTTCCACTTCTATTCCACGGAAAAGAAAATTAATTTGCATAACGGAAGCTTTTATGGAAACGAGCACCATATCTACAGAAACTGAATCGTATATTGAAAATAAAGTGGCATTCAAGAATGAACCTGTTGGGTTTGGAGGTAAAAACTTTCTGTCTGCATTATGTGTATGTGTTTGAGAGAGAGAGAGAGAGAGAGAGAGAGAGAGAGAGTGTGTGTGTGTGTGTGTGTGTGTAGCAGACAATACATAGAAACTAGCCTGTATCCAGATTGGGCACTCAGGACCTGACAAATACAAATAAAAGCTTAATGCAAATTCAAATTTCATAAAGTCCTAGAACGTGAGGTCTCTAAAGAACCTTAATGATTAAACTAAAAATCATGAGTCTAAAATAGCTTCACTTTTAAAACGAAAAGACCTTTCAGAATAAATTACTATCTATTCATATGCAGAAGTTTTTAAAGTACATATACACACCTTAAATGCCTATGATTAGCAAGTTGGTTTTCCTATTTAAAGGGTCTTACACTTGATTTGCTCCAAACCTGTCATCTCAAGGCCACAGAGAGGAAATGGACTCTGCCATATTGCAACTTATAGAGTAGAGAGAGCGTGAGGCAAGGCCAAGGATTCTATAGGCAGGAAGCAAAGAAGCTCATGTGGGCCCAACGCCCTAAGTGGCCCCTGTGTGGTCACAGAGAAGGCTCTTCTGCTCTGTCTGTGGTCTCCATCACGTGTAAGGATGGGTCGTTAGAAGAGCGGTGCACAGTCATGTCTACATGGAGGAACAAGGCGCTGTCTCTGTCTCCCCCAGGTGTTCCCACGACCCTGCTGGTGCTTGCGCTCCTCTTCTTTGCTGCTGCAGCTGGCCTCGCCGTTTGCTACGTCAAAAGGTGGGGTTGTTGGCGCATGGTTAGTCTCGTCATCTTTGTCACATCCACATCTTGTGTTTATCCAAGGTTGTTATCGACATTTCCTTCGTCCAAATGGAGATGGCAATCCTCTTATACTGTAAATGTTCTCCCTCACCGCACCTGTCCTCCCTACCACCCAACCTTTCCTATTATTTCAGCCCTTGTATGTTATCCGGCCTTTAGATATAGGTCAATGGCTGTCCCTTTGAATATCAAGAAATAAAAAGAAAAGATTGACATCTAGGGAAAAATGGATATGCTTTATTTGATTTTCAATTCTTTGATTTTGATGAGAGGGTGTTAAGCCAGCCTAAAGTTTTGCCTGTAAACTTACTGTCCCATCTAAATGAAACCATCCAGGTGGGGATGGGTTGAAGTATTTGAGGGTGCATGTGTTAGCATCTCTCTGAAATAAAAGTACCCAGTGTACTATGCCAATATGGGCCGTCACAAAACATTATCTGTTGTTCTATGTGTTACATAGAAGTCTCTCACTTTAATTTTGTGTTTATGCCTACAGGTATGTGAAGGCCTTCCCTTTTACAAACAAGAACCAGCAGAAGGAAATGATAGAAACTAAAGTAGTGAAGGAGGAGAAGGCCGATGATAGCAACCCTAATGAGGAATCAAAGAATACGGATAAAAAACCCGAGGAGCCCAAGAGTCAACCCAAAACCACAGTGCGATGCCTGGAAGCTGAAGTTTAGAGGGAAGCTGAAAGAAATAAGAGGACACACCTGAGGTTGTTTTCCTTCCTGATACACATCCTGGTCCCAGATGGGGAGCCTAAAAGGGCCAAAGAACCAAACAAGCAAGTCTACCCTTGGTTCCTAACTAGAGTCGGCTCAGGGCTACCTTTGGACTCTGGAGTTCACCAAAGGGAATTCCCTTTTCCTTATTGCAATCCTTTCTGGATCCTACCCTCCTACCTCCAAAGCTTCCCACAACCTTTCTAGCCTGGTTATGTCCTAATAATATCCCAGTGGGAGAAAGGAGCTTGTGCAAAGCACCTGGACCTCAAACAGCTAATCAGAACATGTTTGTCAAGAGGCCTTTAGGCTGCCTGAGAATAGGTGAGCTGAGAGCCAAGAAGCCATTGAGATCAAGGCTTTGTCTGTTGATTGACTCTACAGCCCAGATCCTGTCTTCAGCTCTGGAAAGGAAACACTTATACCATCTGGCATGTCCTTCTGAGCCAGGCAAGAGCAAAAGAAGGAAGGAAAAGTTTAGCAACTTAAGGACATGGAGATTCCCGTGACTTGAGACCTAATCTCTGTAAAACCAGAATAGAGAAAAAGAATAAGGCTGAGGATATTGACAGCATTTGTCAGTAGGGACTGTAAATACAGACAGGGTCAAAGTGTTCATCTCTGAATAATTCTAGTTGGAATCACTTTTTAGAACTTATACATACTTACTTTTCTCTCTCCTGCTGCTGCTATTTTCTCTAGAAGAATATACTTTCTAGGGAAAAGAAGGTATATTCTTTTCTCCCCCCCCCAAAAAAAATCTCTTAAAAATTTCTATTTTTATCCAAGTTATAGAAATTATTACTGAATAAAATTACTGTGTTAAAAAGCAGTAAAATTTAATAAACATTTGCTGAATGCCTACTATATGTCAGGTGCTGTGCAAGTTATTACATTCTATAATTGAATATTATTAATAAAAAATCGCATATAGTAGAATGTATGAAGCTAATTTTTTTCAGTGTTGATATCCCCAGCTTATCCACTTCCAAAACCAATTTTTTTTTTTTTGCTGAGACTAATCTACTCATTATTTTCTCGTGAATATGGCAACAATTATAGCCTTAATTTATTATTAACATACCTAAAAAGTACATCATTACCTCTATACACCAAAGTACATTTTTTAGATGTCATTACCAAATGTATCACTAGCTTTCCTTTTTCCAGCAAACGGAGTCTGAGAGGTGCAGAAATATTTGTGCTGAAAAAATAAAAGCATTTAGAAAATTTCTTTGCTCTCTTATTTACATAGATGCATTATACCTTTCATGCAAAACTGAAGTAATCTGTTATTTGCAAAAGTAAGAGAGACAATTTTGGTAGCTGAAATACATTTGTAAACCCAATAGTACATATATCATCTTGCTTCAGATGGTCTTATTTTAAGTAGGTCAAGTATACACACATAAATTCATCCTTTACTTTGGATTCAGGTCCTACATTCCAATCTGTTCCAGAGTTCACAGGAAGCTGGAGATTCAGATAGCTCCTTTGTTCTGTTTCTCTAACTTTCTCTCCCCCTCTCTCTAGTCTTTCTCTCTGAGACTGCTAATATCTTCTTCCCCTCACCAGTAACCCCACAATTCCATGATCCTTTCAGCTCAGAGGCCATAACCTGTTGGCATAGTCTTTTATGGTTGTCCCACAAATATTAAAATTTGGTTTAATTGCCAAGAATTAAACATCAAGAGATTTCATGTATTTGTATTTCCGTTCCCTTGAAAACTGGCAAGATCTGGAACTAAAGGACCCATATTCCCTCATAGCCATAATTACTAATACTGATCAGTGGCTGCCCCTTTAAATGGGAGATGCTTTCTCCACCTCACCACAGTCCTCACCACTCTCTATTGCAACCTCACACCAAAGTAAAGGTGTCATTTCCTATAGATTTTATAGTACTATTGCCTTTTTTTTCCACACCAAGCCCATTTCACTCATTTACAACCTACCTGGCTCTGAGGTCTATGAGTTTAAAACTCTGATTTGTCAGTCCTTAAGCTTTATCAGCCTCAACCAGTTCTCACGGAGTGAAGAAGAAAGAAAGGGAAAGAGCCTAAATGGTGGTCTTCTGTGTTTGCTAACTGGAAAATAATCAGATCTTCCACACTAGGTCTCCCATCCGTGAGCATCTACCGTATATTAGGATACTATCATCTTCTGTTAATTTAGACAAGAATATACCCTACTCAGGAGGAGAAAGGAGGAAAGAGAAAAACCCTACCTAGCCACATATAATCTCTAGATAGACCAAATGTCAATTGCAAAAATACTGACAAAAATGTAAAACTTCCATCATTATGGAAAAAAGGAAATAAGAAAGGAAGGAAGGAAGGAAGGGGGGGAGGGAGGGAGGAAACTATCACTTATTGAGCACCTACTAAGTGATAGTCATTTTCACGTGTTGTTCTGTTTAACTGCCACATCTTCCTTGAGAAGGATTATTACTGTCATTTTTTATTAATTAGAAAGTTGGATTTTTAGAGGAGTTAAGTCACTTTTCTGAGGCCACATGTCTAGTTAAGTGATAAAGGTAGGATTCAATCCCAGGTCAGAATGACCACAGAGCCCACACTCCTTTCCCTACAACACCAGGCTTTCCTTGCAAATGACAATGTAGGGATGTAAACCATTCCAATATGCAAGCTTGAAATCGGTCACTTGCCAAAAACCACAGAGGCAAAATAAGAAAGACAACTCAGGACTCTTGTCCCAACTTCAGGGAATTTTTCTTCAAATCCATTGCAATAACAAGGGAAAAAGAGAACCACTAAAAAACTTTGAGAACTACTCCCTCCCTGAGGCAGACACCAACCTCAGCAAAGACTTACCTGATCCAGCTCATATGATGAGAAAATGTAAGGCTCAGAAGGACCCAAGATAAGCTCCTCTAAACTCTCTTTTCTTAGCTAAAAAAAATGGAGCCCAGTGTCACAGACAGCTAGAAGTAGAGCCTGTTCTAGAAGTTTCCTTCTTCCTAGTCAAATTCTCTTTACTCTCCATTGAACAAAGAGAAATTGGAAGAATATGGGGGGCCATCCCAGGTCAGACGTACAATGCAGCCTACCAAAGCCAGTCTTCAAACGAGGCAGGTAGACAGCCATGTGATTATATTTGCAGGTGGTGCAAAGGATTTCCCTGCCCAGAAATTACTCTTCTCTATGCCTGTCTCTCTGGCTCAAACATTATAGATCCACTCCTTTGGACAAAGGTACTCTGTGTTGGGAAGGAGTCCCTTGTAAAATTGCATGCTTTTTATAAAGTCCAGGCCAACTGTCAGATATTAGCATGCCAATGCAGGTCCAGTAAAGACAAGCTGATTTCCAAGGGTAGAAAGCAGGATTAAAGCAGATGGCTTGAGACCCAGCGCATGCTTGCATATAGTGGGAGTTTCTAAATGTCCATTGGCTCGAACAGAATTGAATCATATTGACTTTCAAGCCAAAGAATTTTACATGTTATTGCCCTTCTCTAGACCTTTAGCTAGTGTCCAAAGCAAAATCAGTTGCTCTGGGGAAGAACAGGTTTCTAAAGACAATAATAATAATATGCAAGTAAATAAATTCTTCCTAAGGAACAGGAGGGTCACTCACACACTAAAAAAGAAAACATTTAAGTCTCCAAACAGGAAGAAAAACAATTATTTGTCAGTTCAATCTCCTAGTTAAATATAAATAAAATTTTGCTGTTTACCCTATAATAGTCTACATGCAAGGTCAGGTTTGAGCTCAGAGCATTTTAATAATACTGAAGTCAGCTGGGAGCACTCTTTTTTCCCTCTTTCCACACTGTACTCTTTGGAAAGAAGTCACAATGCATAGCCCATACTTAAGTAGGGGAGTTACGTTCTGCCTCCTTGAAAGTGGAATGTCTACATAAGTTATTTGGCATTCTCTTGCACAAGATATTGATTTATTAATCTCCATTAATATATTCAATCACTTATTTCTATCAGTGTGGACTCATAAATATTTATTTTCTACTTTAGTATAATCTAACATTATGTAAGTTTTTCTTTTTTTTTTTTGCTCAAATTGCTCCAGCTTTGACCATTGGGAGCTCTTTCCATTTGCTCCTTTGTCCCTTTGACCTACCCCTATCATTGTGTTTTTATTGGGCACTTCCTTACTTTCTGGTACTATGCAATGATCCAGGAGTTAGACGGCAGAAGGAAGGAGAGACCAGCTTTACGCTACTTCAGCTATTGCTACAGGCAAGCATGATCGTGGAGATACTGGGCTTTTCTGTGGCAAAGTTCCAGAAGCTGGCCTAGCTTCATGGGTGGTGAGAGGCAACTACAGTCGTAGTAGCTTTCAGACTTAGTTTCTAAGCCCTTCCAACAATATTGTAAATACCTAATTCCCCTTGTTAAGGTTTTTCTGTTTAAAATAGTTGGAGAGGTTTCTGTTTGCTGCGAGGGAACACTGACAAATACAAATGATTCTTGAACACATTTTACAATTTGGCCTCAAATCCTTATCTCAAATCTTATCTCCAGTCATTCCTGCAAAGATACTTCATGATGCAACTACACAAGAATATTTGCCATTCCAGAATGTAATCAGAATGTAATGTTATGCCCTCTCATCTTTGCAAGTGCTGTTCCTTCTGTTTCAATGACCTTTGCTTTTCTTCCTTATTGTATTCGTTATCTGTTGCTGCATAACAAATTACCCCTAACCTTAATGGCTTATAATAACACTTATTATCTGGAGTTGTTGTGGGTCAGGAATCTGGGTGTGGCCAGCCAGGCCCTCTGCTTCAGGGCTCTCACAGAGCTGCAGTCAAAGTGTCAGCCAGGGCTGTATTCTCAAGGCTCTTCTATGGGAGGAATTACTTTCGAGTTCATTCACATGGTTGTTGGCAGGATTTAGTTCCTTGTTTGCTATTGGCCAAAGGCTGCCCTCAGTACTTTCCCATGTGGAACTCGCTATTGGGGCAGCTCACAGAATGGCAACTTGCTTCATCAGAGCCAGCAAGGCTGAAGAGTCAGAGAGTGTGCTAGTAAGATGGAAATCATCTTTTACACCTAATCTTGGAAGTTATACCCTATTACTTTTGCCATATTCTATTCATTATAAGCAAACTACTATGCCCAGCTCACACTTAAGAGGAGGGGATTATACGAGGGAATGAATAAATACCAGGAGGTGGGGGATCACTGGGAGTCATTTTAGAAGGCTGCCCCCCACGACGTTAATGATTCTTCTCTCCTTCTCTTTGCAACTTGTATATCTATGTTAGCATATGCCACATGGTATTACTGTTACTTGTGTTAGAAAAACTCAGTCTTCTTCCTGTGTGTCTTTCCTTTACTCTCACACTATTGCCACACTCACAGCACTTCTGACACCAGATATGTGTGGGGTTTTCTCCACAACAAGCATTTCTCTGGGACACCAGCTGGGTATCCTACAAGTTAACAGAATTCTGACGCAGTCCACCTGGAGATAGCGTCAGAGGCCACAGGTTAAGGGTTCAGTTCTATGAGCCTGCCCCTCCCTCCTACTTCAGACACCAATCAAATTCCAGGTTGTTACCCATGCTTCTAAACCACTGGCTATAAAGCAGAGGTTCCCACGACCCCTTGCTCAGGTGATCAATTTACTAGGATGGCTCACGGAACTCAGGAAAACAGTTTGCTGTTTACCAGTTTATCTAAAGGGATGTGATAAAGGATACAGATGCACATCCAGATGGAAGGGATGCACAGGACAAGGTATGTGGGAAGGGGTACAGAGCTTCTATGCCATCCCCAGATGCACCACGCTACCAGCACCTACAGGTGTCACCAACCTAGAAGCTCTCTGAACTCTGCACTTTGAGGATTTTTATAGAGGCTTCGTCACATAGGCATGATCACTCATTAAGTCCATTTCCAGTCCCCCTCTGGAGAATGGGGTGGTGGCTGAAAGTTCCAAGCTTCTGATCATGACTTAGTCTTTCTGATGACCAGCCACCATCTAGAAGCCTACCAAAAGTCACCTCATTAGAACAAAAGACACGGCTATCATCCAGGAGAAAATTCCAAGGGATTTAGGAACTCTGTGTCAGGAACCACGGTCAAAAACAAAATATTAGATCAAAAGATGTTCCTAGGGCTTCCCTGGTGGCGCAGTGGTTGAGAATCTGCCTGCCAATGCAGGGCACACGGGTTCGAGCCCTGGTCTGGGAAGATCCCACATGCCGCAGAGCGACTAGGCCCGTGAGCCACAATTACTGAGCCTGCGCGTCTGGAGCCTGTGCTCCGCAACAAGAGAGGCCGCGATAGTGAGAGGCCCGCGCACCGCGATGAAGAGTGGCCCCCACTTGCCGCAACTAGAGAAAGCCCTCGCACAGAAACGAAGACCCAACACAGCCATAAATAAATAAATAAATAAATAAAAATTAAAAAAAAAAAAACTTATAAAAAAAAAAAAAAAAAAAAAAAAAGATGTTCCTAGTGCTTTTATCACTTAGGAAATTACAAGGGTTTTAGGTATTCTGTGCCTGGACCTGAGGGTACTGTATGTATGTATTAACACACACATAGCTGGCTCTCAGTAAATGCTGAATGAATGAATGCATACACTTGTTCGGATTTCATGAGCTCCAAGTCAATACCTTTATCCAGCTCTCTGTATTGAGTGTTAAGATCATTCAATACAGGGCCAATTGTTCCTGACCATCCAAATATTGTTCTTCCTGATGACTTTTTTCTTGGTTTAGAATGCAGTTGTGAACAAGCCAGAAGAATACATAAAGGCTATTGTACTTGAACTTTACTCTATGAGTTGGCCATTGACTCACCTCTATGAGTAATCTCATATTAATATTTATTTTAACAAGGAAACTGCAGTGTTTTGGACTGTGGTCAAGTTAAAGAAAGTTGAGCTCCCTCAGCAACCACAAAACCAATAAATATAGGCAAAATTTGGCTCCTCGGTCTCTAGACTTTTACTTTAGTCTTTGAAGTCTAGGGTGCTTTCTTGGCAACCTGAAATTCTGCATACTAAATTCTAAGATTTTCTAGAAATTAGGACCATTTGGGGGCATTTCCAGACTTTTTTTTTAACTACTCCAATCATTATTGTTATTTTGTTTGGGTTTTTGTCTTCAGGTAAGTTGAAGACATTCTTCTGTGATCAAAAAAAAAAAAAAAAGACAAAATCAGTTAAAAGTAAAATCTCCATGAATATCAAAAGACCTAATAGAATACTATGTTGTGCATATTCTTTTACCTATGAAGATTACCATTTCATCAAAAGCTAAAATTGTAAATAATAGTAATAACAAAGACTTGGATGTTACAAAACTGCATAAAGCTACAGTATCATAGCAAAATACCTTAAAATCACATCATGTTTTCTCCACTAGTAGATTTCTTAAAAGATTCTATTAAAGGTGTACTATCAAGAGGAACTTCTATTTAGTAGAGGTATGGGGAGGAGATGTCTAAATCTGAAGATCCAGCATGGAAACTATGCTTGGGTTATAAATCTGGAAAGGGGGGTGGGATGAGGCATATGCCACTGTTAGACATCAGAGATGATGTGAACTCACCATGGGTATTGACTAGTGTCTAGGCAGAGGCAAGAGGCAAACCTGATGCCAGTGTGGACAGAAATATGGCTTTGTCTGTGGGAGATCTTGACCTCTGTCTGAAATCCCAGTGCAGGTAGATCAAAGCACTAAGATGCTCAGTGAAAATGACACAATGATACTTCAGTGAGTAAGCTGGATAGCCTGCATCTGCATGGGGAGAAATGTCATGTGGTGCCAACCAGAGCTGGGGAACACTTCAAACTTTACCGGAAGCAAGAGAATATTCCCATCCTTGCTCCCACCTCTGTATGTCCCCTTTTTAATACCCCTCATGGGAAGAGTCACTGCTAACCTGATTGATAAAGGCCAGGACCTCTAGTAGGCCTTATTTTACTGGTGAGTGGAGTTATTCTACATTTAAGCTCAGGACTTATTCATGGCACTCAACTGTTGGCTTTCTGCTTCAGATCCTGGCACGGCCTGGTCTCTAGAGGCACGGTAGCCATCCTCATCCATCCCTTCCACACTATATATGTGGTTAGATAAGTGGACTTGTGGCTCCCGTTGCATCCATTTTTGGATAGTATTTAGGCCTCCAGCTTTAAGCCCTATGCCCAAAGCAGCTTCCACAGAGAGCCCTGCATTGGGGTTTATTGGCTGATATAAATAAAGTGTGGGTAGAGGCAGAGATCATTATCCTTGTTACACTATCTATACTTCCTTTATTCTCCTTTTCTAGAATGATGGCTTGGGAAGCACCAATGTAATCTGCATTTATCTGGCTCTGTTGAAGCAGAATCCTACTCCTTGAAAAAAAAAAAAGTAACCCTCCATGTTTATCCAGAAGCAGGCAATTCAGATGTGTTCACGAGCAAGTATGGTCACCTTCCACCTGGCACTAAGTTTTTTCCCACTGCTCTTGGTCTAATTCCACTCCAGTAAGTGCTATCATATCTTCCATTAGGCACTCTGGCCACTTCTGCTTGTTTCTTCCTTTTCCCACCAAGCACCATGACTATTTCCTCTAGGTATCAATAAATCTACCAGGCACCACAGTCTCTACTGAGTACTGCTTCTATTTCCTCGGGGAACTGCCACACCAACAAGACACTGCTGACTTTGCCAGACTCTGCTGCTGCTTCCCTGGTAATATCCTCCGTGGCATCTACCAGCAATGCTACTTCTCTTGATGACACCTTGTCTACTAGAGACTGCTGCTTTTTCCTCTAGTCACCACAAAATTCTGCAGGCACTGCCATCTCTACCAGCTATTATTGCAGTTGCCTGACACCAGTGCTGATGCACTGGAATCCCTGATGTACCAAAGCTAAGGAATGTGCTGGATAGGCTTGCTGGATTTAGCAAAACAAACACCAGGATGCCCAGTTAAATTTGAATTTCTGGTAAACAATAAATAATATTTTAGTCCCAGTTATTTGTGTGAAGTAACATTTGGGACATACTTACACACACAAAAAATCTGTTGTATACCTGAAATTCAAATTTAACTGGGCATCCTGTATTTTATCTAGTAACCCTAGTGTGAAACAAGTGGATGATTAGTGCTTCTCTCTCCATTTGTGATTAACTCCATTTGAAGTGGACCAAAGCAGTACTTACCATAACCTAATATACTGACTTTTTAGTGCAGACAGCTGTTGCAGTTTTTATTAACATCCCTCTATAAATCTATGACATGGACTTGATTCCATGGGAATTGGTTCATGGATAAAATCTACTTAAAATCACCTCATTCCAGCCTACTCTCCATCCCATGACAAAGGCTTTATTAGGCAATCATTCATAATGGCCTGGCTTCCTTTTCCCTTCAGATGAGTTCTCTCCATAGAGGAAAAAAAGAGCAACAGAGGAGGAGGTTATCCCAACCAGATATTAAAACATATTATAAAACCCCTATAATTAAAACAATGCAGTACTAGTACATGAAAAGACTGATCAAGATTTAAAATCTTGTAATATTAAATTTAAATTAGGAATATCAGTATGAACTCTAGATTGTTATTTTCTTTTCAATTTCCCTAGTTCTGTCTACTGAAAAGGACTAGAAGTAATGACAATCCAATAGCTATGGATCTATCTAGCGACCAGATTGGACCTCTACATACCATTCCCCAGTAAAAGGATCCAGAATTCCTTGGAGGAATGGTAGTTCCAGATCTGGAGCAGGAAATATAGAAGATAAGCCAGGGACCAGAATGCAAGCAAGCTATAAAAGTCTTGTCAAAAAGACCATATACTGTGACTACCATTGGCTAAATATGGGACAATATAAATACCAAAAGTAATAATAAGTGCAATTGATCAAATATATAAAACCCATGAATTCATAATTATACTAAAAAAGTTAAAATTCCACACATTGGACACAATTGCAAGTAACTAGGTACCAACTCCTTAAGAGGAAGAATTTGGTATTTCTCCTGTCTTTCCTGTATGGAAGTATTTCAGTGTAACCAAATAGCCTTGGTTCGTAAGGAAAAGTTTTTTACAGAAGTGATGTTGCTAAAGTTCTGATAATTAGAAAATCCCACCCTAGTTTTTGTAATCCCTAATAAAATGGATTCAGACTACCACCATAATGGATAAAGGCATTAGATGAAATGTTGATGGGAAACCCCAGTGATCAGTCTTAATAAAGCAGATATCGTGGGCCTCCTGATGTGATGCAGCATGAAGCACACAGTACAACCTATGAAAGTATTCCTGCCAAACAGTTTGGAACATGAAACAATCAAGCCTCTAAGCCAAACTGCATATATGGGAAATATGGCAGAGAAAAGGGAACAAGGTAAATGGAAGAAAACAGATAAATCCAGAATGTAGGGAGAGTCTATACACCACTGACCCAGAGTGATAGTCCTTATGCTTTAGGTAGCTAAACCTTATCCCTAGTATTCATCAACACTCACTAAGTGTTGCTATGAAGGTATTTTGTAAATATAATTAAAGTCTGTAATCAGTTGACTTTAGGTAAGGGAGATTATCCTAGATAATCTGGGTAGGTCTGATTCAATCAGCTGAAAGAATTTAAGAGCAAAACTGAGGCTTCCCGGAAGAAGAAATTCTGAGTGTGGTGGTTTCCACTCACGCCCAAGAGCTCCAGCCTGCCCTTCCTGACAGCTTGCGCTATGGATTTCCAGCTAAGCCCAATAGCCCCGACCGCTAATCAATTCCTTGCAATAAACTTCTTAGTTTATATACTTCCTACTTGCTCTGTTTCTCCAGTTGAACCCCAACACACCCAGTTTTTGTAACAAGTTGATAGTATGAAAAAAGCAGGAGAGACAGACTGTTCTAAATTTTAAAAACCTTAAAATTTAACGATCAAATGCAATGAGAGGCCATAAAGGGCTACGCTGAGATCAGTGATCACAGGACATAGTGAGGAAGGATTGTTTGGATCCTAATCCAAAACAAATTAGTACAAATTTACTATCTGTAAAAAGACTTTTTTTACATAATCTGGGAAATGTAATTATGGACCAGCTGCTTCTGGTCCTTGTTTTTCCACGTAGCAGAGTGATAAACTGACCTGGGTTTTGCTCTCCTGGGATAGACTTTGTCATTTCCCGTTAGTCTGTCTCTCTGACAACAAGGACCCAAAAAAACCAAGGTGAAGAGCTTCCAGGATTGGAGCAAGTAATCTCTATGTTGTTCTTGAACTTCCTCCATTCATTTCCCCCCACCAGGTCTGTATGCATTGGATTGATCCTTCCTTGGACTCTATGTTATAATGGTAAGGTTTGAGGCTCACATTTGCACAAGGAGAAACATGACTTCTTTCATCTGTAGTATTATTAGGCCCAGCTGGTTTAGGAAAAAACAGACTTCCAGAGGGAAGAGCTTAAAGGAACAGAGACGGCTAATTGCTGGAAGTAAAACATTGCTGTGAAAGGATCTGACAGCTAGGGGAGAGAATGTTAACTTGTCCCTTAGCCAAAAAAGGTTGTCAGGGAAGTGGATTCCTCTGGCTTCAGTAAGGTAGAAAGTGTTCACAGAAAAAGCAGAAAATGGCAGAGGAGTTGTTGGCAGGAAAACGGGAATTCCTAGGGTCAAACTGAGATGGCTGAGGCAGAGAAGAAGCTTACTTAAGGTGAGGGATGAGTTATGACAAAAGTAGGTGGGCCGTGAAGAGTTGTGTTAAGATCAGTGATCACAGAACATCGTGATGAAGGATTGTTGCGGAGGGTGCTCGGAGGTGGCTTGGATTGACAGGGTAACGCTGGGGGTAGATAGTATACAGAGCTGACTCTCCCCAAGATCCAGATAGATCTTTGGGGCAATGGGGTGGTAAATTCATCCATTTAAAACAGTTCCCAAACACTAAGGCCCATTTTGTTGACCTGCTCTGGCTTAATATTGAGTACCAGCACCTTAATGGTGTAGACTTAAAAGATAATACTTTAAGTTGCTTGGTCTGGCAGCAAGATACAAGATAGACTGAATAAATATGTTTCAGGATAGGTTGATTGGCTAAGGCATACTAATCTATCTGTGGATGTGGATCTAACATGGAACTTAGACTGAGATGATAGGAATAAACAAGAATGGGTTAAACCCAATAGTAAAATACAGTAGCTAAAACATGAGGTTCTGAAATCACACAGTGGGTTTGAATCCCTGCTCTGCCATGTATGCACTACATAAAATTGGGCAAGTTATTTCACCTCTCTAGGACTCTTTTCTCTTCTGTAAAATTGAGATGATCTTAGTAGCTTTAAAATCTGTCTTTTAGGACCATTGTGAGGCTTACAGGAGATAATATATATAGAACACTAAGAACTCAAAAAAAAAAAGGATGAAAAAAATGAGAAGAAATTTTAAAGAATATACAGGATACCATGACAGAATGCTTTAGGAGACAGAAAGAAATCTCTTTTTATGATTGAGCCTCGGAGACCAGAAGGAATATTGAGGCCACTTTGATATAGAAATTGTTGGGTTCAGGTGCCATTACTGTGGTATTCATTCCTATGGGAGATACCCTATGTAATTAGGGAAGTACAGGATTGATACACCAATGAAAGTTAACAATTGGCAATGTTGATTTGGGAATCATCTGTATACAGGTGATAATTGAAGCTAGGAGTGCATGAGCTCTCCAAATGTTTAAAAAATAAAGGCAGAGGGCTGAGGCCAGAGCTTGAGAAGCAGCAGCCTGAGAGGAGGGATCAATCAGATGTAAAAACCTCAAAGTGCAGCATCCTGGAAGATGATGCTTTCATCTCAACTGTAGGTGACTTGTTGTTCCTCCGTATTCTACACTGATATAATTAAAAGCAGTAATTAGAGCGAAAGCAGTACATTGTGAGGGAAAAGCACTAGACTAGTGGCCAGAAAATCTGGATTCTAACCCAGCTTAGTTAACTTGCTCTGTAGTCCTTAGTTGAATCATTTCCCACCTTTGGATCTCAGTTTCCTCATCTATAAAAGAAAAATGTTGGACCAGATGATCTATTAGACAGTTCTTTTGACTTTATGATTTTATGAATTACATACAGGAAGTTAAAAATGTTTACAATCCATAGCCACTGAAAGCCTTCCTCATATATTCCCACAGTCCTGTCACAGATGTTTAGTGACCTTACGAAAAGCAGGAGACATTGGACATACTTTCCTAGAAAAGTATTTCAAAAGTCTCTCAAATCTTCCTGTCTTCACTACAGGACTGTGTTTACTACAATTTTATTGAAGCGTCTGTGTTTTAACTGGAAAATACCTATATAAACTATGACAATCTGAATACACATTACAAATTGCAAGATTCATTATAAAAGGATCCTTCTTATAAAAGGATTCTCTTAGAGGTTTCTTCTCCCATAACTCTTCTTTAAAGTTTTTCTTAAAATTATAGTTGATTTACAAGGTTGTGTTAGTTTCAGGTGTACAGCATAGTGATTCAGTGATATATATATTCAGATTCTTTTCCACTATAGGTTATGACAAGATATTGAATACAGTTGGACGTTTATCTATTTTATATATAGTAGTGTGTATCTGTTAATCCCAAACTCCTAATTTATCCCTCCCCCCATAACTGTTAATATTTATATTTATGGTTTCCTACAAACATTTTTCCTACACTTTTTCTATATATGAAAGAAAAATAAAGGCTTCCTTATCTTGCTACAAAACAACTTCATAAGTCCTATTCCAGAGAGAATTCTAACCTCTTCTATTATGGTTTTTAAGATAATCCTTATGACTGTCCTATTGTTTTACATTCTAGCTAATTCATTATGCTTGTGCAAAGTTAAGAAAAAAGCTGTAGTGATAAGAAAGAACTATCTAGAGATGTCAATAATAACACTAATTTAACACTAATTTTTAAATATTTTAGTCTTGTAGTTTTGCCTATAGTCTAATCCTCACTATACTCTCCATGAGGTATATAAGAGTACTCTGTTTTACAACATTTTTCTTTTTTTGGACTTCCCTGGTTGCACAGTGGTTAAGAATCCACCTGCCAGTGCAGGGACGATCCCTGATCCGGGTTTGATCCCTGGTGTGGGAAGGTCCCACATGCCACAGAGCAACTAAGCCCGTGCGCAACAACTACTGAGTTTGCACTCTAGAGCCTGCAAGCCACAACAACTGAGCCTGCAAGCCACAACAACTGAGCCTGCGCACCACAACTACTGAAGCCCACGAGCTCTAGGGTCCACGTGCCGCAACTACTGAGCCCGTGTGCTCCAACTACTGAAGGCCACGCTCCTAGAGCCCGTGCTCCACAACAAGAGAAGCCACTGCAATGAGAAGCCTGTGCACCACAATGAAGAGTAGCCCCCACTTGCCACAACTAGAGAAAGCCCACGCACAGCAATGAAGACCCAACGCAGCCAAAAAGAAAAAAAAATTTTTTTTAATAAAATTAAATAAAAAAAAAATTTTATTTTCAGTTGCACTAGGTCTTAGTTGCAGCAGGCAGGCTCCTTAGTTGCGGCTCGCGGGCTCCTTAGTTGTGGCTTGTGGGCTCCTTAGTTGTGGCACACGTGCTCCTTAGTTGAGGCTGATAGGCTCCTTAGTTGCGGCTCGGGGGCTACTTAGTTGTGGCATGAGTGTGGGATCTAGTTCCCTGACCAGGGATCAAACCCATGCCGCCTGCATTGGGAGGTGGATTCTTAACCACTGCACCACCAAGGGAAGTCCCCCCAGTTTATAAAATTGAAGGCAATTTGCAGAGTGATTTTCCTGATTCCCAGGCTCAGATCAGGCTGAAATATAAAGCCTCTTAAAATTTTAATAGATATATCTTTTTCCCCAATATCATTAAGGTATAATTGGCATCTAATAAACTGCACATGATAGAAGTGTACAATTTGAGAAGTTTTGACACAGGTATACACCTATGAAACTATCACTATAATTAAGAAAATGAACATATCTATCACCCCAAAAAGTTTCCTCCTGCCCCTAAGTAATACCACCCTCCCACTCATCTCTACCCTGGCACCTTTTCATCCCCCAGCCCAAGTAGCCACTGACCTTTGTGTCACTATAGTTTGGATTACCTAGAATTTTATATCAATGGAATCACACAGCATGAATTGTTTTTTAGTCTGGTTTCTTTCACTCAGAATAATTACTTTGAGATTCATCCATGTTGTTGAGTATATCAGCTGCTCATTGCTTGTTATTCCTGACGAGTATGCCATTGTGTGGATAAACCACAGTGTGTTTTCCGTTCACCTGTTGATGGACATTTGGGTTGTTTCCAGTTTGGGCCTATTACAAATAATTCTGCTATGAATTCATGTATAAGTCTTTGTGGGTAAATACCTAGGAGTGGAATGGCTGGATCATATGGTAGGTGTATGTAGCTCTTTTAAAAATGGTCAAACTTTTTCCCAAAAAAGTTGTATCATTTTACATTCCCAACATGCAGTATATAAGAATTCCAGTTGTTCCACATCCTTGTCAACACTTTATATGATCAGTCTTTTTAATTTTAGCCATTCTAATAACTAGGGTGTGCAGTGATACCTCATTGTACTTCTAATTTGCATTTCCCTAATGATAATGATGTTGAGCATCTTTTCGTGTGCTTATGTTGTCATCCATATATTTTCTTTGGTGAAGTGCTTATTTAAATTTTTTGTCCACTTAAAAAAATTGGTTGTCTTCTTATTGAATTGTAATATTTCTTTATATATTCTAGTTAGAAGTCCTTTGTCAAATATACGTTTTGCAAGTACTTTCTCCCAGTCTGGGCCTCACCTTTTTGTTTTCTAAAGTGTGTTTTGAAAAGCAGAAGTTTTAATTTTGAGGAAGTGAAATTTATCACATGTAATTTTTTTCCTTTTATGGATTGTGCTTTTTGTGCCGTTTTCTTAATCTTTGCCAAATCCAAGGTGACTAAGATTTTTCTCCTATGTTCTCTTCTATAAGGTTTATAATTTTAGCACTTAAATTTAGATTTATGATCCATTTTTAGTTAATTTTTGCATATGATATGAGGACAGGATCAAGATTCTTTTCTTTATTTTTATTTTTAGCATATGCTATCCAGTTGTTCCAGCATCATTTGTTGAAAAGATTATCCTTCCCCATTGAACTGCTTTGCATATTTCTTGAAAATCAATTGACCATATTTGTGTAGGTCTGTCTCTGCACTCTATTCTGTTACATTGCTCTATTTGCCTGTCTTTACACCAGTAACACACTGTGTTAATTACTGTGTCTCTTATAAAGTCTTGAAGTCAGGTAGTCTAAGTCCCTCAACTTTGTTTTTCTTGATCAAAGTTTTGGCTACTCTAGGTAGCATTTTCATAGAAATTTTAGAATCAGCTTTGTAATTCCCACAAAATGAACCTGCTGTGATTTTTATTGGACTTGCCCTAAGTCTATAGATCAATTCAGAGAAAAATGACATTTTAAAACGATTGAATCTTCTGATCCATGAACATGATATATCTCTGTATTTAGATCATTAATTTCTCTCACAATATTTCAGAGTTTTCAATTTATATGTCTTTCACATTTTGGTCCAATGTATCCCTAAGTTTGTGTATGTGTGTGTTTGTTTTGGGGTTTTTTTGCTGCTAAATGGTATTTAAAAACATTCCAAGTCTAATTTTTCATTGTTACTATAGAGAAATAAACTGATTTTTATATACTGACTTGGTATCCTTCGAAACTCACTTCTAGTTCTAGTAGATTTTTTTGTAGTATTCTAAAGTATTTTTGTCTGCAAATACAGTGTTCTTTCTTTCTTTCCAACGTAATGCCTTTTTAAAAACTTCTTTGTCTGTTTTTTTTTTTTTAATTTTATTTATTTATTTATTTATGGCTGTGTTGGGTCTTCGTTTCTGTGCAAGGGCTTTCTCTAGTTGCGGCGAGTGGGGGGCCACTCTTCATCGCGGTGCGCGGGCCTCTCACTATTGCGGCCTCTCTTGTTGCGGAGCACAGGCTCCAGAACGCGCAGGGCCAGTAGTTGTGGCTCACGGGCCGAGTCGCTCCGCGGCATGTGGGATCTTCCCAGACGAGGGCTCGAACCCGTGTCCCCGGCCTTGGCAGGCAGATTCTCAACCACTGCGCCACCAGGGAAGCCCTCTTTGTCTGGTTTTATTGCACTGACTAGAACCTCCAACACCACATTTAACTGAAAGCAATTTTTCAGAAATAGTCCTCGACTCCTGGCCCAGATTAGGCTCAACTATAGGACTTTGTTGAATTTAATTAGATTTTTAAAAATCATTATGTATGGTTCATTATTAGGCTGTTAGTTTTTACCACATTCAAATATTCATCAAATGTTCAAATGTTGAACAATTACTGCATGCCAGGCTTTGTGCTGGTTGTCAGGGAGACAATCCTCAGTACACTCTCCATAAGGTATATAAAAGGAGTACACATAATACAACACTGTAAATCAACTACACTTCAATAAAAAAATTTTTTTAAGGGATACACAGACACATGGATCTGGCCCTAATGAAGCCTCACCACCTTACTGAGGCAGTTTAGAACAAGAGTTAAAAAGCACAGGCTCAGGTCTTCCCTGTGGCACAGCGGTTAAGAATCCCCCTGCCAATTCAGCAGACATGGGTTCGAGCCTGGTCTGGGAAGATCCCACATGCCGCAGAGCAACTAAACCTGTGTGCCACAACTACTGAGCCTGCGCTCTAGAGCCCCGAGCCAACAACTACTGAGGCCTGTATGCCACAACTACTGAAGCCCACGTGCCTAGAGCCCGTGCTCCACAACAAATGAAGCCATGGCAATGAGAAGCTTGCATGCTGCAATGAAGAGTAGCCCCCGCTCACTGCAACTAGAGAAAGCCCATGCGCAGCAACGAAGACCCAATGCAGCCAAAATAAAATAAATAAATTAAAAATATATTTTTTAAAAAAAGCACAGGCTCAGGGGTTCAGTCAGCTTGGGTTTGAATCTGCCTCTGCTCCTTACTGATTGGTTGACCTTGGAAAACTTGACTTTCTTAAGCCTGTTTCTTCAACTGTAAAATGAGAGTATTAATAATACCTACCTCATAGGACTGCTGTGCGGATTAAATGAATTAATACCTTCAAAGTACTCAGAACAGGGCTTGGCACATAGTAAATTGTCAACAAATATTATCTATTATTAGAGGGCAAGATTAGTTCTTGCAAGGTAAATCTACAAATGACTGCGGAAGGATGAGTGTGGCAACATGCCCAAGCATAAATAGTTTAATTTAGCTGCTAAGCCTAAAGGCGATAGTGAGAGTCATACCTGGGTCTAAACCCTTGCTCTGCTGTTTATTGGCTGTGCAACTTGAAGCCAACTATTTAAACAAGAGCAATGCCTATAAAGTGCCTAGTATAGTATTTGGCACACAACAGATGCTTAATATACAGCAATTATCCACTACGGACGTTCTGAAAAGCCATGATCTCGCCAACATGTGCTCATAATAATAATAGTTGCCATTTACTAGGGCTTACCATTTTGGACCCTGTGCTGGTTACTTTCTATATATTCCCTTTTATGCTTCTTAATAAGTGAGCATAATGGGCCCCCTTCATGATAAAGAAATGAGATGATCTTTGTGTAGCTATAACCAGTGGGAAGTTGAAGGCCTAATAAGTAGTGGCTTGGAATCCAACCCTTGACCAAACCGGGGCTCGCAGTGCCTTTGCCACCCGCTGGGCTCTCGATCAGGGGATGGGGCCAGGAGAGCCGGCACCCGCCAGGCCGCACCCACTGCGGCCCCACGCAGCCTTAGCCTCGAGGAGCCTGCCAGGCGAGGCCTCTTCCGCCGCCACTAGGGCACGGCCCCCTCCTTGGCCTCCGCCGCCACACTTCCCTATCGGATGGCCTCCGGGGCCGGGGCCTCGCAGGTCCTCAGGAGAAGCTGAGCCAGCTAGCCGAAGCTCTGGGGAGGAAGGTTGGGCACCGTCTCTAAGCAACGCGCTGGGGCGGGGGGAGGGGGCACGCCCTGTACGTCACTGAGGTGCGACCGGGCGGCGGTTAGAGCCGCCGCCGCCGCCGCCTGCGGGTCTGAGAGGCTGGCTGAGGCGGCGCCGCTGCTGCCGGAAGCGCGATGCCTTGAACCTGGGGTGAGCTCCGTAGCGTTGGTCTGTCGCCGCTTCCCCTGCCCGCTGCTCCACAGCCCTCGGACAGGGAGGAGAAACGCCGGCCAGGCCTCGACTGCCGCGCCGGGCTTCCGTGGGGAGACAAGCCCCGACCCGCCGCCGCCGTTTCTAGGCCTCGGCTTAGGGTGTGGAGCTGGCTTGGGAGGCCCTTCCGTGGTCGCACTGTCTCTAAGCCAGTGGTTTCCAGTGACAGAGCGTGGAAGTGGCTTGTCCCGTTTTGCGGGGGGGAGTGGTTCTGGGGGATCAGGAGACAGCTTTTCCTCCTCGAGCGCGGATCCGCTTTTGAATGTTGCCGCCGGCGCAGTCAGTCGGCCAGCGGACGTAGCTGTTGGTTCCGGGTGCAGGTGCGCTTGAGGCGGGGCGGTGGCGGAAGGGTGGTGGGTGTGTTGAGTTAACGCGCGAGTGAGGCTAGAAACCTGTGCGCGCCCGCCGCCCGGGACACCCCAGTTAGAAACCCTTGCCTGGGTGATGGCTCAGAAATGGCCAAGTCCGTCTACTTAACCCGTCCTCCCGTTCTAAATTAGCTTAGGCTGCTCCCCTTGCCAAAGGCCTGGCCTTGTCGAAAGCCACCGTGAGACCCGGCAGAGACCAGAAGTTTTCTGGCTACTAATTGTAGTATTCATTCTTGGAAAGGAAACTTTCTGTGTCGCTTTTGAAATGATTTCTTTGTTGTTTTTATCGTGTTACAGAATGTGAGTTTACTATTATTGTTCAAATTTATCCCCAGCCCCTTTAAAATTGCAGTGTACGTCCGTGTTCTGACCCTGTCCTATTTCACCGTGCCAGGTGATGCAGTTCTCATCTCTGGCGTATTTCTAAAGCGGCCGTGACACTTCCTATGGCTTACAACTCTTAGATCTTATGCATGAAGTGATTCTTTTCCACCTCCCCCCACCCCGCGCGCCCATTCTTCCTGCTATAATATGAGCTCCATCCGTTCTGAATTTCATCTGGAACGTGAGGTGACCCGGACCAACGATCCTAAATTAGTCGCCTCTATATTGGAAAGCCGTCTAAGAAGTGATGCTTTCTGAATTCAGAACTCAAAAATAGTATGAATATTTCTCCTTTCCTCTGATGCTGCCTGGCTGCAGTTTCTAAATATTTCCCTCCAGGATATGGTTGTGTGTTTCCAAAATGTGTTCTTTGTCATTTGATAAAAGTGAGTTTTATATTTGGTGTGTGTTGTCTGATCCTTCTTAGTTCACATTTAAGCACTTGGCACACTTCCTTTCCCTTTCTCTTCCCCAAAAGGCAGAGAATGTCCAGAGAGAATTCTTACAAATCTAGTTAGTGCATTTTTCCAGATATGAAATGTATTTAGTAAACACCCTGGTGATATCAGAAACCCATGTTTTCAGTCTCCAAGTACTATCCTTTTGTAGTTTTTCTTTGCATAAAATTTTCGTCTGATTAAGGTCTTTGAGCCCAGAACAGGCATTCTAGACTCTATAGTGGCTCTGACTAGTCTGATAGTTTCAATATGGTCTGTAATAACTGCTGTTACTTTCTTGTCTTGCAGGACAGCTGATAATCTGTTTACAGATCTAGAGTTTGAGTAAACAATGAGTAATAAAATAGGGACCTAGTTTTTAGTACTTAGTTTTTTTACTGATGCTAAAACGGACTTAACAGTGAAAATAGTTGATGATTATTTCAACTATAAATATCTCTTCGGTAAGTAAAGAAGTTGATACAAAATTTCATGGAGGTCTCAGAGAGGTTTTCTAAATACTACAGTATTTGTGAGCTAGTCATCTTGTATTTCCAGGCTTTTCATCTTTGCTTTAATCCTTTTATGAATGGATATGGTTTAAATTTTCCTGAAGGTTCTTTTTTTCCAGTTACCCATGATGTGATTTTTATAGCTTTACAAAGCATATTTGAACTACAGCAATTCATTTTGTTAGAAAAAGCAGTGATCAAGTGTATGTTACCACCCACTAGGGAATGTGGCATTTTTGGAATCCTTGATATTCTTATGAGTTTCAAAATAACAATTATTCTTTATTTAGAAAATCCTTCAAATGTTTTTTTGAAAGCACATTGTTATCCTGCTTGAAAGGACTAAATTATAGGGGCACAATAGTACGAGAGCTGCCAGTTCTTTGAGAAGTCTTGACCAGAGATTTATCTTTTGCTGAATTCGATGCCAGTGGTTTGCAAATTAAGTTCCTGTTCAATACTGCTGTTTCGTAATCTAGAGGGAAGTATTTTGCTCATACCAAATAATGAAAATTTCTCAATTTACATAAACATTAATGATACATTTTTACAATTTTATATTTTTTCTTCCATGTATTTTTTTTAACTTCAGCTTCTCTGCAACTAGTAGATGACTGAACAAGTTAACAAAACTCAAAAGAATACTAAGTTAATAATAAAAACCAGAAACTGTCAGCAATATTTACTGTATCCATTCATAAACATTTATTGTGTGCTTATGTATCTGCCAGAAGAGAGAACACAGCTACTACCCTCAAGAAGCTCACAGAGGGGGATGGTCAAGTGACCTAACTGATGATATGTGCTGTGATAGAAGAATGTGCCGAGTCACCAAAGAGGAACATTGAAAAACCTGTGGCGGGTGACTAGAGGGTGGCCTCAGCAGATTGTTTCATGAACATGCATGCACCCTTGATTGTGGTGTTCTTGCATCTAGATCACAGAGTCATATTTTTATGCCCATGATGGATGTTGACATTTATCATTTTATGGTGTTCAAAATGAACTGTAAATCCCGGGCTCTCTCCACTGAACCAGGTTGAGAACCACTTTTCCATGCTCTTTCAGTAGTCTCTAGATAGTGTTCCCTTTTAATCTGAGGAGTTAATAATTAGGTTTCCCAGATACCTGATACCAAGTGGAATTACAAGATAACAAGTTAATATGCTGCCTCAAATTATAGATTTTATTCAAAGTTAGGACACCAGTTCAAAACAATGCAGAAACAAAAGGGACCATTTTCTTTTTTTCTGGGGGGGCTACTTTTCATTGAGGTATAATTGATGTACAATATTATATAAGTTTCAGGTGTACAACATAGTGAATTATAATTGTTAAAGGTTATACTCCATTTATAGTTACTATAAAATATTGGCTATATTCCCTTTGTTGTACAATATATCCTCGTAGCTTACCTGTTTTATACACAATAGTTTGTATATCTTAATCCTCTATCCCTATCTTTCCCCTCCTCTTTTCCCCCTCCCCACTGGTAACCACCAGTTTGTTCTCTGTTATATCTGTGAGTCTGTTTCTTTTTTGTTATATTCACTAGTTTATTTTTTTAGATTCCATATATTAGTGATGCATATGGTGTTTGTTTTTCTCTGTCTGACTTACTTCATTACTTCAATTTCAGGTGTACAGCAAAGTGAATCAGTTATACATATACATATATCCACTCTTTTTTAGATTATTTTCCCATACAGGCCATTACAGTGTACTGAGTAGTGTTCCCTGTGCTATACAGTAGGTCAATATTAGTTAACTATTTTATATATAGTAGTGTGTATATGTCAATCCCAATCTCCCAATTTATCCCTCTCCCCCTTTCCCCCTTGGTAACCATAAGTTTGTTTCCTACATCTGTGACTCTATTTCTATTTTGTAAATAAGTTCATTTGTACCATTTTTTTAGATTTCACATATAAGCAATATCATATGATATTTGTCTTTCTCTGACTTAATTCAGTCAGTATGACAAACTCTAGGTCCATCCATGTTGCTGCAAATGGCATTATATTTCGTTCTTTTTTATGGCTGAGCAATATTCCATTGTATATATATATACCACACTTTCTTTATCCATTCATCCATTGATGGAGATTTAGGTTGCTTCCATGTCCTGGCTATTGTAAATAGCACTGCAATGGATATTGGGATGCATGTATGTTTTCAGATTATGGTTTTCTCTGCATATATGTCCAGGAGTGGGATTGTTGGATCATATGGTAGCTCTATTTTTAGTTTTTTAAGGAACCTTCATTTTGTTCTCCATAGTGGCTATACCAATTTACATTCCCGCCAAGAGTGTAGGAGGGTTCCCTTTTCTCCACACCCTCTCCTGCATTTATTGTTGTAGATTTTTTGATGATGGCCATTCTGACCGGTGTGAGGTGGAGGTTTGATTTGCATTTCTCTAATAATTAGTGACGTTGAGCATCTTTTCTTGTGCTTGTTTGGCCATCTGTATGTCTTCTTTGGAGAAATGTCTGTTTAGGTCTGCACATTTTTTGATTGGGTTGTTTGTTTTTTTGAAATAGAGCTGCATGAACTGTTTGTATATTTTGGAGATTAATCCCTTGTCAGTTGCTTCCTTTGCAAATATTTTATCCCATTCTGTGGGTTGTCTTTTTGTGTTTATGGTTTCCTTTGCTGTGCAAAACCTTTTAAGTTTAATTAGGTCCCATTTGTTTATTTTTGTTTTTCTTTTCATTACTCTAGGAGGTGGATCAAAAAAGATCTTGCTGCAATTTACATCAAAGAGTGTTTTGCCTGTGTTTTCCTCTAAGAGTTTGATAGTGTCTGGCCTTACATTTAGGTCTTTAATCCATTTTGAGTTTATTTTTGTGCATGGTGTTAGAGAATGTTCTAATTTCATTCTTTTACATGTAGCTGTCCAGTTTTCCCAGCACCATTTATTGAAGAGACTGTCTTTTCTCCGTTGTCATAGATTAATTGACCATAGGTGCATGGGTTTATCTCTGGGTTTTCTATCCTGTTCCATTGATCTATATTTCTGTTTTTGCACCAATACCATACTGTGTTGATTACTGTAGCTTTGTAGTTTAGTCTGAAGTCAGGGAGCCTGATTCCTCCAACTCCGTTTTTCTTTCTCAAGATTGTTTTCACTATTCGGGGTCTTTGTGTTTCCGTACAAATTTAAAAATTGTTTTGTTCTAGTTTTGTGAAAAATGCCATTGATAATTTGATAGGAATTGCATTGACTCTATAGATTGCCTTTGGTAGTATAGTCATTTTGACAATATTGATTCTTCCAATCCAAGAACATGGTGTATCTTTCCATCTGTGTCATCTTCAGTTTCTTTCATCAGCATTTTATAGTTTTCAGAGTACAGGTCTTTTGCCTCCTTAGGTAGGTTTATTTCTATGTATTTTATTCTTTTTGATGCAGTGGTAAATGGAATTGTTCCCTTAATTTCTCTTTCTGATCTTTTGTTGTTAGTGTATAGGAATGCAAGAGATTTCTGTGTATTGATTTTTTATCCTGAAACTTTACCAAATTCATTGATGAGCTCTAGTAGTTTTCTAGTAGCATCTGTAGGATTTTCTATGTATAGTATCTTGTCATCTTCAGTGACAGTTTTACTTCTTCTTTTCCAGTTTGGATTCCTTTTATTTCTTTTTCTTCTCTGATTGCCATGGCTAGGACTTCCAAAACTGCGTTGAATGAAAGTGGTGACAGTGGACATCCTTGTCTTGTTCCTGATCTTAGAGGGAATGCTTTAAGCCTTTCACCATTGAGAAAGATGTTAGCTGTGGGTTTGTCATATATGGCCTTTATTATGTTGAGGTTAGTTCCCTCTATGCCCACTTGTTGGAGAGTTTTTATCATAAATGGGTGTTGAATTTTGTCACAAGTTTTTTCTGCATCTATTGAGATGATCATATGGGTTTTATTCTTCAGTTTGTTAGTGTGGTGTATCACACTGACTGATTTGTGGATATTGAAGAATCCTTGCATCCCTGGGATAAATCCCACTTGATCATGGTGTATTATCCTTTTAATGTATTGTTGGATTCGAATTGCTAGTATTTTGTTGAGGATTTTTGTGTCTATGTTCATCAGTGATATTGGCCTGTAATTTTCTTTTTTTGTGGCATCCTTGTCTGATTTTGGTATCAGGATGATTGTGGCCTCATAGAATGAGCTTGGGAGTGTTCCTTCCTCTGCAATTTTTAGGAGGAGTTTCAGAAGGATAGGTGTTAACTCTTCTCTAAATGTTTAATAGAATTTGCCTGTGAAGCCATCTGGTCCTGGACTTTTCTTTGTTGGAAGTTTTTAAATTACTGTTTCATTTTCAGTACTTGTGATTGGTTTGTTCATATTTTCTGTTTCTTTCTGGTTCAGTCTTAGAAGGTTGTACCTTTCTAAGAATTTGTCCATTTCTTCTAGGTTGTCCATTTTATTGGCATGTAGTTGTTTGTAATAGTCTCTTATGATCCTTTGTATTTCTGTTGTGTCAGTTGTAACTTCTATTTCATTTCTAATTTTATTGTTTTGAACCCTCTCCCTTTTTTTCTTGATGAGTCTGGCTAAAGGTTTATCAATTTTGTTTATCCTTTCAAAGAAGCAGCTTTTAGGCTCATTGATTTTTTTCTTTTCTTCATCTATTTCATTTATTTCTGCTCTGATTTTTATGATTTCTTTCCATCTACTAACTTTGGGTTTGTTTGTTCTTCTTTCTCTGGTTGCTTTAGGTGTAAGGTTAGATTGTTTATTTGAGATTTTTCTTGTTTCCTGAGGTAAGATTATATTGCTATAAACGTCCCTCTTAGAACTGCTTTTGCTGTGTCCCATAGGTTTTGGATCTTTGTCTTTCATTGCAGTTGTCTCTAGGTATTTTTTTGATTTCCTCTTCGATTTCTTCAGTGATCCATTGGTTGTTTAGGAACATATTGTTTAGCCTCCATATATTTGTGTTTTTACAGTTTTTTCCTGTAATTGACTTCTAGTCTCATAACGTTGTGGTCAGAAAAGATGCTTGATATGATTTCAATTTTCTTAAATTTGCTGAGGCTTGATGTGTGGCCCAAGAGGTGATCTATCCTGGAGAATGTTTCATGGGCACTTGAGAAGAAACTGTATTCTGCTGCTTTCAGATGGAATGTTCTATAAATATAAATTAAGTCCATCTGATCTAATACGTCATTTAAGGCCTGTGTTTCCTTATTGATTTTCTGTCTGGATCACCTCTCCATCAATGAAAGTGGGTTGTTAAAGTCCCCCACTATTATTGTGTTACTGTCAGTTTCTCCTTTTATGGTTCTTAGCATTTGCCTTATATAGTGAGGTGCTCCTGTGCTGGGTGCATATATATTTACGATTGTTATATCTTCTTCTTGGATTGATCCCTTGATCATTATGTAATGTCCTTCTTTGTCTCTTGTAACAGTCTTTATTTTAAAGTCTATTTTGTCTGATATGAGTATTGCTACTCCAGCTTTCTTTTGATTTCCATTTGCATAGGATACCTTTTCCATCCCCTCACTTTCAGTCTGTATGTGTCCCTAGATCTGAAGTGGGTCTCTTGTAGACAGCATACATATGGGTCTTGGTTTTGTATCTATGCAGCTAGTCTATGTCTTTTGGTTGGAGTATTTAATCCATTTACATTTAAGGTAATTATTGATATGTATGTTCTTAATGCCATTTTGTTAATTGTTTTGGATTTGTTTTTGTAGGTCTTTTTTCTTCCTTCTCTTTTGTTTCTTGTCTTGTGATTTGGTAACTATCTTTAGTGTGTCTGGATAGCTTTCTCTTTTTTGTGTATGTATCTACTGTAGATTATTGGTTTGCAGTTCCCATGAGGTTTTGATATAGCAGTCTATATATATTGATTGTTTAAGTTTCTGGTCTCTTAATTTCTAATGCATTCCAATATCCTGCATTTGTACTCCTCACAGTTGCTGGCTTTGATATCATATTTGTGTGTGGATGATTTCCTACCTTTACTTTATATTTGCCTTTACCAGTGAGCTTTCCCATTTGTAATTTTCTTGTTTCTATTTGTGGCCTTTTCTTTTCTGCCTAGAGAAGTTCCTTTAGGATTGTTGTAAAGCTGGTTTGGTGGTGCTGAATTCTTTTAGGTTTTGCTTGTCTGTAAAGCTTTTGATTTATCCGTCAAATCTGAACGAGGCGCTTGCTGGGTAGAGTATTGGTTGTAGGTTTTTTCTTTTCATCATTTTAAATATATCGTGCCACCCCTTTGGCCTCAGAGTTTCAGCAGAAACTCTGAGTTTCTGGGATTCCCTTGTATGTTATTTGTTGCTTTTCCCTTGTTGCTTTTAATATTTCTTCTTTGTCTTTAATTTTTGTCAGTTTGATTAATATAAGTCTTGGTGTGTTCCTCCTTGAGTTTATCTTATATGGGACTTTCTGCACTTCCTGGACTTGAGTGAGTGTTTCCCTTCTCATGTTAGGGAAGTTTCCGGCTATAATCTCTTCAAATATTTTCTCAGGCCCTTTCTGTCTCTCTTCTTCTTCTGGGACCCCTATAATGCAAATGTTGGTGCGTTTAATGTTGTCCCAGAGGTCTCTGAGACTGTCCTCATTTCTTTTCATTGTTTTTTCTTTATTCTGTTCTGCAGCAGTGATCTCCACCACTCTGTCTTCCAGCTTACTTATTTGTTCTTCTGCCTCATTTATTCTGCTGTTGATTCCTTCTAGTGTATTTTTCACTTCAGTTATTGTATTGTTCATCTTTGTTTGTTTGTTCTTTAAATCTTTAAATCTTTGTTAAACATTTCTTGTATCTTCTCGATCAGTGCCTCCATTCTTTTTCTCAGATCTTGGATCATCTTTACTATCATTACTCTAAATTATTTTTCAGGTAGATTGCCTATCTCCACTTCACTTAGTTATTCTTTTGGGTTTTCATCTTGTTCCTTCATCTGGAGCATATTTCTCTGTCGTCTCATTTTATGAAACTTTCTGTGTGGATGGACTCCTTTCCACAGGCTGCAGGATCATAGCTCCTCTTGCTTCTGGTGTCTGGCCCCTGGTGTGTGAGGTTGGTCCTGAGACTTGTTCAGGCTTCCTGGTGGGAGGGACTGGTGCCTGCCCACTGGTGGGTGGAGCTGGGTTTTGTCCCTCTGGTGGGCAGGGCTGTGTCAAGGGGTGTGTTTAGGGGTGGCTGTGAGCTCAGTACAGCTTTAGGCAGCCTGTCTGCTGATGGGTGGCGCTGTGTTCCTGTCTTGCTGGTTGTTTAGCCTGAGGCGTCCAGCACTGGAGCCTGTAGGCTGTTGTGTAGGGCCAGGTCTTTGTGCCAAAATGGGGGCCTCCAGGAGAGCTCATGATGATCAATATTCCCTGGGGCCTCTGCCACCAGTGACCTTGCCCCCACAGTGAGCCACAGACAACCCCTGCCTCCATAGGAGACGCTCCAAACCCACAGGTAGGTCTAGCCCAGGCTCCTATGAAGTCACTTCTTTGTGCTGGGTCCCAGTACACATGAAATCTTGTGTATGCCCTCAAGAGTGGAGTCTCTGTTTCCCTCAGTCCTGTGGAGCTCCTGCACTCAAGGCCCACTGGCTTTCTAAGCCAAATGCTCGGGGGGCTCCAATTCCAGCTCAGGCTGGGGAGCCTGACATGGGGCCCAGAACTCTCACTCTTGTGGGAGAATCTCTGTAATACAATTATTTTCCAGTTTGTGGGTCACCCATCCTACTGGTACGGATTTGATTATATTGCAAAAGTGCCCCTCCTACCATCTAGTTGTGGCTTTTCTTTGTCTTTGGATGTAAAATATCTTTTTTTGTAGGTTCCAGTCTTTCTTGTCCATGGTTGTTCAGCAGTTAGTTGTGATTTTGGTGTTTTCATGTGAGGAGGTGAGCTCTAGTCCTTTTACTCTGCCGTCTTGTCGGGAATCGAGAGGTTGCTTTTGGTTTGGATGCTTGCTGCCTCTTTCCTCAGTGTGTGTTGGCTGTTATTCCTTTGATATGAGTGTGTAGGTGCAGCAGGCCATGCGCACACCTGATACAGCAGGGACAGTAATTGGCTCCTCCTCCCGTGGATCCCAGTGGCAACCACAGCCCACACACTCCCTGGACAGCAGGGGCAGTGCTTGACACCTGCTCGCTGCCTGTGCACACTCCCCAGATGGTGGGGGCAGCGATTGCTGCCTGCTCACAGGTTTTCCAACAGTAGCGGTGGCCCACGCCCCCCTGGGACAGTGGGGGCAACACTTGGCGCCCATTCACAGGTCTTGCAGCGGCAGCCCTCGCACTTCCAGGACAGCAGGGGCAGCAACTGGATCCTGCTTGCAGGTCTCTTAGTGGTGGCGGCTACCTGTGCCCACCTCTGGAGCCCATAATGACAGTGGTGGTGGCCTGTGCCTGTCTCTGGAGCCCACAGTGGCAGTGGCAGCTCACACCTGCCCCCAGAGCTCGTGTATGTGGTGTCCTGTTGCCTGAGAGTGCATGCAGGGAAAGAAGCTCCTATGGCGGTCCCGCCCCTCTCCTCGTGCGCCCCCCAACAGTGGCGCCTTGCCTCTCTGGCGGGCCCAGGCTTCTTTCTTGTGCATCCTCAGTTGCCACACTCCAGCCTCATCATGTTGTCTCCACGCAGCCAACCTTGATCCTTTCCCTGGGTCTGACCTCTGAAGTCTAAGCTTCAGCACCCAGCCCCTGCCCACACCAGCAGATGGGCGTCTCAGGCTGGGGAGTGTAGGGTGGTGGTACCCACTGCCTTGCAGGTCACTCTCCATTTTGCCTCCTGCAAACTGGTTGCTGCACTCTCCTCCTAGGCTCCGATGCCCCCTCCATCCAGGCTGATCTCCCTGCCCGTGAGGGGACTTCCCAGGGTGCAGGAACCTTTCCTCCACAGCTCCCTCCCTAGAGTGCAGGTCCTGTCCCAATTCATTACTCTCTCTTTTTTCTTTTTCTTTTTGTCCTACCCAGTTACATGGAGGTTTTCTTGCCCTTTCAGAAGTCTGAGGTCTTCTGCCAGTGTTCGGTAGATGTTTTGTGCAAATCGTTCCACTTGTAGATGTGTTTTTGACGTATTTGTAGGAAGAGGTGAGCTCCATGTCTTACTCATCCGCCATCTTGATTCCTCTCCCTCATTGTAGTTTTGATTTGCGTTTCTCTAATAATTAGTGATGTTGAGCATTTTTTCATGTGCCTATTGGCCATTTGTATGTCTTCTTTGGAGAAGTGTCTATTTAGGTCTTCTGACCATTTTTTTATTGGGTTTTTTTTTTATTATTATTGAGTTGTATGAGTTGTTTGTATATTTTGGAAATTAAGCCCTTGTCAGTTGCATCGTTTGCAAATATTTTCTCCCAGTCCGTAGGTTGTCTTTTTGTTTTGTTTATGGTTTCCTTTGCCTTGCAAAAGCTTATAATTTTGATTAGGTCCCATTTGTTTATTTTTGCTTTTATTTATATTGCCTTGGGAGACTGACCTAAGAAAACATTACTACAGTTTCTGTCAGAGAATGTTTTGCCTATGGTCTCTTCTAGGAGTTTTATGTTGTCATATCTTTATTTAAGTCTTTAAGCCATCTTGAGTTTTTTGTTTTCTTTTAAATTTTATTTATTTATTTATGGCTGTGTTGGGTCTTCATTTCTGTGCGAGGCTTTCTCTAGTTGCGGCAAGTGGGGGCCACTCTTCATCGTGGTGCGCGGGCCTCTCACTATCGTGGCCTCTCTTGTTGCGGAGCACAGGCTCCAGACACACAGGCTCAGCAATTGTGGCTCACGGGCCTAGTCGCTCTGCGGATGTGGGATCTTCCCAGACCAGGGCTCGAACCCGTGTCCCCTGCATTGGCAGGCAGATTCTCAACCACTGCGCCACCAGGGAAGTCCCCTTGAGTTTATTTTTGTATATGGTGTGAAGGAGTGTTCTAACTTCATTGATTTACATGTGCTGCCTGCTTTCCCACCACCACTTGCTGAAGAGACTGTCTTTTCTCCATTGTATGTTCTTGCCTCTTTTTTCAAAGGTTAATTTACTGTAGGTGTGTGGATTTATTTCTAGGCTCTCTATTCTGTTCCATTGATCCATATGTCTGTTTTTGTGCCAACACCACACTGTTTTGATTACTGTAGCTTTGTAGTATTGTCTGAGTCCGGGAGGGTTATGCCTCCATCTTTGTTCTTTCTCCTCAGAATTGCTTTGGCAATTCTGGGTCTTTATGGTTCCATATAAATTTTAGGATTATTTGTTCTAGTTTTGTGAAAATGTCATGGGTAATTTGATAGGGATTGCATTAAATCTGTAGATTGCTTTGGGTAGCATGGTCATTTTAACAATATTAATTCTTCCAATCCAAGAGCATAGAATATTTTAACATTTCTTTGAATCATCTTCAGTTTCCTTTATCAATGCTTTATAGTTCTCAGCATATAAGTTTTTCACCTCCTTGGTCGGGTTTATTCCTAAGTATTTTTCGGGGTGGGGGGGTGTGCAATTTTAAAAGGGATTTTTTTTTTTACTTTCCCTTTCTGGTATTTCATTTTTAGTGTAAAGAAATGCAACAGATTTCTGTATGTTAATCTTGTATCCTGATACCTTACTGAATTTATTTACCAGTACTAGTAGTTTTTGTGTGGAGTCGTTAGGGTTTTCTATATATATTATCATGTCATCTGCATATAATTACAATTTTACCTCTTAAAAGGGACCATTTGTAACTCAATAAACAAACAACTAAATCTCTTTAATATCTGTTTGGTGGGCATATTGATTAAGTTATCATTAATATTTTACATGAAATCTTAAAACCATATATTTCAAAAGTTTAATTTTTTCTTTGTTAAGATTGTAGGTATAATTTAAAGTTTTCAGTCTGGTTGTTAGAATATTTTATTGCTTTTTATTAAATCAGTACAGGAATGCTAGAGGGAATTTAAGTTTCACTTTGTGGAGTGAAATATTAGGTTAGAGGTCACCTTCTCCACTTCTCATTCAAGCAAAAATTTTCTCTAAAACACTAATTAGATGAACTTCTTATTTTTGCTTAAACACCTCCACCTTTCCAATGAATGCAAGCTCACATGCTTTGCAAGACAGCCCTTAACCCTTCTGGATAATTATGGATGATAGGAAATTCTTATATTGACCTGAAATCAGCCTAATTATACTGACCATTCTGGTCTCTGTAATTATATAAGTAAATATTACTTCCTCTTCCACATGAAAGCTCTTCAGGTGTTTGAACAAACCTATCATCATGCTCCATGTTGTTACGGAACTATGATTATCTAGAATAATTGCTTGCTTCCTCTTCTAGATCCATAACATCTTGTGTGCTTTCCCAAATATATTCAAATGATTAGTGCCCTTTAAAAGTGTCACTGCTTAGAGCTGATTAGAGAACTTTGGTGTGTTGGAACCATTATAGAGCACAGTGGAACTAGGCTCTTGCTCTGGACATCTGCTTCTAGCAAGAGTTTAGGATTATTTTAGCATCTTTCTTATCGCTATTTACTGTTTACTTATTTGACTGGAACCCTCAGACCTTTTGTATTTTATTTGCTTTTAAACATAATTACCTATGTGCTTTATGTGCCTTTCAAAACATATTCAGGATTTAACTTTTAGTCATATTTGACATAATTATTCGATTTCAGAAAATAAGTATCCATTTTCAGTCTGATTCTGGTATTCTGTGGACATTATTTGTTCATTCCAGTTTCAGTCATCCACAGATTGGGCAGGCATGCAGTCTTGTCTTTGTGTCATAAACAAAAATGGTAAACATCCCATCTCTGGTGCTAATCTCCCTCTCCTTCTGCCTAGCTTTAGTCACTCTGGCTTTTTTTTTTTTTAACCTCAAAGTCACCATACTCCTTCCTATGTTAGGCACTTTCTATAACCTCTGCCTGGAATCTCCTCCCCTTGCCATACCTCTATCCCTCTCTTCACTGGCTAACTCTGACTGATAGCAAATCAAATGTTTGCCCAGGACGTCTTCCTGTCACAAGACTAGGTCAAGTCCCCCTTTTATAGGCTTTCAGTACCCTATACTTGTTTGGCTTAGCACTTATTATTTTGAAATTATGTATTTATTGGTGTGATTGTTGTCTCTTCCCCACTGAATCAGATGCTCCATGGTGGCAAGAACCCTGTTTCTTACACTCACTATTGTATCCCCAGAAACAGCACAGTGCCGGGCATATGGGCTTGTTGAATTTAATTTTTTAAAAGGCCATGTAACGGTGGCTCCCTAACACCAGTGTACAGCCTTTGGCTCCTGATGATGTTTTCACACATCTGGATTAGAACAAGAAAAATAAGGACCATAGTGTTACTGTATGTAGTATACGTCAGTGTAATTACTGCCTTCTTGGGAAGGACTTTTATTCTAGTATTATATCCTTCTGTTTCCTAGGTTATAAGTTATTCTTTAAATTCTTGTTACGCTTTAGGGATTTTTTTCATTTATTTTTGGAAACTATCCTTACTTAGAATAGAAATAAATGTGCAACATCATGGTGCTTTGAGACTTTACTAGACTATGAAATCCAGAAATACTAATGTTGAGTACTCTAGAGACCTCCTCTAAGCTAAAAGCTTTGTTTCTGTTTGAATACGATTGCTATGAATCCACTTGGCTATATTTAAAGTACATAATTTTGCCTTCAGAGATGGTTTTTTAGTGGCCTGGATCTTCCTCAACAACTTCCTTTCATTTATCTCTGTAATACATATTTATCATTGCCAAGTAGGCTCAGATTCAAAACAGTAATTGTTGGTTTTTCTCTTAGAACAGTTGTACTTTTCCTATATTTAATGTGACTAAAAGATAAACCTCAATATAACACATTAATTTGAACACAAAGCAAAATTTGCATATTTATGGTTACTGAGAAATCTTATTGTAAATGATTTTATATTTTAAAGTTATATTTTTATATTTAGAGTTATAACTTTTAATTTTTTAATTAAATGATAAGCAGGTTTCCTGACAAAATTTTTACTATAAATTGTTACTATTTCACCTGCTTTATATGATACGAGTGTTAATTCAGGTGAGGTAAAATGATAGTCTTTGACGTGTAAATAAAATGGAATTTCTTGGGGGGGGATCAGATTCTTTTTTAATTTTTTCTTTTTTAACTTTGGGTTTATTTATTTATTTATTTATTTATTTATGGCTGGTTGGGTCTTCGTTTCTGGCGAGGGCTTCTCTAGTTGCGGCAAGTGGGGGCCACTCTTCATCGCGGTGCGCAGGCCCTCATTATCGCGGCCTCTCTTGTTGCGGAGCACAGGCTCCAGACACGCAGGCTCAGTAATTGTGGCTCACGGGCCTAGTTACTCCGCGGCATGTGGGATCTTCCCAGACCAGGGCTCGAACCCGTGTCCCCTGCATTAGCAGGCAGATTCTCAACCACTGCGCCACCAGGGAAGCCCGATTCTTTTTAATTTTAATGCTTTTCTCTTTTTCTAACTTTATTTTTTTAAAAAAAACTCTAATATTAGCTTTGTGGCTTGTTAATTTAACCTCTCTGTGCTTGTTTCCTTAACTATCTTGTTTCTTCATCTGTGAAATGGTTATCATGAGGATTTAAATGACTAAATTCATGAATACATATAAAGTACTTAGAAGATTTGTTACACAGTAGAAGTGGTGAACGATATTAGTTGATTTTACTATTATTAGTAGTGGTATTCGTATTGAAATGGGATTTCCTTATTCACTGTAGAATATATCAGGATAGATAAATACTAAAATTTATCTTGTTTTCTATTTTAACCATTTCTCAGTGCTTAATATTTTGATAAATCATTATTTACCAAAGGAGAAAAAACTGTCTAGAATAAACACATCCAACTCTTCTCTAGCCACAATACATAGAATTATATCCTTCAAGACTTTAGAGTGATTATTAAATAAATGTTTTGTGATTAAATTTTAAGTCAATTCAGTAACTTATTGATCTACATTGATAGTAGATTATTAAAGTAGTGATCCAGCCTTTTAACTAAAATATCACCTTCATATTTAGAAAACGAGTTACATAAATTCTAAATTAACAAATACCTAGAGGAGGGACTTCCCTGGTGGCGCAGTGGTTAAGAATCCGCCTGCCAGTGCAGGGGACATGGTTCAAGCCCTCGCCCGGGAAGATCCCACATGCCTTGGAGCACCTAAGCCCGTGTGCCACAGCTCTTGAACCTGCGCTCTAGAGCCCATGGCTACAACTACTGAGCCTGTGTGCCACAACTACTGAGCCCGCGTGCCTAGAGCTGTGCTCCACAACAAGAGAAGCCACCGCAATGAGAAATCCATGCACTGCAATGAAGAGTAGCCCCCGCTCGCCACAACTAGAGAAGCCCGCATGCAGCAACAAAGACCCAATGCAGCCAAAATAAATAAATAATTAATTAATTAATTAAAAAATAATACCTAGAGGAGTTAAAAAGCAAAAGCACTTTTTTTTTCTAAGCAGAAAATGTAACATAGTTGAATTAGCTAAAAAGTCTGTTTAATTTACATGTATTTTACAATTAAAATTAAGTTGTACATTTATAAATAAAGTAATTCTGCAATAAGTTTTTTAGCTGATCTATTTATATCATGATTATACATCACAGTATTCATAGCGTTAAAGAATATAAGCACTAGAATCTAAAAAACATGAGTTCAATTTCACTTCAACCATTTACCAACTGTTTTTTTTTCATATAAATTTATGATTATTTTTGGCCGTGTTGGGTCTTCATTGCTGTGCATGGGCTTTCCTTCTTTGCGGCGAGCGGGGCTACTCTTTGTTGCGGTGCACAGGCTTCTCACTGAGGTGGCTTCTCTTGTTGCGGAGCACGGGCTCTAGGTGCACGGACTTCAGTAGTTGTGGCACGCAGGTCTCAGTAGTTGTGGCTCGCAGGCTCTAGAGCACAGGCTCAGTAGTTGTGGCACACAGGCTTAGTTGCTCCACAGCACATGGGATCTTCCCAGACCAGGACTCCCTGCATTGGCAAGTGGATTCTTACCACTGCGCCACCAGGGAAGTGCTACCAACTGTTTAACTTTTTTTTTGGGCTGCGTTGGGTCTTCGCTGCTGCGCGTGGGCTTTCTCTAGTTGTGCGAGCAGAGATTACTGTTTGTTGCGATGCGTGGGCTTCTCATCGCAGTGGCTTCTCTTGTTGCACAGTATGGGCTCTAGGTGTGCAGACTTCAGTAGTTGCAGCACACGGGCCCCTAGAGTGCGCAAGCTTCAGTAGTTGCGGTGCATGGGCCCAGTAGTTCTGGCGTGCAGGCTCAGCAGTAGTTGTGGCGCACAGGCTTAGTTGCTCCTTGGCATGTGGGATCTTCCTGGACCAGGGATCGAACCCGTGTCCCTGCATTGGCAGGCGGATTCTTAACCACTGCACCACCAGGGAAGTCCCCAGCTGTTTAACTTTAGATAAGTCACTCAACTCTATTCCTTATCTGTCAACTAGGAATATAATAATGCCTACCTCTTAGGGTTATTGGAAGAAATAAATGAGATAATATATGAAAGCCCTTAGTTTGGAGCCTGACATGGTAAGCAGTCAGGAAATGTTCTTAGGAAAATTATATGAGGTAAACAAACTTCCTATTAAATACAGTCACTTAATGCCTCTGTGTGTGTGTGTGTGTGTGTGTGTGTGTGTGTAATGGTTTTTAACTTGGCAAATTATAGGAATTCACCCTCCCAATAAGAAATGAATCCTGTATTCTCACTTACCTGTATGATCTTTAAAAATCAAACTGTAAATCTTCACTTTCAAATATAGTTTTTAAAATAAATTCCACCTTAGGCTCACGTAAGTCGTTGAGATCTCACTTAAAAGTATTCCTGTTTTTCTTTATTTTCTTGAAGGGATGAGTATGTTGCCATTTTTATATTACATGTAAAAGTAACTTCTATGTATATTGGCAGAAACGATGTGAAGCAACACTTTTTTGGATTTCATAAGACATCATTTCATCATGGACAGCAAATTTCGGATCAGACGCAGCTGGTTCTTAACAAGTTACCAGAAAAAGTAGCAAACATGTCACATTGGTTCGAGAAAGTGGCTCCTTAACTTATGAAGAATTTCTTGGAAGAGTAGCAGAACTTAATGATGTGTAAGACTTGCTCTTTTTCATTTTATTTTCTCCCCCTGACGTATGCCACAGTGTTGTGACTGTCTGAGAGATAAGCACACGTATGGTTGGTAAGAGAATGTTTTCAGCAGCAGTTAGCAAATATTATTGAGTACTATAAGACTTTCTATGTAGCTATCTAAAAAATATGTCATAGGACTAAAAGAATAGAAGGAACTTAAAACTGAATTTTGAACACAGGCATATAAATTGACCCTTGTTTGAAAGCACTAAAGGAGGTGCATAACAGAAGAGAATATACCAGTTAGTCATCTAGAGAAAGGCGCCTAGGATAGTCAAAGGGCACTTCAGGTTTCTGAATATGAACCAGTTCATCTAGTTAATAAATAAATCTTCTGTGTTTGTTCATTGAACCATTATTTTGCCAGAGAAATATATATATGGTAATAATTCATTTGTCATCACTGAAGAATAAGGTATTTTGTATATAAATATTTTCTAATTAGCTATCATGTTTACATCTTTACTTAACTCTTGAATAGATTTCTAAGATGGAGTATAAACTTCTCTGCCTACTTAGCACATCCAATGGAACAGCCTTCTCTTTGTGAATTATTCTTTATTAAATCAATTTTATACTGATCTGTATAGAAGCTATTAAATATACCGAGCTTTTTGTACCTGAATGACCCCAGATTGTTATACTTTTAAAATATTCCATTTTGTTTGTGTGTTCTCCCTTAGTGACAGGAGAGCAGATGTCACTTCTTTCTATTAAGTCTTCCTCTAGCGGCACCCATATCCGACTCTCTTTGTATATATCTTCTGTCTCCCTGGGGGTATAGTTATAACTTATTGGCATTGCCTTTTAAATGAGATCTTAAAGGTTCTTTCTTTAGTCTATTCAACTAGCTAACGTTCACTGAACACATAGTATGTGCAAGGCACTCTGCTGACAGTCAGACATTTTAACTGAGGCCTGAAGTGATTACCCAAGTATCGATGGCAGATCCAGCTTCCGCCAAGGCTGAAGATCTTTCCACTATCCATATTACCTCTCCTTAAACCCCAAAAGGCCAAACAAAATCACCAAGCAGTTTGGAACCACTTAGTATATATAAATTTATACTATAGTCACTATTAATAGTTTAGGGTAAATACATGAATGTACTCCTTAAGCTTTGCAATAACTACATTGGATAAGAGACATATTATACTTGGCCATTTAGAACACATTAGATAAAGAGAAGGAAATGCAGTCTTTTTATGGACATGGCTGGAGTGTCCTGTTATTAGCCAGTCATGAAGAATAAAGCGTTCTTAACTCTTAAAAGTTATTTTAGAAGATCATTTCTTTTAGAACACTGGATTTCACTCATTAAAAACAGACCAAAAAAAAAAAAAAAAAAAAAAGCCCTGTATGGATATATGGATGGATCCTGTGTAGATATATATATAAATGCATAGAAAATGAACTGGAAGGATATACACTGGGTCTCTGGGGAGCTGATGGAAAGGGGAGCAGAGAAGGGAGATTTACATTTTACTGTGTATATTTGTGTATTGTCTGATCTTTTATAATAAAAATGTAGTCATGGGTTTTTAAAACTCTAGCATTTTACTTTGTTCTTTTTTTTTTTTTTTTTAAAGATCATCCAAATGGTAGCATTTGAGACATTACTTCTGAGACCATATTCTTAAGGAATAAAATTGGATTGAGAATTTAATAGTATCATAAGAGTGGAATTTTTATGTTTATTGTGTCAATTTTTTTGAAGAGTAATCAATGACATTTGCCATCCCTTTAGAGTCTTAGAACTTATATACAAAAAACCCTAGTCTATTATATGAAATTTTGATTTTTGGCCTAAAGATACTGGATAAAATGTGTCCTATGAAAACATCCTCAAGCTAAGCTTACTGTGTAATATAGAGGTGATGGTAAAAGAGTATCTCCCTTTTATTTATTAGCACAGAATGTTTCTGACTGGATTTGCTTCTTAAAACCAATTCCCCTGGGTCAGAGTTGGGCATTTCACAAGTTCAGTGCTGTCTGAGAACTATAAAGTTAAACCTACGCAAAAGACACATGGCTTGATAGCTAGAAAAAAGAACTGGGAACTGGCAGTACTACTTTCACTGGCAGACTTTGTTACCTAGGGCTAGTTACTTAATTTTCAATGGCCTCAATTTATTTAGCTGTAAGTTTCTTAGTTCTGAGTGTGATATCCCCACTGGTGCTCAGAGAGAAATGTGAGTAATGATAAAAGGGAGCTGCAATACTTATGTCTTTGAACTGATTTAAATTGGCATTGATGCACGATATTGAGTTATCCTAAAAAGTGTTATATTTTTATGTTAGTATCCTGTTGCTTTCTGAATCAGAATTACTCTGCTAGGGGAGGACAGTAAAGTTACATAAGCGTCTCAAAATCATTTGCTTCATCCAGTTTCAAATTATCTGTAAAAATTGTCTTCAAAGAGGTATATAAGTGTTGTTGCTTAAGGAAGGACTCAACCAAGATCAAGATTTTTTCACACTTTATGTACATCTGAGGTACTAGTCAAAATATGGATAAATGAAACCAGCTAAATTTTTTCTTTAAGTACCTGATTCCTTGCACATGTTTTTCCTAGCTGTCTTTGTTAGAAATTTAAAGATCATTGAGATATAGATATGAAAAAAATAGATTTATAAATATCATTCCACTATGCTTTCCACCTTGAAAATTAAATTGTATGTTTATAGTCAAAGCATTCTCTATCACTATATTTTAAAAATCTAATTATTACAATCACCATTATTGTTATTTGTCTTTCTGTGTTTTCTTCACGTTTCCTCCTCTGTCTTAAACTTTCTTGAATCTGGTTTCGTAGCTCCATTATTTTACATGACTTTTCATAAAATTAACGAATGTGTTTACCTCTTTTCAGAACTGCTAAAGTGGCTTCTGGCCAGGAAAAACATCTTCTCTTTGAGGTACAACCTGGGTCTGATTCCTCTGCCTTTTGGAAAGTGGTTGTACGAGTAGTCTGTACCAAGGTGAGAGTGATAGAGATTTCCAGCTCTGAGCTTAAACTATTTTGGTGGTTAGAACCACATTTAATAGTATAATATAATATAGTGGAAATAAATGTTTATAATTTGGTTGTGATTAACATTTATTTGTAAAACCATATAAAACAGTTTTGATACTATTTTTGCCTTCCAGGTTAACTGTTTGAATTTCGTTGGTTGTATAATTGCCATAGAGCAGAGGTTTATTTTTTAATTTATTTATTTTTGGCTGTGTTGGGTCTTCGTTGCTGCGTGCGGGCTTTCTCTAGTTGTGGCGAGCAGGGGCCACTCTTTGTTGCAGTGCAAGGGCTTCTAACTGCGGTGGCCTCTCCTGTTGTGGAGCACCGGCTCTAGGCACTCGGGCTTCAGCAGTTGCAGCATGCGGGCTCAGTAGTTGTGGCACACAGGCTCAGTTGCTTTGCGGCATGTGGGATCTTCCTTGACCAGGTATTGAACCCGTGTCCCCTGCATTGGCAGGCGTATTCTTAACCATTGCGCCACCAGGGAAGTCCCAGCAGAGGTTTTTATAATCAAGGAAAGTGGTAGTAAACGCTCATCCTTACCTTGTACCTCTCTTTTTGGATTTTAACTGACTGTGGAATCCTAAAGTAACACCCTACTTAGCTCTAAGATGACTTCTTAAAAATTAAGTGTCTCTTAGTTCATCTTTAAATTTTAGATGATAGAGTATATCAGCTGTGCTAAAAAATATGATGGCAGCTGTCATAGAGTATTAGGAAGCCTCATCCACTAATGGGTGGATTAGAATATGTGGTTCTTAACCTTTTTGAGGCCATAGAACTTTTGGTGAAATTGAAGGCATGAATTTTGTTAAGCTTCCTCCTATCCCAACCCCTGCTCTAAAACACAATAAAATCATCCATATGCATATAAACAATAAGTTGGGCATTCATGAATGCCTTTATTTCAACTCCTGATCAATCCATGAAGAACTCCTGGGTAAGGAGATTTTTTTCTTTTGTATCATGGACCCTGGATGTTACCCAAATAATATGCCACATTTCCCCAGTGGGTTGATTGCCACTAGTATGCTATAAGTGGAGTAGGATTGATTGTGTTTAGTTGATCGAATTTGAAGGTCTGATTATTTAAGTAATAAAAGAACTTTAAAAAGGATTCGAGGAACAAAGACAGAGAGATCTTAATTCCAGACTTAGCTAAGTGCCTGAAGTTGAATGGCGCCTGTTAAAGTTTACAGTTGATTTAGAGAAAATATATAGTATAGTTTAATACCACTCAGCTGGCTCTAGCGACATTGAACATTTGCTTATTGATTTTTTTTAAGTCCAGATGTTAAAAAGCACTTAATAGCTGCAGAGAACCATCATTCAAAAATTTTTTGCATTATTCATCACAGAGGTAGTTAATGTGATACTAGTGTGGTGTGGGTAGCAGTGTAACTTTATATAGTGTATAATATGTCACAAATCATAGTAACAGAATACACACTTGTATTCAGCTTGATCCAAGATCACATTTTGTTATTTATACTTAGATTACTGGGCTCAAAAACTGTATACCAGGGCTTCCCTGGTGGCGCAGTGGTTAAGAACCCACCTGCCAGTGCAGGGGACATGGGTTCGAGCCCTGGTCCGGGAAGATCCCACATGCCACGGAGCAACTAAGCCTGTGCACCACAACTACTGAGCCTGTGCTCTACAGCCCGTACACCACAACTGCTGAAGCCCGCACACCTAGAGCCTGTGCTCCACAACAAGAGAAGCCACAACAAAGAGAAGCGCACGCACCACAATGAAGAGTAGCCCCTGCTCACCGCAACTAGAGAAAGCCCGCATGCAGCAACGAAGACCCAACACAGCCAAAAATAAAAAACAAACAAATAAATAAATAAATTTTTTTTTTTTAAAAACTGTATACCAAACACATATTTTTCCATTTTCTGTTTGTTTTGGGGTTTATATTGTATTTATATTAAGTTCATTAGCAGTTTTTTACAGTGTTATAAATATGCATACTCCCGAAAGAACTTTGGGAATCTGCAACTTTTGAATTTGCAAAGGAATAAGGTAAAGAAGAAATGAAGAGCTGTGCTTAAAACATGTAAAACCATTCAAATAGACTAAGTAAATCCCATACAGTACTCCCATCATCTTCGAGTTTACACTGCACATAATCTTTCAGGACTATTTGAAAGTCAACTTCAGAGGACACATGGGTGAATTTATAAGAACTCTAGTGACAAAGGTCATTTCTGAAAACTGTGCATTCTTTCTCCTTTTCTTGCTCTCTCTTCCACAGTAACCATCCAGCTGATCTTTTCAGTTTTACCTCTACCAAGTTTCACTTGAGTTTATTTGTAACACAAAGTTCACACTCTCAAGGAGACTGTAACTAATGCTCAGGGCCCTCTTTCTTCTCATCCAGATTACTTTAGATTCTGTGATTGATCTCCACGCCTTCAGACTCTTCTCCTATTTCCAATTTATTTATTTATTATTATTTTTTTAATAGATCTTTATTGGAGTATAATTGCTTCACAACACTGTGTTAGTTGCTGTTGCACAACAAAGCGAATCAGCCATATGCATACACATGTCTCCATATCGCCTTCCTCTTGAGCCTCCCTCCCACCCTCCCTATCCCACCCCCGTAGGTCATTGCAAAGCACCGAGCCGATCTCCCTGTGCTATGCTGCTGCTTCTCACCAGCCAACTGTTTTACATTCAGTAGTGTATATATGTTGATGCTACTCTCACTTCACCCCAGCTTCGCCCTCCCACCCCATTTCCTCAAGTCCATTTTCTGTGTCTACCTCTTTATTCCTGCCCTGCAACTAGGTTCCTCTGTACCTTTTTTTTTTTTAGATTCCATATATATTCGTTAGCATATGGTATTTGTTTTTCTCTTTCTGACTTATTTCATTCTGTATGACAGACTCTAGGTCCATCCACCTCACTACAAATAACTCAATTTCATTTCTTTTTATTGCTGAGTAATATTCCATTGTGTATATATGCCACATCTTCTTTATCCATTCATCTATCAATGGACATTTAGGTTGATTCCATGTCCTGGCTATTGTAAATAGAGCTGCAATGAACATTATGGTACATGTCTCTTTTTGAATTATGGTTTCCTCAGGGTACATGCTCAGTCGTGCTATTGCTGGGTCATATGGTAGTTCTATTTGTTGCTTTTTAAGGAACCTCCATACCATTTTCCATAGTGGTTGTATCAATTTACATTCCCACCAACAGTGCAGGAAGGTTCCCTTTTCACCACACCCTTTCCAGCATTTATTGTTTCTAGATTTTTTGATAATGGCCATTCTGACCGGCGTGAGGTGATACCTCATTGTAGTTTTGATTTGCATTTCTCTAATAATTAGTGATGCTGAGCATCTTTTCATGTGCCTCTTGGCTATCTGTATGTCTACCTTGGTGAAATGTCTGTTTAGGTCTTCCACCCATTTTTTAACTGGATTGTTTATTTTTTTGATATTGAGCTCCATGAGCTATTTGTATATTTTGGAGATTAATCCTTTGTCTGTTGTTTCATTGGCAAATATTTTCTCCCATTCTGAGGGTTGTCTTTTTGTCTTGTTTATGGTTTCCTTTGCTGTGCAAAAGCTTTAAGGTTAATTAAGTCCCATTTGTTTATTTTTGTTTTTATTTCCATTACTCTAGGAGGTGGGTCAAAAAAGATCTTGCTGTGGCTTATGTCAAAGAGTGTTTTTCCTATGTTTTCCTCTAAGAGGTTTATAGTGTCTGGTCTTACATTTAAGGCTTTAATCCATTTGGAGTTTATTTTTGTGTATGGTGTTAGGTAGTGTTCTAATTTCATTCTTTTACATGTAGCTGTCCAGTTTTCCCAGCACCACTTATTGAAGAGGCTGTCTTTTCTCCACTGTATGTTCTTGCTTCCTTGTTGTAAATTAGGTGCCCATATGTGTGTGGGTTTATCTCTGGGCATTCTATCTTGTACCATTGATCTATATTTCTGTTTTTGTGCCACTACCGTACTGTCTTGGTTACCGTAGCTTTGTGGTATAGTTTGAAATCGGGAAGCCTGATTCCTCCAACTCCGTTTTTCTTTCTCAAGATTGCTTTGGCTATTTGGGGTCTTTTGTGTTTCCATACGAATTGTAAAATTTTTTGTTCTAATTCTGTGAAGAATGCCATTGGTAGTTTGTTAGGGATTGCATTGAATCTGTAGATTGCTTTGAGTAGTATAGCCATTTTCACAATATTGATTCTTCCAATCCAAAACATGGTGTATTCCTCCATCTGTTTATGTCATCTTTGATGTCTTTCATCAGTGTTTTATAGTTTTCTGAGTACAAGTCTTTCACCTCCTTAGGCAGGTTTATTCCTAGGTATTTTATTTTTGTTGCAGTGGTAAATGGGAGTGTCTCCTTAATTTCTCTTTCTGATTTTTCATTGTCAGTGTATAAGAATGCCAGAGATTTCTGTGCATTAATTTTTATCCTGCAACCTTACCAAATTCATTGATTAATTCTAGTAGTTTTCTGGTGGCATCTTTAGGATTTTCTATGTATAGTATCATGTCATCTGCAAACAGTGACAGTTTTACTTCTTCTTTTCCAATTTGTATTCCTTTTATTTCTTTCTCTTCTCTGATTGCTGTGGCTAGGACTTCCAAAATTATGTTGAATAGTAGCAGTGAGAGTGGGCAACCTTGTCTTGTTCCTGATCTTCGAGGAAATGGTTTCAGTTTTTCACTATTGGGAACGATGTTGGCTGTGGGTTTGTCATATATGGCCTTTATTATGTTGAGGTAAGTTCCCTCTATGCTCATTTTCTGGAGAGTTTTTATCATAAATGGGTGTTGAATTTTGTTGAAAGCTTTTCCTGCATCTATTGAGATTATCATATGGTTTTTGTTACTTAATTTGTTAATGTGGTGTATCACATTGATTGATTTGCATATATTGAAGAATCCTTGCATCCCTGGGATAAATCCCACTTTATCATGGCGTAGGATCCTTTTAATGTGTTGTTGGATTCTGTTTCCTAGTATTTTGTTGAGGATTTTTGCATCTATGTTCATCAGTGATATTGGCCTGTAGTTTTCTTTTTTTGTGACATCTTTGTCTAGTTTTGGTATTAGGGTGATTGTGGCCTCATAGAATGAGTTTGGGAGTGTTCCTCCCTCTGCTGTATTTTGGAAGAGTTTGAGAAGGATAGGTGTTAGCTCTTCTCTAAGTGTCTGATAGAATTCACCTGTGAATCCATCTGGTCCTGGCTTTGTTTATTGAAGATTTTTAAGCCAGTTTCAATTTCAGTGCTTGTGATTGGTCTGTTTATATTTTCTATTTCTTCCTGCTTCAGTCTTGGAAAATTGTACCTTTCCAAGAATTTGTCCATTTCTTCATGGTTGTCCATTTTATTGGCACATAGTTGTTTGTAGTAGTCTCTTATAATCCTTTGTATTTCTGCAGTGTCAGTTGTGATTTCTTCTTTTTCATTTCTAATTTTATTGATTTGCGTCCTCTCCCTTTTTTTCTTGATGAGTCTGGCTAAGGGTTTATCAATTTTGTTTATCTTCTCAAAGAACCAGCTTTTAGTTTTATTGATCTTTGCTATTGTTTTCTTCGTTTTTATTTCATTTATTTCTGCTTTGATCTTTATGATTTCTTTCCTTCTACTGACTTTGGGTTTTCTTTGTTCTTTTTTCTCTAGTTGTTTTAAGTGTAGGGTTAGATCGTTTATTTGAGATTTTTCTTGTTTCTTGAGGTGAGATTGAATTGCTATAAACTTAGCAATTTCTTAGACCTGCTTTTGCTGCATCCCATAGGTTTTGGGTCATAGTGTTTTCATTGTCATTTGTTTCTATGTATTTTTTTATTTCTTCTTGGATTTCTTCAGTAATCTCTTGGTTATTTAGTATCTCACTGTTTAGCCTCCATGTATTTGTGTTTTTTACAGTTTTTTTCCTGTAATTGATTTCCAGCCTCATAGTGTTGTGGTCAGAAAAGATGCTTGATATGATTTCAGTTTTCTTAAATTTTCTGAGGCTTGATTTGTGGCCCAAGATGTGATCTACCCTGGAGAATGTTCCATGTGCACTTGAGTAGAAAGTGGATTCTGCCACTTGCAGGTGGAATGTCCTATAAATATCAATTAAATCTATCTGGTCTATTGTTGTCATTTAAAGCTTGTGTTTCCTTATTATTTTCTGTTTAGATGATCTGTCCATTGGTGTAAGTGGGGTGTTAAAGTCCCCTACTGTTATTGTGTTACTGTCGATTTCCCCTTTTATGGTTGTTTTAGCATTTGCCTTATGTATTGAGGTACTCCTGTGTTGGGTGCATAAATATTTATAATTGTTATATATTTTCCTTGGATTGATCCCTTGATCATTATGTAGTGTCCTTATCTCTTGTAACAGTCTTTATTTTAAAGTCTCTTTTACCTGATACGAGTATTGCTACTCCAGCTTTCTTTTGATTTCCATTTGTATGGAATATCTTTTTCTATCCCTTCACTTTCAGTCTGTATGTATCCCTAGGTCTAAAGTGGGTCTCTTGTAAGACAGCATATATATGGGTCTTGTTTTTGTATCCATTCAGCCAGTCTGTGTCTTTTGGTTGGGGCATTTAATTCCATTTACATTAAAGATTATTATCAATACGCATGTTCCTATTACCATTTTCTTAATTGTTTTGGGTTTTGTTTTTGTGAGTCTTTTTTCTTCTCTTTGTTTCCCTCCAGGAGAAGTTTCTTTAGCATTTGTTGTAAAGCTGGTTTGGTGATGCTGAATTCTCTTTAGCTTTTGCTTGTCTGAAAAAGCTTTTGATTTCTCCATCGAATCTGAATCAGATCCTTCTGGGTAGAATAATCTTAGTTGTAGGTGTTTCTCTTTCATCACTTTAAGTATATCCTTCCACTCCCTTCTGGCCTGCTGAGTTTCTGCTGAAAAAATCAGCTGATAACCTTATGGGGACTCCTTTGTATGTTATTTTTTGTTTTTCCCTCACTGCTCTTAGTATTTTTTCTTTGAATTTAATTTTTGTTAGTTTGATTAATATGTGTCTTGGTGTGTTTTTCCTAGGGTTTATCCTGTATGGGACTCTTTGTGCTTCCTGGACTTGGATGACTATTTCCTTTCCCATGTTAGGGAAGTTTTCAACTATAATCTCTTCAAATATTTTCTCAGACCCTTTCTTTTTCTATTCTTCTTCTGGGACCCCTATAATTCGAATGTTGGTGCATTTAGTGTTGTCCCAGAGGTCTCTGAGACTGCCTTCAATTCTTTTCATTCTTTTTTCTTTATTTTGCTCCTTGGTAGTTATTTCCACCATTTTGTCTTCCAGCTCACTTATTCGTTCTTCTCCCTCAGTTATTCTGTTATTGATTCCTTCTAGTGTATTTTTCATTTCAGTTATTGTGTTGTTCATCTGTGTTTGTTTGTTCTTTAATTCTTCTAGATCTTTGTTAAACATTTCTTGTATTTTCTCAATCGTGCCTCCATTCTATATCTGAGATTCTGGATCATCTTTACTATCATTACTCTGAATTCTTTTTCAGGTAAATTACCTATTTCCTGTTCATTTATTTGGTCTTGTAGCTTTTTACCTTGCTCCTTCATCTGTGACATACTTTTTTTTTAACATCTTTATTGGAGTATAATTGCTTTACAATGGTGTGTTAGTTTCTGCTTTATAACAACGTGAATCAGCTATACATATACATATATAAAAATATGGAATGCTTTACGAATTTGCATGTCATCCTTGCGCAGGGGCCATGCTAATCTTCTCTGTATCATTCCAATTTTAGTATACATGCTGCCGCAGTGAGCAGTGTGACATATTTTTTTGCCATCTCATTTTTTTTTTTTTTTTAATGGGATTGTGTTCCTGTCTTACTGGTTGTTTGGCCTGAGTCTTCCAACACTGGGGTTTGTAGGCTATTGGGTAGAGCTGGGTCTTGGTGCTGAGATGAGGAACTCCATGAGACCTCGCTCCGATGAATATTCCCTGGGGTCTGAGGTTCTCTGTTAGCCAGTGGTTCGGACTCGGAGTTCCCACCACAGGAGCTTCGGCCTGACCCCAGGCTCGTGAACCAAGATCCCACAAGCCGCCTAGGGTGGCAAAATAAAAAAAGAACAATAACAAAGTAAAAAATAAAATTAGACTAGGAAACTAACAGATATGTTAGGAAGAATATAAAAATGAAAATATAGATGAATCAGCAACCAGAAGGTACATCAGTACCACAATAGTAAAAAAGAGGAGGAAGGAAAAGAAAAACAAAGGGTGGGGGGAAGGCCTTTGCTGTGGAGGGTGGGGCCTAAGCATTGGTGAGGTTTGGTTGGTGGGCAGGGACAATGCTCAGGACCCACAGGGCTGGAAAAGGCCCTGTGGGCTGTGGGGGGGTGGAGCTTAGGCTCAAGGAACAGAAGGGGCCCAGGCGTGCCCCCCACCCCTGGTCTCAGAGGGCAGCAGACCTCACCTGGGAGCCCAGCAGGCTTCCTGGGCTCAAATGGGTGGGGCAAACGCCCTCCTCTCCTCTCCTCCGGTCTGGGAGGGCCCCTCCCACCTGCCTCTCCTGATCTCCTCGGCCTCCCTCCTATACCTCCAAGGACCCACGTGGCCTGGAGGGGATTTTGAGGGCAGGGCATTGGCCTGGGAGCTCATCAGGCTCCCCAGGTCCAAATGGGCAGGGCAATTGCCCTCCACTCCTCTCCCACTCTTCCCAGAGAGTCCCTCCCGCCTGCCTCTCCTGATCTCCCTGGCCTCAGGGGCACCGATCCTATCTGGCCTCCACTTCTCCTCCCGCCTCAGTCCCCACTACATCCTACCAATTCACTCTGGGGTTCCTCCCGTCTCCTTGGGTGTCAGAGTCTCCCACCAGTGGCCGGCAGTCACCCTAGTTGTGGGGAGATGCTAACCCCACATCTTCCCACACTGGCATCTTGACTCCACCTCAGTTCTAATTTATGATGCTGTGAGAATAACTTTTCTAAAGCACAGCTCTCATCAGATCACTTTTCTGTTTAAAATTCCTCAACAGTTCTTCCTTGGCTTCAAAATAGTCCCAACTCTTTAACCTGGCATTTGAGTCTCTCTACAATATGGCTCCAAGCTATCTTTTCTGTTTTACCACTATCCCCTTTTGCAATCTACAGTCTCACCAGGCTTAACTAATTTAAGGCTGTATAGCTGTTACTTTCCCATCTTGATGCCTCTGCTCATTGAGTTCCCTCATCTAGAATGTCCATTCCTCTGTCATTTAAATTGCCATCAGATACAAGTCACAAAAAAACCCTATTCCACCAGTTTAAACAAAAACAGTATTTATTTTCTCACTTATCAAGAAACCCTAATATAAAGTAGCTCCTGGATTGGTTAATTCAAAGACCTAGCAGATCCCTCTTTCAAACTCATTGGGTCAATATTAGCTCACATTCCCCTTCTTACACCTACACTGGCAGAGGGGATGTGATTACTGTGATTGGTTTAGATGAGACTAACCAGGATTGACTCCTGAGTCATTTCAGGGAGTGGTAGCCACCAAAACAAAATTAGGGCACTACTGGCATAGTAAAAAGTAGGAATAGCATTTGGATAATCAGCCAGTAGTTTCTGCCACATCTTTTATTTCTGCATGTCTAAATTTGAGGTCTCCTTAAAGGTCCACCTCAAATACCATCTCATCCATAAAGTTAACCTAAAGAAATTCTTTTGGCTCTTCTAAACTCCAAAAGCACTTTATTTATACTTCATGATTAAGTTTTACATTATGAATAAAATTATTTATTTAGGTTCTCAGTTTCCCTAGTAGATAGTAAGCTCCTGAGAGCAGGAACTCTGTCTAGATTCATCCTTGTATCTCTTATAGCCTGTAATGCTTAGTACCTGGTAAGAACTCAATATATGTTGAGTGAACAAAAATCTGTTGAAGAAATATTCTCATTTTAAATGACTGGGATAGGTTGAAGCTTTTCTTGTGTATTGATATAGTATAGTACCTAAATTACATTCTCCATCTTTGTTTTATAAATTACTCAGCTCACATCGAAGGGGCCAGCAGAAATTGTAGAAAACTGTAGGAATATGAATGTAGCAGATTTCTGATCCCTTAGTTTTCTGTTGCTCTTCTTTGGCAAACACAGAATTAATGTTTGATTTTACTATTAGTCAAAATAATTTTTTTTGCCTCAGTATCTCTAACCATTATATCTTTATGGTGATTAAACATCATCCTTAAAATAAGATTCTAAGTTAGAAAAACAAAAGTATTAAAAACATAGGCAATCAGACCTTTCATTTGTATAATTTTTCTTGATTTTAGATCTAAAGAAATGTTTTATTTGCATTTCTTAGTTTCTTTTTGAAAGACTCTATGAGAAGTTAGTGTTAACATTAGGAAAAAAGAATTAAAGTCCAGTATAAAAAGCTGATAGTAGACTGAAATTTTATATTTCTTAATCTTAAGCAACTAAAAGCCAATTTACAGTAAGACCTTATCTTGAGTATCTGCTATCTGCTGTGGCGGTTATACTCAAACATTATAAAAAATAATCTAAATAATGTTTAAATCATGAGCTTTGCTCTTTTTTTTTTTAATAGCATTTTTATTTATTTATTTATTTATTTATTTGGCTGTGTTGGGTCTTCGTTTCTGTGCGAGGGCTTTCTCTACTTGTGGCAAGCGGGGGCCACTCTTCATCGCGATGCGCGGGCCTCTCAGTATCGTGGCCTCTCTTGTTGCGGAGCACAGGCTCCAGATGCGCAGGCTGAGTAGTTGTGGCTCACGGGCCTAGTTGCTCCGCGGCATGTGGGATCTTCCCAGACCAGGGCTTGAACCCGTGTCCCCTGCATTAGCAGGCAGATTCTCAACCACTGTGCCACCAGGGAAGCCCCTAAATAATGTTTAAATGGAATATTTTGTGAGAATAATATTAGAAAAATTAATGGGTTAATTAAAATTATGGACTAAGGTGGCTGTTAAGAAGCTTCATGAATTATATTACTTTCATCCATCTTTTTACTTAGACCAACACCTTGGAGTCATCATTGACTTCTCTTTTTCTCTTATACCCACCCCACAGTCAGTATATGAGTGAATCCTGTCAGGTTTCTCTTCAAAATATATTCAGAATGTGACCAGCTCTTACCATTGTCACTACTATCACTTTATTCCTAGCAACCGTCATCTCTCACTGGGATTATTCCAATAGCCTTCTAACTCGTCTGCCTGCTTCTGCCCTTGTCCCCATTCTGTCTAGTCTCAGCACAATAACCAGTCTATTCCACTCATAATCTGAAATGAAGTTAGATCTTATTACTCCTTGGCTCAAAACCCTGCAGTGACTTGCCATGCCCTTGGAGTAAAAACCAAAGTCATTACTATGAACAGCAAAGTTCTATACATTCTGTCCCCACCTCACTCCCTAACCCTATCTTCAACCACTCCTCTCTCTCTCATTCTGTTCCAGCCACCCTTGGCTCCTTGCCAGGTTCACTTCTGCCTTTGCACTTGACTGTCATCCTGGAATGCTCTTTCCCCCAGATATCCATAAGACTGATTCGTGCACCTCTTTAGTTCCTAAGTGTCACCTACTCTGTGAGGCCTTCCCTGTAGCCTTTCAGCATTTTCTCTCCTCTGTTTAATATTCTCCATAGCACTTACTTCCATCTTATTAATCTGTATTTTATTTGTCTGTCTCTCCTACCTATAGTGTAACCTCCATGAAGACAGGGATTTTTGTCTGGTTTTTACACACTATGTCACCAGTGCCTAGAGCAATGCACATAGTACCTGTAACACCCACATAATGGGTACTCGATAAATATTTGTTGTGTGAATCGTATGATTATAATAATTACAGTTTGTAGCGAATATAACAAAAAAGAAGACTCATGGATATAGAGAACAAACTAGTGGTTACCAGTGGCAGAGGTGGGTGGGTAGGGGCAATATAAGGGGAGGGGATTAAGAGGTACAAACTATGAGGTATAAAATAAGCTACAAGAATATATTGTACAACACAGGGAATATAGCTAATATAATAACTATAAATGGAGTATAACCTTTAAAAATTGTGAATCACTATATTGTATACCTGTAACTTATATTGTACTTCAACTATACTTCAATTTTAAAAATTGCAGTTTGATAAGCTTTGCTATTAAATACTAAGTTTATATGAATTATTCCCTAATTTCTTCTGAACTGTGCAGTTCCAAAGGAAGACTGGCCCAGTTTCCTCAGCCCTGAAAGTCTTATTTTGTAAGCCTGTATAAATTCCTGTCACCTTTAATTCTATTTATTTGTTCTCTACCCCATGTATAGTCTTTTATTACAAAGAATCTTACATATTTGCGTCTCCATAGAGACCTTACCTTCCCCAAATTTAATCAATTTTCTGATTATTAGAGATGGTTCTACCATTTTCACAGTATGGAATCTGATTCATACTTGATTCTGTTTTTTCTCTTACTGCCTTCTCAAGTAATAATAAATGCTAGGGCTTCCCTGGTGGCACAGTGGTTGAGAATCTGCCTGCCAATGCAGGGGACGTGGGTTCGAGCCCTGGTCTGGGAGGATCCCACATGCCGCAGAGCAACTCGGCCCGTGAGCCACAATTGCTGAGCCTGCGCGTCTGGAGCCTGTGCTCCGCAACGAGAGGCCGCGATAGTGAGAGGCCCGTGCACCGCGATGAAGAGTGGCCCCCGCTCGCCGCAACTAGAGAAAGCCCTCGCACAGAAACGAAGACCCAACACAGCCATACATACATACATACATACATACATACATACATAAAATAAAAAGAATGTAAGCAGACAAGAATCTCATTAAAAAAAAAAAAAGCTTCATTGTTGCATTTTAAAAAATTAAAAAATTTAAAAAAATAAATGCTAGTTACAAATATTATTATTTTATTCAAAATATTGAAATGTTGCTATAATCATGTTTTTTTAATATAACCTAACTATTGTACTTCACTTTCTCATGTCTCCAGATTGTAAGTTTTGGTATATAATACAACTTAAGATATTCAAGGAAATCTGTTGTTTCAGTTATAGTAGAATGGCATGTGGTTGTTGGATTCAAATAAATCTTTAAATAAAAAATTCTTGAGGGGCTTCCCTGGTGGTCCAGTGGGTAAGACTCCGCACTCCCAATGCAGGGGGCCTGGGTTCGATCCCTGGTCGGGGAACTAGATCCCACATGCATGCTGCAACTAAAGATCCCATGTGCCACAACGAAGATCCTGCATACCGCAACTAAGACCCGGCACAGCCAAAATAAATGATAAATGAATAAATAAATAAATATTTTTTAAAACTGAACCTTAATTTAAAAGAAAAGAAATTCTTTAAATAAATTAAAATGAAAAGGATTGTCAATACTGATCTCTAAAATTAATTTCTTAATTCTGGGAAAGTTGCCTGACCTCAACAACTAAACAGGATGATGGCTAATCGACCCTACAGGTTATTTTGAGTATCACATGAGATAATATTGTGTATTTTGAACCCCACAGATGTAGGGGACATGATATTATTCATTTGCTCAGACTCTTGCTCTCTTGTTAGGTAATTTGCAAACTTTGAAAACTTCTGTTTCCTAGGATGTTTGACTAAATATTTGTTCCCCTTTTTTGGGAAAAATCGATCAGAAAAATTATCAACTTTGTTTTTCATTTTCTTTGTATTTTTAGATTAACAAAAGCAGTGGCATTGTGGAAGCATCACGGATCATGAATTTGTACCAGTTTATTCAGCTTTATAAAGACATTACAAGTCAAGCAGCAGGAGTATTGGCACAGAGCTCCACCTCTGAAGACCCTGATGAAAACTCATCATCTGTAACATCTTGTCAGGCTAGTCTTTGGATGGGAAGGTATACAGTGCATAAATACCATGTTTCTCTTATTTTCCAACATGCAAACTACTGAAATCGCATTAATGTTTTTGCTGGTGTTCTCCGTGACATCTTAAATCACATTACTTTTTGTCTCAGTTGATATTATATCCCAGATCTGCTTTTGGATTATTCTGTGTTTCAGGACATTGTTAGAGTGCCAAATTAAAGAAAAACTAAAGTGGCTCACACGAGGTAATATTTCTGTCAATCTAGTTTCCATGAATCCACTCTCTGCTCTACCTGCTTGCATTTAATGACAAAGGATATAGTTAATACCCCTCTTATAATAGGCATTTAGGTTCTTAGACAATCAAAGCTCTTCAGGGAATTAGGTCCAAGAATCTGGCAAAACCATTCCAGTTTTTCTTAAAGGTATCTGACTAATTGGAGCATTAACATTGTAAATACTGTCTCCAGGACTTGGCAGTCCATTCAGGAATGAACAAGTAGTTGGTGCACATATTGCATGTACTGAGTTACCAGAAGGAAATGAAGTCAGACAGCGTTTTCTGTAATGGTGCTTGTTTACTCAGGCCTAATATATTATTGTTCTATCTAAACTTTCTTTTCCTTCTCTATAATGCTTTTGGCATGTGAAAGCTCCCACCTGTTGCCATTTGACAACCATGACCATAATTTAACTTTATAAATCCCTCATTGGAAAAAGGCTTATGTGGGTCCAGACATGTTGACATCCTGTCTTATTGTCATACAGGGCAGACAGCACAAATCTGAATTGACAGTGTCTTTTAACTTGAAGTTAAGAATATGGTTAACAGGAACTTCTTTTTTATTGCTCCATTTACAGTTGCATTTTCCGATCCATTCTTAACCAACTGGTTTCCAAATACTATGTTGTAGTAAGATTGTATTTTAACTTATCATTTTGTTTTTATCTTTAATAGGATTGCTTGGTTTTCTACGTTTGGGCTATACAAGTGTTGCTGATGAAATGCCAAATGAGTTTTAGAGTATTATAGGCAGGATTCTGGCTTATCTTTCCTGTATTTTGTAAAGTTAATCTTTCAAAGACAGGCATCTGATTTTCTGCTTTTTTCCCCTCTCCCTCTTCAGAATGGTGATTTTTTTTTTTTGAGTATTTTGAAAGTTGAGAATAGTATTTACTAGTACATAGTATTTACTAAGCTCGATGGTAGCAAATTAATTGAAAGTAATACTTTTTTCTTATTGCCGTCATTGTAATGAAGGAGGTAAGAGTGTTATTCCTTTTCATGTGCCCTTGAGACTGGGAAACTCAATGCCTGATTGGTAGGTTAGGGCTGCTTCTTGCCTTTGTATGTTTTGGGGGTTTTTTTGTTACACCTTGATATACTTAGTTCATAGAAAAACAGACTTTTCAAGTTGAGAGGGATCTTAAGAGGTATTTATTTGGTCAGGCTTACATCTGGTGCCTATTTCTATTAGTGGTTTATATTTATTAAATACCTGTAGGGTATTAGGCTATTAGGCATCGTGATGAGTGCTTTACATGTATAAGTTCATTAAATCACAACAACCCCATAGGAATACAATTATTGGTTCATTACAGATGCAGAAACTGAGGTTTACACAAATAAATGACACGGCTAGAAATTGGCCTAGCTGAGATTCACATTCTGACCTGTCTGGCAATACAGCCATGCTTGCAACCTCTGCATTAGTACTCTCTGGTGCAGGAAGATCCTGTACTAGAGTGCTTCTTAAACTTTAATATTCACTGGTTTTGAGAAGGAGCTTGAGATTCTATCAGGTTCCCAGGTGTTGTCACTACTGCTCATCCATGGATAGCACTTTGCATAGTGAGACTTACCACATTTAGCCAAGTGGTGGTCCAGCTTGTACATGAACACCTGCAGCTGTAAGGGACTCACTGCCTCAGAAAGGCAAGCCTTTTGATTCACAAATAGCTTTAATCACTATATAATTTTCCCTTTTGCATTATTTTCCTCGGAGCCAAAATCTGGCTCTCCTGAGGCAGCACAGCACAGATTCTAGAACCAAATTGCCTGTGTTCAAATCCTGGCTCTACTCCTTACTATGTCACTCTGGACAAGTTATTAAACTCTCTTTCCTCAGTTTCCTCATCTTTTAAAAGAGGATGACAATGATAAGATCTACTTCATAGGACTCTTGGGAGAGTTAAGTGAGTTAATATATGTAAAATGCTTGGGGGCTTCCCTGGTGGCACGGTGGTTAAGATTCCACCTGCCAATGCAGGGGACACGGGTTGGAGCCCTGGTCCGGGAAGATCCCACGTGCCACGGAGCAACTAAGCCCATGTGCCACAACTACTGAGCCTGCGCTCTAGAGCCCATGAGCCACAACTGAAGCCCGCGTGCCTTGAGCCCGTGCTCCACAATAAGGGAAGCCACTGCAATGAGAAGCCCGCGCACCACAACTAAGAGTAGCCCCCGCTCGCCTCAACTAGAGAAAGCCCGCGCACAGCAATGAAGACCCAATGCAGCCAAAAATAAATAAGTAAAATAAATAAAATGCTTGGAACAGTGCCTGGCCCATAAAAAAAAAAAAGTCTGTAAAAGTTAACTATCATTATTCTTAAATTATTACTGTATTCTACTTATTTCAGTGGCAGTGCCCTCTGGAAATCCACCAAACAAGTCTGTTCTCTCTTTCAGCCCTTCAAATACTTGAAAACAGTAATCAAATTCTCACTGAGCCTCTGTTCTCCAGGATAAGCCTCCCCAGTTCCTTCGGCCTTTGTTTGTATAGGCCTCTTCTATATCCCAGAGGCTTTCCTGGATGATCTTTTATTTGTCAATTTGTCTTTCAGGGTAGGGGGCAGGGAACTGAATTCTCCACTTTACAAGTGGTCTAATAAGGACAAACAGAGCAAGACTCTTCCTCCTTCCTTCTTCTGGTCACTGTATTGCTAGGAAGGTAGCAAGAAAATCAAGTGAACATAGTACAGCTTCCACTGGCTGCTTCTGTGTCTCCTGTTCTTTCTTTTACCTACATCCAGAATGCTGTTCTTTGTAACCCTCTACTCCTCAGTTTTAAACTCTAACCTTCAGGACTCTGTCACTCTTTATGGAGTCAATTACATTCTCTGTTACTGACACCCAAGTCCATATCCTTAGGCATAAATTGTAAACTCCTCAAGAGCAGAGACCCTAGTTCTTCTGGGTCTGGCACAATACGTGGCACCTAAAAGGCACTTAAACATTTAAATGAATAGATACAGAAAAATTCAAATACATTAGATCCACATCCATCTAGGGTTTCATTCAGTTTCCCCATTTCAATTCGGGGGCTGCCCTCTTTTATGCATTACTAAAGCATAGCATTTAATCTATTACCACATCCTGATGATTTGTCTTTTTTAATGCCACTTAGACCCTAATTATCTCCCAGGTGAATTGCTGAAATAAGGATCTGATTGGTGTTCCTCCCTCTAGACTGTCCTTCATACTGCTCTCCCAATTAATCTCCTACAGCATTATTTCCAATGGGGGTTCACTTTCCCCTTGATTAAACTCTGTCAGAACAAGTTTAAACTTATTATTTTGACATACGAGGATCAGATTATCTCTGCTATACTTAAGCAATCTTTTCTCTTATTTTTCTCCCCGGAGCATGATGCTAGCCTCCTGTTACACACATATACAGAGTTTTTTTTTTTTTTTTTTTTAATTTATTTATTTATTTTTGGCTGTGTTGGGTCTTCGTTTCTGTGCGAGGGCCTTCTCTAGTTGCGGCAAGCGGGGGCCACTCTTCATCGCGGTGCGCAGGCCCCTCACTATCGCGGCCTCTCTTGCTGCGGAGCACAGGCTCCAGACGCGCAGGCTCAGTAATTGTGGCTCACGGGCCCAGCTGCTCCGCGGCATGTGGGATCCTCCCAGACCAGGGCTCGAACCCGTGTCCCCCGCATCAGCAGGCAGACTCTCAACCACTGCGCCACCAGGGAAGCCCACACATATACAGAGTTTTGAGGGGTTTTTTTCCTACCTCTATAGCTTTGTTTATTCACATAGAATGTCCTCTGTCGACATCCTATCATTTTTTCTACCTCATCTTTCCAACAAGTTTGAAATATACTCATTTCTTCATTCTTTACTTAGCACTTACTACATGTAATGCACATTTGACATTTGCTTATCTTCTGTATACAAATTGACAGATTTTAAAGTACTATATAATGTCTTATATACAGTGGTATAAGCACAGAAGGGAATAAAAACATGTTAGAAAAAAAAAAACATGTTAGAGATAGTTCCTACCCTCAAGAAGCTTATAGTCTAGTGGCTATACTTTGAAACATTTAATTTTTGTATAATTATAAAAGTAGTACATGCTTGATGAAGTAAACCTAAAAATTACAGAATAGCACAAAGATTAAAAGCAAATTAAAATCATTTCAAGAAACATGTATTGAGAACCTAAGACAAACTCCTTGTATTCAAAGAGCTTACAGTTTATGGATAGACCAACCAATAAATAACCAATTAAAATACAGTATTTAAGTCCTTTAATTGAGGAAAATGTTGGTTTTGAGAGCATAGAGAAGATGATATCTTGAGCTGAGTAACTGAGGTTAGAGTTTACCAAACTCACAAGGGTATGCCAGGAAAGGAAAACACCACATACAAAGGTCCTTGGCTCATTCAGGGGCATTCTAAATTGTGGCTGGAGTAGAAGGTTCAAAATCTCCTTTCTTCCCAAGATGAAAGAGCTCTTTGAGGACAAATAACTTTGCTTTCTAACTCTTTTGTATTTCATATAGCAAGCACCTGATCCTTAAGACTAAGCTATTCTTTCACTTACATGCCCATTATCAGCAGTAGCATAACAAGACCCTGATGGCAGGGTCCCTATTTTAGAAAGCTTTGTATCCTGCATGGTGAATAAATCATATATTGGTTGAATTCATTTATAAAATTTCAATATGATTAAAATGAGCTAAGTTATTTTCCAGTTTTGGTCCATATTTTCCTTTTAACCATCTCAGGATTTATCTTTTATCCAGTCGTTTCTTTATGGAATTTGCCCCTCTAGTACTTCTTCCCTAATACATTTGCTATCCCTAAAAGATAAGTTAATTTACTCTGATACTGCATGAGTCATATTGTGCTTTATGTTGAGGGCACATAGATGCTTGATAATGCTTTTTAAGGCAATGGAAACAAAGTTTACTGCACAGTGACAATAGAGAATATCATTGCTCCAGCTCAGTTTTCACATTGCAGGGTAAAGCAGCTGACTGACGAGGAGGAGTGCTGTATCTGTATGGATGGTCGAGCTGACCTCATCCTGCCTTGTGCTCACAGCTTTTGTCAGAAGTGCATTGACAAGTGGTAAGTAATCTGCTGCCTTCATGGGTTAGGCCAAGATCACGAGGGAGAGTGTATATGAATAAACTTCAAAAAAAATGCAAAAATATTATAGTTAAGTATAAGAGGTTTTGTTCTTTAGTACTTTGGATTTTATGACATGCTTCCTACTGGTTAAAATATTTTTATACCTAAAGTTTATAAAATGTGGGGATGTATCTTAGTTTTGACAATTTACTTTTGCTGTAAGGAGATTTGTGCCTGACTGGAGTCTAGAATCAAACATTCCCCCTTTTCTTCTATTTTCCTCCTCATTTCCACTTTTTTCCTCCATATATGATTAGAAAGAATAATACGAATCCTTGAATATTGAATATTGGACCTGGAGAGAACTTTAGAGAACAGCTAGTCAAGCTCATTATTTTACAAAATAAGAATCAAGCGTTTAGGAGAATTTATAATTGACATACAATATGTCAATTATAACTACATATATTTAAAGTACAATTTGATATATTTTGATATATGTATATACCCATAAAAATCATCATCACAATCTAGGTAATGAACAAATCTGTCACTCCCAGAAGTTACCTCAGGCCCACTGTAAGGTCTCCTTCCCCCCACCCCTTCTCCTAGTCCCCAGACAACCACTAATATGCTTTCAATCACTATAAAATCATTTGGATTTTCTATAATTTTTATAAATGGAATCATACAGTATGTACTCTTTTTTTGTCTGGCTTTTTTCATTCATTATAATTATTTCAAGATTTACTTATGTTGTTTTATGTATCAGTAGCTCCTTCCTTTTTATTACTGAGTAGTATTCATTGTATGGATATACCACAGCTTATTTATTATCCATTCACCCGTTGATGGACATTAGGTTGTTTTCAATTTTTGGCTATTACAAATAAAGCTGCCTTTCTATATACTTTA